>NC_058524.1:549054762-549681595 GCF_904849725.1 Hordeum vulgare subsp. vulgare | reverse complement strand
ACACTATATGATTTTGTAGGGATAACTTTCTTTCGGCCTTGTTATTTCGAAAGTTCATGATTACTTTGCTAGCATGCTTGAAGTATTATTGTTTTCATGTCAACATTGAACTATTGTTTTGAATCTTATGGATCTGAATGTTGAACCACAATGAAGGAGTTACAAAGAACAAATATGCTAGGTAGCATTCCACATCAAAAATTCGGTCTTTAACACTTCCCTACTCGAGGACGAGCAGGAGTTAAGCTTGGGGATGCTTGATACGTATCCAACGTATCTATAATTTTTGAGTGTTCCATGCTATTATAGTATCAACTTGGGATGTCTTAGATGCATTTATATGCTATTTTATATCAGTTTTTGGACTAATCTATTAACTCAGTGCCAAGTGCTAGTTTCTGTTTTTTCCGTGTTTTTGACCCTTTTTCAGGCGGAGTCCAAATGGAACAAAACGTTGCGATGATTTTTTTGGACCGAAAGAGACCCCCGAAGCTCTGGAAGAAGGCGAGAAGAGCCACGAGGAAGTCACGAGCTTGCACGTCGCGGCCTACCCCCCTGGCCGCGCCGTGCGGGCTTGTGACCTCCTCGTGGGCCCAACTGACGCAATTCCTATAAATACGTAAACCTGCGAAAAGAAACCTAGATCGGGAGTTCCGCCGCTGCAAGCCTCTATAGCCACCAATAACCAATCGGGAGCCCGTTCCAGCACCCTGCCGGAGCGGGAACCCATCTCCGATGGCCATCTTCATCATCCCGGTGATCTCCATGACGAGGACATGATCTACACCAACAACTCTATCACCTTCCCCCATCTATATTCAGCGGTCCATTCTCCCGCAACCCGCTGTACCCTCTACTTGAACATGGTGTTGTAAGCTTCATATTATTATCCAATGATGTGTTGCCATCCTATGATGTCTGAGTAGATTTTCTTTGTCCTATCGGTGATTGATGAATTGCTATGATTGGTTTAATTTGCTTGTGGTTATGTTGTTGTCCTTTGGTGCCCATCATATGAGCGCGCGCGTGGATCACACCATAGGGTTAGTTGTATGTTGATAGGACTATGTATTGGAGGGCAAGAGTGACAGAAGCTTCAACCTAGCATAGAAATTGATGCATATGGGATTGAAGGGGGACCAATACATCTTACTGCTATGGTTGGGTTTTACCTTAATGAACGCTAGTAGTTGCGGATGCTTGCTAATAGTTCCAATCATAAGTGCATAGAATTCCAAGTAAGGGATGCCATGCTAGCAGTGGCCTCTCCCACATAAAACTTGCTATCGATCTAGTAATGTAGTCAATTGCTTAGGGACAATTCCGCAACTCCTACCACCACTTTTCCACACTCATTAGACACTCGTAATTGTTTCTTTATTTAACCAGCCCCTAGTTTTTATTTATGTGTTATTTACTTTCTTGCAAACCTTTCCTTTCACGCCTACAAAGTACTTCTAGTTTCATACTTGTTCTAGGTAAAGCGAACATAAAGTGTGCGTAGAGTTGTATCGGTGGTTGATAGAACTTTAGGGAATATTGTCCTACCTTTAGCTCCTCGTTGGGTTCGACACTCTTACTTATCAAGAAAGGCTACAATTGATCCCCTATACTTGTGGGTTATCAGCCGGCTATGTCTTTGTTCTTGTGCTAGCTCTTCGGGCATCTGAAGTCCTCCCTTGTTGACTGGACGGATGATGATGAAACATCGTCTTCTTCGTCTAACACAACCTTCGAGGAAGGCTCCAACGAGGCGGAGGAGGTCACCAGCCTGCCCGCGATGCGCAGCCGCCGCCTTGACGCTGAGGCGGCCAATCCTGACGAGGCAGGCAGGAAGAAGGGCAAGGGTGCCACAGCTTCCCGGTCGGCCCCTAAGCGCCCCGCTGCCGCCCCCCCCGGCTGGCTGCAGGGCCGGAGGCTCCAAGAGGCGTCATGGCGGCACCGTCACAATGCATGTGCCTATCGTGGTAGGGTAAGGATTCCCCGCCCCTTCTATGCTTGGTTTAGATCGAAGATGGCCTTCTCATTATGGTGTTTTGGTAGGGACGCGGAGGACGCAGAGGAGGAAACCGCCTCCGCGGCCGAACGCGCTGGCTGGGAGGCCGCCGATGCCTCCCGGAAGGCCCTTGAGGACTAGTCCGGCCTCCGTTGGCGGGAGGCGGCGGAGAAGAGGGCCGCCAGTCAGCCGCAGCACAATCCGCCCGAACAGCCGAGGGAAAGGCGGACGAAGGTTCGCCACGACCCCTCCTCGTAGCCGTGCTTAGCAGAGCTGGCTGACGAGACGGCCCAGGCTCATGCAAGGGGGGCCGAGGCGGCCAACCCCTCTGGGCCCGAAGTCCCGATATGGTGCATATCGAGGATGTCCTCGATACGCCGGAGCGCGATGTCGGCGATGCGCCGACGATGGACCTGGAGGTGTCGGAGATGGTGATGGACGCGCCGGGCATGACCGTGGATGAGCCTGGATCGGACGTTCCTCTACCTGCCCTGGAAACTGAGCCGGTCGGCCCGTCGACGGAGGCGGCCGCCAACCCATCACCTAGAGATGACACCCTAGCCGTCTTTAATCGAGACCTGGCTGCCCCAGGAGCAAGCCCCAGCGCCGGGGGCCAACCGATGAAGACCTGGTATGTAGCCCGCCTCGAGTGTCGGGCGCAGCCTGGAGTCGAGCTCCGTGGCGTCCCAGAGCTGGTGGCAATGTTTGCCCGCAGTCAGGATAAGGTGAAGCAGGCCACCCTGGTTGCGCACAGGGACCTGCAGCGCCTCGAGGAGCGCACACAGGTAGGCGATTTTCTTGTATTTCTGTAGTTCAGTGGGGGCGCGCTAGCGCACCCCACTGGGTGTAGCCCCCGAGACTCGGGCCGGCCAAGCGATGGCCGGGTCGAATCTCCTCAAGCCTATTTCTCCTTCTTGCTTTTTTAGTGGGGGCACGCCAGTGCACCCACTGGGTGTAGCCCCCGAGAGTCGGGCTGGTTAGGGATTAACCAAGCTGAGTCTTATTTTTGCTGTCTTGCTTGTAGGAGCTCCATGATGCCCGCGTGCAGGCATACAACCTGCTGCGGGCCCAGCACCAGGCGGCTGATGGCTAGGTTGCTGCTCTTCACGCCCGACTGGGCGAGATTGTGGCGGAGCAGGACGCCCTGCTCGAGGCGGCGCAACCCCTCCGGCAGCAGCTGGCTCTTCTCCAGTCGGAGAAGAAGGAGCTCGAGTCGGCCCGCCAGGCTGACCAGGAACAACTGCGCGCCGCCCTACAGGAGAAGGACGACTCCTTCTCGGCCGCCATGGAACGTCTCAAGGCTGCTCATCTTGACGAGATGAAGCTCAGGGACGCCACCCTGGAGGATAAGGAGGCGGCCCTCATTCAGAGGCAGGGTCAGCTGGCCAAGGCGCTAGAAAACGCCGCGACTCTCCAGGAAGAGATCTCCCGCGTGGCTCAGGCGAGCACGGTGCGGGAGCTCGAAATCATGGAGAGTGCCCATGAGACCGACACCTGCTACGCTCGTGAGTTTTCTTTTGACCTTATTTTGGCCTTTTTGTTCTTTGTTGTACCTCTTCTTATTTTTCTTCGCCCCCATTTTTTTTTCCAGAGCACTTCCCTAAGATGCGGGAAGAAGATGAGACGGCCGTCGAGACGCATCATGAAGAGCGTCGCACCGCCGGCCAAGAGGTGGAGGCCACCTCCGGCTGGACCGTGGAGGAGATCAGCACGAGGCTCAGGGCCCGCCTGCACGTCATGTCTGAGTCCATGGAGCGGCTCCAGAGTGCTGGCCTGGGGATGGTGGGGGCCCTGTGGCCCGAGGCTGTGGAACCGGCCTCAATAAGCCGGCTCACTCGTTGGCTCGCTGCTGGAGGAGCTCGCCTGGATGCCTGGCGCGCCTCGGCCGCCTGCGCAGGTCCGTACATGGCGCTACGCATTGCCAGGTCCTGGTATCGCAACCTGGAACTGGGCAAGCTCATAGCGCTGCGTGTCGGCTCAGAAGCGCAGCTGCAGGCTATGGAGCAGCCACTGCGGGTGAGGGCTACCGCCATCGCCTCTTACTCCGCCTGGAACGAGCTTATCCTAGAACGAGGCGATGATGGCAGCGTGCTCCCTGAAGACCTGCATTGCCTCCAGCCTTATGACGCCGACGGGAGCTCCGAGGAGGGAGCCACCGAGGAGGATGATGCCGAGTGATATGTCTCAAACGTATCTATAATTTTTGATGGTTTCACACTGTTATCTTGTCTTCTTTGGTTGTTTTATGTACCTTCTATATCTTTTTTGGGACTAACTTATTAATTCAGTGCCAAGTGCCAGTTCCTGTTTTTTCCGTGTTTTTGACTCTTTTCAGATCAGATTTTGGAACGAAGTCCAAATGGAAGAAAAACCCCGAAATGATTTTTTCCTGAAAAGAAGAAGACCAGGGGGCCTTTGGGCCAAGCCAGGTGGGCTCCAGGGAGCCCACAAGCCCCCACTCCGCCACCAGGGGGAGGCGGCGTTGGGAAGGCTTGTGGCCTCCCTGGCCGCCCCCTGACCTAGATCTTTGGCCTATAAATTCCCGAATATTCCGCAAAAAATCAGGGGAGCCTGAAAAATACTTTTCCGCCGCCGCAAGCTTCCGTTTCCGCGATATCTCATCTGGAGACCCTTCCCGGCACCCTGCCGAAGGGGACTTTGGAGTTGGAGGGCTTCTTCTTCATCATCATCGCCCCTCCAATGACTCGTGAGTAGTTCACTTCAGACCTATGGATCCGTAGTTAGTAGCTAGATGGCTTCGTCTCTCTCTTGGATATTCAATACAAAGTTCTCCCTGATCTTCATCGAGATCTATTCGATGTAATCTTGTTTGGCAGTGTGTTTGTCGAGATCCGATTAATTGTGGATTTGTGATCACATTATCTATGATATATATTTGAGTCTTTGCTGATTTCTTATATGCATGATTTGATATCCTTGTAAGTCTCTCCGAGTCTTGGGTTTTGTTTGTCCAACTAGATCTATGATTCTTGCAATGGGAGAAGTGCTTGGTTTTGGGTTCTACCATGTGGTGACCTTTCCCAGTGACAGTAGGGGCAGCAAGGCACACATCAAGTAGTTCCCATCAAGGGTAAAAAGACGGGGTTTTTATCATTGGTTTGAGATTATCCCTCTACATCATGTCATCTTGCTTAAGGCGTTACTCTGTTCTTATGGACTTAATACACTACATGCATGCTGGATAGCGGTCGACGTGTGGAGTAATAGTAGTAGATGCAGACAGTATCGGTCCACTTGTTGTGGACGTGATGCCTATAGAAATAATCATTGCACAGATATCGTCACGACTTTGCGCAGTTCTATCAATTGCTCGACATTAATTTGTTCACCCACCGTCTACTTGCTTTCATGAGAGAAGCCACTAGTAAACACTATGGCCCCCGGGTCTATTCGCATCCATCGTTTACATCTCCGCTTTTACTTTGCTTTGTTACTTTGTTGCTTTCAGTTCTTACTTGGCAAACAATCTATAAGGGATTGACAACCCCTTCATAGCATTGGGAGCAAGCTTTTGTGTTTGTGGAGGATCTTGTGATACTCCTCCACTGGATTGATACCTTGGTTCTTAAACTAAGGGAAATAGTTACCACCGTTGTGCTACATCACCCTTTCCGCTTCGAGGGAACACCAACGCAAGGTTCCAAGGCCACGGGAGAAATCCTTTGCATACTTGCCTAGGAAGTCCCTTAAGGCGTAGCTGCAGCTGAAGGATTCCTGGTGCTGGCAACACGACAATTTCTGGCGCCGTTGCAAGGGAAGCATAGCTGACATCACCGAGGAGGATGATGCCGAATCCAGCAGTGGAGCATACACCGACTCGTCGAGGGATAGAGCTGGGCGCCCTCGTGGAGGAGACGGTGCTTCCGCCTTGGGGACCGCTGGTGATGATGCGGCCGCCACCTCAGGGACCGCAGCCGGGGCAACGGGCGAGGCCACCGCTCCTTAGCCGATCTTTTCATTTTGAAATTCATTTTGTGAGTTCCACCCACTAGGGGGGTATATGAACCTCGGCCGTGGGCCAACGCTTTTTAGAATGTATATATTCTGCGTTTAATTCGATACACCATGCGTGTTGCCTTATATTTTTGTCCTTTGATTCCTGCTTGACTTCCTTTTTTCTCCATTTCCCTTTCTTCCTTTGGCACCCGCCTCGCTAGCATGACAGCTGGGAGCCGGTCTATGGCTGGGACGAGGCTTCTGCCTTTGGGAGTCAGGGACTTGGATCTTTCGAAGCCATCAAGACTTAAGGACTCGAATACAAGCCAACAGAGGCCGGGTAGAATAAGATCGTATGAATGATCAAGCGGACCCGAGCCGACAACCTTTTTATAGTCCAAACCTTACGTGTCGTCGGCTTCTCCTCGTGCTGCCTCTGCGAGATGGCCGTGAGCCGATCCATGGCTGCTTCTGCGAGACGGCCAGGTTCTTGATCTGGCGTACACTATCAGTTCCTTCCACAGTGAAGGGGGCCGTTTGGGTTGGCTAGCGAGCCCCCGGGGCTCCGCAAGAGCTCCAGCAAGGGACTCACTCTCGTTGAGTGAAAACTCTGGATAAGATCGTAAAAGATCAAGCGGACCTGAGCCGGCTATCTTTTCGCAGTTTTTTAGGGCTTTCCGTGTAACCGTCCTTGCCTTGGCAGCACCCCGCCGGTCGAACAGCCAGAAACCGGTCTGTCGCCAAGGCGACCAGGAATTGATCCGGCATACACTATGTGCACCTCTACAAATAAGGAAGTCGTTCAAGCCGGCCAGCGAGCCCTGGGGCTTATTTGAGGCCAGTAAGAGGCTCACTGTCTATGAGTGAAGACTCTGGGGATGAACGCAAAGGAGGCTTGTTTCGAGCCTTGGCTCAAAACATCCTTTTTTATTCATTTGAAATCCCGCAGGGGGAAGAAGATACATATTTACATGCTCTTTATTTTTTCAAGGACTTGCCTTCTTAGCAGTAGAACGGACGGAGCAGAGACGCGTTCCATGGGCGCTCCGTCTCCAGGCCGGAGTCATCCCTCTTGCGCTTCTCGGGCTTCTCGGCATCGATCAGGTAATAGACATTATTGAGTAATGCCCGGCTGATGATGAAGGGGCCCTCCCATGGGGAGGAGAGCTTGTGTTGCCCGGCCGTCCGCTGGATTCTTCGCAGCACCAAGTCTCCCTCTCTGAACGAGAGGGGTTTGATTTTCTTGTTGTGGTAGTGCCTCAGTTTCTGCTAGTAGATAGCGGTCCGGCTCAACGCTAGGTCCCTTGCCTCCTCGAGTAGGTCGACGCCGTCTTCTCTTGCCTCCTTTGCCTCTGCTTCTGTATACATGGTGACTCGAGGCGAGTCGAACTCGACATCTGTGGGGATGACAGCCTCAGACCCATATACCAGGAAGAACGGAGTGAAGCAGGTCGACCGGTTGGGCATGGTGCGGAGACTCCACAGCATTGCTGGCAGCTCTTTGATCCAGCAGCCGGCTAACCTCACCAGTGGCGCCACCAACCTTGGCTTGATGCCGGCCAGGATCAGGCCGTTAGCCCTTTGCACCTGGCCATTGGATTGGGGGTGGGCCACTGACGCCAGGTCGAGACGGATGCCTTTCTTGGAGCAGTAGATTGCCATTGCGCCCTTGGCGAAGTTAGTGCCGTTGTCGGTGATGATGCTATGGGGGAAGCCATAGCGGACTGCGATGTCCTCTATGAACCTGACAGTCGTGGGGAGGTCAAGTTTCTTGATCGGCCTAGCCTCAATCCACTTGGTGAATTTGTCGACCGCCACCAGGATATGCGTCATGCCGCCTCGAGCCGCTTTGAAGGGTCCGACCATGTCCAACCCCCAGACGGAGAACGGCCATTTCCACGGCCTCCTTCAGAGCCGTGGGCCAGAAGAATCCATGGCGGAATGCCTTGGCCACCAGGGTTCTAGAAGCGGCGTGGTGCCCACACTCTCCCTGGTGGATGTCCCGGAGGATTTCTTGCCCCTTTTCTGATTCGACGCAGTGTTGAAACACGCCGGTCACGCTGCACCGAACCAGCTCGCGGTTAATGATGGCGTAGGCTGCAGACTGGCGCTGGATCTGCCTTGCCTCTGCCTCCTCCTGGGGGAGCTCTCCACGAAGAAGGAAGGCTAAGATGGGTCATGCCCATGACAGAGCCGACACGGGAGCTGGCTCCGCCTCGACCTGAATGTCAGGGGCTTCTGCAGCCCCTGCGCTTGTTGAAGTGGTCACGGGCACAAGCGTGTCAGCCTCTGATGCCACCGTAGTGACCGGCTCGCCGTCCACCTCCATGGCGTCCACCCACTGGGTGTCAAGACGATAGGCTTCTAGACTTGACGGGGCCAGTCTTGCTGTTGTAGTTGGTGCCGCCTCTGGAGCCGACGGAGCCAACGCGGCTGGTGCTGACGTCGCAGCCGGCACAGCTGGAGCCGCCAACGGCGCATGCGCCGAGGAGTCGGCTGGTACGAAGATGGACGCCGACTTTGGAGACGGCTTGATGTATGGTTTGTGTAGCTTCTCGAGCGAGACGCCAGAGGGGATGGCTTGCCTGGTGGAGCCGATCTTAGCTAGTGTATCAGCCGCCTCGTTGTCCGCCCTGGGACATGATGGAACTTGCAGCCCTCGAAGGGGCCGCTGAGCTACTGGATGAGGAAGCGCTAGCTTGCCATGTTGGCGCCCCTAGCGTCCCACTCGCCAGAGACTTGCTGCACGACAAGGTCGGAGTCGCCGAAGCAGAGGATCCGACGGATGCCAATCTCCTTGGCAAGCCGGAGGCCGTGAGCGAGTGCTTCGTACTCCGCGAAGTTGTTGGAGGCGGCGAAGTGGATCTGGAGAGTGTACTTGAGCTGGTCTCCTTTCGAAGACGTCAAAGTGCATCCTCCAGTGTGTGGAGTCGGGAGGTGGTGGCTCGAACTGGGTCTCCGCCCAGTCGACAAGGAAGTCGGCCACCACCTGAGATTTCATGGCAGTGCGAGGCACGTATCCGATGTCGTGGTCCGCCATGAAGATGGACCACTTGGCGATCCGGCCGGTTACGTCGCGGTTGCCCATGATTTCTGAGAGCGGAACGGTGATCACCATAGTGATGACGTGCTATTGGAAGTATTGCTTCAACTTCTTGGTGGCAAGGTAGACACCATAACACATTTTCTGGTAGTGGGGGTAATTTTGCTTGGAGGCGGACAAGACCTCGATGAGGTAGTAAACAGGGCGTTGTACTAACAAAATCTTCGGGCGTTGTACTAACAAAATCTTCGGTAGTAAACGGTGCAAATTTTCTCAGGGTTCACCTCTATGCCGCGAGCGGACATGAAGAACCCCAAGAGTTTGTCGCCTGGGACCCCGAAGACGCACTCCTCCGGATTGAGCCGGATCTTGTACTCGTGCAGGTTGGCGAACATCTCCCGCAGGTCGTCGAGGAGGCTGAAGTGCTGCTTCGTCTTAACGACGATGTCATCCACAGACGTGGATGTTCCTGCCAATTTGGGGCAGCAAACACTGCTGCATGCAGCGCTGGAACATCGCCCCTGCGTTCTTCAGGCTGAACATCATGGTGGTGTAGCAGTAGGCCCCGAAGGCCGTAATGAAGGAGGTCTTCGGGCGATCGGCTGGATCCAGCTTGATCTGGTGGTAGCCGGAATAACCGTCCAGAAATGATAGCAATTCTCAGCCGGTTGTGGAGTCAATCACTTGATCTATCCGGGGCAAAGCGAAAGGGTCTTTCGGACATGCCTTGTTCAGGCTTGTGTAGTCTATACACATTCGCCAGCTATTGTTTTTCTTCAGCACCAGGACTGGGTTGGCTAACCAGTCCGGGTGGAAAACCTCCATGATGAAGCCGGCTGCAAGGAGCTGGGCAATCTCTTCTCTAATCGTGCACCGCTTTCCCTTGGTGAAGCGACGCAGGGGTTGTTTCACCGGCTTTGCATCTGGTCGCACTTGAAGTTTGTGCTCGGCGTACTTCCTCGGGACTCCAGGCATGTCTTTGGAGGACCATGCAAAGATGTCCTGATTCTCACGGAGGAAGTCGACGAGCTCGCCTTCCTATTTGGGGCTGAGGCCAGCCCCGATGGTGATGCACTGCTTGGGGTTTGTGGGGTCGAGTGGCACCTGCTTGGTCTCTTTAGCCGGCTCGAAAGAGCCTTCGCCGACCGGCTGGGATGGGGGAGTAGGGATCGCTGGCTGCTCAGTAGCCTGGGCCACCAGCCGGTCAATCTGCCTTTTCTCCTCAGCAATCACCATTGCGTCGGCCAGGCGGCTACTGTCCCGCGCACACTCGAGCGACTTCTTGTAGTCGCCAGCAATCGTGATGATGCCCTTTGGACCCGGCATCTTCATCTTGAGGTAGGCGTAATGGGAAATGGCCGTGAACTTGGCTAGAGCCGGCCTGCCCAACAGCGTGTGATACAGGCTGTTGAGGTCTACCACCTCGGACCATATGGGCTCCCAGCGGAAGTGGGCCTTGTCGCCGAAGAGGACATCCAGCTGGATTTTGCCAACCGGCGAGCAGGACTGTCCCGGCACGAATCTGTGGAAGACAATGCTGGTCGGCTGGAGGTCTGTCTCCTTGAGTCCGAGCTTGAGGAGGGTGTCGAGGTAGAGGATGTTGATGCTGCTGCCGCCATCGACCAATACCCGGGAGAACCGGCAGGTGAGCCTTGGAGAGGCAAAGGTGGGGTCGAGGACGAGCGCGTACGAGCCGGGGTTCGGCATCACCGCGGGGTGGTCCACCCGACTCCATGTGATGGGCTTTTCAGACCAATGCATGTATTGAGGAACCGAGGGGACCGTGGCGTTTACCTCGCGCTGACGCTGACGCAGGCTATGCTTGTTGCCGCCTTCGCTGGTGAAGACGACGAATGCCCCGTCTTGGTGGGGTAGTCGTCGTGGAGCCGGCCGTTGTGGTGGGGAGGCGGCGGCGGAGGAGCCAGCGCGGGACCAGGAGCGGAAGCATGTGGTGCCGCAGCCGCACCTGGGGGAGCCGGCAAGCCCTCCCCCTGCGACAGTCGCCGCATGAAGTGCACTGCCGGAGGGTGTGGTTGGAGGGGTTCTGGCCAGAATGCATCTTGCAGGGAGTGTCGAGCATATGCTCGAAGGACTGCCTGGGCTGCCAGGGAGCCCTGCAGGTCTTCCTCTGCTGGGAGTTGCCCTGCGTGGCAGGGCCCTCTCCCTCCACGTTGGCCACCATTTTGTTCCTTGCGCGCGAATCGAGCTGAACCGCCTTGCGCTTGTTGTTGTTCTGGCCGCCTCGGTTGTCTCTAGCCGGCTTGGGAGCAGCCGACGTGGAAGCGGTCTTGTCCAAGGCGGTTACCTTGACTCGCATCACGGAGTCGGCCGTGGCGTACTTGTCCGCCTTGGCCATGAGCACCGCCAGAGAGGTAGGCTCGGAGCACATGAGCTTGTGCTTGAGTAGGGTGCCGTCTCGGCAACCGTGGATGAAGTATTGGATGGCCTGAACCTCATTCACTCCTTCGCAGGAGTTGCGAAGTTCAGTCCATCGCGTGACATAATCACAAAGGGGCTCGTCGGGCTTCTAAACGCACATGTCCAGCTCGCGAGGCCGGCCTGGGCGCTTGTAGGTGCCGGTGAAGTTGCGGACGAAGGCCGCCTCGAAATCTACCCACGAGTTGATGCTCCCAGCCGGTAGGCTGTTGAGCCAGGTTCGAGCCGAACCGATCAACATAAGAGGCACGTAGCAAACAGCCACGCGCTTATTGCCCCGGACGATGCCCATGGCGGTGGTGTAGTCGATCAGCCGGTCTTCTGGCTTGGTCGTGCCATTGTACTTGGGGGTGTCTCGAGGGAGTGTGAAGCCTCGGGGGAAGGGCTCTCCTCGGATCCGGGGACCGAAGCACGTCGGACAAGCGGGACCATCCTCCTCTAGAAGGGCCGACTTCGCCAAGTCTCTGATGCGCTTGCGGGCATCCTTGTCATCATGGGAGGCATGGGTGTCCTTCGAGTGGGACACCTCGGGAGCCGAATCGCTCTCGTCATCTTTGCGACGTCGGCTCGAGCTCGGCTCGCTTCGATGCCGAGAACGTTCGCTGCGGCTGCCTGCGCTCTTGCGTCCTGAAGAATGCAGCGAGGACGAAACCTCGACTCGAGTGTGACCGACAGGACCACGTCTCGCCACGGGGTTGGGTCCCGGTGACTCTGACTGGCCCTGGCCATGGTCGAGTCGAGCCTGCTGCTCGTTTGCAGCGTCAAGGAGCTCCTTGACCCGCTCCTCCTAAAGGGCGCGCTCCTCGCCCTCTAAAGCCGGTATCTCCGCCATGGCCGCTTGGGCCGCCCGCAGGTTGACCGCAGGGGTATCGTAGATGGGCTGCCGACCGCCTAGGATCTCGGACACGACCCGCCCGCAGTTGCGGACCGAGCCGAGCCGGCTAGAACCTTCGGAGATCCGCGTGAGGCCGTAGGCGGAGTTGTACTCGCGCCGCGCAGCCTTCATTCGGCGCTTGGCGGAGGTGACAGTGGTTCCCTCCTCCAAGAGCCATTGGCGGGCCTCCTCCAACGAAGCCCGCGCATCGCCGGGGTTTGTGGTGGTGATGGATGTCCTCAGGCCGGTGTGGGCGACCTAGAGCGTGTCGGCCGAAGCCGCGGAACGACCGTCAGGGCCTGCAGGCGCCTTGCTGGGACCCTTGTTGGTCCCAGCGTCGACGACATCACCTCCGCAACGTGCGAGACAGCGGCGACATGGTGTGAGGGGAAGAACCCCGTGTATGACGGAGGGCCGTCGAAGACGAGCACATTGCTCGGGTATGTGTCGGGTGCATGCGTATCCGTGAGGGAGAGCCTGCTGAAGCATGCACATAAAAGATCTACGTCGAGCTCCTCACCAAAGTAGCGAGGGTCATCGTTGAGACGTAGGTCGCTAAAGAGGACGCTGAGGTCTCCATTGCAGCGACGACGACGCAGGGAGGTGACTCATCGTCGGACACCCCGTCCGAGTCCGAGTGGCGGACTGGGACGTCGATCATCATCGGTGAAGCCTCATCGAAGGCAGGCTCCACAGGCATGCAAATCTGTCCGGACGCATGGCATCCGGGGGTGAAGGCGCGGGGCCCCGCCCAGCGTGTGAATCCAGCCGATGCCGCGTACGGCCCCACGGCGGGCGCCAAATGTCGGTGTTTACTCATGACATATGCCATGGGTAGGCTAAAGATGAGGGAAACCGTAGTAACACCGGAGGACGCTGGGGACGAGGTTGGCACAAGCGTGGGACACACGATGTACCGAGGTTCAGGGCTCTCCGGAGAGATAATACCCCTAATCCTGCTGTGTGTATATGATGTATCAATATGCGTACAGGGTGCTCCTGGAGTTGTATGAGGAAGAGGAAGGGTGAGCAGCCGGCTCAGCTCTTACTCTCCCAGGAGGTAAATGTTGCGTGGTGTAGTCTTGTGTTGTTGTGTTGTTGTGTTGACCGACCCAGTGCATGGAGGGGGCCGGGGGGTTTTATAGACGAACCCACCGACTTACAAATATGGATAAAAGGTACAGAGGTGGGACCCGGCTGGCAGTCTCCATGGATGGCCAGGGGTTCACACAGGGTCTTGTCTTGTCGAGAGAGGGACCCGCCAGCTGCCGGGTCCCATCCGGCTGTGGGGCCCGCCGGCTGGCCAATGAGGCTCCCGCGTAAGGTTGACGCAGGACACGCGCGGTACGTCGGGTGTCGTCGAGTGAGATTCGTCATGGGCAGTCAGTACGGCCGTCTCCACTATTACCATGCCGAGTGTGGTAATGGAGTGGGTGTTAGACGGGCCGGCAGTGTGCAGGGTGATGGATCAGAGCCGAGGGAGGTCAGCGGCGTGGCCGCCGACGCTGCGCCTGCCAAGCGTCCAGATCTTGTACCCTTGCTGACGTGTTGTTACCTTTTATGGAAGGGTCCCATCATGGCCTATGGTATGATGTGACGGGTGCTCCTCAGCCGGCTGGAGGACTGACCAGCCGGCCAAGAAGGCGTCGCCTCGCCCCTAGCCGAATGACTGGACCGAGCCGGCTGGAGAGGCAACCGCCTCGCCACCCACCCGTCAGATATTTACTAGCCGGCCAAGGGGTTCGGGTTTTTTCATAGGGGGGTCTTGGCAGTACCTTTTTGTCAGAAGGCGAAGGAGCAGGCTTGTTGAGCCTACCCCGGGTTATCCCCCCATCAGTTAGGGCGGAGTGGAGTAGCGGCAGTAGGGGAGGAGCCGAGGAGGTAGGAAGGAGGGAAGGAAAGGGGCTTACGACGGCTGCGGGCAGAGATTGGGAGGGAAATGTACATTAGGTTTGAACGTAAGGGTTTTTTGGGGTTTTCTATTCATCAATCTGTTTTTTGTGGGATAGAAAAATATCTGTGAGTGGTGGAAGGGTAAGCTTGATGGGAGGGGGAATGGGTGGGGAGTGGGAACGAATGAAACGAATAACGACCTAGGTACTAAGACTTTAGGAGCAGATATTAATTTTGGCATGGTGACCAATGCACAAAATTATAAAAAAAAGTTGGACCAAATTATACTTGGGTAATTTGATTGTTAGTGTCAAGTAAATCAATTAGGAAAATAAAGGAAGAGATACACACAATCAACAGAGAGATTCTCTCCTTTTTCTACAAAAGAGATACATGCAATTGCGAGAGAGATACTTTCCTTTCTTTTGCATTAATTGGAGAGATCAATTAGGGAAGTTTGATATGTGATCTTTTATACGTTAGGAAAGTGTTGATTTGAAAAAAGGAGTGGAGAGATTCTCTACTTTTTCTATAAAAATAAATTCATGCAATTGTGAGAGAGATAATTCCCTTTCTTTTGCATTAACTAGATAGATCGGTTAGGAAAGTTAGATATGTGATCTTTTTGTGTTAGGAAAGTGTTGATTTGAAAGAAAGCAATGGAGAGAAAATATATCGATGGATAAGAAAACCAATTGCAAGGGGTGGTGAGAGGTGAGATGAAAATAAAACTGGTGTACCAAAATAAACCGGTACCACGCTACAAAGTGCTTCATTAGGAATAGAGATTGAAGCATTTATAAGCCTATGTGTAAATATGTTTGAGAGTTTTCTATAGTTGGGTGTCCCGGTCAGTTCTTATCCTAGGTCCGCCATGCACTCCCCTTTTAGGAGTAGAGATTAATGTAATTTGGTGATGTAATGAAATACTAATAAATGTCATTTAGACACTTATGGTAAGTTTAATTAATTAATTCAGATTTGGTCTTCAAACATTTATTAAAAACTAATGTAATTTGGTGATGTATGGAAACAATAACAAATGAGATTGAGGCATTTATGGTAAGGTTAATTAATTCAGATTTAGTCTTTAAATGTTTATTAGAGATTAACTTTGATTGATTATTTCACATAAATACATTACCAAATATATGACGAAAAAATCAAACAAATAAAGACGAAAAAACCGAACGAAGGTGGGAGGTATGAAGAAAATTAACGAGGAACGGAAACCTACCATCACGACCACATACTGTTCCTTTAGTAGTAGAGATACGTGTGGGAGACATCCCGTGAAATTTGTTTTGAAAGCAATTGTTTCGGTATGCTGTTTGAGAAGCAATTGACCGCAGTGAAAAGAATGAAGACTGTGAGAAAACGTAATTGTTTCTCTAGTTTCATTTTTCTTTCTACCGAGTCATTGGGCAAATCATACTACAAGAGGGCCCAAGTTAGTGCAGATTTAGATATTCGTTGTGTTCTCAATCATAAACCAATTTTTTGAGTGAAAAATGAGAGAAATCTTTTATGAAGAGTGACTATTTCCTAAGGTGACAAAGTTATTCCCGAATTAGACAAAGAATCATTGACAATTGAGTTTCAGCAAGTAAGTTTCCACATTAGTTTGAAATCCAACTGTCGTGCCATGTTTCGGTTTATCGTTAGGTGACACGTACATGTCCTTCTTGGTCATTTCACACCTCAGAATTGCTTTGAATACAAATAGCCACCCCAACCTGCAACGGTTGGTCGCTCCCTTTGAACTGACAATAGTTGTTTGAGCAATGCATCAACCGAGAGTATTGAGTAATTTCATTGATTGAAAACCACACAACCTAAAAATATGCTAAGTAATGGAGCATCACGAATAACTAAATTGACGTAGCACTTTGGCAGTGTAAGTGTGAAATGGTCAAACAAATCACTTGTCATGATCGAGCACCATTGGTTTCATCTTTACTTGCATTAATTCTAGTATTTTTCTCCATATGAATTATTCCTCTGTCATGTCATTGTTCTCCGTGTTCAGTTCTTTGCACTTGAATTGCATCTATTTCAGCACTACTTGCCCAGCCCATGTTAGATTTGTATTATCTCTTATAGTACTTAAGATTGTATTTATGCATGCATGCTCTTGTAGTTTTCCTTTACTTCTACTTAGTTATTGTTCTATCGTTCGTTCTAGTAGATATGTTTTAGTAGCTCTACCAAGCTTATTCTCCAAGTCTTTCACTATCTTAGTTTTATCACAGCATAATTTCTGCCTTTGAGTAATTACTCCACTATGCTTCTTTGAGAGATTTCACTCCTTTTAAGAACATTTAAAATCTTCTATTCACCCTCTTCTAGTCAATTTCTGATCCTACATAATTGAACTTCAAAATAATGAAAACAAAAATAAAAAGGGAAAACCAGCAAAAATAAAAAAAATAGAAACCTTCTAGAGTGTTCCAAGACAGGAAAAACCCAGACAAAAACTTCTAGCAGATACCTAAAACAGGGAGCACCTAACAACAAAAATGAGCCATGTAAGACCCCCAAAATCAGAGTCTTTTGATTTTTGTGTTGTTATCAACTTTTGACTCTATTACAAACTTTTTCTTCTAAATTTTTTAACAATGATTCACTCACCCTAGTTTATACCTCGATCAGTGCCCAACAAAGACCAACCAAATTCAAACTCTATTGTTTGAAATTTGAAACCCTAAGGATTGCAACAAAGGAAGCTTCACTTTCTTTGTTCAGCTAGTCTCCCCCAATATTTGAAGAGACTCTCAAATCAATATGCATCAAAGGGGTGACAATGCTATGTCCAATACAATGTTTCTCTTACGAAAGCATTTCCAATTTCTGCCACTTTGGGGGATTAATTCCAGAAAAAATATCGAGGCACATGTGTAAACAATGATATCAAATGGAGATGATCATTGTGCCTATAGTAGACCCTGGTAAAAATATTAGCCCAATTAGTGCATAATCAGGCCTTATTTTATGGCAAGTGGGTCAAAAAAGTGGCAATTATGAATGGAAAAAAAAGTTGACGGAACATGTCGACATGGGATCTAGTTTTGAAGAACTCGTCGCGACGAAGTCAATGGTGAAAACGGATCATCAATTGAATTAACGGTTTTGTAGATAAAACTTTTTAAATTTCAAACATTAATGGGAATCTTGTTGAGTTTATTCCATGCATGCACAGGAGAAAGAGAGAACTAACCGCATTATTGCAGCATTTAGCATACTTTTTCAGTGATGCCAATACTTAATTTAATAGTACTAGGAAAAAGGCCCGTGAGTTGCAACGGGAGAAACAATGCCTAGACCTTCCTAGTGAGAATGAGACTCTCCTCTTCCAATGGAAGACTCATTCGGCATGAATGGAAAAATATTTTTCGAGGTGGATGCACAATTATAACCACAAAAATTAACTTATTCTATATTAGTTTTGTGTTTTTTGAATTACAATTATACAAAATACAGCAATGCACCTTTAAATATGTGAATACATATCAATATATCACATTCGAGCTCAAAAAATACAGTTGCTCCTTTTGGGTAGGGATTGCACGAAGATGATGCTTAATGGCCTAAGCTCAAATCACATCCATGCACCAAATGGGCAGGCATGTGTAAGGCCTTGCATTGGATTTTTGCCATCTGGTCCTCTAAGTATAAATCGACGAGGTAGTAGTGATTGAGAGTTACAAAAGAATTTATTCAAAAAGATTTATATGTTCAACTATTGGCCTTGTTGCCATGAATTTTCTAGACAGTAATAATGTTCTGCCAAAGCCCCAATCCATCATTTTCTCCTCTCCTTTTCCCAAATGGAAATGCAATAATCCGTTCTCAACTTAATAATGAAAGAAAATTAAAATAAACAATGTTACGTACCATTTGACATCGCTTCTGAATAATTAAAACACCTAGTCTCAATGGACCAAAAAACTTACATGTGAAGCATCATCAACAATCGGTTTAGCCCGGTTTCCCTTCAATTAACCGGGCAATTCTGTTCTTCTTAATCAATGAAAATGGCAAGTCTTTTGCCTCGTTTAAAAAAAGCATCATCAACAACGCGATAATGGTTCATGAAGACTAATTTGCTTCTCTGAATTGAAACTTGATGGCCTCATAATAATCTTTGCTTTTTTCCTTATGGTGACAAGGGTTAGATCTCTTAAGAGGGTGAGTCCAATCGGTAAACATAGAGAATGACACTTCCCAATTACACAAATACTATTGCATCCTTTAGCATTCAGTATGCAGAGGAAGCCCGGTATGGCTTTTGCATCCTTCCAGAAAAGTAATAAAATACTGTACTATTTAGACCGCATAAATTCCATAGAAAAAAATCTGCAAGGGCAAAACAACAACTTTTAGCATAGGAACACTCTGATTAGTGAACAGTGGATACGTGGTACGGACTGCAAAAATTCTCAAGCAGTAATAATAGACGAGAAAAGGAATGAAGAGAGCTTTTCAGAAAATAAAAGGACTGGCATTTGTTTTCATGAACTCTGCTTTCCAAATATCTTCTAGGAAATTCCATATTTCTAGTAATCAGATCTTCTAAAAGGTTATTGCGGTACTAATAATAAAATAAGATATTCCTCATGAGTAGGTAGTATAATTATATATGTCCAAGAGGCTGCAACTATTTTTACGCAAAAATATCCAGCATCATTCATGTATCTAGCATACCAACAAATCTCGAGCGAGTCCTCCAAGAGGCCTTTGGTTTGCGCCTTTTGTCATTTAGGTAGGGTGGCGCTCTCGTATTGTAGACGCCGCATTGCCGGAGACTTGGTAGGGCTTCACTACATGTAATGATCTAGTTTACCCTACATCTGGAGGCTTGGCATCCACCAGAACAGGGAGATCGATCCAAAACATGTTAGCACAATTGGAGACTTACAAGGACGCGTACTCTTTGTCTTTGCTAAAAAATAGCACATAAGTAGAACATGTATTAGCAAGTGAAGAGGTAATAGAGGAAGAGGTAGTAGGAAGCTAGAAATTTACTACCTTAGAACGGGTAGTACCAACAGGATAAACAAATGATTTGATGATTACTCGACTGAAATTTAAGTACTTTCTAGACATAGATGAACTTGCGGTTCTTTAGCTGAGCAGCCAAGCAAATGCAGTAGATGGAAATCACATTATATATGCAGATCCTGAATCTAGAGAAGTAGACAGTAGACGTGTCATTTCGAACTTTAGACTTTAGGGTAAATCAACAAAAAGAAGCAAAAAACAGGGCCAAGAAGCGATTCAGGCATACCCGTACCAGAATTTGGAAATCGGAAATCTGTCCAAAACGGCAAATCTGCACCACCCATACTCCGTCCTCCTCGGTCGTACGTCACCGCCGGAGCACACCCCATAACATGGAAGAAAACCTGAACAGGATGAGAAGCCGGCCAAGGGCTGAGGACCTCAAAAGGTGGCTAGCAATCTCAACGAGCTTGGGGAAGTAGGACTCTGGAGGCAGCTGGAACCTAGAGCCACCACCCAGCTCTCCATCGGGATCATCCAGATCAAAGCTAGCAACCGTCCGCCACTTCAGGAAAGCCAAGACTCGATCTTGAGGAAACAACACGCACTAAGCCTCGCTGCCTCAAGAGGAGCTCGCCGCCTTGCCCGCTCGTTGGTCACCGGAGGCACCGCCTCCAGTGACTGCCTCCCTCACCTTAGGCCACTTCTCCTTCTCCTTTCTTCCTCTCTATCCTTTCTCCCTCACGTCGTGCCTCTCTCTTTCTCTAGACGAGCAGGACGACACCATCACCGGAGCAAGTCGTCGCACCAGATCCATCGACATCGCGCAGGTCGGGCGCCTTCTGACGGTTGGGATGGGGAGGCGAGGGTAAGAAAGGGGGTTTATTTTTGAACAAAACGTTTTCTCACTTGAGGAAGGACCGCGGGTTTAATTACCTAAAAAGACAGGGGCTTCTTTGTAAAAATGCCGCGGTAGAAATTCCGACGAAAGCAATAGCCTCTTTATTATTAGGTATAGACTAATGAATCATATCCTTTTTATTTTGCTGTGCCAGCATGGTGCATGTCGACAACAGCCGCCCCACGGTAGAGCCAAGGTGCAGCGTCGCTGCATAGTCGGTTCCAAGAATGAATATCTCTAGATGTATATTAGTTCTAGATACATTTATTTCTATCCATTTTTATAAAAATAGTAATTTCGCACAACGGGAGAAGCACTAAGCGATAGGGCAACTCCAAAATATCTTGCGTGTCGCCTTGATGCCACAAAACACAATGACGTGTTCATGTGCAAACACTATTTCAATTGAGAAAAGAAGACACAAGAGGCGGTAAAAGGAAATCAGCACAATTGAGAACCATACAGCTATACGTTTCCACGTTCCAATCCACACCTATAACACCTAATTTATGTTATTTCATACAAGCCAGAAACATATCAGAAGATTCTACCCTTAAAGCCTTTCAAGTTCCTAGCCACATTAGAAATAGGATTCATCTTTGCAAACACTGAGTCCATGCTGGGATCAAAATAGATGAAATCTTCTGTCAATTAACAGCTAATTTATGTTCTTTCATAAAAGGGCCCCCTCTTAGAGGTCTCGCCTTGTGTAGAGACTGTTTTCATCTTTATCTCTACTATTAAAGCAGGATCGAACGTCGTGATGGTTCGACCAGAGCGATGGTTCGACCTCCCAGCGATCCCACCTCCCCATGTAAAGAAAATCGGCAGCGATCCCACCTCCCCACGTAAAGAAAACCACGTCCACGTAAAGAAAATAAATCGGCAGCGAAACCACGTAAACAAAATCGGCAGCGATCCCACCTCGTAAAGAAAATCGGCAGCGAACGTAAAGAAAATCGGCAATCGGGGCAATCCCACCTCCCCACGTAAAGAAAAAAACCACCTCTATACGATTCCACCTCCTCCCATAGTACGATCCCACACAGGAAAGAAAAAAACCCAGCACGATCTCCACCTCCTCGCACCGATCTCCACCTCCTCGCAGCGATCTCCACCTCCTCGGCGACCACTCCACCTCCTCGCACCGATCTCCAACTCCTCGCACCAATCTCCACCTCCTCGGCGACCACTCCACCTCCTCGCACAGATCTCCAACTCCTCGCAGCGATCTCCACCTCCTCGCAGCGACCACTCGTCGCGGCCTTCCTCTCATCTTCGGATCTTCCCGGCAGTGATGGGTTCTTCCGCAATCTGATGTTCGGATCTTCCTAGCAGTGATGGGTTCTTCCGCAATCTGATGTTCGGATCTTCCCGGCAGTGATGGGCTCTTCCGCAATCTGATGTTGGTGGTCGGCTGTCGCGTATTGCTGGTCACCGTCAGTATGAAGCTCACCTCCGGGCAGCTTACTCGATCTTCCGCAAGGGCATCTCCGTGCTGGTAATCTTCTATTGCTGCACATCTTCTATTTTGTACTGTAAAGAAGGTTAGAGAGAAAAGTTAGTCGAACTAAGAACAAGGTACCATCAAGTCAAAACAGAACAGAACAATAGGCACAACTGACCACAAAGAGAATTAGGTATGAACTTCTTCGATATCCTGATAACATGTGAGTCCAAGGAGTCCTGATAGAATTAGGTATGACCTTCTTCGATATCCAAAGAGAGGGACTGAATCACTGCACCATAAAGGGATTCACATTATTGAATGCACATATGGACAACTCTTGCCAAATTATAGTTGGCTACATTGAAAATAGAGTGTACTGGATACAAATTGATCACATTAAAACAATAGTGTTGATAGAAACTCGCATGTTAATTGAAGAAAAGGGTTATTATTTCAAGCACAGGTTTAAGACTTAATCTGCAAGTTCAGCTGCATGTTTAGATGCCTAACGTCCCCTTGCTACTTAATTATCAAAACAGCGATACCGTGTGCATTAATTTTAGAACAAAACCATATAGAATGACCATCTAGCAATGAAACAGCTAATGCTAAAGATGTACTACGAAGAATGCATGCATATCCTGACACTGCGTACAATGATGCTGCTACTTTCTAATTATGAGTATCTCGGGCATTGTAGTGCAGAATACGTGAAAAATTATGAGAAAAGAGAGACAAATGCAACTAATAGGTTCAGCATCTCAAGTATACCCTTGCAATAGAAAACGCAGAGCGAGCAAGCTTCTACATATTAATTCAGAAATAGACAGAACATATTTTTTTTGGCCACAACCTGAATTTGCTTTGCAACTTATGAACTTCAAGTTGTTCTGTTGATTATCACGAGCAGTGAAACAGTTTTGATTTTACAAACACAGTACTGGCATAACAGAAGAAATTTTGATTTTTCTATCAACTAACTCCCGAGGTTGCTCTTCTACGTCAAATTATAAAGCATGTAAGAAATTTGAAAACCCTGTTGCACCACATGTACTGGCATGTTAACAACAGTTCCAAGAATAGAGTCTGCCTTGAATTTGTTTATTTACTAAAAAACATATCCTACTACTGTTGATACACAGACATCACAAAATAATAGAAGTCCATTGATCATATAGCACCAAAGGAGCAAAGGAGCATACCAGAAGGAAGATGAGTCATCGAAATAATACGGCCGCCAATCCATGGTACAATCTAAAGAAACCAGGCCCCACTCTTCAAAATAATAATGGCTGGGCACCGCCTGTAGGTATATCCAACGAAGTCAAACAAATATGCAACTCTGAGGTAACAGAAGGACATTTTGCATTACTCTCTTCTAAAGCCTGTCATGGAATCGGAGTTCAAAATCTATTCATATTCAGAGCATCATGAATCACATAATCCTCATATTATCAGGCTATGTACCATGACAGCATGTGCATATGACATGTCCAAACCGTGTCTAATGATTGACTGCTGCTCCAGCGGATGACCAAAACCTAACGGAAATGCTAGCAAGTTATGTTTCATTTCAAACAGTAAAAGCATTGGATCAGAGCATCCCTTTATGTACCAACTCGAGCTATACCCCTAAAGGGGACTATCATTTTCTAAATGTCAAGGGTTAAACAAAAATAAATAACTACACCAGCATCATTGATGATCAATTGAAGGAAAATAAAATACTGTGAACATACTTTTTCTGCTCACTCACAACATCAGAGAAGGCAACTGCAAGAGATCCAAGCATAATAGAGAGCGCTGCACTGTACTTATCATCCACAATTGTTGCCATCAAACTCCAGGAAATTGCTCCAAGGAGTCCTGATAGAATTAGGTATGACCTTCTTCGATATCCAAAGAGAGGGACTGAATCACTATTATGGATGGAGAATCACAAGTACATTATGTAAGCAACGGTTTGTGTTGAATTATTAACCTAAACGGTAAGAGAAGTACAAAGTCATTGCATAGGTCACAAAGGGCTGTGTTTAGAAAGTACCATTTGATGCAGTGAGCTAGCTAATACGAAATACCACTATCTTTGGGTATATTAAGAAAGCTCTATTTTTCAGCAGTAACAACAGTCTTCTCACCACCTACAGAAGAACATAACACTCAGTTAGCTTTTCTTGGTATAATAGAGAAGTAATGATACTGGAGATCCACATGTATTATTGATAGACAACATGTCGGAGATTCGCATCTCTGATTTTCTATCCAGTGAAGTATTGTTTTCTTTCGAGAACCATCACTAATGTTATTGTGTTGTAACCGATATGTCCAAGATATATCCAGTTGTTAGATTGTGTAGCAAGAAAGAGTTTATAGCGTGTAATTGTTT
Source organism: Hordeum vulgare subsp. vulgare (assembly GCF_904849725.1). Taxonomy (NCBI): domain Eukaryota; kingdom Viridiplantae; phylum Streptophyta; class Magnoliopsida; order Poales; family Poaceae; genus Hordeum; species Hordeum vulgare. The sequence continues at coordinate 549,657,658 of NC_058524.1, read as the reverse complement.
CCATTCTATTCTTGAATGCACATATGGACAACTCTTGCCAAACTGTAGTTAGCTATGCTGAAAATTGAGTGTATTGGATACAAATTTATCAAATGAACACAATAGTGTTGATTAAACTCACATGTTCATAGAAGAAAAGGGCCTTGTAAAATATTTTAAGCACTGGTTTAAGCCTTACTATATAGTAAAAATCTACAAGAGCAACTACATGTTTAGATGATTACATCCCATGAGCAGATGAATTATCTAACATATGCATTAATTTCAGAACAAACCCATATATAAATACCATCTACCAAACAAGCAACTAATGCTAGAGATGTACTCCCTCCGTTCCTAAATATTAGACCTTTTAGAGATTTTACTATGGACTACATACGGATGTACATAGACATATTATAGTGTAGATTCATTCATTTTGCTCCATATGTAGTTTATAGCGAACTCTCTAAAAGATCTTAAATTTAGAAACAAAGGGAGTATGAAAAATGCATGAAAATCCTAGCAATTCGTATAATGATGCTGCTATTAATTACGAAGGAGTGTGAGAGAAAAAAGAAACAAGTATAACTGATATTCAGCAACCTGGGTATACCATGCAACACTGAAGAGGGATCATGCCATCATTTTAACTTTTGAGGCCGACAATTTTCACCATACTCACATATGCTCGCAACACAAAAGACAGAGGAAGTTAGCTCCTAAATATTAATTCAGAAACAAAGCTGGCATTTGATGAATAACCATAGGAGTTGAACCCAATGTAAATTCAATTTGGTATACTCAGGTTCCAGTATATATGGACATGTTGGTCAAAAAATAGTGTCGTTCATAGAACTTTGACAGTCATGCGGAATGCAAGGTCACTCACAAATCGCAATTTATTCTACTAGCTAATGCAAGATCAGATGAGAACAAAGTAAGCCCTATGCATAGTCTCACTTGAAACATCAACTGATAATTCAGAATATAGTTACTGGATCACTTAATTCTGTTTTAGTAGGTAGCATATGATTACTGAGATCACTTAATTCAGAACACTCACTCAGGATATGTTGAAAGATATTCAACACCAAGTGGGAGGAAATCATCATAGCCATTCAGAAAAGAATAGAACTCATCAACACACAACAGAAACAAATATGTTGTGTTCAAAATACATAAATCCAAGTCCAGATGGGTCGTTACTCACATCAACACAATAGAGAGGAATAGAAAAGAAAAAAACAATGCATATTAAAGAAGGTAAAATCAAATATTTGTAGCGTAGCAAAAGATGGCTCAGTTTTGCCTTTCATCTTAAAGCCCAACACTCACATACCTTGCTTCATAATCTACCCATCGCGATGTAAGAGGACTGTCCTGGTTATCATTCATCAGAATGACCGTCCAAGGCACAGAACATCCAACATTAGCTATGAATTGAATTGCTGCAAGAGAGGTAAGGGTGCGCTCTAATTTAGTACCCACAGGCCACAGCTGTCTTAATTGCTAAAGACATGCTTATTTCAGCCATGGTCATCATCATTGCCCCTGGTAAGAATTCCATCTCTTCATCACACAGTAGCATCCATCCATCCATCAGACTGGCCATAGTGGTGAGTAACTTAGACAGTCGCGGGAGCTGCTCAAACCTGGTGTCAGCCGACCAAACCTCGTCACAGACAGACACATTAGAACAGAACTCTACGGTTCCCAGCCCACGCCACAACCAAATCCAAGGCAATGGAATGGCAGGCTGGCAGCACCATAGCAACAGGGAACTGATGTGGCAGCCACCCAGACGACCGGTCAGCGAGTCGGCGATGAGAGCTTCACTGGTTTGTTCTTCTTCTTCTTCTTCGTAGGGAGAGGGGGGTAGAGAGAGAGTGGAGGATCCATCCCAGATCCAGAACAAAATGCAACTGAACTGAGTATATGTACTAAATCTCTACTATTAAAGCAGGATCGAACGTCGTGATGGTTCAACCAGCTGGATGGTTCGACCTCCCAGAGATCCCACCTCCCACGTAAAGAAAAAATCGGCAAGCGATCCCACCTCCCACGTAATCGCGATCCCAGCGTGGGAGCTGCTCAAACCTGGTGTCAGCCGACCAAACCTCGTCACAGATAGACACATTAGAACAGAACTCTACGGTTCCCAGCCCACGCCACAACCAAATCCAAGGCAATGGAATGGCAGGCTGGCAGCACCATAGCAACAGGGAACTGATGTGGCAGCCACCCAGACGACGGTTCAGCGAGTCGGCGATGAGAGCTTCACTGGTTTGTTCTTCTTCTTCTTCTTCGTAGGGAGAGGGGGGTAGAGAGAGAGAGAGGAGGATCCATCCCAGATACAGGTTCCCAGCCCACGCGCACAGCCGAATTCAAGGCAATGGAACGGCGGTGGCTGGCGGCACCGCAGCTATGGGGAACTGACGCGGCCGACATCCGGACGATAGGCCAGCGATCCGGCAACGAGAGCTCCCCTGATTTGGTTTTCAAACATTGAACATTGTGGTCAATTACAAAACATTTAAAGCAGCATTGATAGAATGGGTTTTGTAATTGTAAAAAAAATGCTTTATTGTTCAGAATGTATTATCAATGAGTAGGTTTACTAAATTAAATGCGCTGATATGCATGTCAACATACCCATATATTGCAGCCAAACTCTGATATCAATGTTTATGCTCATATTTATCTCGTGAAGACCAGCCAAACTCTGATGGGCAATATACCCATATATTGCACTTCAATTCACCTGGCTTGGCATTCCTAGCCTGGTCTAGACATGCTTGACAACAATCAGCAGCAGATTCTTTGTGGTGCATTAAGCCCATCAAAACCTGTAATTTAATTTTGTATAAAATCTAGCCCATCACACCCTCTAATTTAATTTTGTATCTTGGCATATGAATGCAGTTTTAGTGAATAACATATACGAGATAGAGATGTCACACGAAAGAGGCAATCTTTATGATAAAGGAAAAAGAGGTATGTCTATGCCTATCGCATGTCTGCTTATAAGGTATAGAGTGTTCTTTCATAACTTATGCTACATTAATTCTTATCAGTTGTTGAATATGAGAGGACACCGAGCCTACAATCCAATATTACCCACCGACCACTTTCTGGTTTTTCCATACGCGACGAAACGGACACTACTAACAACAGTGTTTCGTCTTCCGACGATGATGACAATCGGCCCACTCAACTTCGTATGTTGGTTCCCATGGCCGGCAATCTCACGGCCTTTCGGCCAGTGCAGTATGTCGAAACCCCAAGTGGTATCCCCCTTGACCACTAACGTATATTCCATTAGCATTTATACAATTCATAACCAAAGTGGTCCATAAAATGGTTCTTCAGGAAATCATTCTCATGAAGCCATCTACACCGATCATAGTGCAACACTTGGAGGAATACCTAGCAGCGCTGAGCATGATATTGTTTCATATATAGCGCCGAGGCTCGACGCCGCACATATTGGTCCTGAACACCTTGCTTCAAGTCCAGTCATTACATCGGACAAAAAACAGAAAAGGCGAGAGCAATATATAGCACAGCGAAATGGTATATTTAGCAGAAAATAGAACCACGACAGTTGTGCTGAACTGAGAACTACAAACCCCCCTTTTTTTTCCCACTGCAATCCCTTACATACCATTTTTGCTGAAACTGAACCTGGAGAGGACACCCCCCAACATCATAACAAGCACACAGCTGCACTACTGCCGATATTCAGAACAACCTCCCTCTCCACATCAGGCAGTGCAGCCGTGTACTCCTCCATGCTGGATGGTATAGTTATGCTGTTGGGAGCCATTTGGCCAAAATATTCACTCGATGGTATAGTACCTCCGGGGCAGCACCGCCGCGCCGCCGCCCAACGGCATCGTCTGGTCTGTCTCCAAGGACGTGACCAAGTACGCGTCCCTCCTCGCCGCCGCCGGCAAGTCCACCTTCGCCGTGTACCTCGGCTACCTCGTCAACGCCACGCTCATCGGCGTGTACCATGCCAACGTCACGCTCCACCTCTACCTCCGCCGCACACCGCCGACGAAGCCGCCGCCCGCCACGGCTCCGGCCGACCTCATCGTCCCGGTGTCGCGAGCCCTCCTTCTCAACGGCGGGCTGTGGTTCCCGATCCAGAGCGCCGCCGACGTCGCGTCCAAGAGCGTCGCGCTGCGATCCAACGCCTACCACGGGGTCCCAGGGGCGGAGCCAGGATTTGATAATAGGGTGGGCGAAGCGTCAATGATCAAACCCACATAACATCACATGGCAACGTATGTTTTTCAACAATGTTGTAAGTATAATTTTTCTAAAATATATAAGCACAATAACATGTGTTTAACAATTCTATGTTCAAACTTAGCTCTATGATTACCTACAAGATCGTATTGGTTAATAATCTCACTAAAGTTTAGTATAATCTTTTAGCAAAAGCAATGTGCTCTATTCTTAACAAAAAACTGATCACAAGATAAAACAGATATGTATCGCTCATCTGAGCAGATACCATTAATACTATTAGTCTATTAGCAATCAATACGTTGGGCATAAGGGCATTAGACAAAGCAGATTAGCAATAACCTGAGTGCTGTGTTGAGACGGTCAAGGAAAAAGACAACCAGCACTCAGCAGCGGTTCTTGCAGAATTCAGTAAGTTCCCGTGTTGAAATGAATACAACAGCAGGAGACAAAAATGACCTCCGATGACAGCCGCAGCTACACTCGCCATGGAGATCGATAGTCGAACGATACATCAAAGTAGATGGCGATGGTTGTCGGCGTAATGCCCTAGCATGTGTGGTCATTCAACTCATCCTGAAATTGATTTGTATATGTATAAGGGCTCTACAACAAGCGGCACAAGCCCACATCCCACGTACGTATTAGTGGATCCATGAATTATGTCCCCGTTGGGCCTAGGCCATACGACAGTTGGGATTCTAATGACTGCAAGTAATCACGATTAAGATACAAACTACAGACAATTAACACTGGCCCCCGCTGCAGTTTGTTGGGGGTGGCCGAGCCATAGGGGGGTCTGGCCCCCGCTTGCCCCCCCCCCCCCCCCCCACTGTCTCCGCCCCTGCGCGGTCCTCGAACTCTACGTCTCATTCCACCGAGACGATGAGTTATGGTACAAGAACCAACCCGGGTACAAGAACGACCCGTTCCGCGAGGTCACCGCTCGTGTCGACGGTGTCCTCGCCGGCTCCGTGTGCAAATGTTAGATGATGCAACCTTTTACTAATAACTAGCAAAATGGTATGCTTGATCCCAGAGCATGCTGTGCAGTAATTGTTAGATTTTTCTTTATTTGTTCACATGAAGATATATGTTAACTTATTATCATCATACAAGGCAATAGAAATATGCAATGATTGCAAAGTTTATATATACTATGCATGTGTATTGTACTTTTATTGATTAGTATGTTTTTTTTTCCGCATTGCAAATTTTTGCTTCCAAATTTATATGTGACATGTTTGTTTAAATTGTATAAGATGGCGCCAATTAATCTTAGATGTCAACGGACATTTGCAAACTTCACAAATAACCCAGTGGAGCCTACGTAAGTTTAACATGCTTTCTCATATTTAAAAGAAATTGAAAAAAATATTATCTAATCTAATCTATTTGTTATAGATTCATAGAATTTGACGACCTCAACTGGTCGGATACATACAGAACATGTAGCATTTGCGTGAGGATAGATGTCAAATTTCCTGTTAATCCGAGTGGTGATAGACTTCACTTCATTCTGATGGATAGAACTGTAAGTCTCAAACATGTTTATATTGGTAGAATAAACATGTGTTTGTCATCATCTAACATTTTCTGATGCAATTCTAGGGGTGCCAAAATCGAGGCTATAGTTGCTGGAAATGATTTAGTGCATAGATTCGATTTAACATTGCACATTGGTCATAAGTACATCATTCATGGTGTTACTATTCGGCCCAACTTTGAAGAGGTGGAGTGTAGATTCATTAACCACACATATGAGTGCTCCTTCAGTGCAAGAACATTTGTTGAGTCACTCTCACTAGAATTTCTAAGATATTCCAAAGCATTTGATGTCCATCCATGAAGTTACGAGGTGTCCAAACAAAACATTCGTAGGTACGCATTCAGAACATATATCTATACTATTAAAGGAGAATCTGCCGTTGTCTATAAATTTAACTAATGATATTTAATACAGACATAGTTGGCATAGTTGTTCAATATGATGATCATCAACTCATCGGGAGACACCCATCTGCTGAATTGTACAGAGAGGTCACCTTCATGGATATTTGGTATGTGTAGTTAATATACATAATTGCAACTCTTTTATATCGAATTATAAGAATTAATTCGTCAAGTCCTTGTATAGTTACTATTTTTAAATATTCAAAATTGTAGGGGCAAACTTATAGTTGTTGGCATTTCGGGTGGCAACTTGATTCAAAACTCGTATAGGTGGTCAACAACTGAAGGCAATAAATCTATTGTCCTTGCAACTATGCTCCGTAAGAATAGAAAATATGGTAATCGATGCATGTACATCTTTATGTATTGCATATTCTGAGAAAGTGTGTTGTTATGTTGAGCTAATTAGTTTTTTAATCTTGACAATAGGAAATTTGGAAACTTCAAGTTACACCACCCTTGCATTTAACCCGGATCATCCTTCAGCACGTGCACTTGATGGTATTTCTGACACAACATTTATGTTGAGCAAATTTTAAATACTAAAAATTACAACATTTCTAATAATTATTTTGCAGACATTCGCCAGAAAATAATAGGTGGGTTGATTGACATGGAGTTTGTTCGAGAATTTATTGAGAAGAGGTGGGATTTGCTAGCAAGCGGGCTGTCTACAAATGATCCCCGACACAAGATGTATACAAAGAAAGCTCGATCCATGTAGTAGAGATAGCAGAAATCAGTTGTCTATTACGCATGATTGTGCCTTTCAATTTATAAGTTTAGTTGTCTCGTGATGAAGATCATATGTAGTAGTCCCTCCGTCCGGAAATACTTTTCCTAGAAATGAATATAATGAATGTATCTATAACTAAAATAAGTCTAGGTAGATTCATCTCTAAGACAAGTATTTCCGGACGGAGGGAGTATTTTTTTTAATGTAGCTTAGTTATTGTTAGTTTTTGTTAAATACATGTGTTATGATGGATTCTTACGGAGCTGATCTGAGCTTCTGTTATCTGAAAATAATTAAATCATTTTTAGCCTGTCTTATGTTTGTATATGCAATGTGTTTTGTTGAGGAAAAAAACCCTCTGTTATATGTAAACCCTCGGTCCGTTGAGATGCTGGGTCATGGTGAAGTTGGTGCATTGCTACGGGATTTATGTCTGAGGAGGATACGTGTGAGTGAGACAACTGCTGCCATGTATGAATACAAATTAAATGTTATCATGTTTGACACGTGTTTTTAAAACAAAACAATTCTTTGATCGTTAACATTTATTATTAACCCGTGGCAACGCACGGGCACTCAACTAGTCATTTTAAAAACAACGTTAGCCGCAGGCTTTGGCAATGTGGCGAACATTGTTTTGAAAAATCCTGAACATTTCCGAGAAGACGAGCCTTTTGAATTTGTGAATAAATTTCAAAAAGGCGAAACGTTTTTTGAAATTCTAGAAAATTTCTCAAAAACGCAAGTATTTTTGAATTTGTGAATGAAAATGAATGAAAATGAATGAATAGTAGATTTTATTGGAATTACGAATAATTTTGTCTAATACGTGAATATTTTTTGAAATTCCAAATTGTTTTTGAAAACATGAATATTTTTGGAAATACCCAAGCATTTTTTATTTTGTGAATAAATTTTGAAAACAGGATTTTTTAAAAACAACCAAGCAAATTTTGAAATCGCAAATATTTTTTAATTGGCTAACAAAATTTGAAAATTATGACACATTTTGAAATTCTTAACACGTTTCGGAGATTGTTGGAACAAAGAAATTAAGATATTAATGTATTTGTGAGTACACACAGAAAATAAAATCCCTCGGAAGAACATAGAAGAATGTTTAATATTCGAAGAAGATTGCTCTAGTTATAGAGAAGATTGCCTAAGCTATTTAGGAGTATGTTATACGTGTGGAAGACAGCCCCTAAAGTTTGTTGTGAAAAATAATTGTTTCGGTATGCTATTTGAGAAACAATTGATTACGGTGAAAAGAATGAAGACAATGAGAAGACGTAGTTGTTTCTCTAGTTTCATGTTTCTTCTCTACTAAGAGCATTTCCAGTCGTTAAGGCGCCCCAGGGACTAAAATACCGCCGCGTGTGGGTCAACCGGCAAAAAAAAGGCTTGGAGGGACTCGGGTTCCTAGTCACGCGCACGAGGAGAGAGACAGAGACAGAGAAAAGGTTCCTTATTTACATGCACATGGTGGGCTTAGCAAAAAAAGAGAAGAGAGAGGAAAGAGGCTGGCCGATGGGGTTTGTGCATGCAAAAATAGCACCGGTCACCCCCAAGCGACCCCGGAGGGCTGGGTTTGGCCTGGGATTGCCGGGGCTAGTTTTGGCCAAATTCGGCGCAAAACGACATCCTCGGGGCGCGACTGGGCAATTTTTTTTAGCGTCGACACTTACAAAGGCGCTTGGGAGGGCGTTCTCCGACCGCGGCTGGAGATGCTCTAGGTCAAAGGGCAAACCATACTATAAGAGGGTCCAAGTTAGTAGACACGTAGGTCTTCATTATGTTCTCAATCATAAACCAAATTTTTGAGTGAAACTGAGAAAAATCTTTTTATGCAGAGTGGTTATTATTGTTAGAGCATATATCTCCATATGTGGTTTTGGTAATTGATGATAATTTCTATGGACTAATGGTTGCCTTAAGTTATATTTATAGAATTTGTCCATAATCACTTCTTGAAGTCCATCTATTGGGTTCAAGGAGTTTATATGATGACCAAGATGGTATTCAAGGTATTATCCAAAGAATGGTCATAGAGACACAAGGTTGATCAAGATCTCAGACAAAGAGTAAATCAAGATGATCAACACACAAAGCGTACAAGATGTACCGAGAGGGATCAAGTGATCCCATGGTATGGTAAGCATTGCCCATTACGTGTTTGTGTACTAACCCATGGTCTTTGTGGGAGTTCTATGTGGGGGTTAGGTGTGCTTCCATGGGCTTGCGTCAAAAGGAAGATCTCATACAACCCATGAAGGATGACTTCAAGTGGTGATCATCATCAAGATTGCGGTGTGCAAGTTCAAGTGGATCAGCACGAATATATCATGCTTGATGCTTGCCGTCCATTGTGGTGGCAATGGACTTGTGAAGATATGCTGAAGAGCGGCTCACCCATAGTGTGTATGGGGGAGCAATCAACTAGTCTTCATCAAGCCAACGCAATCAAGAAAGGTGGTCCATCTTGAGGAAGCCAAGATCATCGTCATCTAGCTCAATAGGACGAGTTGCAAGGTATAGGTTTGCCCTTGATAGGTTTTATGTTTTAGGATAGATTGTCGTACTGTCAAGGGGGGCTCTCAAATGAGTAGCTTGATCGTATCGTTCGTTGAGAGCTCAAACCATTTGCATCCTTGCATCATACTTCTTGGTTCTTGTTTGGTGTTTCTCTTTTTGAGTTTTAGATCTTATGTTCATCTTCATGACAAGCTCGTGTTCATCGAAAACGGAGTCCATATGCATCTTCTATGATGTTTTCGATGTTGGAAGTTTTTACCGGTCTTATTCGAAGAAGGGTTCTCACCATTTTCTTATGGGACTTTTCTCACTTGCTTCTTATTGATATTTCTATCAAGATTGTGTTAGCCCATGTCGTTAGCTTTCCAACAAACTTGGTTTCGTTGAATTCGGAGTCTGTATGCGAAAGTTATAGCATTTTCAGTATCCAGCGGTAGTACCGCTCCTCGTGCGAGCGGTAGTACCGCTCTTGTAGCGGTAGTACCGCCCCCGGAGAGGTAGTACCGCCCCCGGAGCGGTAGTAATTTTTTACTACCGCTCCCTAGCGTGGTACCGCTCCGTCGAACTGTTTTTTGCATACTTTTTGGCCTCAGCATGGTTGGTGAACCTACCGAGCGGTAGTACCGCTCCATGAGCGGTAGTACCGCTCTGTGTGGGCTATGAGGCTTAACGGTTCGATTTTTCCCCACCTATAAAAGGGGGTCTTCTTCCCCATTGAACCTGATCTCTTTAGCTCGTGTTCTCCCCCCATTGTTGACCTTCTTCGAGCTTGCTAACTCTCAATCCCTCCAATGATTCTTGCTAGTTCTTGAGGGAAAAGAGAGAGGAGATCTAGATCCACATTTCCACCAGTCACTTTCTCCTCTAAGTGAGGGGAACCCCTTGGGTATAGATCTTGGAGTTCTTCGTGTTCTTCTTCGTTCTTCCTCTCATTTTCCTCCCTAGAATTAATTGCTTTGGTGGGATTTGGGAGAGAAGAACTTGGGCACTCCGTGTGCCCTTGCCATTGCATTAGTTGCATCGTTTGAGTTCTCCATGGTGATACGTGGAAGTGAAGTTTGAGGAGCTTATTACCTTTGGTACTTAGTACCCTAGATATTGTTCTTCGTGGATGCTTTGCGTCCTGGAAGCTTGGTGGTGTCTCGAAGCTCAATCATTGTGGTGTAAAGCTCCGGGCAAGCGTCGGGGTCTTCAATTAGGTTGTGGAGATTGCCCCGAGCAATTTGTACGGGTATCGGTGACCGCCCCCAAGGTTTGCAATTTGTACGGGTTCGGTGACCGCCCCCAAGGTTTGCCATTTGTACGGGTTCGGTGACCGCCCTCAAGGGTCCCTTAGTGGAATCACGACATCTTGCATTGTGCGAGAGCGTGAGGAGATTACGGTGGCCTTAGTGGCATCTTGGGGAGCATTGTGCCTTCACACCGCTCCAACGGAGATTAGCATCCGCAAGGGTGTGAACTTCGGGATACATCATCGTCTCCGCGTGCCTCGGTTATCTCTTACCAGAACCCTTTACTTATGCACTTTACTTTGTGATAGCCATATTGTTTATTGTCATATATCTTGCTATCACTTAGTTGTTTATCTTTCTTAGTATAAGTTGTTGGTGCACATAGGTGAGCCTAGTTCTTGTAGGTTTTGTGCTTGACAAATTAAACATTAGTTTTATTCCGCATTTATTCAAGCCTAAACCGTAATTATTTTAAAGCGCCTATTCACCCCCCCTCTAGGCGACGTCCACGTCGTTTCAATTATCTAAGGTGACAAATTTCTTCTCGACCTGGAGAAAGAATCACATATGGTTGAGTCAACTTAGGGTCATCACCGACACTAATGACATATTGGGATACGTCATTGGTGTCGGCTACAAAAAAACCTTTAGTCCCAAACAAGTTGGGATAGGCTAGATGTAAAACCGAGAAGATTTCACAACCAACTCATGATTCTAGCACATGGATAGAAAACTTCCATGCACCCCTGTCCGTGGCTACTTCTCTGGTGATACTCCAGTCCTTTAGATCTCTTTTTACGAGCTCTTTCCATGTCAAGTTCGGTCTACCCCGACCTATCTTGACATTAGCAACACACTTTAGACATTCGCTATGCACTGGCACTTCTCTAAGTCTACCCTGAATATACCCAAACCATCTCAGACGATGTAGAACAAGCTTCTCTTCAATCGGTGCTACCCCAACTCTATCTCCTATATCATCATTCCGGACTCGGTCCTTTTTTGCATGACCACACATTCATCTCAACATGCGCTACTACACTACACCTAATTGTTAAATATGTTTCCTTTTAGTCGGCCAACACTCCGCGCCATACAACATTGCGGGTCAAACATCCATCCTATAGAACTTGCCTTTTAGCTTTTGTGACACTCTCTTGTTACACAGAATGCTAGAAGCTTGGGACCACTTCATCCATTTGGCTTTGATTTGATGGTTCACATCTTCATTGATATCCTCATCATTTTTGCAGCATTAACCCCAAATTTTGAAGGATGTAATTCTAAGGAACCACCTTCCATTTAAGGAAAATTTCCTCCTCCTCCTTGTGCCTAGTAGTACTGAAACCGCACCTCATGTACTCGGTTTTAGTTTTACTAAGTCTAAAGCCTTCCAATTCCAAGGTTTGTCTTCATAGCTCTAACTTTCTATTGACCCCATCTGACTATCATCGACTAGCACCACAAATAATCCGCAAAGAGCATACACCATGGATATCTCCTTATATATCCCTTGTGACCTCATCCATCACCAAAGCAAAAAAAATATAAGTGCTCAAAGCTTACCCCCCTAGTGTAGTCCTATTTTAATCAGAAACCATTAGTGTCGTCATCACTTATTCAAATGCTTGTCATAATATTATCGTACTTGTCCTTGATGAAGGTAATGTACTTTGCTCAGACTTTGTGTTTTTACATGGCCCACCACATGGCATTGTGTAGTATATTATTATAGGCCTTCTCCAAATCTATGAACACCATATACAGGTCCTTCTTTTGCTCCATATATCTCTCCATGAGTTTTTGTACGAAGAAAGTGGCCTCCATGGTCGTCTTAACAAGCATGAAACCGAACTATTTTTTGGTCATGCTTGTCATTATTCTTAAGCGATGATCAATGACTATCTCCCATAGCCTCATTGTATGGCTCATCAGCTTAATTCCGTGGTAACTAGTACAACTATGAACATTCCCCTTGTTCTTGAAGATTGGTACTAATATGCCCCGTCTCCATTCTTCTCGCATCTTGTTTGCCCGAAAAATGAGGTTAAAAATTTAGTTAGCAATATTGTAGCTATATATGTGATGCCTCTCCTCGCCTCAACTGGGATACAATTAGGGCCCATCACCTTGCCGCTTTTCATCTTCTTTAAGGCCTCCTTGACCTCACACTCCTGGATTCTCCACACAAAGCACATGCTAGTATCATCAAAGGGGTCATCCAGTTTAATGGTAGAGACCTTATTCTCCTAATTGAATAGCTTGTCGAAGTACTCCCACCATCTATGCTTAATCTCATCTTCCTTCACCGAGAGTTGGTGTGCTCTATCCTTGATGCATTTGACTTGGTCAATATCCCTTGTCCTCCTCCCTTGGATCATGGCCATCTTATAGATGTCCCTTTCCCCTTCTTTTGTGTCTAACCATTGGTAGGGTGATGTGACGCCCTCGATTTCATCGTATGCTAATCATACACGCAAATGCGTACGAGCAAGCTCAAGGACTCACGGGAAGATATCACAAACAACACTAGACACAAATAAAAAAATAAACAAGCATCATATTACAAACCAGGGGCCTCGAGGGCTAGAATAAAGCTCGAGAAACACACGAGTCAGTGGAAGCAACAATATCTGAGTACATACATTAAACAAGGGGTGCCTTAGAGAAGGCTAGCACAAAGATACAACGATCGAACGAGGCGAGGCCTCCTGCCTGGGAACCTCCTAACTACTCCTGATCTTCAGCGGCCTCCACGTAGTAGCAGGCATGATAACCCACAAGTATAGGGGATCGGAACAGTTTTCGAGGGTATAGTATTCAACCCAAATTTATTGATTCCACACAAGGGGAGCCAAAGAATACTCCCGAGTATTAGCAGTTGAGTTGTCAATTCAACCACACCTGAAAGACTTAGTATATGCAGAAAAGCTTTAGTAGCAAAGTAGTAACGGTAACAGTGACAACAGTAGCAGTAGTGACAAGTGTGACAGCAGTAGCGGCAAAGTAACTTAGCAAGGACCAGTAGGAAAAAGCTCGTAGGCATTGGTCGGTGATGGATAATTATGCTGGATGGCATTCATCATGCAACAGTTATAACATAGGGTGATATGCAACTAGCTCCAGTTCATCAATGTAGTGTAGGCATGCATTCCGTATATAGTCATACGTGCTTATGGAAAAGAACTTGTATGACATCTATTGTCCATCCCTCCCGTGGCAGCGGGGTCCTAATGAAAACTAAGGGATATTAAGGTCTCTTTTTAATAGAGAACCGGAACAAAGCATTAGCACATAGTGAATACATGAACTCCTCATACTATGGTCATCTCCGGGAGTGGTTCCAGTTATTTTCACTCCGGGGTTGCCGGGTCATAACACATAGTAGGTGACTACAACTTGCAAGATATGATCAAGAACACACTTATATTGCTGAAAATATAATAGGTTCAAATCTAAGATCATGGCACTCGGGCCCTAGTGACAAGCATTAAGCATAGCAAAGTAGTAGCAACATCAATCTTAGAACATAGTGGATACTAGGGATCAAACCCCATCAAAACTAACTCGATTACATGATATATCTCATACAACTCATCACCGTCCAGCAAGCCTATGATGAGAATACTCACGAACGGTGGAGAGCATCATGGGATTAGGATGGAGGAAGGTTGATGATGACGATGGCGACGATTTCCCCTCTCCGAAGCCCAGAACGGACTCCAGATCTGCCCTCCGGAGGAAGAACAGGTGGTGGTGGCGGCTCCGTCTCGTAAACGCGATGAACACTTCTCTCTTTATTTTTTCCTGGACGAAAGGGTCTAAATAGAGTCGGAGATGGAGGCGGCGGAGCCACGAGGGCTCCATGAGCCTGCACGGCGCAGCGAGGGGGGGTGCGCCCTGAGGGCTCGTGGGCCCCTGGCTCCGTTCTCCAGTTGATTCTTGTGTCGGTATTTTTATATATTCCACAAAAATTCCCCGTAAGTTTCCAGGAAATTCTGAGAACTTTTGTTTCTGCACAAAAACAACACCATGGCAATTCTGCTGAAAACAACGTTAGTTCGGGTTAGTTCCATTCAAATCATGCAAATTAGAGTCCAAAACAAGGGCAAAAGAGATTGAAAAAGTATATACAATGGAGACATATCAACTCCCCCAAGCTTAAAGCCTTGCTTGTCCTCAAGCAATTCAGTTGACAAACTGAAAGAGACAAAAGAAAAACTTTTACAAACTCTGTTTGATCTTGTTGTTGTAACTATGTCTAACTCATATTCAGATTTTCAGCAAGATCATAAGCTAACCACATAAGCAATGATGTTTAGGTCTCAAGGTGTACTCATATCAATGGCATAATCAACTAGGAAGCAATAATAATGAGTTTCAAATGCCAACACTTCAATCAAAACAATCATAATACAATATGAACAGGTGGTATCTCGCTAGCTCTTTCTGAGACCGCAAAACATAAATGCAGAACACCTTCAAAGACCAAGGGCTGACTGAACATTGTAATTCATGGCAAAGAAGATCCAATCACAGTCATACTCAATATCAATTAAAAGCAAAGCACAAGAATGACGGAGGTGCTCTCTAATTAGTGCCTTTTAAGAGGAGGATGACTCAACAGTAAAGTAAATGGGTAGGCCCTTCGCAGAGGGAAGCATTGATTTACATAGGTGCCAGAGCTCAAGCTTTTCAAACAGAGATAAATAATTTTGGGTGGTATGCTTTCATTGTCAACGCGACGACCAAGAGTTTTCACCATCTTCCATGCTACACATATTATAGGCGGTTCCCAAACAGAAAAGTAAAGTTTTGACTCCCCCACAACCGACCAATCACACTCCACGGCTAGCCGAATCCTCGGGTGCCGTCCACACCAACAACAATCCAGGGGGAGTTTTGTTTGCAATTATATTTTTGTTTTGAGCATGGAACTGGGCATTCCGATTACCGGCCCCTTTCTCATGAGTGATAGTGAATAAACACGTATCGAGGATAATACGCCTAGCATGGAAGATACCGACCGCCCCTTGTCACCACATGAGCGGTTCGGGCATACAAAACAGATTATTATTTGAGGATTTAGAGAGTGGCACATGCAAATTTACTTGGAACGGCAGGTAGATACCGTATATAGGTAGGTATGGTGGACTCTTATGGAACAACTTTGGGTTTATGGAAGTGGATGCACAAGATGTATTCCCGCTTAGTACAAGTGAAGGCTAGCAAAAGACTGGGAAGCGACCAACTAGAGAGCAACAACAGTCATCAATATGCATTCAAATTAACCAATGTTGAGTGCAAGCATGAGTAGGATATAAATCACCATGAACATGAATATCGTAGAGGCTATGTTGATTTGTTTCAACTACATGCGTGAACATGTGCCAAGTCAAGCCACTTGAATCATTCAAAGGGGGATACCATCCTATCACACTACATCATAATCATCTTGAAATTCATGTTGGCACCCAAGACAAACCATTATAAGCTCCTAGATAATTAAGCATGGCATAAGAAACTATGATCTTTAAGTTGTCATTGCAAACATGTTTCTCTCATAACAAAGCTGAATTAGGAACGATGAGCTAGTCATATTTACAAAAACAAAATAGGTCGAGTTCATACCAGCTTTTCCAGGCTCAGTCACTTCATCATATATCGTCATTATTGCCTTTCACTTGCACGACCGAATGATGTGAATAATAATAAGAGTGTTCGTGCATTGGACTAAGCTGGAATCTGCAAGCAAACTCAGAGAAGAAGACAAAGTAATACGGGCTCTCTGAAAGATAAACAATAATGCATATGAGAGCCACTAATCATTTCAATCATGGTCTTCTACCTCGACCCAAAGAAAAAGAAAACTATTTACATGGGAAAGCTCCCAACAAGCAAAAGATGAACATAAAATCTTTTTGGGTTTTCTCAAATTAAACAAACACACTAAAAGAAAGCAAGAAAAAGGAAGTAAACTAGCATGGATAGTACAATGGAGAAGTGTGAACACCGACTATCAAAGTGAGTGTGTGAGCATGAATATAAAGTCGGTGAGAAACACGTACTCCCCCAAGCTTAGGCTTTTGACCTAAGTTGGTATAGTTCCACGGCTGGTCCGGGTGATATCCAAAATCATAATGGGGGGTGTACTGGGACGCGGCAGCTACTGCCTGAATGGCTACCTCACGGAGGCGAGCAGCCTTCACCTCCCTCTCATGCTCCCCTGCCTCTCTTTTGGTTATATAATTCTTCGTTTTCCCTGAAAGTCAAAGAAAGCAGGAGCACGAAGGGTAATATGGAAAACACGCTGTCGGTCAAATATTAGTAGGTATAGGAGGGATTCATTATCCCTCTCAAGGAACTGATAGAGTATCATGGCGGCGCGATCGAGGAATGCTGTATGGAGAGGGGGGTCTCCTGCGCGGATAGGTACTCCAAGATGATTTACTATGCGAGTAGCATAGATCCCACCAAAGAAATCCCCTTCATTAGCATTTTTAGTTAGCCTCCTCGTAGTTATCGCTCCCATGTTGAAACTTCTATCACCCGTTACTACGTTCTTAAGAATACTAAGGTCAGGTGTGCAGAGGTGAATATGTTCATTCTTGCCGTTAATGGATCTACCTATGAAGAGGGCAAAATAATGCAAGGCAGGAAAATGAATGCTTCCCATAATAGCCTGCGTAACATCTCTAGTTTCTCCAACAGTTATACTAGCAATAAAATCTCGAACCGAAGACTTAGGAGGATCATTGATACTACCCCAATCAGGTATTTTGCAAATTCTATTGAAATCGTCTAAATCCATAGTATAAGATTTGTCATAAAGATCAAACAGTATAGATGCATCACGACCAACTAAATTTTTTGAATCTACGAACGAAAGAGGCAATGAGTGTAGTATACTGTTCACATCTGTTGGAGATGAATTCTTCGAGCCCGGTGATGACCCACAAGTGTAGGGGATATATCGTAATCCTTTCGGTAAGTAAGAGTGTCGAACCCAACGAGGAGCAGAAGGAAATGACAAGTGGTTTTCAGCAAGGTATTCTGTGCAAGCACTGAAATTATCGGTAACAGATAGTTGTGTGATAAGATAATTCGTAACCGGTAGCAAGTAACAATAGTAACAATGGTGCAGCAAGATGGACCAATCCCTTTTGCAGCAAGGGAGAAACCTGGACAAACTCAAATATAAAGTAAAGCACTCCCGCGGACACATGGGAATTTCTGTCAAGCTAGTTTTCATCATGTTCATATGATTCACGTTCGGTACTTTGATAGTTCGATATGTGGGTGGACCAGTGCTTGGGTGCTGCCCTTACTTGGACAAACCTCCCACTTATGATTAAACCCTCGCGCAAGCATCCGCAACTACGAAAGAAGTATTAAGACAAAGTCTAACCATAGCATTAAGCTAGTGGATCCAAATCAGCCCCTTGCAAAGCAACGCATAAACTAGGGTTTAAGCTTCTGTCACTCTAGCAACCCATCGTCTACTTATTAATTACCAATGCCTTCCTCTAGTCCCAAATAATGGTGAAGTGTTATGTAGTCGACGTTCACATAACACCACTAGAGGAAAGACAACATACAACATATCAAAATATCGAACGAATACCAAATTCACATGACTACATATAGCAAGACTTATCCCATGTCCTCAGGAACAAACGTGACTACTCACAAAGCATAATTATGTTCATAATCAAATAGGTATTAAATAGCATCAAGGATCTGAACATATGATCTTCCACCAAGTAATCCAACTAGCATCAACTACAAGGAGTAATTAACACTACTAGCAACCTTACAAGTACCAATCGGAGTTGCGAGACGGAGATTGGATACAAGAGATGAACTAGGGTTTGGAGATGAGACGGTGCTGGTGAATATGTTGATGGAGATGAGTCCCCCCCCCCCCCGACGAGAGGAGTGTTGGTGATGACGATGGCTACGATTTTCCCCTTCCGGGAGGGAAATTTCCCCGGCAGGACAGCCCTGCCGGAGCTCTAGATTGGTTCTGCTCAAGTTCCTCCTCGTGGCGGCGGCGTCTGATACGTCTCCAACGTATCTATAATTTTTGAGTGTTCCATGCTGTTTTAGTATCAACTTTGGATGTTCCCTATGCATTTATATGATGTTTTATATCTTTTTTGGGACTAACTTATTAACTCAGTGCCCACTGCCAGTTCCTGTTTTTTCCTTGTTTTTGACCTCTTGCAGATAGGAATATAAAACGGAGTCCAAACCGAATAGAACTTTCGCAACGATTTTTTCCGGAAATATGACGAATACGAGACTTGAGAACCAAGGCAGCGGGGCACGTGGGAGGCCACGAGCCACCACCGCGCGGCCCGCCTGGCCGCGCCGTAGGGGCTCGCGGGCCCCACGTGGCTCCAGTGCCCTACTTCTTTGGCCTATAAATTCCGATAAATCGTGCCATGGGAAAAAAGAGGGCCGCAATTACTTTTCCACCACCGCAAGCCTCTGCTTCCGCGAGATCCCATCTAGAGACCGTTCCGGTACTCCGCCGGAGAGGGATCCAGAGTTGGAGGGCTTCTACATCAACACCATTGCCCCTCCGATGATGCGTGAGTAGTTCACGACAGACCTTCGGGTCCATAGCTAGTAGCTAGATGGCTTCTTCTCTCTCTTGGATCTTCAATACAAAGTTCTCCATGATCTTCATGGAGATCTATCCGATGTAATTCTTCTTTGCGGTGTGTTTGTCGAGATCTGATGAATTGTGGATTCATGATCAGATTATGTATGATATATATTTGAGTCTTTGCTGATTTCTTATATGCATGATTTCATATCCTTGTAATTCTCTTCGAGTTATCGGTTTTGTTTGGCCAACTTGATCTATGATTCTTGCAATGGGAGAAGTGCTTGGTTTTGGGTTCATACTGTGCGGTGACCTGACCCAGTGACAGAAGGGGTAGCGAGGCACGTATCGTGTTGTTGCCATCAAGGGTAAAAAGATGGGGTTTTCATCATTGGTTTGAGTTTATCCCTCTACATCATGTCATCTTGGTTAAGGCTTTACTTTGTTTGCATGAACTTAATACACTAGATGCATGGTGGATAGCGGTCGATGTGTGGAGTAATAAGAAGTAGATGCTGAAAGTATCGGTCTACTTGTCTCGGACGTGATGCCTATATGCATGATCATTGCTTAGATAACTTTATGACTTTGCGCGATTCTATCAATTGCTCGACAGTAATTTGTTTACCCGCCGTGATATTTGCTTTTATGAGAGAAGCCTCTAGTGAACACTATGGCCCCCGGGTCTATTTTCCATCCACTGTTTTCAGATCTGTATTACTTTCTCTGTCAGATCTCACTTTTGCAAACAATCGTGAAGGGATTGACAACCCCTTTGTCGCGTTGGGTGCAAGTTGCTGTTTCTTGTGCAGGTCACTTGGAGCTTCATCTTGGAGTTCCTACTGGTTTGATACCTTGGTTCTCAAACTGAGGGAAATACTTGCTGTTGCTATGCTACATCACCCTTTCCTCTTCAAGGGAAAAACCAACACAATCTCGAGTCAAATTGTGAAGTTCTGTTGACGTGACTGGGAAGTAGCAGGAAGAATTTATGGAGACGTTGCCGGGGAGGAGCAAGACAAGACAAGAACACTCCCCGTCAACTTGCCAATTTCTGGCGCCGTTGCCGGGGAGGAGCAAGACAAGAGAAGAACACTTCCCGTCAACTTGCCAATTTCTGGCGCCGTTGTCGGGGAATTTCAAGTGAAGCACGTCAACCAAGTACCTCTCAAACTCATCTCTTGCATTTACTTTGTTTGCCAGTTGCCTCTCGTTTTCCTCTCCCCCACTTCACCATTTGCCGTTTTCTCTCGCCCGTCTTTTTCGCTTAATTTCCTTTTGCTCGTGTGTTTGTGTGCTTGCCAAGTCACCATGTCTGAAAACACTAAACTGTGTGACTTCTCGAATACTAATAATAATGATTTTATTAGTACTCCTATTGTTCCCACCACTAGTGCGGATTCATATGAAATCAATGCTGCTTTGTTGAATCTTGTTATGAAAGAGCAATTTTCTGGCCTTCTAATACGTCTCCATCGTATCTACTTTTCCAAACTCTTTTGCCCTTGTTTTGGATCCTAATTTGCATGATTTGAATGGAACTACCTGGACTGACGCTGTTTTCAGCAGAATTGCCTTGGTGTTATTTTTGTGCAGAAATCAAAGTTCTCCAAACGTCCTGAAAATTTACGGGGAGCATTTTTGGAAAATATGAAAAATATCTGCGCCAAGTTCCACCTGAGGGGGTGGGCCAATGGGCCACAAGCCCTGGCTCCGCCACCACCCCCGTGGTGGCGGTGGGCATGCTTGTGGGTCCCACACGGCTCTGTCGCCCCCAACTCCAGCTCTATAAGTTCCCTTTCATCCCAGAAAAAATAAAAAAGAGAAGTTTTCACCGCATTTACGATACGGAGGCGCCGCCACCACCTGTTCTTCATCTGGAGGGCAGATCTGGAGTTCGTCTTGGGCTTCGGAGAGGGGAAATCGTCGCCATCATCATCATCATCAACCTTCTTCCCTCTCCAATTCCATGAAGCTCTTTGTCGTTCGTGAGTAATCTATTCGTAGGCTCCTTGGGCGGTAATGAGTAGGATGAGATCTATCATGTAATCGAGTTAGTTTTGTTGGGGATTGATCCCTAGTATCCACTATGTTCTAAGATTGATGGTGCTACTACTTTGACATGCTTAATGCTTGTCACTAGGGCCCGAGTGCCATGATTTCAGATCTGAAATTATTATGTTGTCACCAATATATGTGTGTTTTGGATGAGATCTTGCAAGTTGTAGTTACCTACTATGTGTTATGATCCGGCAACCCCGGAGTGACAATAACCGGAACATCTCCCGGTGATGACCATAGTTTGAGGAGTTCATGTGTTCACGAAGTGCTAATGCGTTTGTCCGTTTCTTTATTAAAAGGAGAACCTTAATATCCCATAGTTTCCTTTTGGACCCCGCTGCCATGGGAGGGATGGACAATAGATGTCATGCAAGTTCTTTTCCCTAAGCACGTATGACGACACACGGAATGCATGCCTACATCACATTCACAAATGGGAGCTAGCCACATATCTCTCCGTGTTATAACTGTTGCATGATGAATATCATCCAAACAAATCACCGAACCATTGCCTACGAGTTTGTCCTACTGCTGCCGTTACTTGTCTTGCTCTGCTGCTACTTGTTGCTGCCGTTGTTATTTATTTTGCTCTGTTGCTGCTACTGCTGTTGCTGCCGCTGTTACTTGTCTTGCTCTGCTGCTGTTACTACTATTGCTACTATTGTTAATTGTCTTGCTCTGCTGCTACTGTTGCTACTACTGTCGCTTGCTACTGTTGCTACTTGCTACTGCTGTCACTACTACTGTTCCTTGCCACTGTCGTTACTCGCTACTTTGCTGTTACTAAGTTTTTTGCAGATACTAATCTTTCAGGTGTGGTTGAATCTGACGTATTCAGCTGCTAATACTTGAGAGTATTCTCTCACCTCCCATTGTGCGAACCAACAAATTTGGGTTGAATACTCTACCCTCGAAAACTGCTACGATCCCACGCGCTGGTGGGCCGTCAACAACATTCTTCTAGTTTCGATTGCCGGAGAGTGCTAGCAGCATTCTTCTGGTGCCGTTGCAAGGAGAAGCACAACTGACATCAAGCATTTTTCGGGCGCCGTTGCCGGGGAAGGTCTGGTGTCAAGGAATCAGCATTTTTCTGGCACCGTTGCCGGGGAGGTATTGCTATATTCTCTGAGTCACTTGAAATTTATATCTGTTGATCACTATGAAGAATCTGAAGGATCCGAAGACCAACGTCTTGCCCTCAACTACGAGGGGAGGTAAGGAATTTCCATCTAGCTCTGCACTTGATTTACCTTCAGTTATGAGTAAGTTTGCGACATCACCTCCTGCTAGAAATCTTGATATGTCGCCTGTGCTTGATGATGCTTATGATGCTACTGCTAGAGATACTATCCCTGATGATACTATGCTTGATACTATGCCTGATGATGCTATGCTTCATACTGCTAGAGACACTACTTTGCCTGATGTTCCACTAGGGGTATTCCTTGATGCTCATATTGCTAGAGTTACTGCCAATGCTCGTGATGCTTCTGAAACTATCGGTACTATTGAGATAGAACCTG
This sequence comes from Hordeum vulgare subsp. vulgare, assembly GCF_904849725.1. NCBI lineage: Eukaryota > Viridiplantae > Streptophyta > Magnoliopsida > Poales > Poaceae > Hordeum > Hordeum vulgare. The sequence goes on along the minus strand of NC_058524.1, from coordinate 549,634,768 downwards.
CTTTTGCTCCTGCTAGATCTAGCTCTCCTAGATATGAATTGCCGGATATACCCGAGGGTTACGTTATGGAGGGAGAGATAGCTGAGGATTTTCTTGCGTGTAAGGATTCCTATGACGCTGAGAAATTACTTCTCAAGTGAAAGGAAAAATCTTTGAAAGCTAGGATGAAATACGACCCGAAGTTTGCCACTTCACCTATCTTTATCACCGATAAGGATTATGAATTCTGTGTCGATCCTGAGATAATCTCTCTAGTCGAATCTAATCCTTTTCACGGTTATGAGTCTGAGACGGTCGTAGCCCATCTTGCCAAATTACACGATATAGCCACCTTTTTCACTAATGAGGAGAAGATTAATACGTCTGAAACGTATCTATAATTTTTGATGGTTTCATGCTGTTATCTTGTCATCTTTGGATGTTTTATGTACCTTTTATATCTTTTCTGGGTCTAACTTATTAATTCAGTGCCAAGTGCCAGTTCTTGTTTTTTCTGTGTTTTTGGCTCTTTTCAGATCTGATTTTGGAACGGAGTCAAAACGGAATAAAATCCCCGAAATCATTTTTTCCTGAACGGAAGAAGGTCAGGGGGCTTGTGGCCCAAGCCAGGAGGGCTCCAGGGAGCCCACAAGCCCCCACTCCGCCACGAGGGGGGAGGCGGCGGTGGCAGGGCTTGTGGCCTCCCGGAGCGCCCCCTGACCTAGATCTTTGGCCTATATATCCCCTAAAATACAGCAAAAAATCAAGGGATCCACGAAAATACTTTTCCGCCGCCGCAAGCTGCCGTTTTCGCGAGATCTCATCTGGAGACCCTTCCCGGCGCCCTGCCGGAGGGGACTTTGGAGTTGGAGGGCTTCTTCATCATTATCATCACCCCTCCAATGACTCGTGAGTAGTTCACTTCAGACCTACGGGTCCGTAGTTAGTAGCTAGATGCCTTCTTCTCTCTCTTGGATCTTCAATACAAAGTTCTCCATGATCTTCATGGAGATCTATCCGATGAAATCTTCTTTGGCGGTGTGTTTGTCGAGATCCGATGGATTGTGGATTTGTGATCAGATTATCTATGATATATATTTGAGTCTTTGCTTATTTCTTATATGCATGATTTGATATCCTTGTAAGTCTCTCCGAGTCTTGGGTTCTGTTTGGCCAACTAGATCTATGATTCTTGCAATGGGAGAAGTGCTTGGTTTTGGGTTCTTACCATGTGGTGACCTTTCCCAGTGACAGTAGGGGCAGCAAGGCACACATTAAGTAGTTGCCATCAAGGGTAACAAGATGGGCTCCGTCGTTGATATGAGATTGTCCATCTACATCATGTCATCTTGCTTAAGGCGTTACTCTGTTCTACTGGACTTAATACACTAGATGCATGCTGGATAGCGGTCGACGTGTGGAGTAATAGTAGTAGATGCTGACAGTATCGGTCTACTTGTTTTGGACGTGATGCCTATATATATAATCATTGCCACAAATGATGTCACGACTTTGCGCGGTTCTATCAATTGCTCGACAGTAATTTGTTCACCCACCGTTTACATGCTTTCATGAGAGAAGCCATTAGTAAACACTACGACCCCCGGGTCTATTCACATCTATCGTTCCCACTTTCGCTTTTACTTTGCTTTGTTACTTTGTTGCTTTCAGTTCTCACTTGGCGAACAATCTATAAGGGATTGACAGCCCCTTCATAGAGTTGGGAGCAAGCTTTTCGTGTTTGTGCAGGATCTTGTGATACTCCTCCACTGGATCGATACCTTGGTTCTCAAACTGAGGGAAATACTTACCACCGCTGTGCTACATCACCATTTCCGCTTCGAGGGACACCAACGCAAGGCTCCAAGGCCATAGGGGAAATCCTTTGCATATTTGCCTAGGAAGTCCCTTAAGGCGTAGCCATAGCAGAAGGATTCCTGGTGTCGTCGACACGACTAATCCTCGCGCCGTTGCCAGGGAAGCACAACTGACATCAAAGGTCCGCCACTACTATATCCTTAAGATGTTCCCTTTCTCTCTAAAGGATGATGCTAAAGTCTGGTTCACCTCTCTTTCTTCTGGATGTGTGAGTAGTCCCCAGGAGATGGTCTATTACTTCTGTGAGAAATATTTCCATGCCCATAAGAAGCAAGCTGCCTTGTAGGAAATATACAACTTTCCTCAACTCCAAGAAGAGAGTCTTCCACAAGCTTGGGGGAGGATCGTCCAGCTACAGAATGCTTTGCCTGATCACCCACTTATGAAGAACGAGATACTTGATATCCTCTATAACATGTTGGAAATATGCCCTAGAGGCAATAATAAAATGGTTATTATCATATTTCCTTGTTCATGATAATCGTCTATTGTTCATGCTATAATTGTATTAACAGGAAACAGTAATACATGTGTGAATAAATAGATCACAATGTGTCCCTAGCAAGCCTCTAGTTGGCTAGCTCGTTAGTCAATAGATGATCATGGTTTCCTGATCATGGGCATTAGATGTCATTGATAACGGGATCACATCATTGGGAGAATGATGTGATGGACAAGACCCAATCCTAAGCATAGCACTAGATCGTATTGTTCGTATGCTAAAGCTTTTCTAATGTCAAGTATCTTTTCCTTCGACCGTGAGATTGTGCAACTCCCGGATACCGTAGGAGTGCTTTGGGTGTATCAAACGTCACAACGTAACTGGGTGACTATAAAGGTGCACTACGGGTACCTCCGAAAGTGTCTGTTGGGTTGGTATGAATCGAGATCGGGATTTGTCACTCCGTGTGACGGAGAGGTATCTCTGGGCCCACTCGGTAGCACATCATCATGAGCTCAATGTGACTAAGGAGTTAGTCACACGATGACGAGCTACGGAACGAGTAAAGAGACTTACCGGTAACGAGATTGAACAAGGTATAGGTATACCGACGATCGAATCTCGGGCAAGTTCTATACCGACAGACAAAGGGAATCGTATACGGGATTGATTGAATCCTTGACATCGTGGTTCATCCGATGAGATCATTGTGGAGCAAGTGGGAGCCACCATGGGTATCCAGACCCCGCTGATGGTTATTGGCCAAAGAGGTGTCTCGGTCATGTTTGCCTGTCTCCCGAACCCGTAGGGTCTACACACTTAAGGTTCGATGACGCTAGGGTTATAGGGAATTGTTATATGAGGTTACCGAAAGTTGTTCGGAGTCCCGGATGAGATCCCGGACGACACGAGGAGCTCCCGAATGGTCCGGAGGTAAAGATTGATATATAGGACGGATGGTTTTGGATACCAGAAGTGTTTCGGGCATCACCGGTAACGTACCGGGACCACCGGGACCACCGGAGGTGGCCTCGGGGGACCACCGAAGGGGGGCAACGACCCCTGGAGGTAAGGTGGGCCAAGTGGGGGTGGGAACCAGCCCCTAGGTGGGCTGGTGCGCCTCCCCACTCAGCCCAATGCGCAGGGGAGAGAAAGGGGGGGGGGGCAAACCCTAAGCCAGGTGGGCCTAAGGCCCACCAGATGGTGCGCCACCCCTTCCTCCCCCTTCTGGCCGCCGCACCTCTCATCTGGGGGGGGGCTTCCGCACCCCCTAGGGTGGGAACCCTAGGGGTGGCACCCCCTCTCCCTTCCCACTATATATATTGGGCACTTTTGGCCATTGAGAGATAGACTTTTTCCCTCTCCCTCGGCACAGCCCTACTCTTCTTTCTCCTCCTCTCTGCCGGTGCTTGGCGAAGCCCTGCCGGGAGACCTCGTCTCTCCATCGGCACCACGCCGTCGTGCTGCTGGAGTTCTTCCCCAACCTCTCCGTCCTCCTTGTTGGATCAAGGTGCGGGAGACGTCACCGGGCTGCACGTGTGTTGAACGCGGAGGTGCCGTAGTTCGGCACTAGATCGGAATCGCTGCGAGTACGACTCCATCAACCGCGTTCTAGCAACGCTTCCGCTTAGCGATCTTCAAAGGTATGAAGATGCTCTTACCCCTCTCTCGTTTCTGGTCTCTCCATAGGAAGATCTGAATATGCGTAGGAAAATTTTGAATTTATGCTACGAAACCCAACAGTGGCATCCGAGCCAGGTTTTCTATGCGTAGATTCTATGCACGAGTAGAACACAAAAGTTGTGGGCGATGATTTGTCAATTTGCTTGCCGCTACTAGTATTATTCTTTTCCAGCGGTATTGTGGGATGAAGCGGCCCGGACCGACTTTACACGTACGCTTACGTGAGACTGGTTCCACCGACAGACATGCACACCGTGCATAAAGGTGGCTAGCGGGTGTCTGTCTCTCCTACTCTAGTCTGATTGGATTTGATGAAAAGGGTCCTCATGAAGGGTGAATAGCTTTGGCATATCATCGTTGTGGCGGTCACGTAGGTAAGAAGGCGTTCTTGCTAGAAACCCAAATCAGCCATGTAAAACTTGCAACAACAATTAGAGGACGTCTAACTTGTTTTTGCAGGGTTTGACATGTGATGTGATATGACCAAAGTTGTGATGTTGCATGTATGATGTATGGGATGATCATGTTATTGTAATAGGTTTCACGACTTACATGTCGATGAGTATGACAACCGGCAGGAGCCATAGGAGTTGTCTTAATTTATTGTATGAGATGCAACGCCATGTGCTTACTACTTTTACTTCATTGCTAACGGTTAGCTATAGTAGTAGTGATAGTAGTAGTTTGCGTGACGACTTCACGGAGACACGATGATGGAGATCATGGTGTCATGCCGGTGACGATGATGATCATGCGATGCCTGAAGATGGAGATCGAAAGAGCAAAGATGATAATGGCCATATCATGTCACTATATGATTGCATTGTGATGTTTATCATGTTTTACATCTTATTGCTTAGAACGACGGTAGCATAATAAGATGATCCCTCTTAAAATTTCGAGAACGTATTCCCCTAAGTGTGCACCGTTGCGAAGGTTCGTTGTCTCGAAGCACCACGTGATGATCGGGTCTGATAGATTCTAACGTTCGCATACAACGGGTGTAAGCCAGATTTACACACGCGAAACACCTAGGTTGACTCGACGAGCTTAGCATGTACAGACATGACCTCGAATACAAGAGACCGTAAGGTCAAACATGAGTCGTATGGTTGAATACGATCAGCATGGAGTTCCTCACCATGGTGACTAGTCCGTCTCACGTGATGATCGGACACGGGTTAGTCAACATGGATCATGTATCACTTAGATGACTAGAGGGATGTCGATTTAAGTGGGAGTTCATACTTAATTTGATTAAATGAACTTAATTGTCATGAACTTAGTCTAAAAGTTGTCTTTATAAATATTGTAGATGGCCAACGTCAACCTCAATTTCAACGCATTGCTAGAGAAAAACAAGCTGAAAGATGATGGTAGCAACTATGCAGACTGGGTTTGCAACTTGAAGCTCATCCTTGAAGCAGCTAAAAAGGCTTATGTCCTTGATGCGCCGCTAGGTGACCCTCCCGCTCCCGTAGCAGCCCAAGACATTCTGGACGTCTGGCAAACGCGGAGTGATGACTACTCTCTCGTTAGGTGTGGCATGTTATACAGTTTAGAAACGGGGCTCCAAAGGCGTTTTGAGCAACACGGGGCATATGAGATGTTCCAGGAGCTGAAGCTAGTTTTTCAAGCTCATGCCCGTGTCGAGAGATATGAAGTCTCCGACAAGTTCTTTAGCTGTAAGATGGAGGAGAACAGTTCTGTTAGTGAGCACATACTCAAAATGTCTGGGTTACACGGTCGTCTGACTTCACTTGGAGTCGAACTTCCGGATGATGCTATAATTGACATAATCCTCCAGTCTCTCCCACCAAGCTACAAAGGCTTTGTGCTTAACTACAATATGCAAGGGATGGAGAAGACCATTCCCGAGTTGTATTCGATGCTCAAGTCTGCAGAAGTAGAAATCAAGAAAGAGCATCAAGTGTTGATGGTCAACAAGACCACTAGTTTCAAGAAAGGCAAGGGTAAGAAGAACTTCAAGAAAGACGGCAAAGCTGTTGCTGTACCCGGTAAGCCAGATACCGGGAAGAAGAAAAAGAACGGACCCAAGCCTGAGACTGAGTGCTTCTATTGCAAGGGAAAGGGTCACTGGAAGCGGAACTGCCCCAAATACTCAGCGGACAAGAAGGCCGGCAACATTAAAGGTATATGTGATATACATGTTATTGATGTGTACCTTACCAGCGCTCATAGTAGCTCCTGGGTATTTGATACCGGTGCTGTTGCTCACATTTGCAACTCAAAGCAGGAACTGCGGAATAAGCGGAGACTGGCCAAGGACGAGGTGACGATGCCCGTCGGGAATGGTTCAAAGGTCGATGTGATCGCCGTCGGCACGCTACCTCTACGTCTACCGTCGGGATTAGTTTTAAACCTTAATAATTGTTATTTAGTACCAGCTTTAAGCATGAACATTGTATCAGGGTCTTGCTTAATGCGAGACGGCTACTCATTTAAGTCAGAGAATAATGGTTGTTCTATTTATATGAGTGATAAGTTTTATGGTCATGCTCCGCTGGTGAATGGTTTATTCTTGATGAATCTCGATCGTGATGTTACACATATTCATAGTGTGAGTACCAAAAGATGTAAAGTTGATAATGATAGTCCCACATACTTGTGGCACTACCGCCTTGGTCATATCGGCGTTAAGCGCATGAAGAAGCTCCATACTGATGGACTATTAGAGTCTCTTGACTTTGAATCATTTGACACATGCGAACCGTGCCTCATGGGCAAGATGACTAAGACTCCATTCTCAGGAATAATGGAGAGAGCAACCGACTTATTGGAAATAATACATACTGATGTGTGTGGTCCAATGAACGTTGAAGCTCGCTGTGGTTATCGTTATGTTCTCACTCTCACCGATGATTTGAGTAGGTATGGGTATATCTACTTGATGAAGCACAAATCTGAGACGTTTGAAAAGTTCAAGGTATTTCAGAGTGAGGTTGAGAATCAACGTAACAGAAAAAATAAATGTCTACGATCTGATCGTGGAGGAGAATATTTGAGTCACGAGTTTGGCACACACCTAAGGAAGTGTGGAATCGTTTCACAACTGACGCCGCCTGGCACACCACAACGCAACAGAGTGTCTAAACGTCGTAATCACACTTTATTAGATATGGTACGATCTATGATGTCTCTTACCGACTTACCGCTATCATTTTGGGGATACACATTAGAAACTGCAGCATTCACTTTAAATAGGGCACCGTCTAAATCCGTTGAGACGACACCGTATGAATTATGGTTTGGCAAGAAACCTAAGTTGTCGTTTCTTAAAGTTTGGGGCTGCGATGCTTATGTGAAGAAACTTCAACCAGAAAAGCTCGAACCCAAAGCGGAGAAATGCGTATTCATAGGATACCCTAAGGAAACTATTGGGTATACCTTCTATCTTAGATCCGAAGGTAAAACCTTTGTTGCCAAGAACGGATCCTTTCTAGAGAAAGAGTTTCTCTTGAAAGAAGTAAGTGGGAGGAAGGTAGAACTTGATGAGGTAATTACACCCCCTCTCGAACAGGATAGTAGCGCAGCGCGGGAAGTTGTTCCTGTGGCGCCTACATCGACTGTAGAGGAAGTTAATGATGATGATCATAAAGCTTCGGATCAAGTTACTACTGAACCGCGAAGGTCCACAAGGGCACGCTCCGCACCAGAGTGGTACGGCAACCCTGTGATGGAAATCATGTTGTTAGACAACGGTGAACCTTCGAACTATGAAGAAGCAATGGCGGGCCCGGATTCCAACAAATGGCTTGAGGCAATGAAATCCGAGATAGGATCCATGTATGAGAACAAAGTATGGACTTTGGTGGACTTGCCCGATGACCGGCGAGCCATAGAAAATAAATGGATCTTCAAGAAGAAGACTGATGCAAACGGTAATGTAACCATTTACAAAGCTTGACTTGTCGCAAAGGGTTTTCGACAAATTCAAGGAGTTGACTACGAAGAGACTTTCTCTCCCGTAGTGAAGCTGAAATCAGTCCGAATCATGTTAGCAATTGCCGCCTTTCATGATTATGAAATTTGGCAAATGGACGTCAAAACAGCGTTCCTTAACGGGAACCTTAAGGAAGAGTTGTATATGATGCAACCAGAAGGTTTTAGCGACCCTAAGGGTGCTAACAAAGTGTGCAAGCTCCAGCGCTCCATCTATGGGCTGGTGCAAGCATCTCGGAGTTGGAACATTCGCTTTAATGAGGTGATTAAAGCGTTTGGGTTCATACAGGTTTATGGAGAAGCCTGTCTGTACAAGAAAGTGAGTGGGAGCTCTGTAGCTTTCATCATACTGTATGTGGATGACATATTATTGATGGGGAATAATATAGAGATGTTGGAGAGCATAAAGGCCTATTTGAACAAGAGTTTTTCAATGAAGGACCTTGGAGAAGCTGCATACATATTAGGCATCAACATCTATAGAGATAGATCAAGATGCCTCATAGGTCTTTCGCAAAGTACATACCTTGACAAGATATTGACGAAGTTCAATATGGAAAACTCAAAGAAAGGGTTCTTGCCAGTTTTGCAAGGTATGAGATTGAGTAAGACTCAGTCGCCGACCACGGCAGCAGACAGAGAGAAGATGAGTTATGTCCCCTATGCTTCAGCCGTGGGCTCTCTAATGTATGCCATGTTGTGTACCAGACCTGATATAAACCTTGCCATAAGTTTGGTAGGGAGGTACCAAAGTGATCCAGGCATGGAACACTGGACAGCGGTAAAGAATATCCTTAAGTACTTGAAGAGGACTAAGGAAATGTTTCTCGTTTATGGAGGTGACGAAGAGCTCGTCGTAAAGGGTTATGTCGACGCTAGCTTCGACATAGATCCGGATGACTCTAAGTCACAGACCGGATACGTATATTTGTTGAACGGTGGGGCAGTGAGCTGGTGCAGCAGCAAACAAGAAGTCGTGGCAGCATCTACATGTGAAGCGGAGTACATAGCTGCTTCAGAAGCGGCTCATGAAGGAATTTGGATGAAGGAGCTCATCACCGACCTTGGAGTGGTTCCAAGTGCATCGGGTCCAATGACACTCTTCTGTGATAACACTGGAGCATTGCCATAGCCAAGGAGCCCAGGTTTCACCGGAAGACGAAGCACATCAAACGCCGCAACAACTCCATCCAGGACCATGTCGATAGTGGAGTGATAGATATTTTTAAAGTACACACGGATCTGAATATTGCAGACCTTTTGACTAAACCTCTTCCACGAGCAAAACATGATCAACACCATAATGCTATGGGTGTTCGATACATCACAATGTAACTAGATTATTGACTCTAGTGCAAGTGGGAGACTGTTGGAAATATGCCCTAGAGGCAATAATAAAATGGTTATTATCATATTTCCTTGTTCATGATAATCGTCTATTGTTCATGCTATAATTGTATTAAAAGGAAACAGTAATACATGTGTGAATAAATAGATCACAATGTGTCCCTAGGAAGCCTCTAGTTGGCTAGCTCGTTAGTCAATAGATGATCATGGTTTCCTGATCATGGGCATGAGATGTCATTGATAACGGGATCACATCATTGGGAGAATGATGTGATGGACAAGACCCAATCCTAAGCATAGCACTAGATCGTATTATTCGTATGCTAAAGCTTTTCTAATGTCAAGTATCTTTTCCTTCGACCGTGAGATTGTGCAACTCCCGGATACCGTAGGAGTGCTTTGGGTGTATCAAACGTCACAACGTAACTGGGTGACTATAAAGGTGCACTACGGGTACCTCCGAAAGTGTCTGTTGGGTTGGTACGAATCGAGATCGGGATTTGTCACTCCGTGTGACGGAGAGGTATCTCTGGGCCCACTCGGTAGAACATCATCATGAGCTCAATGTGACTAAGGAGTTAGTCACACGATGACATGCTACGGAACGAGTAGATAGACTTACCGGTAACAAGATTGAACAAGGTATAGGTATACCGACGATCGAATCTCGGGCAAGTTCCATACCGACAGACAAAGGGAATCGTATACAGGATTGATTGAATCCTTGACATCGTGGTTCATCCGATGAGATCATCTGGAGCAAGTGGGAGCCACCATGGGTATCCAGACCCCGCTGATGGTTATTGGCCAGAGAGGTGTCTCGGTCATGTCTGCCTGTCAACCGAACACGTAGGGTCTACACACTTAAGGTTCGATGACGCTAGGGTTATAGGGAATTGTTATACGAGGTTACCGAAAGTTGTTCGGAGTCCCGGATGAGATCCCAGATGTGACGAGGAGCTCCGGAATGGTCCGGAGGTAAAGATTGATATATAGGACGGATGGTTTTGGATACCGGAAGTGTTTCGGGCATCACCAGTAACGTACGAGGACCACCGGGACCACCGAAGGGGGGCAACGACCCCGGCAGGTAAGGTGGGCCAAGTGGGGGTGGGAACCAGCCCCTAGGTGGGCTGGTGCACCTCCCCACTCAGCCCAATGCGTAGGGGAGAGAAAGGGGGGGCTAACCCTAAGCCAGGTGGGCTAAGGCCCACCAGATAGTGCGCCACCCCTTCCTCCCCCTTCTGGCCGCGGCACCTCCCATCTGGGGGGGGGGCTGCCGCACCCCCTAGGGTGGGAACCCTAGGGGTGGCACCCCTTCTCCCTTCCCCCTATATATATCGGGCACTTTTGGCCATTGAGAGATAGACTTTTTCCCTCTCCCTCGGCGCAGCCCTGGTCCTCTTTCTCCTCCTCTCTGCCGGTGCTTGGCGAAGCCCTGCCGGGAGACCTCGTCTCTCCATCGACACCACGCCGTCGTGCTGCTGGAGTTCTTCCCCAACCTCTCCCTCCTCCTTGCTGGATCAATGTGCGGGAGACATCACCGGGCTGCACGTGTGTTGAACGCGGAGGTGCCGTAGTTCGGCACTAGATCGGAATCGCTGCGAGTACGACTCCATCAACCGCGTTCTAGCAACGCTTCCGCTTAGCAATCTTAAAAGGTATGAAGATGCTCTTACCCCTCTCTTGTTGCTGGTCTCTCCATAGGAAGATCTGAATATGCGTAGGAAAATTTTGAATTTATGCTACGAAACCCAACATAACGGACTTACCGATGCCTCTAGAGACCACCTAGATAGTTGTGCCGGTTGTGTTTTAGGGAACGAACTGTAGAACAAGCTGAGACTCAATTGAATAACATCTTGATCAACGATAATGCTTGGACTATTCCCGAACCACTTCCTAAGCCAACTCCTAAGAAAAGAGGTATTCTATTCCTCAGTCCCGAAGATATGCAAGAAGCCAAGAAATCTATGCTAAAAGAAAGGCATTAGATGTGAAGAAGTCAAAAATCTACCACCTATCGAAGAGATCCATAGTCTCGATAACCCGATACAGGTAGTAGAAGTAAATTCTCTGCGTAGGTTTGATGAGAGTGATATTCCCTTCGACAAACCTGCTAGACTATGCTTTGATGAATTTGACAACTTTGTTGCCAAACAACAGAGTTTCGATGATTATGTTAGCAGACATTTGGAACAAAGTACTCGTATGCTTAGCCATTTAAGTGCTTGTGTAGACAGAAATGTCAATGATCTGAAGCCTCTGAGTAAACATGCCTCTATGATTACTACTCAGGTAGAACAAGTACTTAAAGCTCAGAATGACTTGCTCAATGAATTAAATGACAACTCTGTCAGAGTCATTACTAGAGGAGGCAAAATGACTCAGGAACCTTTGTATCCTGAAGGTCATCCTAAGAGAATTGATCAAGATTCTCAAGGGATCAATGCTGATACATCCAGTCATCCTAAGGAGAAGAAGCAGGATGATAGAAACGTACATGCCAGTTCACCAAATACTGTCACACCTGAAGAACCTAATGATATTTCTGCGTCGGATGCAAAAACACAATCTGGTGATGAACATGAACCTGGTGACAATATGGACAGTGATGTTCATAATAATGCTCAACCTAGCAATGATGAGGATGTGGAGATTGAACCTTCGGTTAATCCTCATAACCCACAACCTAAGAAATATGATAAGAATGACTTCACTCGTAGGAAGCATGGTAAAGAAAGGGAGCCATGGGTTCAGAGATCTATGCCCTTTCCTCCTAAGCCATCCAACAAAAATGATGATGAGGATTTTGAGCGCTTCGTTGAGACGATAAGACACATCTTTCTGTAGATGCGGTTAACTGATATGCTCAAGATGTCTCCGTATGTCCAGTACATGAAAGATATCGTGAATAATAAACGGAGGATACCAGATCTTGAGATCTCCACCATGCTTTCCAACTACACTTTCAAAGGTGCAACTCCTAAGAAACTTGGTGATCCCGGAGTGCCCACTATACCTTGCTCCATTAAAGGAAACTACGTAAGAACTGCCTTATGTGACATTGGAGCCCGTGTTAGTGTTATGCCGCTCTCTCTTTATCGTAGACTTGACTTGGATAAGTTGACACCCACTGAAATTTATTTGCAAATGGCCGACAAATCAATTGCTTTCCCTATCGGCATTTGCGAGGATGTGCCTGTTGTGGTTGCTAACACCACTATCTTAACAGACTTTGTTATCCTGGATATTCCCGAGGACGATGACATGGCTGTCATCCTCGGAAGACCCTTTTTAAACACTGCAGGGGCTGTTATAGATTGCAACAAAGGCAATGTCACTTTCCATGTCAACGGTAATGAGCACACATTGCACTTCCCGAGGAAACGATATCAAGTACATTGCATCAATGCTATCGAAAAAACTTCATCGATTCTTATTGGGAGCTTTGAATGCCATATTTCTCACGTCAAGATGAAGTATGATTTGCTTGTTGGGGAGATACACATCCCCATTGAGGTGACTTAGTGACTATTCGAAAATTCTCCGTCTTCTTTTGCGATTCGAGAAAGTTTTGTCGAGGGGATTTGATCAACCCCATTGACGGATTTCTTTCGATGACCATGAGATGGATGAATCAAGGACTCACAAACCTCTGTTCCAAGCTTTCACTTTAGGTTGCTTAGAAGAAAAATGATAGGTTTAGTTTAGTTTTCCATGTTTTCTGTTTTAGCGTCCAGTAGAAAAGTACCCCAAAAATAAATGTTCTCCGAACGCTGTGAAAATCTAGTATGATTTTTTCTGGAATATTTGAAAAATACTGGGACAAAGAGTCTGTCTGGGGGCCACACGAGTGGGCCACAGGCCCTAGGGGCGCGGGCACCCCCCTGGCCGCGCCACCCAGGCTTGTGGGGCCCACAGGCACCCCCTCCACTCCTTCTTGCTCTTATCTCCTTCTCCTACCTCCAGAAAAAATTGTTTCGCAGCTCAAACCAATGTTCTTGATCTTCTTGCTACGATTCACGCCGCTTTGACACGCTATGAGTTCCTTGAGAGGGATGATGAATCCCTCCTATACCGGTTGATATTTAACCGACGGCGTGTTTTCCATATTACCCTTCCCGCTCCTTCTTTCTTTGACTTTCAGGTAAAACAGAGATATTACATAACCAGAGGAGAGGCAGAGGAGTATGAGAGGGAGGCGACAGTTGCTCGTCTCCGTGAGGCAGCTATTCAGGCAGTGGCTGTAGCGCTCCCGTATAACCCCGACTATGATTTTGGGTTTCGCCAGGACCGTCCTTGGGAGTAGACCAAGCTAGGACAAAACCTAAGCTTGGGGGAGTACGTGTTCTCACCGACTTTACATTCATGCTTATGCTTTCGCTTTGTTAGCTGGTGTTTACACTTTGCCACTGTATTATCCATGCTAGTTTATTTTTGTTTTCTTGTTTTGTGTCATTTTGAGAAAACCCAAAAAGATTTTTCTTTCTTCTTTTGCTTGTTGGGAGCTTTCCCGTGTAAATAGTTTTCTTTTTCTTTGGGTCAAGGTAGAAGATATTGGTTTCAATGTTTAGTGGTTCTTGCATGCTTACCTGTTTAGCTTTCAAAGAGCCATATTACTATGTCTTCTCCTTTGTGTTTGCCTGCAGATTCAGCTTAGTCCAATTCATGAGCACTCTTATTATTGTTCACATCGTTCGATCGTGCAAATGAAAGGCAATAATGATGATATATGATGAAGTGACTGAGACTGAAAAGCTGGTATGAACTCTATCTATTTTGTTTTTGTAAATATGACTAGCTTGTCGACCCAGATTTAGCTTTGTTGTGAGATAACCATGTTTGCAATGACAACTTAGAGATCATAGTTTCTGATGCCATGCTTATTTAGCCGAGAGCTTATAAGGGTTTGTCTTGAATGCCAACATAGATTTTGAGATGACTATGATGTAGTATGATAGGATGGTATTCTCCTTTGAATGTTTAAAGTGGCTTGACATGGCGCATGTTCATGCATGTAGTTGAAACAAAATCAACACAGCCTCTATGATGTTCGTGTTCATGGTGAGTTATATCATGTTCATGCTTGCATTTAATGTTAGTCAAACTCATTGCATCTTGATGACTGTTGTCGCTCTCTAGTTGGTCGCTTCCCAGTCTTTTGCTAGCCTTCACTTGTACTAAGGGAAATACTGCTTGTGCATCCACTTCCATTAAACCCAAAAGTTTTTGCATGAGAGTCCACCATACCTACCTATTTGTTGTATCTATGTGCCGTTCCAAGTAAATTTGCATGTGCCACTCTCTAAATCTTCAAGAAATAATCTGTTTTGCATGCCCGAACCGCTCATGTGGTGACAGGGGGCTATTGGTATCTTCCATGCTAGGAGTGTTATCCTCGACATGTGTTTATTCACTGTCATTCACAAGAAAGGGGCCGGTAATTGGAATGCCCAGTTCCACGCTTAAATTGAAAACATAACTGTAAAACAAGACTCCCCCTGGATGGATGTTAGTATGGACTGTACCCGAGGATTCAGCTAGCCGTGGAGTGTGATTGATTGGTGGTGGGGGAGTTAAAACTTTACTTTTCTGTTTGGGAACCGCCTATAGCATCAGTAGCATGGAAGATATTGAGAACTCTTGGTCATTGCGTTGACAATGAAAGCATGCCACCCAAAATTATTATCTCTGTATTCAAAGCTTGAGCTCTGGCACCTCTGCAAATCAATGCTTCCCTCTGCGAAGGGCCCGTCTATTTATTCTCCAAACGTCTTGAAAATTTACGGGGAGCATTTTTGGAAAATATGAAAAATATCTGCGCGAAGTTCCACCTGAGGGGGTGGGCTAGTGGGCCACAAGCCCTGGCTCCGCCACAACCCCCTGGTGGAGGTGGGCAGGCTTGTGGGGCCCACACGGCTCTGCCGCCCCCAACTCCAGCTCTATAAGTTCCCTTTCATCCTAGAAAAAATAAAAAAGAGAAGTTTTCGTCGCGTTTACGATACGGAGGCGCCGCCACCACCTGTTCTTCATCTGGAGGGCAGATCTGGAGTCCGTCTTGGGCTCCGGAGAGGGGAAATCGTCGCCATCGTCATGATCAACCTTCTTCCCTCTCCAATTCCATGAAGCTCTTCGTCATTCGTGAGTAATTTATTCGTAGGCTCGCTGGGCGGTGATGAGTAGGATGAGATCTATCAAGTAATCGAGTTAGTTTTGATGGGGATTGATCCCTAGTATCCACTATGTTCTGAGATTGATGTTGCTACTACTTTGCCATGCTTAATGCTTGTCACTTGGGACCGAGTGCCATGATTTCAGATCTGAAATTATTATGTTGTCACCAATATATGTGTGTTTTAGATCCAATCTTGCAAGTTGTAGTTACCTACTATTTGTTATGATCCGGCAACCCCGGAGTGACAATAACCGGAACCACTCCCGGTGATGACCATAGTTTGAGGAGTTCATGTGTTCACCAAGTGCTAATGCGTTGGTCCAGTTCTGTATTAAAAGGAGAACCTTAATATCCCGTAGTTTCCTTTTGGACCCCGCTGCCACGGGAGTGATGGACAATAGATGTCATGCAAGTTCTTTTCCCTAAGCATGTATGGTGACACACGGAATGCATGCCTACATCACATTGACGAACGGGAGCTAGCCACATATCGCTCCGTGTTATAACTGTTGCATGATGAATATCATCCAAACAAATCACCGACCCATTGCCTACGAGTTTTTCCTACTGCTGCTGTTACTTGTCTTGCTCTGCTGCTACTGCTGGTGCTGCCGCTGTTACTTGTTTTGCTCTGCTGCTGCTACTGCTGTTGCTGCTGCTGTTACTTGTCTTGCTCTGCTGCTGTTACTACTGTTGCTACTGCTCTTACTTGTCTTGCTCTGCTGCTACTGTTGCTACTACTGTCGCTTGCTACTGTTGCTACTTGCTAGTGCTGTCAGTACTGCTGTTCCTTGCCACTGCCGTTACTCGCTACTTTGTTGTTACTACGTTGCTTGCAGATACTAATCTTTCAGGTGTGGTTGAATCTGACATATTCAGCTGCTAATACTTGAGAGTATTCTCTCACCTCCCGTCGTGCGAACCAACAAGTTTGGGTTGAATACTCTACCCTCGAAAACTGCTACGATCCCACACGCTGGTGGGCCATCAACAACATTCTTCTAGTTTCGCTTGCTGGAGAGTGCTAGCAGCATTCTTCTGGTGCCGTTGCAAGGAGAAGCACAGCTGACATCAATCATTTTTCTGACGCCGTTGCCGGGGAAGGTCTGCTGTCACAGAATCACCTTCCTAGTGAAGATGCCGCATTCCATCTTAATACCTTCATTGAGCTTTGCGATATGCAAAAGAAGAAAGATGTGGATAATGATATGATTAAGTTGAAGTTATTTCCGTTCTCACTACGAGATAGAGCAAAAACTTGGTTTTCATCTTTACCCAAAAATAGTATTGATTCTTGTAACAAGTGTAAAGATGCTTTTATTTCCAAGTACTTTCCTCCAACTAAGATTATTTCTCTCCGTAACGATATCATGAATTTTAAGCAATTAGATCATGAACACGTTGCACAAGCTTGGGAGAGAATGAAGTTAATGATTAGAAATTGTCCCGCTCATGGTTTGAGTCTTTGGATGATTATACAAATCTTTTATGCTGGCTTGAATTTTGCTTCTGGAAACATCTTGGATTCCGCCTCTGGTGGAATTTTCATGGAAATTACTTTAGGAGAAGCTACCAAAATCCTAGACAATATCATGACAAACTATTCTCAATGGCACACCGAAAGGGCGCCTACTAGTAAAAAAGTGCATGCGGTAGAAGAAATTAACTCCTTGAGTGCCAAGATGGACGAGTTAATGAAATTGTTTGCTAGTAAGAGTGTTCCTTTAGATCCTAATGATATGCCTCTATCATCTTTGATTCAGAATGGCAATGAGAGTTTGGATGTTAATTTTGTTGGTAGGAATAATTTTGGCGGTAACAATGCTTTTAAAGGAAACATTCCTAGGCCTTTTCCTAGTAATCCGTCTAACAATTATAGCAATTCCTACAACAACTCTCATGGAAATTATAATAAATTTCCCTCTGATCTTGAGAACAATATAAAGGAATTTATTATTTCGCAAAAGTCTTGCAATGCTTCCATAGAGGAAAGACTGCTTAAGATTGATGATTTGGCTAGGACCGTCGATAGGATGTCTCTTGATATTGATTCTTTGAAGTTGCGATGTGTTCCTCCCAAAATTAATATGGATGAAACTTTGAAAGCTATGCGTGTTTCCATGGTTGAGAGCGATGAAAGAACCGCCCAAATTCGTGCTAGGCATGAATGGCTCAAAAAGGCGCTTTCTCGTGATGAAAATCACAAAGATCTTAAGATGCTTGGCGTGTCTCCTATTGAATCTTTGTTTTCACGTGTCAATTATTTTGATAATGGGTCTGGATGTGCATGTACTTTGGTTGAAAAACGTCCCAACGATTCGGAGATCACTTATCTTGATGCTAAAAACATCCAAAGTGGAGTAGAGGATTGCAAAATTTTGAGTGGTGATGAAATCACTACTTGGGATTTCAAGGAATTTAATTACGATAGTTGCTCTTTGGTTGAATGTATTTCCTTGATGCAATCCATATTAAACTCTCCACATGCTTATAGCCAAAACAAGGCTTTTACCAAGCATATCGTAGATGCCATGATGAAATCTTTTGAGGAGAAACTAGAATTAGAGGTATCTATCCCTAGAAAACTCCATGATGAGTGGGAGCCCACTATAAAAATCAACATCAAAAATTATGAGTCCATTGCTGTGTGTGATTTCGGTGCTAGTGTTTCCACAATCCCAAAGTCTTTATGTGATGTTCTTGGTTTTAATGAGATTGTTGAATGCTCTCTCAATTTGCATCTTGCGGATTCTACTATTAGAAAACCCATGGGGAGGATAAATGATGTTCTTATTATTGCAAATAGGAACTATGTACCCATGGATTTCATTGTGCTTAATATTGATTGCAATCCTTCTTGCCCTATTATTCTTGGTAGACCTTTCCTAAGGACTATTGGTGCCATCATCGATATGAAAGATGGGAATATTAGATTTCAATTTCCTTTAAAAAAGGGCATGGAGCATTTTCCTAGAAAGAAAATAAGATTGCCCTATGAATCCATTATGAGGGCCACCTATGGTTTGGGCACCAAAGATGACAATACATGATTCTTTTGCCTTGTGCCTAGCTAAGGGCGTTAAACAATAGCGCTTGTTGGGAGGTAACCCAATTTATTTTTGCCTTTTCCTTTCTGTTTTGTGTTTTCTAGACTTTCATAATTCTTTTCTGATGGTGTTCTTTGTGTTTTAATTAGCGTTTGTGCCAAGTGAAACCGTTATGATTAGTCTTGGTGATGATTGTTTGATCACGCTGGAAAAGACAGAAAATTTATGCTCACGAACCGAATTTTCATTTTTATTCTGTAGGAGATTTTGAGTTGATTCTTTTTGCTTATGATTGCTACGCAATTTCTCCATACGTTCGTAATTTTTCAGATTTTGTGAGGTAAGAGAAGTATATGGAGTATACAGATTGCTACAGACTATTCTGTTTTTGACAGATTCTGTTTTCATTGTGTTGATCGCTTGTTTTGATGAAAGTATGGATAGTATCGGGGGGTACGACCCATGGAGAAGTTAGAATAGAGTAGTGTAACACCAATATGAATGGAATTCAAGTTCACTTCAGTACCTTTCAAGTTAGTAGTTTGTTTCCTTGTGCTAATGATATCACAAGTTTCTGTTTAAGTTTTGTGTTGTGAAGGTTTCAAGTTTTCAAGTCTTCAGTATCTATGGACAATGGAACAAGGAGTGGTAAGAGCCAAAGCTTGGGGATGCCCAAGGCATCCCAAGCCAAATTCAAGGACACCAAAAAGCCTAAGCTTGGGGATGCCCTCATACGTCTCCTTCGTATCTACTTTTCCAAACTCTTTTGCCCTTGTTTTGGACTCTAATTTGCATGATTTGAATGGAACTAACCTGGACTGACGCTGTTTTCAGCAGAGTTTTCTTGGTGTTATTTTAGTGCAGAAATCAAAGTCCTCCAAATGTCCTGAAAATTTACGGGTAGCAGTTTTGGAAAATAAGAAAAATATCTACGCCAAGTTCCACCTTAGGGGTTGGGCCAGTGGGCCACAAGCCCTGGCTCCGCCACCACCCCCTGGTGGCGGTGGGCAGGCTTGTGGGGCCCACACGGCTTTGCCACCCCCAATCTCAGGTCTATAAGATCCCTTTCGTCCCAGAAAAATAAAAAGAGAAGTTTTCGTCGCATTTTCGATACGGAGGCGCTGCCACCACCTGTTCTTCATCTGGAGGGCAGATCTGGAGTCCATCTTGGGCTCCGGAGAGGGGAAATCGTCGCCATCGTCATCATCAACCTTCTTCCGTCTCCAATTCCATGAAGCTCTTCATCGTTCGTGAGTAATCTATTCGTACGCTCGCTGGGTGGTGATGACTAGGATGAGATCTACCAAGTATTCGAGTTAGTTTTGATGGGGATTGATCCCTAGTATCCACTATGTTCTGAGATTGATGTTGCTACTACTTTGCCATGCTTAATGCTTGTCACTATGGCCCGAGTGCCATGATTTCAGATCTGAAATTATTATGTTGTCACCAATATATGTGTGTTTTAGATCCGATCTTGCAAGTTGTAGTTACCTACTATGTGTTATGATCCGGCAACCCCGGAGTGACAATAACCGGAACCACTCCCGGTGATGACCATAGTTTGAGGAGTTCATGTGTTCACCAAGTGCTAATGCGTTGGTCCGGTTCTTTATTAAAAGGAGAACCTTAATATCCCGTAGTTTCCTTTTGGACCCCGCTGCCACGGGAGGGATGGACAAAAGATGTCATGCATGTTCTTTTCCCTAAGCACGTATGACGACACACGGAATGCATGCCTACATCACATTGATGAATGGGAGCTAGCCACATATCTCTCCGTGTTATAGCTGTTGCATGATGAATATCATCCAAACAAATCACCGACCCATTGCCTACGAGTTTGTCCTACCGATGTTACTTGTCTTGCTCTGCTGCTGCTGCTACTACTGTTGCTACTGCTGTCGCTTGTTTTGCACTGCTGCTGCTATTACTGTCGCTTGCTACTGTTGCTACTTGCTACTGGTGTCACTACTGCTTTTCCTTGCCCCTGCTATTGCTCGTTACGCTGCCGTTACTCGCTACTTTGCTTTTACTATTTTGCTTACAGATATTAATCTTTCAGGTGTGGATGAATCTGACAAATTCAGCTGCTAATACTCGAGAGTATTCTCTCACCTCCTGTCTGGTAAACCAACAAATTTGGGTCGAATACTCTACCCTCGAAAACTGCTGCGAACCCACGCACTGGTGGGCCATCATCAACATTCTTCTCGTTTCGTTGCTAGGGAGTGCTAGCAGCATTCTTCTGGTGCCGTTGCAGGGGAAGGTTTGTTGTCATCAGCATTCGTCTAGCCATCGCCAGAGAGTGCAATCAGCATTTTTCTGGCGCCGTTGCTGGGGAGGTATTGCTATATTCTCTGAGTTACTTGGGATTTATATCTGCTGATAACTATGAAGAATCTGAAGGATCCGAAGACCAAAGTCTTGCCCTCAACTACGAGGGGAGGTAAGGAATTGCCATCTAGCTCTGCACTTGATTCACCTTCAGTTATGAGTAAGTTTGTGACATCACCTCCTGCTAGAAATCTTGATATGTTGCCTGTGCTTGATGATGCTTGTGACACTACTGCTAGAGATGCTATGTTTGATACTATGTATGATACTGCTAGGGATGCTATGCTTGATACTATGCCTGATGATACTGTGCTTGATACTATGCCTGATACTGCTAGAGATACTATGCTTGATACTGCTTTGCCTGATGATGCTACAGATGCTATTTTTCCTGATGATGCTATGCTTGATATTGCTAGAGTTACTGCCAATGCTCGTGATGCTTCTGAAACTGCCGATACTATTGAGATAGAACCTGCTTTTGCTCCTGCTAGATCTAGCTCTCCTAGATATGAATTGCCTGATATACCCGAGGGTTGCATTATGGAGGGAGAGATAGCTGAGGATTTTCTTGCGTGTAAGGATGCCTATGACACTGAGAAATTACTTCTCAAGTGGAAGGAAAAATTTCAGGAAGCTAGGATGAAAAATGACCCGAAGTTTGCCACTTCGCCTATCTTTGTCATCGATAAGGATTATGAATTCTCTGTCGACCCTGAGATAATCTCTCTAGTCGAATCTGATCCTTTTCACGGTTATAAGTCTGAGACGGTCATAGCCCATCTTGCCAAACTATTCGAAATAGCCAACCTTTTCACTAATGAGGAGAAGATCCGCCATTACTATATCCTTAAGTTGTTTCCTTTCTCTCTAAAGGATGATGCTAAAGTCTGGTTCACCTCTCTTGCTCCTGGATGTGTGCATAGTCCCCAGGAGATGGTCTATTACTTCTGTGAGAAATATTTCGCTGCCCATAAGAAGCAAGCTGTCTTGCAGGAAATATACAACTTTGCTCAACTCCAAGAATAGAGTCTTCCACAAGCTTGGGGGAGGCTCGTCCAGCTGCATAATGCTTTGCCTGATCACCCTCTTAAGAAGAACGAGATACTTGATATCCTCTATAACGGACTTATCGATGCCTCTAGAGACCACCTAGATAGTTGTGCCGGTTGTGTTTTTAGGGAACGAACTGTAGAACAAGATGAGACCCTACTGAATAACCTCTTGATCAACGATAATGCTTGGACTATTCCCGAACCACCTCCTAAGCCAACTCCTAAGAAAACAGGTATTCTATTCCTCAGTCCCGAAGATATGCAAGAAGCCAAGAAAACTATGCAAGAGAAAGGCATTAGATCTGAAGATGTCAAAAATCTACCACCTATCGAAGAGATCCATGGTCTCGATAACCCGACACACGTAGTGGAAGGGAATTCTCTATGCAGGTTTGATGAGAGTGATATTCCTTTTGATAAACCTACTAGCCTATGCTTTGATGAATTTGAAAACTTTGTTGCCAAACAACAGAGTTTCAATGATTATGTTAGCACACATTTGGAACAAAGTACTCATATGCTTAGCCATTTAAGTGCTTGTGTAGACAGAAATGTCAACGATCTGAAGCTTCTGAGTAAACATGCCTCTATGATTACTACTCAGGTAGAACAAGTACTTAAGGCTCAGAATGACCTGCTCAATGAATTAAATGACAACTCTATCAGAGTCATTACTAGAGGAGGCAAAATGACTCAGGAACCTTTGTATCCTGAAGGTCATCCTAAGAGAATTGTTCAAGATTCTCACGGAATTAATGCTGATACACCCAGTCATCCTAAGGAGAATAAGAAGAAGGATCGTAGAAACCTACATGTCAGTTCACCAAATACCGTCACACCTGAAGAACCAAATGATATTTCTGCGTCTGATGCAGAAACAAAATCAGGTGATGAACATGAACCTGGTGACAATGTGGACAGCGATGTTCATAATAATGCTCAACCTAGCAATGATGAGGATGTGGAGATTGAACCTACGGTTAATCCTGATAACCCACAACCTAAGAAATACGATAAGAATGACTTCACTGCTAGGAAGCATGGTAAAGAAAGGGAGCCATGGGTTCAGAGACCTATGCCCTTTCCTCCTAAGCCGTCCAAGAAAAAAGATGATGAGGATTTTAAGCGCTTCGTTGAGATGATAAGACCCGTCTTTCTGCACATGCGGTTAACTGATATGCTCAAGATGTCTCCGTATGCCAAGTACATGAAAGATATCGTGACTAATAAACGGAAGATACCAGATCTTGAGATCTCCACCATGCTTGCCAATTACACTTTTAAAGGTGGAACTCCTAAGAAACTTGGTGACCCCAGAATGCCCACTATACCTTGCTCCATTAAAGGAAACTACGTAAGAACTGCCGTATGTGACCTTGGAGCCGGTGTTAGTGTTATGCCGCTTTCTCTTTATCGTAGACTTGAATTGGATAAGTTGACACCCACTAAAATTTCTCTGCAAATGGCCGACAAATCAACTGCTTTCCCTATCGGCATTTGAGAGGATGTGCCTGTTATGGTTGCTAACACCACTATCTTAATAGACTTTGTTATCTTGGATATTCCCGAGGACGATGCCATGGCTATCATCCTTGGAAGACCCTTTTTAAACACTGCAGGGGCTGTTATAGATTGCAACAAAGGCAATGTCACTTTCCATGTCAACGGTAATGAGCACACAGTGCACTTTCCCAAGAAACGATATCCACTACATTGCATCAATGCTATCGAAAAGACTTCATCGATTCTCATTGGGAGCTTTGAATGCCCTATTCCTCGTGTCAAGATGAAGTATGATTTGCTTGTTGGGGAGATACATATCCCCATTGAGGTGACTTAGTGGCTATTCGAAAATTCTCCGTTCTCTCTTGCGATTCGAGAAGGTTTTGTCATAAGGACTTGATCAATCCCATTGACGGATTTCTTTCGATGACCATGAAACAGATGAATCAAGGAGTCACATACCTCTGATTTAAGCTTTCTTTTTCTATTGCTTAGAAGAAAAATGATAGAATTAGTTTAGTTTTTCCTGTTTTCTGTTTTAGCATCCCGGAGAAAAATACCTCGAAAATAAAAGTTCTCCGATGGTCCTGAAAATTTAGTATAATTTTTTCTGGAATTTTTGAAAATTTCTGGGCCTGAGAGCTGGTCTGGGGGCCTGACCAGTGGGCCACAAGCCCTGTCACCGCCACCTACGCTCCTGGTGGCGGGGTGAGAGCTTGTGGGGCCCACAGGCACCCCCTCCACTCATTCTAGCTCCCAACCTCTTCTTCCACATCCAGAAAAAATTGTTTCGCAGCTCAAACCCGTGTTCTTGCTCATTTGGCTGTGATTTTCGATCTCCTTGCTCAAAGCACCATTCTCCGAACCGTTTTGGGGCAATTACTCCTTGGTAAGTGACTCCTCCATTGGTCCAATTAGTTTTTGCTCTAGTGCTTTATCCTTCGCAAATTCTTGCTACCTTGGTGACCCTGTTCTTGAGCTTGAAAGGTTGATTTTAGCTGGTCCCAAGTAGTTTTAGCGCGTGATACAGTCTCTAGGCACTAGTAGGAGTAGTTGCTACAAGTTGGATTAATCTTTATTCTCTTTTCTTTCGAAGTCTCTGAAAATTTCAGAATTTTTCAGAGCTAAAAAAAAGGAAAAGATGAGGAGGTTATTGAGAGGCTCTTCAAGCCGTAACCCCAAGGAGGATGAAAAGAACCACCCCAAGTACGTAGTCCCTCTAGTCACAGAAGTTCAAGCGTGCGAGTGGCCAAGTGATGAATTTTTGCGCGCCGCCGAACTTTATGAAGACTTTTATTACTTGGTGGAGAACGCAAGTCTTACTGCGTTTGTTGAAGATACGTGCCCACAATACCTCCTCCTCACCAATATTTTCGTTAAAAGCTTCAACTTTTATCCGAGGAAGAATCCTCCCATGGTTGAGTTCATGATTTACGATGTCCCCGAGTGCATGACGCTGTAGGACTTTTGCAATGTATGCAAATTACCTTATGTTGGGGATATCCGTGACCCTCGTCCACAGGACTTGGAGGATTTCATTGGTTCTATTGCTGTTGGAGAGGAGAGAGGAGTGTCTTGTGCTAGAATTGCTAGCATACATTTTCCTGTGCTTCGATACTTCTCACTATTTGTGGGAAAATGTTTGATTGGCCATGGGGAGGCTAGATCACTTAGTTCTCCAGACCTTACGGTTTTGCGCGAAAGCCTCTATAACGATAAAACTTATAGCTTGGGCGCTATAGTAGCTCAACGGTTGAACCTGAACCGTTCTAAAGGTGTTGTCTATGGAGGTATCTATGCTACCCGTCTTGCCAGACACTTTGAGATACCCATTAGACTGGGAGAGGAAGGAGAGATGCTTCTCCCTGAGAGATATCTGGATTATGACAGCATTGTTCGCCATGATTTTCTGGATAGAGATGCTAGTAGACGGATGATTTATAACCTGGTGTTTAGTCAGGGTACTCGAGAGGCTATTACTTTGCCTGCTCCTTCTTTGTTTGATCTTCATGTAGGCAGGTACACTATTATGCCCGTGGACATCTATGCATATTGGGGCTTGGCCCAACCACATGCGCCCGTGCCCGAGCCGCCAGTCGAGTACCAGACGCCAGTTTATCAGTGGGAGCCAGAGGAGCTCACACAGCAGTGGCATCCACAGTCTGCTCCGGAGTATTCTAGAGCTGGTTATTTCCCACCTTGGGAGTAGACCAAGCTAGGCCAAAAGCCTAAGCTTGGGGGAGTACGTGTTCTCACTGACTTTACATTCATGCTTATGCTTTCACTTTGTTAGTCGGTGACAGAGGGCTATTGGTATCTTCCATGCTAGGAGTGTTATCCTCGACATGTGTTTAGTCGCAGTCATTCACGAGAAAGGGGCCGGTAATTGGAGTGCCCAGTTCCATGCTTAAATCGAAAACGTAAGTGTAAAACAAGACTCCCCCCGGATTGATGTTAGTATGGACGGTACCCGAGGATTCGGCTAGCCGTGGAGTGTGATTGATTGGTGGTGGGGGAGTTAAAACTTTAATTTTCTATTTGGGAACCGCCTATAACATGAGTAGCATGGAAGATATTGAGAACTCTTGTTCATTGCGTTGACAATGAAAGCATGCCACCCAAAATTATTATCTCTCTTTTCAAAGCTTGAGCTCTGGCACCTCCGCAAATCAATGCTTCCCTCTACGAAGGGCCTGTCTATTTATTTTCCTGTCGAGTCATCCTCCTTTTATATAAGTACCAATTAGAGAGCACCTCTATCATTTTTATGCTTTGCTTTTGATTGATATTGAGTATGACTATGACTGGATCTTCATTGCTATGAATTACAATGTTTAGTCAGCCCTTGATCTTTGAAAGTGCTCTGCATTTATGTTTTGCGGTCTCAGAAAGAGTTAGCGAGATACCACCTATTCATATTGCTTCATGCTTGTTTTGATTGAAGTGTTGATATTTGAAACTCATTATTATTTGCTCGTTAGCTGATTATGCCATTGATATTAGTTCACCGTGAGACCTTTGTGTCATTTGCTTATGTGGTTAACTTGTAATCTTGCCGAAATTCTGGTTGTGAGTTAAACATAGTTGCAACAACAAGATCAAACAGAGTTTGTCAAAGTTTTTCTTTCTCTCTCAGTTTGTCAACTGAGTTGCTTGAGGACAAGCAAGGTTTTAAGCTTGGGGGAGTTGATACGTCTCCATCGTATCTACTTTTCCAAACTCTTTTCCCCTTGTTTTGGACTCTAATTTGCATGATTTGAATGGAACTAATCTAGACTGACGATGTTTTCAGCAGAATTGCCTTGGTGTTATTTTTGTGCACAAATCAAAGTTCTCCAAACGTCGTGAAAATTTACGGGGAGCAGTTTCGGAAAATAAGAAAAATATCTGCGCCTAGTTCCACCTCAGGGGGTGGGCCAGTGGGCCACAAGCCCTGGCTCCGCCACCACCCCCCTGGTGGCGGTGGGCAGGCTTGTGGGGCCCACACGGCTCTGCCGCCCCCAATCTCAGGTCTATAAGATACCTTTCGTCCCAGAAAAACAAAAAGAGAAGTTTTCATCGCGTTTTCGATACGGAGGCGCCGCCACCACCTGTTCTTCATCTGGAGGGCAGATCTGGAGTCCTTCTTGGGCTCCGGAGAGGGGAAATCGTCGCCATCGTCATCATCAACCTTCTTCCCTCTCCAATTCCATGAAGCTCTTCATCGTTCGTGAGTAATCTATTCGTAGGCTCGCTGGGCGGTGATGAGTAGGACGAGATCTATCATGTAATCGAGTTAGTTTTGATGGGGATTGATCCCTAGTATCCACTATGTTCTGAGATTGATATTGCCACTACTTTGCCATGCTTAATGCTTATCACTAGGGCCCGCGTGCCATGTTTTCAGATCTGAAATTATTATGTTGTCACCAATATATGTGTGTTTTCGATCCGATCTTGCAAGTTATAGTTACCTACTATGTGTTATGATCCGGCAACCCCGAAGTGACAATAACCGGAACCACTCCCGGTGATGACCATAGTTTGAGGAGTTCAGGTGTTCACCAAGTGCTAATGCGTTGGTCCGGTTCTTTATTAAAAGGAGAACCTTAATATCCCGTAGTTTCCTTTTGGACCCCGCTGCCACGGGAGGGATGGACAATAGATGTCATGCAAGTTCTTTTCCCTAAGCACGTATGACGACACATGGAATGCATGCCGACATAACATTGATGAACGGGAGCTAGCCACATATCTCTCCGTGTTATAGCTGTTGCATGATGAATATCATCCAAACAAATCACCGACCCATTGCCTACGAGTTTGTCCTAGTGTTGTTACTTGTCTTGCTCTGTCGCTGCTACTACTACTGTTCCTACTGCTGTCACTTGTTTTGCTCTGCTGCTGCTATTACCATCGCTTGCTACTGTTGCTACTTTCTACTGCTGTCACTACTGCTTTTCCTTGCCGCTGCTATTGCTCGTTACGCTGCCGTTACTCGCTACTTTGCTATTACTATTTTGCTTGCAGATACTAATGTTTCAGGTGTGGTTGAATCTTACAAATTCAGCTGCGAATACTCGAGAGTATTCTCTCACCTCCTGTCAAGTAAACCAACAAATTTGAGTCGAATACTCTACCCTCGAAAACTGCTGCGAACCCACGCGCTGGTGGGCCATCAACAACATTCTTCTCGTTTCGTTGCTGGGGAGTGCTAGCAGCATTCTTTTGGTGCCGTTGCAGGGGAAGGTTTGTTGTCATCAGCATTCGTCTAGCCATCGCCAGGGAGTGCAATCATGCCCTGGGAAGGTATCCCCTCTTTCATCTTCAATCCATCGGTATGTTACTTGGAGCTATATTTTTATTCACCACATGATATGTGTTTTGCTTGGTGCGTCGTGTGTTATATTAGTTTTTTGCTTTTAGTTCTGCCGCAATTGTCCTTGCTGCACACCTAGTTTTGGGAGAGACACGCACTCATCGTGTATTTGTAGAATACTCTTTGAGCTTCACTTATATCTTTTGAGCTAGGCACTTTTGCTCCCATGAGCTTCACTTATATCTTTTGAGCTAGACACTTTTGCTCCCATGAGCTTCACTTATATCTTTTGAGCTAGACACTTTTGCTCCCATGAGCTTCACTTATGTCTTTTGAGCTAGTTGATTTGTTGCTCTAGTGCTTCACTTAAATCCTGTTAGAGCACGGCGGTGGCATATTTTGTAGAAATAGAAACTCTCGATCTTCACTTATATCTTTTTGAGAGTGCTCTCTTAAAGAACTTGGTAATTAGCGTGTGCTATGAAGTTAGTCCTATATGTGATAGGCATCCAAAGAGGATAGAATAAAAAACCTCCATATTTAAGTGCATTGATTAGTAGGAGAAATTTTCTTCCTCATGCTTAGTTTTGAGATGTGCGTATGGTAATATTATAGTTATGTTAGTAGGGTGTTGTGAATCTAGACATACTAGTGATAAAGTTAGTGATTCCCGTAGCATGCACGTATGGTGAACCGCTATCACTACTAGGAAAAGGGCTATAGATGATATAGATACTAATGGCGCACCACACAAGCAGTGCGCTACTACTATATAGTAGTGGCGAACCATGTGAGGTGTGCCATTAGTGTGGTGGACACTAATTGCGCACCACACACTCGGTGCGCCACTACTATATTATTTTTATTTTTATTTTTTTTGCAAAACTACTAATGGCGCACGAGCAGCTGGTGCACCATTAGTAAGCAGGGTTACTAATGGCGCATCTTTTAGTAGTGCGCCACTACTATAATTTTTTTTGGGTTTTTTTTGCAAACTACTAATGGCGCACCAGAGCTAGTGCGCCATTAGTAACCAGTGTTAGTAATGGCGCATCTGTTGGTGGTGCGCCACTACTTTTTTTTGCAGAACTACTAATGGCGCACCAGAGGAGGTGCGCCATTAATAACCAGGGTTACTAATGGCGCCATATGTAGGTGGTGCGCCATTAGTAACCTGGGACCAGCTAGATATTTTGGACAGCCACCTACCACACTCACTTTCCCCACTTTCATTCTCTCCACCTCCTCCTCCAAGCTTGTCTCGGGTGCCTCCTCCTCCTCACCTCATTTGCATCATAGATTCACCCAAATTAAGTGGTTAAATTACCTTTTTTTGATAGGTAAGTAAGGGGAAATATTTTATGTTGTAGATCTACTTTTTTCTCCCTCCAACAACGTGCACATGCACTTTTTATGGCCTAGCTAGATCTACGTATGTTTGTGGTGTTGCATATGTTTGTGGTGTTGCATATATGTTTGTGTTTGCAGGTACCGGTATTTGAAATGCGATAGTTGCCAATATTTTCCCAGAATGTTGATTCATTTCCGTTTCGGCGAGAATTTGGCACTATGCATTCTTTTTTGTCCCATTTTTAGGCAAAGTCATGCCAACTTT
Organism: Hordeum vulgare subsp. vulgare; assembly: GCF_904849725.1. Lineage (NCBI taxonomy): Eukaryota > Viridiplantae > Streptophyta > Magnoliopsida > Poales > Poaceae > Hordeum > Hordeum vulgare. The sequence continues at coordinate 549,604,943 of NC_058524.1, read as the reverse complement.
TTTTTGGTTCTAAAATATCGTTTTGCTCTACCCCGCAGGCGACCATGGTCCGCACGATGACCGAAGGCATCGTGAATAGGTTTTTGAGCTCCGCGAAGGCCGAGATGCTTCAAAAGAACGAGACGGAGATAAGATGTCCATGTCGAAGATGCAAGCTGAAGAGCCTTATGGACCCGGATTCCGTAAAGGTGCCGGACCACCTGCTCTTGCGTGGTTTCATGGATGGCTATCGGTGGCAAGGTGATGAAGATGATTATGAAGTCGTCCATGGGGGCCGGGAAAGAAATGAGGAAGGGCATGAGCAAGACAACCGCGGCGAGGGCGGGCGAGAAGACGAGGAATCTCTAGGACACAGTCATCATGTAGAAGATGCCGGACATGATGATGAGGAAGATGCCGGAGTAGACGAATGGCATGATCATCAAGATGAAGATGCCAGAGCAGATGACGATGGACCATCGATGGCCTGGGTGCAGGACCCTCATATTCAAGAGCTGCTTCTCAAGCAGACGGATAACGCAAGAGCTGCCGCCCGAGAGAAAGCCAAGCTGGATCAACTAGAGATAGACGCGGTTACTCCATTGTATGAAGGATGCAGGCCCGAGGATACCCGCTTGAAAGTAACGCTCATGGCTCTGGAGATGAAGGTAAAACACAAAATGACCGACGCATGCTTCGACGAGAACATGTCATTCTCGCACGAACGTCTTCCCAAGGGGAACAAGTGCCCGACCAGTTTTGAGGAGGCGAAGAAAATCATGTGTCCTCTGGATTTACCGCACGTGAAATACCATGTGTGCATGAACAATTGCATCATTTATCGGGACGAGCACACGGAGTCTACCATATGTCCGGTGTGCGGCATCAGTCGATACAAGAAGAGGAAGAAAGCTCCTCAAAAAGTGGTGTGGTACTTTCCGATCACTCCTCGTATGCAACGGTATTTCGTGGACCCTAAGGTAGCAAAGCTCCTGCGTTGGCACGCAGACAGGGAGGAGAAAAAGCGAGAAGATGACGGAAATGATCCGGAGATAAATAAAAAAGACAAGATGCTGAGTCACCCTAAGGATGCGAGCCAGCGGCAAGCGTTGAACTACGAATACCCAGAATTTGGGGACGATCCAAGGAACATCGTCCTGGGCGCGAGCACCGATGGAGTCAATCCGTTTGGCAGCCAGAGAAGCACACATAGCACCTGGCCTGTGTTTGTGTGGATGTACAACCTTCCCGCTGGTTGTGCATGAAGAGGAAGTACATTCACATGAGTATGTTAATTGAAGGGCTGAAACAACCAGGGAACGACATCAATCTATATCTGTGGCTGCTGAAAGAGGAGCTAGACACGCTGTGGAAAATGCCATCCAATACGTGGGACGCCGCAGAGAAAGAATATTTACCTATGAGAGCCTCACTGCTCACGACGGTGCACGACTATCTCGGTTACGGATATGTCGCGGGGCAGGTGGTCCACGGATTTTCTGGATGCGTCAGGTGCATGGATGACACAATGTATCGCCAGCAAGATAGAGATCCCGGGTCTTCAAAAACCGTGTTCATGGGACATCGAAGGTGGCTTCGCGACGATGACTCATGGAGAAAACGCAAGGATCCGTTTGATGGTGAAACCGAACCCCGAAGACGCCCCCTTATGAGGAGCGGCGAGGAAATATACGAGCTGTTGAAAAATTGGAAAGAGTGCCCACCGTCGGGAAAGGCGCTAGAGCCGGAAAAGAAGCGAAAGGTGCCAGAGCCGCTGCTGAAGGTATGGAAAACGAGGTCTGTTTTCTGGGACTTGCCGTACTGGAAGATCCTCCGTGTGCCTCACAGCCTTGATGTCATGCATATCACGAAGAACGTGTGCGAGAGTCTGCTTGGTACCCTGCTCAACATGCCAGAGAGGACCAAAGATGGACTGAAAGCAAGGGCAGACTTGAAATCAATGGGCATCAAGGAGGAGCTTCACGCTAATAATCATGATGATGATGATGATGATGATGATGAGGCGAAGCAGGACACAGAAAGTCGCCGCAAAGGCAAAAAGTCCAAGAACACCGGAAATGACTTCCCTCCCGCGTGCTTCACTCTAAGTCAGGAGGAGATCGATCAGTTTTTCACTTGCCTCGTAGGAGTAAAACTTCCTTATGGTTACGCGGGGAAGATAAGCAGATAGCTAGACTCAGCGAAGCAGAAGTTTAGCGGGATGAAGTCTCATGACTGTCACGTGCTGATGACGCAGATACTTCCACTTGCAATCCGTGGGATCATGGACGCGCACGTCCGTGAAACGCTGTTTGGCCTATGCAACTTTTTCGACGTCATCTCTCGGAAGTCGGTTGGCGTGAGGCAACTCAGAAGGCTACAAGAAGAGATCGTGGTGATACTATGCGAGCTTGAGATGTACTTCCCGCCCGCATTCTTCGACGTTATGGTGCATCTGCTGGTCCATATCGTGGAGGATATCATCCAACTCGGGCCGACGTTCCTGCACAGCATGATGCCGTTTGAAAGGATGAATGGTGTCATCAAAGGATACGTTCGCAACATGTCACGTCCAGAGGGAAGCATAGCCAGGGGCTTTCTGACCGAAGAGTGCAACTCCTACTGCACGAATTATCTAGGCATCGAGAACCCCGTTGGTCTGCCCGTCAATAGGCACCTCGGTAGGCTCGCAGGATAGGGTCACCGTGAGGGTCGCCTCGAAATGCATGACGACTTCGAGGGTCGACTCGCCGAATTTGAAAGAGCAAACCTAGTCGCGCTACAACACATAGACGTGGTCGATCCTTGGGTCGTAGAGCACAAAACCTTTATTGAAAATACGTACAATGACCGAGGCCAACAGAGGACGGACGGAGATATAATCAAAGAGCACAACTCATGTTTCACGCGTTGGTTCAAGCAGAAGCTTGTGTCGTACCCTTTACATGAGGATTCTTCCGCGGAAGAACAACTCATATTCGCCTTGTCACAGGGCGCCGAGCACAACCTGATGTCGTATGAGGTGTACGATACCAACGGCTACACATTCTACACCGAGGGAAAGGACATGAAGAGCGATGGTTATCAGAACTCCGGGGTAACGATGGAATCCTACACCGGTAACGACAAGGACAGATACTACAGAAGGATCGAGGAGATCTCGGAGCTAAGCTACGCTGGAGAGAAGGTCCCGATGTTCCGTGTCAGATGGGCCAAGAGCGTCATAAAAGAAGACCGGTATTTCACCACCATGCTTATACCCGAAGCCAAATCCAAGACCGCGGGCGCAAACATCACCGCAAAAAATGAGCCATGGGTACTGGCTTCCCAAGTGGACCAATGCTTCTTCATTACCGACCCGCCAAAGCCCAGTCGTGTTGTCGTGAGGAGAGGCAAAATGAAGATCATCGGAATGGATGGAGTCGCCAATGAGCAAGACTTCGACAAGTACGGCGACCCAAAGATGGAACATGACGACGATGATGAAGTACCAGCATACACCTCAAGAAGAAGCAGGACCACCCTACCTAAAGGACGTCCGTTCAAGAGAAGAACTCCATTTACGAAAAATAAGGGCAAGAAGATTGTGAACAAATAGCTAGCTAAGATCGATTGTATTTAAATTGTAGCCTTCATTTCTCAATTGTATTTCGACATTTTCAAATTTGATGATATTTTTTCACATTCAATATGAAAAAATATTGAATATTCATGAGGACACTCGATATCGATCCCCTCCATCTCGATCACTATCACCCCTCGCAAGATCCCCCTCGCCGCCGAGCACCCCCCGCACCCTCCCCCGCTCCACCGCCGCTGCCGTCGTCATACTTACCACTAGAACACCTATTCACAAGATTCAACTCCTATTCATAGGCATCTACTTGCAAACATAAAAAAAAATACTAGGCACTAGATGTTGTTGTGAGGCACTAGATATTCATAGGCATCTAATTGCAAACATCAAATAAAAATACTAGGCATCTACTTGCAAACATCAAAAAAAAATACTAGGCACTTCTCAAACCAAGGTGCAACCAGCACAAGAAAACAATGCATAGAAAAAAAGGAAAAAAAGGAGGGGGGAAGAGGATTCGAACCCTCCACCTCCTGCTAGGAGGCAAATCCCACATACCACCGCTGCTACTTCGGAGGTTAACAACATAGAGAAGGCGCACCTCATATACATGCTCCATTACTATATAAAAAAACATTCTAATGGCGCACCGCTCGGGGTGCGCCATTCCTAAGCCGGCTGCCCTCGCGCCCTCCTCTCTTCTCGCGCGCGTGGCTTCCCCCTACCCCCTTTCCACCGCCCAACAGCGCCCGCCGTCTCCCCGAACCCTAGCTCCGCCGCCGCGGAGGGCCACCACCTCCTCGACCTCACCGTCCTCGGCCGCCACCTCAAGTCCCCCTGCAAGACCCACTCCGTCCTCATCCTCTCCACCGGTGGCGCCCCTTCCTCTGCCCCTGCAGCGCAGCACCTTCCTCGTCCTCTCCTCGTCGTCTCCACCGGCGGAACCTCTTCCCGCTGCTCCCGGAGGCCTTCAAGGGCGTCAAGCAGATTGGGGTCATCGGATGGGGCTCACAGGTCCACTCTCCACCTTCCCCTTTGCCTCCCGTCATCTCTCTCTCGAGATCTACCATGACTGTCTACTCCACTGCTACTTGAGATTGTGCTTGGATGAAGACATCAGTCGATGCGGTCAAACGGAGCGACCGATTTCACATAGATTTGTTCTGTTCTGCTGCTGTTTGGGTTCAGAGGAGTCTGCAGGCCTGTGCGCTGGCTCTAACAGAGACTTCTCATGGTGCTTTTGCAGGGTCTGGCGCAGGCCCAGAACCTGAGGGATTCCTTGGTGGAAGCCAAGTCTGCATCGTCGTCAAGGTCAGCTTTTGGGATCCAAGTCTGAGTCGAAAAATCCCGCCTTTTTGCCGATTGGCTCTTGGATTCCAACACTCCTTGGATCCCAAAAAGCGTGGTCTGCTCTGCTTCTGTCTCACACATGCCTAGTGATTAGCAGTTTGCTACATCTGGCTTCAGTTGTTGTGGCTGCACATATTTCTGTTGCTCATCTGGGTACAGGGATAGAGTAGGAATCATGGGATAGAACTGCTATGTGAATGTAGGAAAATGCAGGAATTATCCCGATTCAGAGACTAGTTTTTGGACACATGGCTAGTTTCTTGTATTTCTGTAGCTGAAGAGATTGCTGTTACCCATCTAGTCATCTGGCTACAGGGATAGAGTAGGAATCATGGGATAGGACTGCTCTGTAAATGTAGAGAAATGCAGGAGTTCCCAGTTCTCCTGATGGTTGAAGTCGACGATGTCTCTTGTTACTGTGATTACGACATTACATGGATTTAAAATGCCCCGTGTTGCATTCTTTGTGCAAATACTACTAGCAGTTTCTCATTAGCTTTATTCTGCTGAAGAAATGTGTTGCCTGTAGGGTTCATCTATTCAAGGCAGCTAAACAGTTTGTGATTACCAGATGAGAACTGATGTCTCTGTTTCCTCCCTTGTGATTTTCGACTAAGTACTGCTTTCCTATCTTCCTCCAGATTTTTCTCTAGCCTATGGCAGCATTAGCGTGCAGTATTTGCTTAATGCCCTTACCAAATAGTACTATTCAATTCGTTTGATACTTCATTTTCTCTAGCCTATGGCAACATTAGCGTGCAGTATTTGCCTATTCAACAAGTGTTCTCTATAAAATCAAACCTGTATCACTGGGGGTTTAACACAATAGATATCTTGCAAATGCAAGTTTGTGACGTTCTTATTCGCCATCTTGTTTTAATGCTATCCAACATTTTCTTTCATCAGCATTTCAAAGTCTTGGCTTGGATTGTGCGAATTGGATGGAGCCAATATATGCTGATTTAGTGAGCTGAATTCACACAGCAATAGACAAGGAACAACAATAATGTACTATACTTTCATTCATTAAAAGGAGCATACAAGCTTGCACTTAAAACATGCATACATGAACCATCTAACTAGAGCTGCCACTGATACAGGCAAGAAATACAATACTCATCTGTAGCACCCATATAGTTATATCAACTGTCAACTGTAAATACCTCTGCTCCTTGCAAATAAATTTCATAACTTATGTAGTAGTATGGTTTATACTTGTCACGTGCACATGCCGATGTTTACAGCTTGATGAATAAATTTACTCGCGGAAGAGAAGGCAATATGAACACTGAGCTATGTATGTGTATATGCAGCCAAGACAAGTAGCAATCCACTATGACGACCCCATTCGCTGCAGGTGTTCTTTCTTTCCTTCTACAGTACAGCAGTAGTAGTACTATCTTTATTGTACAGTATGATTTTTTTTGTTGTCTTCTTTCACTGCTCTCTCAAACGTTCCGCATATTAATATTCCCAATGGGGTTGAACCAACAGCCAGTGGGTTTCCATTTTAAGTTTCTACCAGCAACCTCTGTTTCTATCTTGGGATACTTCCATGTTTCATGCTGGACATACGCCTGCCATAGAAGTATCCTAGGAGAACATAATCTTCATAGTTCATCCATTCCTGCACTTCCTTTGAAATGTAGACATTCATAGTTCCATATAAATATTGGAATGTGCGGTGAGTGTGGTCTCAGCTGAATTGTGTGTTTTCTTCCAGTTGGCGGCCAAGAAGCACCACCATCTCGACCTCAACACCCTCAGGGGACACACCGACTGCGTCACTGCGCTTGACTTCTCCAGCGACGCCTGCAACCTAACCACCGGTGAGCCTACCCTCAGCCTCCCATTCGATCAGGATCTATCATGCTTACGCACAGAAACGTTTTAATTTCCCCTCCTATGGGCTATTTATTTGCTAGTTTTACAACATGGGCAGTGTATAAAATTCTGGAAATAATCATGTGTACAGATTGCTGCATGCATGACCTCGTAATCAGGTACTAGCTCCGTACATAATATAATAGCGTATTCGATTTTATATTAGAGTACATTACATGTGAATTGAGGTGTAGATTAAACGTGACCTGGTTTTTGTTGAACAGATATGGTCCCCTTAGTGTTGGGCCTGCTATTGTAGGTTCTTGTTTTTTGCTGCATCAGTGATCAGTCGATGGTCTCATGCTGAATCCTATGATTGTTCTTGATCCATGATCTGCCTTATGGTTGTGTCAGTCTCTGTTTTACTCTTTTGCTAAGTTGTAGTGCATCCAAATGTTAGCATTGTGGTGCTAGTTTGCTGGGTTTTGTTTTCGACCATCGTGTCGTGATGATTTTGCAGGTACCCTGAGAGGCCCTTGAGTTTGCCGGAATGTCGATTAACTTCCGTTCCGGCAAATTCGGGTACTCCATATGTCCTATTTTCAGCAAAGGTCATGCTGAAATTTCCGTGAATTTTAGCATGACTTTGCTAAAAATAGGACATATGGGGTACTTGCGACTAATGCATGGGCCGGGGTATCTTAGTACTTAATTAAGTAGGATCAACTGCCCCTTTATTCTTGCTGCATTAAACCATAGGTGGCAATAGAGCCAAGTGATTAGGCCCAACTTCCCTTTTCTTGATAGGGTATATTATTAGAAGATACCCATATATATCAGTCAACGTAGGGTGCCTCGGCATTGATAAACCCTAAATGATGAGAACTTAACTTAGCATTTATGGTGCCTCAGCGTCGACAAACCCTAAATTATAAAACCTTGGCTTTTAGGGTGCCTCGGTGTCGATAAAAACCTAAATGATGAAAGCTTAGGATTTTAGGGTGCCTCGGCGTCGACAAACCCTAAATGATAAAAGCTTAGCTTTTAGGATGCCTCGGTGTCGACAAACCCTAAATGATGAGACCATGATCTTGTTCCTTGACAATAACCAACTTTTTGACCAAACTTTTTTCCTATTTAGAGCGAAACATGGCCCACAACGATGAGGCCGGCGGTTCGGGCAAGCCATTCTGGGAGCTGTCCCAGGAGATGGAGGAAGAACCTCACCGCTATGAGGACGCCGTGGAAGACACCGATACCGAGTACACAACCCCTAGTGGCGTTAGGGATGACACCACTGATGGTGCCGCCGAGGATGCCACTACTGATGATGGCAGCGCACACACAGATGGCAGCCAATCGAAGAGGCAACGGAAGGACCGGCGCCCGAACGTGCTCAGCACCGTAAAGGAGGAATTTACTGAAGTGAACTCCGACGGGTATCCAACGGCGCCCAAAGAATAGTCAAGGGGTACGCGGTTCAGCTCGGGTGTATTCTCCGGAGCACTGTCTCGATCAACACCGAGAACCTAAGGCATAAGGACCGAGGGAATTTGCGCAACCTCCTCTTCATGAAGCTGCACGAACGATACAAGTTCCCCGGTGACGTTGCAAACACACGCCTCTCAAGGAATAAAGTGAACAGTGCCACCCTCACGAAGATGAGCAAGGCCCTGTCTACTTGGAGAAGCGTGGTGAAGAGAATGATTGACAAAGGTGATAGTTATGAGAAGATCAAGGCAAAAAATCCTTCGATCAGCGAAGATGACTACAAGGAGTTCAAGATCAAGTGCGAGAGCAAGGCAACCGCGGAATCAAGTCAATGGGGGAAAGAAATGCGGGAGTTGAACTTAGGGGTCCACCAACTCGGTCCCGGCGGTTACAGAGTGGCGGAACCTATATGGGACAAGGAGGACGCGGAGCGTGCCGAGCAAGGCCTACCACCCCGCTTCGAGAAATACGGTGACAAGCATACCAGGAACTATGTCAGGGCCCGGTACAAGGTGGACCCAGTAACAAAGGAGCTTACCACGGGTGCGAAGACCAGGGCGCTTGAGCGTGTTCTGGTAAGGAATACACCCCACGTAATTAGCTCCATATGGTTGCATTCTAATTAATGAAGCAAAATTTCTAAATGGTTCATTCCTTCCGCAGGACAGTGAAAGCAGTAGCGCGGGGTCGTCTCAGAGCTCCCATTGGGACACCAATTTAAATAGGGCGTTCAACATAATGAAAAACAAGGATAAGTCCAGTAAGCCATCGTCAGCTGGTCGTGTGGCCGGCAAAGGCTTGTCCACGAAATGGTCGTCATACTATAATGCTGGTGGGCGAAAGGAGAGAAATACCAACTTGGAAAGCCAGTCACGCGAGGTTGAAGAACTCAAGGCAAAAGTGGCGCGGATTCCGGAGATGGTCCAAGAGCTAGTGCAACACCAAGTGGGAGGGGTGATCACCGCCATTGTGCCTACCTTGATTGACGGGCTGCGGGCGTGGATTGCGGGCGGCCAACAGGGGCCGCCCCCGATTCCCAGCTTCACGGCCAGCAACTCGCACAATGCGTAGGCGACGCCATTGGTGTCTCCGGCGCCGGCGCCATTCGTGTGTCCGGCGCTGGCCGGCACCTCGGCAGCAAGCGGCCCCTCCGTCACTTGCACGCCCGCCGTTGGTGGTGCCTCGACATTAGCCAAGCTCGACGCCATCACGGTAACTAAGCCTCTCTCGGCCGATGACTTCATCTCCTTGCCTTTGACTGGGCATCCCCTGACGCCCTACATGTTTTCGCAGGGCGCCGGCGCCGACGTTCCATGCACTCTCCTGCACTTCATGGGCGGCGAGTTGATCGATGTCGCCAAGGGCAGAATCGTTCAACCGGGCAACCCCATGTTCCATGGTATACCGATGCCACCCACCACGTATAGGGTTCAACTGGTTCGGGTGCTGCTAGGCTGCGACGACTTGTTACCTCCATTCCACCCTGCTGGTGCCGACAAAGATGATGTGATGTGTTGGAAATATGCCCTAGAGGCAATAATAAATTAGTTATTATTATATTTCTTAGTTCATGATAATCGTTTATTATCCATGCTATAATTGTATTGATTGGAAACACAATACTTGTGTAGATACATAGACAAAACACTGTCCCTAGTAAGCCTCTAGTTGACTAGCTCGCTGATCAAAGATGGTCAAGGTTTCCTGGCCATAGGCAAGTGTTGTCACTTGATAACGGGATCACATCATTAGGAGAATCATGTGATGGACTAGACCCAAACTAATAGACGTAGCATGTTGATCGTGTCATTTTGTTGCTACTGTTTTCTGCGTGTCAAGTATTTGTTCCTATGACCATCAGATCATATAACTCACGGACACCGGAGGAATGCTTTGTGTGTATCAAACGTTGCAACGTAACTGGGTGACTATAAAGATGCTCTACAGGTATCTCCGAAGGTGTTCGTTGAGTTAGTATAGATCGAGACTGGGATTTGTCACTCCGTGTGACGGAGAGGTATCTCGGGGCCCACTCGGTAATACAACATCACACACAAGCCTTGCAAGCAATGTAACTTAATGTAAGTTGCGGGATCTTGTATTACGGAACGAGTAAAGAGACTTGCCGGTAAACGAGATTGAAATAGGTATGCGGATACTACCGATCGAATCTCGGGCAAGTAACATACCGAAGGACAAAGGGAATGACATACGGGACCATTGGTGTGTCCGGCGCTGGCCGGCACCTCGGCAGCAAGCGGCCCCTCCGTCACTTGCACGCCCGCCGTGGGCAGTGCCTCGACAATAGCCAAGCTCGACGCCATCACGGTAACTAAGCTTCTCTCGGCCGATGACTTCATCTCCTTGCCTTTGACTGGGCATCCCCTGACGCCCTACATGTTTTTGCAGGGCGCCGGCGCCGACGTTCCATGCACTCTCCTGCACTTCATGGGCGGCGAGTTGATCGATGTCGCCAAGGGCAGAATCGTTCAACCGGGCAACCCCATGTTCCATGGTAAACCGATGCCACCCACCACGTATAGGGTTCAACTGGTTCGGGTGCTGCTAGGCTGCGACGACTTGTTACCTCCGTTCCACCCTGCTGGTGCCGACAAAGATGATGTGATGACCCTCAGCGCCTGCTTAAGCTGGCCCTTGCTTTGGCCAAAGAGCCAGATTCGTTTGGGGGCGGGGGACACCACCCCACAGACAACACCGCCATTCGTGCCGGTGCCAAGGCATGGCAAGACCGCCGCAACGCTACCGGACATGCATATGGCACAGGATCCGGACATGCATATGGCACAGGATCCAGACGACGACGATGACGATGATGGTACATTTACCAAGGTCGATAAGTACTTTGCCGAACATGGGTACGGTGAGGAATTCTTGGGGCCTCCTTCTCAAGAACCCAACCTTGCAAAAGACGACCGCGATCTAGCTGGTACCGCGGAGAAACCCAATTGCAACAGGCGTTGTCTGGCGTTGAGTTTTGAGGAGATGCCTCCAGCTGCCGCCTTCACCGAGCCTCAGATAGCCGAGGTGCGAAATATTATCAGCCCCAACACACTCAAGAAGGTGGTCTCTGAGCAGATGAACTCGATCCCATTACATCAGCAAAAGAAGGGACGGAAAAGAAAGACTAACAAGGGTGCAAGCCAGCCGGCACTGAGTACGATCCGTGCTCTGGACGGGCCACCTTCACCTAAGGATATCTTGAGGAGGGTGCACGTGGCGGGTAGGCCGATGCTACCGACTAATCTGCTCAATGCTGCAACCGGTGCTATACGGAGTCTGCATGACAGTGTTCTTTGTTTGGAGAAGCGGCGTCTCTCCGAGAATAATGTGGCATACCCGGTTTTCGTGGCCAAGGTGCCAGAGGGCAAGGGCATTGTCGATAGCGCCATCGGGGGTATGATCGTCCTGCGGTTTGCTGACATCTTCGCTATGTTTAACCTTGATCCGCTGCACTACACCTTCGTTCGGCTATTTTCGCTGAGTATGGAGATGCGGATCATTAGAGACAAGACCCCAGACCTAGTGATAGTCGACCCCTTCTATATGCGTGCCAAGATCTTGGACAGCGCTGGGGACCGGCAAGTCGCGAGTTCATACCTCGAAGGCGTCATTCTGGCAAACTCAGAAAAGGATAACTTCCTCGTGCCTTACTTTCCCTGGTAAGTTATCCCCTCATCGCCCCGTAACATATGATTTCTTAGATTTTGATCATCCTTTTTTTCTAACATTCCGTGTTTTGTGTAGTGACACACGTTGCACACTCATCCTATTAAGCCTGAAATATTCCACGGCCACGTATTTCGACTCGGACCGTCAGTCAAAAAAAACTACACAAATATCAAAGAAAGTTATTGATGAAGCTCTTCCCGGCTACGCCATATCTGGAGGCACCTTCAGCAGGACAAGTCTCAGGCACGACAAGCACGTGTTCACCCACAATACGACGTTCGCCTGGGTCAAGCAGCCGCCTGGAAGTCAGAAGGATGCCTACTACGCCCTCCATCACATGTCGGCGATCATACGGGACAGTAATCACCTTCGGCTACCAAATAATCTCAAAGATTGGGCCGCATGCTTGTCGGCAATCCAGGACGCGGACATCAGACAAGAATTCTTTCGCATCCAGTCGGAGATTGCGGAAATCATCCATCAAGATGTCCTTCGTACCTCGGGGCAGTTCTACCTCAGATCTCCGCTGTCCAATAGTGAGATAGATACAATGCTACAAATGCAGGCTGACAACGACCGCAATTTCATCACCGTCACGAAAGATGGCGGCTTCATCCACGTTACTGTGAATCGGTACTAATTCATGTTGCAATATTAAACTTTAATGAACTTGTATGTCTCTTTGGTTTGGACAGTCGTTCAACTTATATATAATCGATGCTATTTATTAGTAGGACCATGAATCGTGCTGTTATAGTTGTAATATTAAACTTTAATGAACTTGTATGTCTCTGTCAATTGGTACTAACGTTTTGTTTGGCTAGTGCATAGAGATGCCTTCGTATGTCGTGTACAAGGGTATTTCCCGGAGTCTACGACGACTGGGAGGAGCGTCGGAGACAGGTTCACCGATTCAGCGGTAAGAGTTACAAAGGGTACACCACAAGGGCGGAGGCGGAAGTTAGATACGCGCGCTATCTAGCGGGAGAGAGGAGGGAGCGTTGGAGGAACCGGATGAAGACCAGTTTCATTGTGATTATGCTCATCGTGATGACCGCAGCTCTCTTCTATGTGATGGTAGTTTAGATGGTCGATATCGACTTGTAATGTGAAGACAAACTCGCTACTTGCGGTCTCGAGACTTTTAATGTTCTAACTTTGTTCGGTATTTTAAATTCGGAGACTAATATGATGAATTGTATTCGGAGTCTAATCTTCTATTGTATTCGATAAATCTGTTGTTTATATGTTGCGCTATCTATATTCTGTGCAATAATATATTTTGTAATCTGTGCAAATATCAGAAAAAAATAAAATAAATACCTAATATTCATACTAGTGGCGCATCACTCAGCACACTAGTGGCGCATCACTCAGCACACTAGTGCACCATTAGTAAGCCAGAGCATATGGGTAAATATGGCCCTGGGAGGCATACTAATGGCGCACCATAAGCTATACTAATGGCGCACCAGGATCTATACTAATGGCGCACCAGGATCTATACTAATGGCGCACCGGGATCTATACTAATGGCGCACCAGGATCTATACTAATGGCGCACTACTTCGTGCGCCATTAGTATACCAGATACTAATGGCGCACCATGAGCAATACTAATGGCGCACTGCCTGGTGCGCCATTAGTATACCAGATACTAATGGCGCACTTGTGGTGCGCCATTAGTAAAAAATCTAATGGTGTGATGCTAGTGGCGCACCTATAGTGCGCCATTAGTAGCAAAAATAGGTGCGCCATTAGCAAGCGTTTTCCTAGTAGTGTATGTGATGAAGTTTGAGCATGATTAGTTTATTTATTGTCATCCTTTGTGTAGCGGTCGGGATCGCGCGATGGTTTATACCTACCAACACTTCCCCTAGGAGTATACGTTGAACGCTTTGTTTCGATTACTACTAAAACTTTTGGAACAAGTATATGAGTTCTTCATGACTAATGTGAGTCCATGGTTTAGATGCACTTTTACCTTCCACCATTACTACCTTCTCTAGTGCCGCGGAACTCTCGCCGATGCATAAACCCACCATATAGCCTCCCTCAAAATAGCCACCATACCTACCAATCATGGCATTTCATAGCCATTTCATGATATATTGCCATGCAACTATCACCGTTCCATCACATGACATGTGCCACCACTTCCACATTGCCATTGCATGATCATAAGATAGCTAGCATGATGTTTCTATGGCTTTTCCGTTTTTTGATGACATTGCTATGCTAGATCATTGTCACGGCACACTACCGAAGGCATTTCATGTAGAGTCATCATTGCTCTAAAAGTTTTGAGTTGTAAGTGTGATGATCATCATTAAATAGAGCATTGTCCCATGTGAGGAAATAAAAGAGGCCAGCGAAGCCAATTTACAAAAAAGAGGCCAAAGACGCCCACCAAAAAAAAAGAGGCCGAAGAGCCCACAAAAAAAATGAAAGAAAAGAGAGAAGGGACAATTGCTACTATCCCTTTTCCACACTTGTGCTTCAAATAAGCACCATGATCTTCATGATAGAGAGTCTCCTATGTTGTCACTTCCATTTACTAGTGGTAAATTATAACTTGGCTTGTATATTCCAATGATGGGCTCCCTTAAAATTGCCCTAGGTCTCCGTGAGCAAGCAAGTTGGGTGCACACCCACTATTTTCTTTGTGAGCTTTCATACACTTATAAGCTCAAGTGCATCCGTTACATGGCAATCCCTACTCATTCACATTGATATCTATTGATGAGCATCTCCATAGCTTATTGATATGCCTAGTCAATGTGACCGTCTTCTTCATTTTTGCCTCACAACCTCCACCATATTCCACTCCACCTATAGTGCTATAACCATGGCTCACGCCTCATATATTGCATGAGAGTTGAAAAAGTTTGAGAAAGTAAAGGTGTGAAAACAATTACTTGGCCAATACCGAGGTTGTGCATGATTTAAATTCGTTGTGCAAGGATGATAGAGCATAGCCAGACTATATGATTTTGTAAGGATAACTTTCTTGTGGCCTTGTTATTTCAAAAGTTCATAATTACTTTGCTAGCATGCTTGAAGTATTACTGTTTTCATGTGAACATTGAACTATGATTTGGAATCTTATGGATCTGAACATTCATGCCACAATGAAGGAGTTACAAGAACAAAATATGCTAGGTAGCATTCCACCTCAAAAATTCAGTCTTTATCACTTCCCTACTCGAGGATGAGTAGGAGTTAAGCTTGGGGATGCTTGATACGTCTCCAACGTATCTATAATTTTTGAGTGTTCCATGCTGTTTTAGTATCAACTTTGGATGTTCCCTATGCATTTATATGATGTTTTATATCTTTTTTGGGACTAACTTATTAACTCAGTGCCGAGTGCCAGTTCCTTTTTTTCCTTATTTTGACCTCTTGCAGATAGGAATATCAAACGGAGTCCAAACGGAATAAAACTTTCGCCATGATTTTTTCTGGAAATATGACGAACACGAGACTTGAGAACCAAGGCAGCAGGGCACGTGGAAGACCACGAGCCACCACCACGCGTGCCCCCCTGGCCGCGTCGTAGGGGCTCGTGGGCCCCACGTGGCTCCGGTGCCCTACTTCTTCCGCCTATAAATTTTGATAAATCGTGTCACGGAAAAAAAGAGGGCCGCAATTACTTTTCCGCCGCCGCAAGCCTCTGCTTCCGCGAGATCTCATCTTGAGACCGTTCCGGTACTCTGCCGGAGAGGGATCCGGAGTTGGAGGGCTTCTACATCAACACCATTGCCCCTCCGATGATGCGTGAGTAGTTCACCACAGACCTTTGGGTCCGTCGCTAGTAGCTAGATGGCTTCTTATCTCTCTTGGATCTTCAATACAAAGTTCTCCATGATCTTCATGGAGATCTATCCGATGTAATTATTCTTTGCGGTGTGTTTGTTGAGATCCAATGAATTGTGGATTCATGATCAGATTATCTATGATATATATTTGAGTCTTTGCTGATTTCTTATATGCATGATTTCATATCCTTGTGATTCTCTTCGAGTTATCGTTTTTGTTTGGCCAACTTGATCTATGATTCTTGCAATGGGAGAAGTGCTTGGTTTTGGGTTCATATCGTGCGGTGACCTCACCCAGTGACAGAAGGGGTAGCGAGGCACGTATTGTGCTGTTGCCATCAAGGGTAAAAAGATGGGGTTTTCATCATTGGTTTGAGTTTATCCCTCTACATCATGTCATCTTGCTTAAGGCTTTACTCTGTTTGCATGAACTTAATACACTAGATGCATGCTGGATAGCGGTCGATGTGTGGAGTAATGAAAAGTAGATGCTGACAGTATCGGTCTACTTGTCTCGGATGTGATGCCTATATGCATGATCATTGCTTAGATAACTTTATGACTTTGCGCGATTCTATCAATTGCTCGACAGTAATTTGTTTACCCGCCGTGATATTTGCTTTTATGAGAGCAGCCTCTAGTGAACACTATGGCCCCCGGGTCTATTTTCCATCCACTGTTTTCAGATCTATATTACTTTCTCTGTCAGATCTCATTTTGCAAACAATCGTGAAGGGATTGACAACCCCTTTGTCGCGTTGGGTGCAAGTTGTTGTTTCTTGTGCAGGTCACTTGGAGCTTCATCTTGGAGTTCCTACTGGTTCAATACCTTGGTTCTCAAACTGAGGGAAATACTTGTTATTGATGTGCTACATCACCCTTTCCTCTTCAAGGGCAAAACCAACGCAATCTCGAGTCAAATTGCCAAGTTCTGGTGACGTGAGTGGGAAGTAGCAGCGTCTCCTCCCGAAAGCTTCTTCTTGATTTGTTCTGGAACGAAACCCTTCATATACCGGAAGATGGGTGCGGGAGGGCCAGCAAGGGCCGACGAGCCACCAGGGCGTGGCCAGGGGGGTAGGCCGCGCCCTGCAGGCTCATGGCCTCCTGCTGGTGCCCCTCCGGTAATTCTTCTGCCCATTATTTTTTATATATTCCAAAATAAATCCTCGTTGATTTTCACGGCTTTTGGAGTTGCGCAGAATAGGTGTCTCAGACTTGCTCCTTTTTCAGCCCAGAATCTCAGCTGTCGGTATTCTCCCTCTTCATGTAAACCTTATAAAATAAGAAAGAAAAGGCATAAGTATTGTACCACAATGTGTAATAGCAGTCCATAATGCGATAAATATCAACATGAAAGCATGATGCAAAATGGACGTATCAACTCCCCCAAGCTAAGACCTCGCTTGTCCTCAAGCAGAAGCCGAGATCAATAAATATGCCCACATGTTTAGAGATAGAGGTGTCGAGAAAATGGAATACGGACATGCAGGCATCATGATCATAACTAGAACAACAATAAAGTCATATAACTTCTGATGCTAAAGTGATAATTCCTTCACAATGCAAAGTGTGGATCAAGAACCTTATTGAGAATCAACAACCAATAGTCTTTAGTCATCGAAGCAATTGCAATTTATCACAACATAGGAAAGAGTCAAATAAGAGCTTGTAAAGCAAATCCACATACTCAATCATCTTTTAGTCTTCCACAATTTCTAAAACTCACGTGGTACCCATGGGATCAAAGTTTCAGTTGGACACTGAGAAAGATAGGGGCTTATAGTTTCGCCTCCCAACTATTTACCTCAAGGGTAATGTCAAAAATAATAATTCATGATTACTTGCTTCCAAGCTGAAAAATGAATATAGATATTTCCCTAGTACATTACGCTTGCCCAGATAACGGCGAAAAAGGAATTGGTGTCGATCACCATGACTCTTTTAAAGATAAAAAGTAAAGGTACAAGATAGGCCCTTCGCAGAGGGAAGCACAGGTTGCCATGCGCTTTTAAAGTTTGGATGCGTGTTCTCTTAGTGTGAAGGAATGTCACTTTGTATTGCCCCCTGTGATAAAGAACTTTATTATGCAGTCTGCCACTTTTATGTCTTCCTCATCACAGGTTCGTACAAAGCTTATTTTCCAAACACTAATAGATCATACATATTTAGGGAACAATTCTTGTTGCTTGCGCCGATGACAACTTACTAGAAGGATCTTATTAAATCCATAGTTAGGTATGGTGCACCCTCATGGCAAAACTAGGTTGAAGGTTTAAGGATGCACAAGTAGTATCTCTACTTAGTGCGGAAATTTTGGCTGATATGAGGTGGAAGCAAGCGTCACATGCTAAGGGATCTCTATTCATATAACGTTGTTCAGAACCAAGCTAGCATAATTCATTATATTGTCTTCCTTGTCCAACAGTTACTTCTTAGCATGTAATAGTTTAATGAGTGTTCACAATCATGGATGGTGTCAAAGATGATATATTTATATGTGAACCTCTCTCTCTTTATTACTTCCTATTGATTGCAACGATGACCAAGATCTACGTTTGTCTACCCTCAACAAGTTCAATCAACATTCTTTTTATATGTGAAGCTATCTCTTCCCATAAGATCATCACATGATCTTTCATGCTTTTGTTCTTTTACTATTCTTTTCTTAAGATCATGGCATGAAGCAAGGCCCTTAACTAAGACACTCCTTAATATATAACTCACGAGCACGATTACAAAGGGGGGTAACAAAAAGAAAAACTCAGGCCTAGATCATACTAAGAAATTTATTCTACTAGAAAAAGATAAAACTAAAAAGGATCAAACTAAAATAAAAGTAAAAGCAAAAGATGTGATGGTGTTACGATACCGGGGCAACTCCCCCAAGCTTGGCACAAGCCAAGGGAGTGCCCATACCCATGTGTTTAACTGTCCTCCTTCGGAGGTGATGGTGGTGGAGTTGTTGGAGTCTGGGGTTGATTCTCCGTCTTCCAAGGCATAGGTTCTCCATCATAGAAAGATGATCGAGTCTCCGGAATCCTCAAATCTGCAGCAAGTTTCATTGCTTTAAATCTATATTCATACTCACAGTTCTGGTTCTGCGGGTTGTAGATCTGGGCTTGGAGATGATCGATCCTGTCATAGAGCTTGAAGAGGTGATCCCCAATGTCCTTGGTGTCGATCTTGTGCTTGTTGGTGAACTCCGTGATCATCGTGTGGTTGGTGTTGAGCCCCTGTTCCACCATCCCTTGGCACTTGAAGACTTGCTGCTCCATTGCTTCGAGCCTTGCCTCTACGCTTCCGGTCTTCTTGGGTCCCTCAACATCACAGATGTGCAGCACCCCCTCCTGCATCTCGATAGATTGAGGATGTCGCAACACCTCCGCGAGGTAGGGATTGATAACCTTCTCAAAGAACTTGTCCTTTGGAACATTTGGGGAAGCCATAGCGATCTAGATCTGTCTGCACAGCAGCTCGAAACGAAATCAGAGGATAATTGCGTGATACGAGGGTCAGACCTTTCGGGAGAATATACAATGAATTTTTGCCGACCAAAAGGAGTATACCGCAAGAAAACAAAGTCAGGGAGGCACACGAGGTGCCCACGAGCCACCAGGGCGCGGCCAGGGGGTAGGCAGCGCCCCGCAGGCTCGTGGCCTCCTCGTGCGTTTTTCGGACTACTTCGAATTTTTCTATTTTTCCAAATATTCCAAAACAGAGAAAAATTGCTATTCGGAAAGTTTAGAGTCGGTTTACTTACCGTATCACATACCCTTTCGTTTTCGGAGTCTGAAACAGGCTGGTAAATGATACGTCTCCAACGTATCTATAATTTTTGAGTGTTCCAAGCTATTATAGTATCAACTTTGGATGTCTCATATGCATTTATATGCTATTTTATATCTTTTTTGGGACTAATCTATTAACTCAGTGCCCAGTGCCAGTTTCTGTTTTTTCCGTGTTTTTGACCTTTTTCAGAAAGGAATATCAAACGGAGTCCAAATGGAATAAAACTTTCGCCACGATTTTTTCGGAACAAGCTTAGGAACCAAGGCAGAGGAGTTTATGGGATGCCATGAGCCTGTGGGCTGCGGGCCAGGCCCAGGCCGAGCCCCACGAGCTCGTGGGACCCACGTGGCTCCGCTGCCCTACCTCTTCCGCCTATAAATTCTGATAAATCGTGCCCCGACGAAAAAGAGCCACGCCAATACTTTTCCGCCGCCGCAAGCTTCTCGTTCCGCGAGATGCCATCTGGAGGCCATTCCGGTACTCTGCCAGAGAGGGTTCCGGACACGCAGGGCTTCTTCATCAACACCATTGCCCCTCCGATGATGCGTGAGTAGTTCACCACAGACCTTCGGGTCCATAGCTAGTAGCTAGATGGCATCTTCTCTCTCTTGGATCTTCAATACAAAGTTCTCCATGATCTTCATGGAGATCTATCCCAATGTAACTCTTTTTTTGCGGTGTGTTTGTCGAGATTCGATGAACTGTGGATTCATGATCAGATTATCTATGATTATTATTTGAGTCTTTGTTGATTTCTTATAAGCATGATTTCATATCCTTGTAATTCTCTTCGAGTTATTCGTTTCGTTTGGCCAACTTGATCTATAATTCTTGCAATGGGAGAAGTGCTTGGTTTTGGGTTCATACCATGCGGTGACCTCACACAGTGACAGAAGCGGTAGAGAGGCACGTATCGAGTTGTTGCCATCAAGGGTAAAAAGATGGGGTTTTCATCATATGCTTGAGTTTATCCCTCTAAATCATGTCATCTTGCTTAATGTTTTACTCTGTTTGTTATGAACTCAATACACTAGATGCATGCTGGATAGCGGTCGATGTGTGGAGTAATAAGAAGTAGATGCTGACAGTATCGGTCTACTTGTCTCGGACGTGATGCCTATATGCATGATCATTGCCTTAGATGACTTTATGACTTTGCGCGATTCTATGAATTGCTCGACAGTAATTTGTTTACCCACCGTGATACTTGCTTTTATGAGAGAAGCCTTTAGTGAACACTATGGCCCTTGGGTCTAATTTCCATCTATTACTTTCAGCTCTATTTTACTTTTTGTCTCTGTCAGATCTCACTTTTGCAAACAATCGTGAAGGGATTGACAACCCCTTTGTCGCGTTGGGTGCAAGTTTTTTGCTTTTGCGCACGTGTCTTGGCGCCTCATCTTGAAGCTCCTACTGGATTGATACCTTGGTTCTCAAACTGAGGGAAATACTTACTATTACTGTGTTGCATCACCCTTTCCTCTTCAAGGGCAAAACCAACGCAATCTCGAGCCAACGTGCCAAGTTCTGGTGATGTTGCTGGGAAGTAGGAAGAAGGATTTCTGGCGCCGTTGCTGGGGAGTGTTCAAGTGAAGCACATCTGCCAAGTACCTCTCGCAAACTCATCTCTTGCATTTACTTTGTTTGCTAGTTGCTTCTCGTTTTCCTCTCCCCCACTTCACCCATTTGCCTTTTTCTTTCCCCCTTCTTTTTCGCTTGCTTTCCGTTTGCTTGTGTGCTTGTGTGCTTGCTAGGTCACCATGTATGAAAAAACTAAGCTGTGTGACTTCTCGAATACTAATAATAATGATTTTATTAGTACTCCTATTGCTCCTGGCACTAGTGCGGATTCATATGAAATCAATGCTGCTTTGTTGAATCTTGTTATGAAAGAGCAATTTTCTGGCCATCCTAGTGAAGACGCCACATCCCATCTTAATACCTTCATTGAGCTTTGCGATATGCAAAAGAAGAAAGATGTGGATAATGATATGATTAAGCTGAAGCTAATTCTGTTCTCACTACGAGATAGAGCAAAAACTTGGTTTTCATCTTTACCCAAAAATAGTATTGATTTTTGGAACAAGTGTAAAGCTGCTTTTATTTCCATGTACTTTCCGCCAGCTAAGATTATCTCTCTGCATAAAAATATCATGAATTTCAAGCAATTATATCATGAACACATTGCACAATCTTGGGAGAGAATGAAATTAATGATTAGAAATTGTCCCGCTCATGGCTTGAGTCTTTGGATGATTATACAAATCTTTTACGCTGGCTTGAATTTTGCTTCTAGAAATATCTTGGATTCTTCTTCTGGTGGAACTTTCATGGAAATCACTTTACGAGAAGCTACCAAACTCCTAGATAATATCATGACAAACTATTCTCAATGGCACACCGAAAGGACACCTGCTAGTAAAAAAGTGCATGCGGTAGAAGAAATTAACTCTTTGAGTGCTAAGATGGATGAGTTAATGAAATTGTTTGCTAGTAAGAGTGCTCCTCTAGATCCAAATGATATGCCTCTATCTTCTTTGATTGAGAATAGCAATGAGAGTTTGGATGTCAATTTTGTTGGTAGGAATATTTTTGGTGGCAACAATGCCTATAGAGGTAATTTTCCTAGGCCTTTTCCTAGTAATCCCTCTAATAATTATGGTAATTCCTACAAAAATCCTCATGGAAATTATAATAAATTCCCCTCTGATCTTGAGAGTAATATTAAGGAGTTTATTAGTTTGCAAAAGACTTTCAATGCTTCCATAGAGGAAAAACTGCTTAAGATTGATGACTTGGCTAGGACCGTCGATAGAATGTCTCTTGATATTGATGCTTTGAAATTGAGATGTGCTCGTCCCAAGATTAATATGGATGAAAGTTTGAAAGCTATGCATGTTTCTATGATTGAGAGTAAAGAAAGAACCGCCCAAATTCGTGCTAGACATGAATGGCTTAAAAAGGCGTGTTCTCATGATGAAAATCTAGAAGATCTTAAGATGCTTGGCGTGACTCCTATTGAATCTATGTTTTCTAGTGTCAATTCTATTGATAATGGGGCTGGATGTGAATCCACTTTGGTTGAAAAACGTCCCAATGATTCGGAGTTCACTTATCTTGATGCTAAAAACATCAAAAGTGGAGTAAAGGATTGCAAAATTTTGAGTAGTGATGAAATCACTACTTGGGATTTCAAGGAATTTAATTATGATAGTTGCTCTTTGATTGAATGTATTTCCTTAATTCAATCCATATTAAACTCTCCACATGCTTATAGCCAAAATAGGGCTTTTACCAAGCATATCGTAGATGCCATGATGAAATCTCTTGAAGCGAAACTTGAGTTGGAAGTATCTATTCCTAGAAAACTTCATGATGAGTGGGAACCCACTATAAAAATCAAGATCAAAAATTATGAATGCCATGCTTTGTGTGATTTGGGTGCTAGTGTTTCCACAATCCCAAAGTCTTTATGTGATGTTCTTGGTTTCAATGAGATTGATGACTGCTCTCTCAATTTGCATCTTGCGGATTCTACTATTAAGAAACCCATGGGAACGATCAATGATGTTCTTATTATTGCAAATAGGAACTATGTACCCGTAGATTTCATTGTGCTTGATATTGATTGCAATCCTAAATGTCCCATTATTCTTGGTAGACCTATCCTTAGGACTATTGGTGCTATCATCGATATGAAGGAAGGGAATATTAGATTTCAATTTCCCTTAAAGTAGGGCATGGAGCATTTTCCTAGAAAGAAAATAAGATTGCCCAATGAATCCATTATGAGGGCTACTTTGTTGGAAAGATGCCCTAGAGGCAAGAATAATTAGTTGTTATTATATTTCTTTGTTCATGATAATCGTTTATTATCAATGCTATAATTGTATTGATTGGAAACACAATACTTGTGTGGATACATAGACAAAACACTGTCCCTAGTAAGCCTCTAGTTGACTAGCTCGTTGATCAAAGATGGTCAAGGTTTCCTGGCCATAGGCAAGTGTTGTTACTTGATAACGGGATCACATCATTAGGAGAATCATGTGATGGACTAGACCGAAACTAATAGACGTAGCATGTTGATCGTGTCATTTTGTTGCTACTGTTTTCTGCGTGTCAAGTATTTGTTCCTATGACCATGAGATCATATAACTCACTGACACCGGAGGAATGCTTTGTGTGTATCAAACGTCGCAACGTAACTGGGTGACTATAAAGATGCTCTAAAGGTATCTCCGAAGGTGTTCGTTGAGTTAGTATGGATCAAGCTAGGATTTGTCACTCCGTATGACGGAGAGGTATCTCGGGGCCCACTTGGTAATACAACATAAAACACAAGCCTTGCAAGCATTGTGACTTAGTGTAAGTTGCGGGATCTTGTATTAAGAAACGAGTAAAGAGACTTGCCGGTAAACGTGATTGAAATAGGTATGCGGATACTGACGATCGAATCTCGGGCAAGTAACATACCGAAGGACAAAGGGAATGACATACGGGATTATATAAATCCTTGGCACTGAGGTTCAAACGATAAGATCTTCGTAGAATATGTGGGATCCAATATGGGCATCCAGGTCCCGCTATTGGATATTGACCGAGGAGTCACTCGGGTCATGCCTGCATAGTTCTCGAACCCGCAGTGTCTGCACACTTAAGGTTCGAAGTTGTTTTATGTGTATTTGAGTTATATGGTTGGTTACCGAATGTTGTTCGGAGTCCCGGATGAGATCACAGACGTCAAGAGGGTTTCCGGAGTGGTCCGAAACGAAGATTGATATATAGGATGACATCAGTTGATTACCGGAAGGTTTTCGGAGTTACCAGGAATGTACCGGGAAGGACGAATGGGTTCCGGGTGTTCACCAGGGGGGGCAACCCACCCCGAGGAAGCCCATAGGCCTTGGGGGTGGCGCACCAGCCCTTGGTGGGCTGGTGGGACAGCCCAAGAAGGCCCTATGCGCCAAAGGATAAGAAATCAAAGAGAAAGAAAAAAAGGAGGGGAGGTGGGAAAGGAGAGAAGGACTCCACCTTCCAAACCTAGTTGGATTCGGTTTGGAAGGGGAGGACTTCCCCCCCTTGGTTCGGCCGACCCCCTTCGGTCTCCTTGAGCCTCAAGACAAGGCCCCTCCCCTCCCACCTATATATACAGAGGTATTAGGGCTGATTTGAGACAACTTTTAAAAGGCAGCCCGACCACATACCTCCACAGTTTTACCTCTAGATCGCGTTTCTGCGGAGCTCGGGCGGAGCCCTGCCGAGATCAGATCACCACCAACCTCCGGAGCGCCGTCACGCTGCCGGAGAACTCATCTACCTCTCCGTCTGTCTTGCTGGATCAAGAAGGTCGAGATCATCGTCGAGTTGTACGTGTGCTGAACGCGGAGGTGCCGTCCGTTCGGCACTATATCGGATCGGATCGTGGGACGGATCGCGGGACGGTTCGTGGGACGGTTCGCGGGGCGGATCGAGGGACGTGAGGACGTTCCACTACATCAACCGCGTTCACTAACGCTTCTGCTGTGCGATCTACAAGGGTACGTAGATCGGAAATCCCCTCTCGTAGATGGACATCACCATGATAGATCTTCGTGCGCGTAGGAAATTTTTTGTTTCCCATGCGACTTTCCCCAACAGTGGTATCAGAGCTAGGTTCATGCGTAGATGTAATCTCGAGTAGAACACAAAAGTTTTTGTGGGCGGTGATGTGCGTTTTTCTTCCCTCCTTAGTCTTTTCTTGATTCCGCGGTATTGTTGGATCGAAGCGGCTCGGACCGACATTACTCGTACGCTTACGAGAGACTAGTTTCATCGCTACGAGTAACTCCATTGCTCAAAGATGACCGGCGAGTGTCGGTTTCTCCAACTTTATTTGAATCGGATTTGACCGAGGAGGTCATTGGATGAGGTTAAATAGCAATTCATATATCTCCGTTGTGGTGTTTGCGTAAGTAAGATGCGATCCTACTAGATACCCATGGTCACCACGTAAAACATGCAACAACAATTAGAGGACGTCTAACTTGTTTTTGCAGGGTATGCTTTTGATGTGATATGGCCAACGATGTGATGTGATATATTGGATGTATGAGATGATCATGTTGTAATAGTTAATATCGACTTGCACGTCGATGGTACGGCAACCGACAGGAGCCATAGGGTTGTCTTTAAACTAACGTTTGTGCTTGCAGATGCGTTTACTATATTGCTAGGACGTAGCTTTAGTAGTAATAACATGAGTAGCACGACAACCCCGATGGCGACACGTTGATGGAGATCATGGTGTGACGCCGGTGACAAGAAGATCGTGCCGGTGCTTTGGTGATGGAGATCAAGGAGCACGTGATGATGGCCATATCATGTCACTTATGAATTGCATGTGATGTTAATCCTTTTATGCACCTTATTTTTCTTAGAACGACGGTAGCATTATGAGGTGATCTCTCACTAAAATTTCAAGACGAAATTGTGTTCTCCCCGACTGTGCACCGTTGCGACAGTTCTTCGTTTCGAGACACCACGTGATGATCGGGTGTGATAGACTCAACGTTCACATACAACGGGTGCAAAACAGTTGCACACGCGGAACACTCGGGTTAATCTTGACGAGCCTAGCATGTGCACACATGGCCTCGGAACACATGAGACCGAAAGGTCGAGCATGAATCGTATAGTTGATATGATTAGCATAGAGATGCTTACCACTGAAACTATTCTCGACTCACGTGATGATCGGACTTGAGATAGTGGATTTGGATCATGTACCACTCAAATGACTAGAGAGATGTACTTTTTGAGTGGGAGTTCTTAAGTAATATGATTAATTGTACTAATTGTCCTGAACATAGTCTAATGGTCTTTGCGAATTACGATGTAGCTTGCGCTATAGCTCTACTGTTTTTATATGTTCCTAGAAAAAATTTAGTTGAAAGTTGATAGTAGGAAACTTTGCAGACTGAGTCTGTACAACCGAGGATTGTCCTCGTTGCTACGCACAAGGCTTATGTCCTTAATGCACCACTCGGTGTGCTGCACCTCGAGCGTCGTCTGTAGATGTTGTGTACATCCGACATACACGTTTCTGATGACTACACGATAGTTCAGTACAAAATACTTAATGGCTTAGAAGCAAGGCACCGAAGATGTTTTGAAACGTCATGGAACATAAGAGATGTTCTAAAGAGATGAAATTGTGATTTCATGCTTGTGCCCTTGTTAAGAGGTACGAGACCTCCGACAAGATTCTTTGTCCATGAAGTAAAGGAGAAAAGCTCAATCGTTGAGCGTGTGCTCAGATTATCTGAGTACGACAATCGCTTGAATCAAGTGGGAGTTGATCTTCCAAATAAGATAGGGATGGTTCTCCAAAGTCACTGCCACCAAGCTGTGAGAGCTTCGTGATGAACTATAACATTTCAAGGATAGATACAATGATCCTCGAGCGATTCACGATGTTTGACACTGCGAAAGTAGAAATCAAGAAGGAGCATCAATAGTTGATGGTTAGTAAAACCACTAAGTTTCGAGAAAGGCAAGGGCTAGAAGGGATACTTCGTGAAACAGCAAAGCAGTTGCTGCACTAATGAAGAGACCCCACATTAAACCCAAGCCCGGGACTAAGTGCTTCTGTTATGAGGGGAACGGTCACTGAGGCAGAGCAACTCTAGATACTTGGTAGAAAAGAAGGCTGGCAAAAGTCTTAAGAAGTATATTTGATATACATGATGTTGATGTGTACTTTACTAGTACTCCTAGTAGCACGAGGGTATTGGATACCGGTTCGGTTGCCAAGTGATTAGTAACACGAAATGAAAGCTACGACATAAACGGAGACTAGCTAAAGGCGAGGTGACGATACGTGTTGGAAGTGTTTCCAAGGTTGATATGATCAAACATCGCACAGTCCCTCTACCATCAGGATTGGTGTTAAACCTAAATAATTATTATTTGGTGCTTGCGTTAAGCATGAACATGATCGGATCGTGTTTATTGCAATACGATTATTCATTTAAATAGAATAATGGTTACTCTATTTGCTTGATTAATCACCTTCAATGGTTTATTGAATCTCGATCGTAGTGTTACACATGTTCATGATATTGGTTCCAAAAGATACGAGGTAATGATGATAGTACCACTTACTTGTGGCACTGTCGCTTGAGTCATGTTGGTTTAAATTACATGAAGAGGCTCCATGCTGATGGATCTTTATACTCACTTGATTTTGAATCACTAGTGACATACAAATCATACCCCATGAGCAAGGCCTTGTTTTCATTGAGATGAAACAAGATAGTAACTTGTTGGAAGTGATACATTTTTTATGTATGCAGTCCAATGGGTGCTGAGGCACGCAGTGGATATCATTATGTTCTTACTTCAATGACGATTTGAGCAGATACAAGAGTATTTACTTAATGAATCACAAGTCTGAAATATTGAAAGGTTCAATTCTGTTTCAGGAGTGAAGTTCGTCGTAACAAGAGGATAAACTGTCTACGATACGATCATAGAAATGAATATCTGAGTTACGAGTTTTGGTACGCAGTTAAGACAATGTAGAAATTGTTTCGCGGTTCATGCCACCAGGAACATCATAGTGTGATGATGTGTCTGAACGTCATAGCCACGCACGATTTGGTATGGTGCATGCTATGATGTCTCTTATCGAATTACCACTATCGTTTATGGGTTATGCATTAGAGACAACCGCATTCACTTTAAATAGGGCACCGCGTATTTCCGTTGAGATGACACAGTATAGACTGAGGTTTAGAGAAATCTAAACTGTTGTTTCTTGAAAGTTTGGGGCTTCGACACTTATGTGAAAACGTTTCGGTTTGATAAGCTCGAAACCAAAACGGATAAATGCATCTTCATAGGATATCCAAAATAGTTGGGTACATCTCCCATCTCAAATCCGAAAGCGAAGTGTTTGTTTCTAGAAACGGATCCTTTCTAGAGGAAAGGTTTGTCTCGAAAGAATTGAGTGGGAGGGTGGTAGAACTTGATAAGGTTATTGAACCATCACTTCAACCAGTGTGTAGCAGGGCGCAGGAAGTCGTTCCTGTGGCGCCTACACCAATGGAAGTGAAAGCTGATGATGGTGATCATCGAGCATCGAATCAAGTTACTACAAATCTCGTAGGTTGACAAGGTCGCATACTACTGCAGAGTGGTACGGTAACCCTGTCTTGGAGGTCATGTTGTTGAGCAACAGTGAACCTACGAGTTATGGAGAAAGCAATGGTGGGCCCGGATTCCGACAAATGGCTGGAGTCCATGAAATCCGAGAAAGAATCCATGTATGAAAACAAAGTGTAGACTTTCGAAGAACCACTTGATGGTCATAGGACTATTGAGTAAAGATGGATCTTTAAAAGGAAGAGAGACGACGATGGTGATAAGTCAGTATTAAGAAAAGCTCGACTTGTCGCAAAGATGTTTCCGACAAAATCAAACAGTTGACTATGATGAGACTTTCTCACTCGTAGTGATGCTAAAAGTCAGTTAGAATTATGTTAGTAGTTGCTGCATTATTTACGAAATATTGCACATAGGATGTCAAAACATTGTTTCCTCGACGGTTTCCTTGAGAAAACATTGTATGTGATACAACCAGGAGGTTTTGTCGATCCTAAAGATACTAGCAAGTATGCAAGCTCCAGCGATCCTTCAATGGACTGGTGCAAGCATCTCGGAGTTGGAATATACACTTTGATGAGATGATCAAAGATTTTGGGTTTGTACAAGGTTTATGAGAAACTTGTATTTCCAAAGAGTGAGTGGGAGCACTATAGAATTTCTGATAAGTATATGTGGTTGACATATTGTGGATCAGAAGTAATGTAGAATTTCTGTAAAGCATACAAGGCTGTTTGAAAGGAGTTTTTCAAAGGAATACCTGGATTGAGCTACTTGAACGTTGAGCATCAAAGATCTATGGAGATAGATCGAAAGCGCTTAATAGAAGTTTCAACAAGATGCATGCCTTGACAAGTTTTTGAAGGAGTTCAAAATAGATCAGCAAACAAGGAGTTCTTGGTTGCGTTGTGAGGTGTGAATTTGTGTAAGACTCAAAACCCGACCCCGGCAGAATAAAGAGAATAGACAAAGGTCGTCTGCTATGCCTTAGCCGTAGACTCTAAAGTATGCCATGCTGAGTACCGCACCTGATGTGTGCCTTGCAGCAAGTCTGTTAAGAGGTACACAGAGTGATCCATGATTGAATCACTGATCAGCGGTCAAAGTTATCCTTAGTAACTAAATAGACTAAGGATTTTTTCTCGATTATGGAGGTGGTTAAAGAGTTCGTCGTAAAGGGTTACGTCGATGCCAGCTTTGACACTAATCTGAATAACTATGAGTAGTGAAACGGATTTGTATAGTAGAGTAGATGTTTGGAGTATTTCCGAATAGCACATAGTAGCAGCATCTATAAGATGACATAAAGATTTGTAAAGAACACACGGATCTTAAAGTTTCAAGAACCGTTGACTAAAACCTCTCTCACGAGCAAGACGTGATCAGACCCCATAACTATATGGGTGTTGGATTCGTTGGAATCACATGGTGATCTGAACTAGATTATTGACTCTAGTGCAAGTGGGAGACTGTTGGAAATACGCCCTAGAGGCAATAATAATTAGTTGTTATTATATTTCTTTGTTCATGGTAATCGTTTATTATCCATGCTATAATTGTATTGATTGGAAACACAATACTTGTGTGGATACAAAGACAAAACACTGTCCCTAGTAAGCCTCTAGTTGACTAGCTCGTTGATCAAAGATGGTCAAGGTTTCCTGGCCATAGGCAAGTGTTGTTACTTGATAACGGGATCACATCATTAGGAGAATCATGTGATGGACTAGACCGAAACTAATAGACGTAGCATGTTGATCGTGTCATTTTGTTGCTACTGTTTTCTGCGTGTCAAGTATTTGTTCCTATGACCATCAGATCATATAACTCACTGACACCGGAGGAATGCTTTGTGTCTATCAAACGTCGCAACGTAACTGGGTGACTATAAAGATGCTCTACAGGTATCTCCGAAGGTGTTCGTTGATTTAGTATGGATCAAGACTGGGATTTGTCACTCCGTATGACGGAGGGGTATCTCGGGGCCCACTCGGAAATACAACATCACACACAAGCCTTGCAAGCATTGTGACTTAGTGTAAGTTGCGGGATCTTGTATTACGGAACAAGTAAAGAGACTTGCCGGTAAACGAGATTGAAATAGGTATGCGGATACTGACGATCGAATCTCAGGCAAGTAACATACCGAAGGACAAAGGGAATGACATACGGGATTATATGAATCCTTGGCACTGAGGTTCAAACGATAAGATCTTCGTAGAATATGTGGGATCCAATATGGGCATCCAGGTCCCGCTATTGGATATTGACGGAGGAGTCACTCGGGTCATGTCTGCATAGTTCTCGAACCCGCAGGGTCTGCACTCTTAAGGTTCGACGTTGTTTTATGCGTATTTGAGTTATATGGTTGGTTACCGAATGTTGTTCGGAGTCCCGGATGAGATCACGGACGTCACGAGGGTTTCCGGAATGGTCCGCAAACGAAGATTGATATATAGGATGACCTCATTTGATTACCGGAAGGTTTTCGGAGTTACCGGGAATGTACCGGGAATGACGAATGGGTTCCCGGTGTTCACCGGGGGGGGCACCCCGGGGAAGCCCATAGGCCTTGGGGGTGGCGCACCAGCCCTTGGTGGGATGGTGGGACAGCCCAAGAAGGCCCTATGCGCCAAAGGATAAGAAATCAAAGAGAAAGAAAAAAAAGGAGGGGAGGTGGGAAAGGAGAGAAGGACTCCACCTTCCAAACCTAGTTGGATTTGGTTTGGAAGGGGAGGACTTCCCCCCCTTGGTTCGGCCGACCCCCTTGGGGCTCCTTGAGCCTCAAGGCAAGGCCCCTCCCCTCCCACCTATATATACAGAGGTATTAGGGCTGATTTGAGACAACTTTTAAAAGGCAGCCCGACCACATACCTCCACGGTTTTACCTCTAGATCGCGTTTCTGCGGAGCTCGGGCGGAGCCCTGCCGAGATCAGATCACCACCAACCTCCGGAGCGCCGTCACGCTGCCGGAGAACTCATCTACCTCTCCGTCTCTCTTGCTGGATCGAGAAGGCCGAGATCATCGTCGAGCTGTACGTGTGCTGAATGCGGAGGTGCCGTCCGTTCGGGACTAGATCGGATCGGATCATGGGACGGATCGCGGGACGGTTCGCGGGGCGGATTGAGGGACGTGTGGACGTTCCACTACATCAACTGCGTTCACTAACGCTTCTGCTGTGCCATCTACAAGGGTACGTAGATCGGAAATCCCCTCTCGTAGATGGACATCACCATGATAGGTCTTCGTGCGCGTAGGAAATTTTTTATTTCCCATGCGACGTTCCCCAACATACTTATGGTTTGAGCACCAAACATGACAACACTTGATTCTTTTTGCCTTGTGCCTAGCTAAGGGCGTTAAAAAATAGCGCTTGTTGGGAGGCAACCCAATTTATTTTTGCTTTTTGCTTTCTGTTTTGTTTTGTCTACACTTTCATAATACTATTATGATTGTGTTTTTTGTGTTTTAATTAGCGTTTGTGCCAAGTAGAACCTTTATGATTAGTCTTGGTGATAGTTGTTTGATCACGCTGAGAAAAGACAGAAACTTTCTACTCACGAAATTAATTCTCATTTTTATTATTGAAGAGCTTTTGAGTTTATTCTCTTTGCTGCTGATTGATATGCAATTTTCCCAGAAGGTCGTAATTGTTAAGATTTTTTGAGATAGCAGAAGTATATTGGATATACAGATTGCTACAGACTGTTCTGTTTTTGAATGATTCTGTTTTTGTTGTGTTGATTGCTTGTTTTAATGAAACTATGGATAGTATCGGGGGGTACGAGCCATGGAAAAGTTAGAATACAATAGTATAACACCAATATGAATGGAATTCAAGTTCACTTCAGTACCTAGTAAGATTGTTTTTTTTGTGTGTGCGAATGATATCACGAGTTTCTGTTTAAGTTTTGTGTTGTGAAGTTTTCAAGTTTCGTGTGATCTTCCTATGGACAATGGAACAAGGAGTGGCAAGAGCCTAAGATTGGGGACGCCCAAGGAATCCCAAGCCAAATTCAAGGACACCAAAAAGCTTAAGCTTGGGGATGCCCCGGGAAGGCATCCCCTCTTTCGTCTTCAATCCATCGGTACGTTACTTGGAGCTATATTTTTATTCACCACATGATATATGTTTTGCTTGGAGCGTCGTGTATTCTAGGAATCTTTGCTTTTAGTTGTGTCACAATCATCCTTGCTGCACACCTTTTTGAGAGAGACATGCACTCTTCGTGTATTTGTTTGAATACTCTTTGAGCTTCACTTATATCTTTTGAGCTAGGCAATTTAGCTCCCATGAGCTTCACTTATATCTTTTGAGCTAAGAACTTTAGCTCCCATGAGCTTCACTTATATCTTTTGAGCTAGATTATTGTTGCTCTAGTGATTCACTTAAATCTTTTTAGAGAACGGAGGTGGCATATTTTGTAGAAATAGAAACTCTCGATCTTCACTTATATCTTTTTGAGAGTGCTCTCTTGAATAAACTTGGTAATTGGCGTGTGCTATTAAATTAGTCCTATATGTGATAGGCATCCAAAGAGGATATAATAAAAACTTCCATATTTAAGTGCATTGATTAGTAGGAGAAGTTTGATTCCTCATGATTAGTTTTGAGATGTGGTTATGGTAATATTAGGATTTTGTGAATCTAGAAATACTTGTGTTGAGTTAGTGATTCCCGTAGCATGCACGTATGGTGAACCGCTATGTGATGAAGTCTGAGCATGATTGTTTTATTGATTGTCATCCTTTGTGTAGCGGTCGGGATCGCGCGATGGTTTACACCTACCAACCCTTCCCCTAGGAGTATGCATTGAATGCTTTGTTTCGATTACTAATGAAACTTTTACAACAAGTATATGAGTTCTTCATGACTAATGTGAGTCCATGGTTTAGATGCACTCTCGCCTTTCATCACTGCTATCTTCTCTAGTGCCACACAACTTTCGCCGGTACATAGACCCACCATATAGCCTTCCTCAAAACAGCCACCATACCTACCAATTATGGCATTTTCATAGCCATTCCGAGATATATTGCCATGCAACTACCAACTTTCCATCTCATGACTTGTGCCACCACTTCCATATTGCCATTACATGATCGTAAGATAGCTAGCATGAAGTTTCCATGGCTTGTCCATTTTTTGATGTCATTTCTATGCTAGATCATTGTCTCGGTACACTACCAAAGGCATTCCATATAGAGTCATCATTTCTCTAAGTATTGAGTTGTAAGTGTGATGATCATCATTAATAGAGTATTGTCCCATGTGAGGAAATAAAAGAGGCCAGCGAAGCGCATATACAAAAAAGAGGCCAAAGATGCCCACCAAAATAAAAAAATAAAAAAAGAGGCCAAAGAGCCCACAAAAAAATGAGAGAAAAGAGAGAAGGGACAATTGCTACTATCCATTTTCCACACTTGTGCTTCAAATAGCACTATGATCTTCATGACAGAGAGTCTCCTATGTTGTCACTTCCATATACTAGTGGGAAATTTTCATTATATAACTTGGCTTGTATATTCCAATGATGGGCTTTGATGACCCACAAGTATAGGGGATTAATCGTAGTCCTTTCGATAAGTAAGAGTGTCGAACCCAACGAGGAGCAGAAGGCTCTGATAAACGGATTTCAGCAAGGTAATAACTTCAAGCACTGAAAGTAGCGGTAACAAGTGATGGTGTAGTGAGGTGAAACGTAGCGAGCAAAAAGTAACAAGTAACAAGTAGTAGCAAAGGTGCAACAAGTGGCCCAATCCCTTTTGTAGCAAGGGACAAGCCTGAAAAACTCTTATAGGAGGAAAACGCTCCCGAGGACACATGGGAATTTCTGTCATGCTAGTTTCATCATGTTCATATGATTCACGTTCTTTACATTGATAGTTTAATATGTGGGTGGACCGGCGCTTGGGTACTGCCCTTACTTGGATAAGCATCCCCCTTATGATTAACC
Source organism: Hordeum vulgare subsp. vulgare (assembly GCF_904849725.1). Lineage (NCBI taxonomy): Eukaryota > Viridiplantae > Streptophyta > Magnoliopsida > Poales > Poaceae > Hordeum > Hordeum vulgare. Next base: position 549,570,319 of record NC_058524.1, on the reverse strand, counting down.
TCTCTCGCAAGCATCCGCAACTACAAAAGAAGAATTCAGACAAAGCCTAACCATAGCATTAAACTAGTGGATCCAAATCAGCCCCTCACGAAGCAACGCATAGACTGGGGTTTAAGCTTCTGTCACTCCAGCAACACATCATCTACTTACTACTTCCCAATGCCTTCCTCTAGGCCCAAATATGGTGAAGTGTTATGTAGTCGATGTTTACATAACACCACTAGAGGAAAAACAACATACAACATATCAAAATACCGAACGAATATCAAATTCACATGACTATTATCAACATGACTTATCCCATTTCCTCAGGAACAAAAGTAACTACTCACAAAACATAATCATAATCATGATCAGAGGTGTAATGAATAGCATCAAGGATCTGAACATAAACTCTTCCACCAAGTAATCCAACTAGCATCAACTACAAAGAGTAATCAACACTACTAGCAACCTTACAAGTACCAATCGGAGTTGCGAGATGAAGATTGGTTACAAGAGATGAACTAGGGATTGGAGAGGAGATGGTGCTGATGAAGATGCCTCCCCTCCGACGAGAGGAGTGTTGGTGATCACGATGGCGACGATTTCTCCCTCCGGGAGGGAAGTTTCCTCGGCAGGATCGTCCTGCCGGAGCTCTAGATTCGATCTGCTCAACTTCCGCCTCATGGCGGCGGCGAAACCACGAAAAAGCTCCCTCCTGATTTTTTCTTGACCAAAAACCTTCTTATAGCAAAAGAGGGGAGCTAGTGGGCCGTCAGGCAGCCCAGAAGCTTGCCCTACGCCACAAGGGGGGTGGTGGCGGTGGCAGGGCTTGTGGAGCCCTGGTGGCTCCCCTCCGGTAGTTCTTTCGCCCAGTATTTTTTATACAATCCAGAAAAAATCCATGTAACTTTTCAGGGCATTTGGAGATGTGCAGAATAGTGGACTAGGATTTGCTCCTTTTCAAGTCCAGAATTCCAGCTGCCTGAATTCTCCCTCTTCAAATAAACCTTGCAAAATAAGAGAGAAAAGGCATAAATATGGTACCACAAGTAATATAACAGCCCAAAAAGCAATAAATATCAACATGAAATCATGATGCAAAATGGACGTATTAACTTCCCCAAGCTTAGACCTCGCTTGTCCTCAAGCGAAAACCAAGTTCCATAAACATGTGCACATGTTGAGGGACGAAGGTGTCGATAAAACATAATACGGACATGAGGGCATCATGATCACACATAGAACAGCAATACATCATAAAGACTCTTATGGGAAAGTAACAATTCCTTCACAAAGCAAAGCATGAAGCAAAAACCTTACCGAGAAGTAACCAACAATAATCCATAGTCATTGAAGCTTGTAAGGCAAACCCACATACTCAATCATCTCTTTTGTTTTCCACAATTTTTACAACTCACGTGGTACTCATGGTGTCAAAGTTTCAGCTGAACACAGAGGAAGATAGGGGCTTATAGTTTTGCCTCCCAACGGTTCTCAAGGGTAAAGTCAACAACAATAAAGCATAAGTACTCAACTCCAAGTTGATATATGAATATAGATCTTTCCCAAGCATGTGACGGTAGCCAAGACAAAGGCAAAATGGGAATTGGTGAAGATCACCACGACTCTTTCAAGGGTAAAAAGTAAAGGTACAAGATAGGCCCTTCGCAGAGGGAAGCAGAGGTTGTCATGCGCTTTTGAGGTTTGAATGCATGTCCTCTTAGTGCGGAGGAACGTCACTTTATATTTCCTCCTGTGATAAAGAACTTTATTATGCAGTCTGTCACTTTTATGTCTTCCTCATCACAGGTTCATACAAAGCTTATTTTCCACACACTAATAGATCATACATATTAGAGAGAAATTTTTATTGCTTGCACCGATGACAACTTACTTGAAGGATCTTATTCAATCCATAGGTAGGTATGGTGGACTCTCATGGCAAAACTGGGTTGGAGGTTTATGGATGCACAAGTAGTATCTCTACTTGGTGCGGGAGTTTTGGCTAATATGAGGTGGAAGCAATCGTCACATGCTAAGGGGTATCTAATCATATAACATTGTTTGGAACCAAGCAAACACAATTCATTATGTTGTCTTCCTTGTTCAACATCTACTCCTAGGCATGTAATAGTTTGGTGAGTGCTCACAATTGTAAAAAGTGTCTAAGATGATATATTTATATGTGAACCTCTCTTTCCTTATTACTTCTTATTAATTGCAACAATTACTGAGGTCTATGTTGATTTATTCTCTACAAGTTTCAATCATCATACGTGTCATAAGTGAAGTTATCACTTTCCATAAGATCGTCTCATGATCTTTCATGCTATCGTTCTTTTCATACTTTTGATCATGGCACAAAGCAAAGCCCTTGACTAAGAAACTCTTTGTTATATAGCCCGTAAGCTCGAATACATCAGGGGAGAGACAAAAGCAAAAGACTCAAACTAAAAACTAAAGACTTATTCCTCTAAAATAAGAAATAAAAACTGAAAAGGAAAGAACTAAAACAAAGGTAAAAGCGAAAGATATAAAGGTGATACGATACCAGGGAAACTCCCCCAAGCTTGGCAGAAGCCAAGGGGATTGCCCATACCAATGCTTAGTTGTCTTCCTTTGGTGGTGAAGGTGGTGTTGTTGTTGAAGCAGTCTTGAGCTTGTCTAATTTCCACTTGAGCAAAAAGTTCTGCTCCCTTAGATCGTCATTTTCTTCCTCAAGTTTCAACACTGTATGGAAAAGTTTCTGCTTACTCTCCTGAAAGAAACGAGAAGGGATAAACAAGGCTTAGGATTCTTCCTATGGTCAGGGAGGCTTGACTTCTTGAACTCCACATGGGTGTTTGCAGGTTGAGGTAGAGGAGCCTCCTCTTCATCGGAACTCGTTTGCTCCTTCCCTTTGGGCTCATAGTCCTCTTCCTCATCAGTGGTCCAGCCATATGGTTCCAAGTCCCCATAGACCTTGGGGTTAGCAAGGTAGTCAGCCACATACCTCTCCCCCTCTGAATCCTGAGAAGACATCTTGACCTAGATCTGCAGCAGACAACAAGCTCGAAACGAAAACAGAGGAAAACTGGGCGATAAGGAGATCAAAACCTTCGGGCGAGTATATGTTGATTTTTTCTGGGGCAGAAGGAGACCTCCGCAAGAAAACGGAGTCCGGGAGGCACACGAGGTGCCCACAAGCTTGCCCTCCACCACCAGGGGGGTAGGGGGCGGTGGCAGGGCTTGTGGCCGGCTCGTTCGCTCTCCGGGCTGCTTTTTTTTCTAATTTTCCAAAAATTCCAAATCGGAAGAAATTTCCTATTGGACAAGTATCGGAGTCCAATTTCTTACCGAAACAGATACATCTTCGTTTTCAAGATCTCAAACAGGCTGATAAACATCCCTTATGTACTCCTCTGGAGTTATGACATTGATGATATTGGTCTCAACATTTATGGGAGTACCAGAGATGTAATGCTTGATTCTTTGCCCATTTACCACTCTAGGAAAATTTCCTTCCGTGTTATTGATTTTGATGGCACCGAAACGATATACTTCCTCGACAACATAGGGATCTTCCCATTTAGAGAGAAGCTTGCCTACAAAGAATCTCAAATGAGAATTGTATAGCAAGAAATAATCACCTACATTGAACTCTCGTTTCTGTATTCGTTTGTCGTGCCATCTCTTAACCTTTTCCTTGAACAACTTGGCATTCTCATATGTCTGGGCTCTCCATTCATCTAACGAGCTGATATCAAACAACCGCTTCTCACCAGCAAGTTTGAAATCAAAGTTGAGCTCTTTCATTGCCCAATAAGCTTTGTGTTCCAGCTCAAGAGGTAAATGGAAGGCCTTACCGTAAACCATTTTATACGGTGACATGCCCATGGGATTCTTATAAGCAGTCCTATAAGCCCATAGTGCATCGTCAAGTTTGCTAGACCAGTTCTTTCGAGATCTATTGACGGTCTTTTGTAAGATCAACTTGATCTCCCTATTACTCAACTCCACTTGACCACTAGACTGAGGATGATAAGGAGATGCAAGTCTATGGTTGACATCATACTTAGCTAGCATATTGCGGAAAACACCATGAATGAAGTGTGAACTGCCATCAATCATCAAGTATCTAGGGACTCCAAATCTTGGGAATATGACTTCTTTAAGCATCTTAATAGAGGTGTGGTGATAAGCATTTTTAGCGGGGATAGCTTCTACCCACTTAGTAACGTAATCCACAGCAACTAAGATGTGAGTGTACCCATTGGAACTCGGGAAGGGTCCCATATAATCAAAGCCCCAGACATCAAATGGTTCAATGACAAGTGAATAGTTCATAGGCATCTCTTGACGCTTAGTGATGTTCCCTATCCTTTGGCATTCGTCACAAGACAAGACAAACTTACGGGCATCCTTGAAGAGATTGGGCGTATAGAAACCTGATTGCAATACCTTATGGGCAGTTCTATCTCCAGCATGGTATCCTCCGTAGGCTTCGGAATGACACTTCTGCAGGATCTATCCCTGTTCATGTTCAGGCACACAACGTCTAATAACACCATCTACTCCTTCCTTATAAAGGTGAGGATCATCCCAAAAGTAGTGTCTCAAATCAAAGAAGAATTTCTTCTTTTGTTGATATGTGAAACTGGGTGGTATGTATTTGGCTACGATATAGTTTGCATAATCGGCATACCACGGTGCACTATGTGAAGTGCGGATGACATTTAATTGCTCATCAGGAAAGCTGTCATCAATAGGTAGTGGGTCATCAAGGACATTCTCTAGCCTCGACAAGTTATCTGCTACAGGGTTATCAGCACCCTTTCGGTCAACGACGTGCAAATCAAATTCCTGTAGCAGGAGAACCCATCTGGTCAGCCTAGGCTTAGCGTCCTTCTTCTCCATGAGGTACTTAATAACAGCATGATCAGAGTGAATAATGACTTTGGAGTCAACTATGTAAGATCTGAAATTTTCACATGCAAACACGACTGCTAAAAATTCCTTCTCCGTAGTGGCATAGTTTCTTTGGGCACTGTCTAGAGTTTTACTAGCGTAGTGAATGACATTCAACTTCTTGTCAACTCTTTGTCCTAGAACATCACCAACAGCATAATCACTAGCGTCACACATGATTTCAAAGGGCAAGTTCTAGTCAGGTGGTTGAACAATAGGTGCGATTACCAAAGCCTTAAGTATTTCGAAAGCTTCCTCACAATCCTCATCAAAAACAAAAGGAACATCCTTCTGCAAGAGGTTGGTAAGAGGCCTAGAAATCTTAGAGAAGTCTTTAATGAACCTTCTATAGAAACCAGCATGACCTAGGAAACTTCGTATACCTCTGATATCTGTGGGGCAAGGCATTTTCTCAATTGCATCAACCTTAGCCTTATCAACTTCAATGCCTCTCTCAGAAATTTTGTGTCCTAAGACGATACCTTCATTAACCATAAAGTGGCACTTCTCCCAATTCAAGACGAGGTTGGTTTCTTCACATCTCTGTAAGACTCGATCAAGGTTGTTGAGGCAATCATCAAAGGAAGACCCTTAAACAGAGAAGTCATCCATGAAAACCTCGACAATCTTTTCACAAAAGTCAGAGAATATAGCCATCATACATCTTTGAAAGGTGGCAGGTGCATTACATAAGCCAAAAGGCATACGTCTATAGGCAAAGGTACCGAAAGGGCAGGTGAAGGTGGTTTTCTCCTGATCAGATTGCGCAACATGTATTTGCGAGAAACCTGAATAACCGTCTAGAAAGCAGAAGTGTGTGTGCTTTGATAGCCTTTCTAGCATTTGGTCGATAAACGGCAAAGGATAATGATCTTTCCTGGTTGCCTTGTTCAGTTTCCGGAAGTCTATCACCATTCTATAGCCGGTAATAATCCTTTGTGGGATTAGTTCATCCTTATCATTAGGAACGACAGTGATACCTCCCTTCTTAGGTACGCAATGTACTGGACTTACCCAATCACTATGAGCAATAGGATAAATGATTCCTGCTTCCGGAAGATTTAATATTTCTTTTCTCACGACCTCTTTCATCTTAGGATTTAATCTCCTTTGATGATCAGCAACTGGTTTGAAGTCAGGATCAGTTTTAATCTTGTGCTGACATAGAGTAGGACTAATACCCTTAAGATCATCAAGAGTATATCCAATAGCAGCGCGGTGCTTCCTCGGAGTTTTTAGTAACTTCTCCTCTTCGCTCTCTGAGAGGAGAGCACTAATAATGATAGGATATATCTCCTTCTCATCAAGATAGGCATACTTAAGAGTATCAAGCAACTGTTTAAGCTCGAACACAGGATCACCCTTTGGTGGGGGAGGATCCCCAAGCAGTTCAACAGGCAGATTATTCTTGAGCATAGGATATTGTTCTAAGACAATTTTATCTATCTCATCTCTCTCCTCCATATGCATATCATTTTCATGCTCAAGCAGATATTGCTCTAAAGGATCCGTAGGAGGTACGGCAATAGAGGCAAGAGCAATGATTTCATCCCTACCAGACGACTCTCTTTCATGGGTTTGTCTTCCAAACTTGGAGAAGTTAAATTCACGAGACACACCCTCGAAACTTACTGTGACAGTCTGCTTAATGCAATCAATGTGAGCATTGACAATGTTGAGAAAGGGTCTACCGAATATGATGGGACAAAAGCTATCTTGTGCAGTACCAAGGACGAGGAAATCAGTAGGATACTTTGTCTTACCACACATGACTTCTACGTCTCTCACAATTCCCATAGGGCAGATAGTGTCTCTATTAGCTAGCGTAATAGTGACATCAATGGGTTCTAACTCAGCAGGTGCAATCTCATCTTTGATTTCATCATATAGAGAACGGGGTATTGCACTAACACTAGCTCCCATATCACATAAACCATGGTAACAGTGATCTCCTATCTTAACAGAAACAACGGGCAGGCCAACTACAGGTCAGTGTTTGTCTTTCGCGTGAGGTTTAGCAATTCTAGCGGAGTCCTCATTGAATTTGATAACATGCCCATCTATGTATTCGGCTAAAAGATCTTCGATAATAGCAACACTAGGTTCACCTCTAATCTCCTCAGGGTGTGCAAGTGGTCTAATGTAACCCCTACGTATCACAGTTAGAGCTTTAGAATAATCCTTTATCCTAGCAGGGTATGGTGCTTTCTTAGTGTAAGCATAAGGGACAACAGGATCACTAAAAGCAATGATTTTCTCCTCAACTAGATTGGTTTTGGATTTGTTGCTTTCTATAGGAGGATGATATTTAAACCACTTCTCTTTGGGAAGATCAACATGAGAAGCAAAAGATTCACATAGAGAAGCTACTATCTCAGAGTCAAGTTCATACTTGGTGCTAAAATCTCTAGAAGTGTTTGTCTCAACAAAAGATTTAACGCAATCAAACTGGAAATTCATACCTGACTCCTTACCTTCCTCCAGCTCCCAATCTTTAGAGTTGCATTTGATTCTCTCCAATAAATTCCACTTGTGATCAATATCCTTCTTCATAAAAGAACCGGCACAAGAAGTGTCAAGCATGGTACAATCTTCATGAGAAAGCCGAGCATAAAAGTTTTGAGTGATGATTTCTCTCGAGAGCTCATGATTGGGGCATGAATATAGCATTGATTTAAGCCTCCCCAAGTTTGAGCTATGCTTTCACTCTCACGAGGCCAAAAGTTATAAATGAAGTTCCGATCGTGATGTACTAAATGCATAGGATAGAACTTTTTTATGAAATTCCAATTTCAACCGATTGTAACCCCATGATCCAGTATCATCACATAGCCTATACCATGTTAACGCCTTATCCTTCAAAGATAAAGGAAAGACTTTCTTCTTTACCTCATCCTCAGGCAAACCTGCAAGCTTAAATAAACCACAAACTTCATCTACATAGATTAGATGCAAGTGTGGATGTGAACATCCATCTCCTCTTAAAGGATTAGCCAGCAGTTTCTCAAGCATACCCGAAGGAATTTCATAAAAGATATTTTCAGTAGGTACCTCAGGTTGAGGAGCAACTCCTCGTGCTTCCGTTCATGGTGAAGATACCCCGAACAAACTCCTCAAAGGAACAGTTTCCCTAGTGACAAGTGACAATAAATTTTAGCACAGTATATAAATGTTTCCTTACCAATTTCCACTTAACAAAGGCGCTTCACTCCCCGGCAACGGCGCGAGAAAAGAGTCTTGATGACCCACAAGTATAGGGGATCAATCGTAGTCCTTTCTATAAGTATGAGTGTCGAACCCAACGAGGAGCAGAAGGCTCTGATAAACGGATTTCAGCAAGGTAATAACTGCAAGCACTGGAAGTAGCGGTAAGAAGTGATGGTGTAGTGAGCTGAAACATAGTGAGCAAAAAGTAACAAGTAACAAGTAGTAGCAACGGTGCAGAAAGTGGCCCAATCCCTTTTGTAGCAAGGGACAAGCCTGAACAAAGTCTTATAGGAGGAAAAATGCTCCCGAGGACACACGGGAATTTCTGTCATGCTAGTTTCATCATGTTCATATGATTCGCACTCGTTACTTTGATAGTTTGATATGTGGGTGGACCGGCGCTTGGGTACTGCCCTTACTTGGACAAGCATCCCACTTATGATTAAGCTCTCTCGCAAGCATCCACAACTACAAAAGAAGAATTAAGACAAAGTCTAACCATAGCATTAAACTAGTGGATCCAAATCAGCCCCTCACGAAGCAACGCATAGATTGGGGTTTAAGCTTCTGTCACTCCAGCAACCCATCATCTACTTACTACTTCCCAATGCCTTCCTCTAGGCGCAAATATGGTGAAGTGTTATGTAGTCGACGTTCACATAACACAACTAGAGGAAAAACAACATACAACATATCAAAATACCGAACGAATATCAAATTCACATGACTATTATCAACATGACTTATCCCATGTCCTCAGGAACAAAAGTAACTACTCACAAAACATAATCATAATCATGATCAGAGGTGTAATGTATAGCATCAAGGATCTGAACATAAACTCTTCCACCAAGTAATCCAATTAGCATCAACTACAAAGAGTAATCAACACTACTAGCAACCTTACAAGTACCAATCGGAGTTGCGAGACGAAGATTGGTTACAAGAGATGAACTAGGGATTGGAGAGGAGATGGTGCTGATGAAGATGTTGATGAAGATGCCTCCCCTCCGACGAGAGGAGTGTTGGTGATGACGATGGCGACGATTTCCCCCTCCGGGAGGGAAGTTTCCCCGGGAGGATCGTCCTGCCGGAGCTCTAGATTGGATCTGCACAAGTTCCGCCTCGTGGCGGCGGCGAAACCACGAAAAAGCTCCCTCCTGATTTTTTCTGGACCAAAACCCTTTAGATAGCAAAAGAGGGGAGCTAGTGGGCCTTCAGGCAGCCCACAAGCTTGCCCTGCTCCACCGGGGGGGTGGTGGCAGGGCTTGTGGAGCCTTGGTGGCCCCCCTCCGGTAGTTCTTTCGCCCAGTATTTTTTTTATATAATACAGAAAAAATCCACGTAAATTTTCAGGGCATTTGGAGATGTGCGGAATAGTGGACTAGGATTTGCTCCATTTCCAGTCCAGAATACCAGCTGCCTGAATTCTCCCTCTTCAAATAAACCTTGCAAAATAAGAGAGAAAAGACATAAATATGGTACCACAAGTAATATAACAGCCCAAAAAGCAATAAATATCAACATGAAAGCATGATGCAAAATGGACGTATGAGGCTTCCTCAAAATTGCCCTAGGTCTTCGTGAGCAAGCAAGTTGGGTGCACACCCACTAGTTTCCTATGTGAACTTTCATACACTTATAAGCTCAAGTGCATCCGTTGCATGGCAATCCCTACTCATTCACATTGATATCTATTGATGAGCATCTCCATAGCCCATCCATATGCCTAGTCAATGTGACCATCTTCTCCTTTTTTGCCTCACAACCTCCACCACACTCTATTCCACCTATAGTGTTATAACCATGGCTCACGCTCATGTATTGCATGAGAGTTGAAAAAGTTTGAGAAAGTAAAGGTGTGAAAACAATTACTTGGCCAATACCGGGGTTGTGCATGATTTAAATTCGTTGTGTGGGGATGATGGAGCATAGCGAGACTATATGATTTTGTAGGGATAACTTTATTTGGCGTTGTTATTTCAAAAGTTCATGATTACTTTGCTAGTATGCTTAAAGTATTATTGTTTTCATGTCAACATTGAACTATTGTTTTGAATCTTATGGATCTGAAGATTCATGCCACAATGAAGGAGTTACAAAGAACAAATATGCTAGGTAGCATTCCACATCAAAAATTCGGTCTTTATCACTTCCCTACTCGAGGACGAGCAAGAGTTAAGCTTGGGGATGCTTGATATGTCTCCAATGTATCTATAATTTTTGAGTGTTCCATGCTATTATAGTATCAACTTTGGATGTCTCATATACATTTATATGTTGTTTTATATCTTTTTTGGGACTAATATATTAACTCAATGCCCAGTGCCAATTTGTGTTTTTTTCAGTATTTTTCACCTTTTTGAGATAGGAATATCAAACGGAGTCCAAACGGAATAAAACTTTCGCCACGATTTTTTTCACAACAAAAGATACGCAACAATCTTGGGAACCAAGGAAGAGGAGTGCGTGGGACGCCACGAGCCTATGGGCCGCGGGCCAGGGCCAGGCCGCGCCCCACGAGCTCGTGGGCCCCACGTGGCTCCACTGCCCTACCTCTTCCGCCTATAAATTCCGATAAATTGTGCCCCGACGAAAAAGAGCCACGCCAATACTTTTCTGCCGCCGCAAGCTTCTGGTTCCGCGAGATCCCATCTGGAAGCCGTTCCGGTACTCTGCCGGAGAGGGATCCGGACACGAAGGGCTTCTTCATCAACACCATTGACCCTCCGATGATGCGTGAGTAGTTCACCACAGACCTTCGGGTCCATAGCTAGTAGCTAGATGGCTTCTTCTCTCTCTTGGATCTTCAATACAAAGTTCTCCATGATCTTCATGGAGATCTATCCGATGTAACTCTTCTTTTGCGGTGTGTTTGTCTAGATCCGATGAATTGTGGATTCATGATCAGATTATCTATGATTATTATTTGAGTCTTTGCTGATTTCTTATATGCATGATTTCATATCCTTGTAATTCTCTTTGACCTATTGGTTTCGTTTGGCCAACTTGATCTATAATTCTTGCAATGGGAGAAGTGCTTGGTTTTGGGTTCATACCATGCGGTGACCTCACCCAGTGACAGAAGGGGTAGCGAGGCACGTACCGAGTTGTTGCCATCAAGGGTAAAAAGATGGGGTTTTCATCATATGCTTGAGTTTATCCCTCTACATCATGTCATCTTGCTTAATTCTTTACTCTGTTTGTTATGAAGTCAATACACTAGATGCATGCTGGATAGCGATCGATGTGTGGAGTAATAAGAATTAGATGCTGACAGTATCGGTCTACTTGTCTCGGACGTGATGCCTATATGCATGATCATTGCCTTAGGTGACTTTATGACTTTGCGCGGTTCTATCAATTGCTCGACAGTAATTTGTTTACCCACCGTGATACTTGCTTTTATGAGAGAAGCCTCTAGTGAACACTATGGCCCCCGGGTCTATTTTCCATCTATTACTTTCAGCTCTATTTTACTTTCTGTCTCTGTCAGATCTCACTTTTGCAAGCAATCGTGAAGGGATTGACAACCCTTTTGTCGCGTTGGGTGCAAGTTTATTGCTTTTGCGCAGGTGTCTTGGCACCTCATCTTGACGCTCCTACTGGATTGATACCTTGGTTCTCAAACTAAGGGAAATACTTACTGTTACTGTGTTGCATCACCCTTTCCTCTTCAAGGGCAAAACCAACGCAATCTCGAGCCAACGTGCCAAGTTTTGGTGACGTTGCTGGGAAGTAGCAGTAAACATCTCTTATGTACTCCTCTGGAGTTATGGTATTAATAATATCGCTTTCAGCATTCATGGGAGTACCTGAGATATAATGCTTGATTCTTTTCCCATTTACAACTCTTGGAAAATTACCTTCCGCGATTTTGATGGCACAGGAACAATATACTTCTTCGACAATGTAAGGACCTTCCCATTAAGAAAGAAGTTTGCCTGCAAAAAATCTTAAACGAGAATTGTATAGCAAGACATAATCACCTACATTGAACTCACGTTTTTGTATCCTTTTATCATGCCACCTCTTAACTTTTTCTTTAAAGAGCTTGGCATTTTCATATGCCTGAGTTCTCCATTCATCTAGTGAGCTAATGTTAAATAACCTCTTCTCACCAGCGAGTTTGAAATCAAAGTTGAGGTCTTTGATTGCCCAATAAGCCTTATGCTCTAGCTCAAGAGGTAAATGACATGCTTTACCGTAAACCATATTATACGGTGACATGTCCATGGGATTCTTATAGGCAGTCCTATGAGCCTACAGTGCATCATCAAGCTTCCTAGACCAATTCTTTCTAGACCTATTGACAGTCTTTTGCAAGATCAATTTGATCTCTCTATTATTCAACTCCACTTGACCACTAGACTGAGGATGGTAAGGAGATGCAATTCTATGGTTGACATCATACTTAGCAAGCATCTTCCGGAAAACACCATGAATGAAGTGTGAACCACCATCAGTCATCAAATATCTAGGGACTCCAAATCTTGGGAAAATGACTTCTTTAAGCATCTTAATAGAGGTGTTGTGATCAGCACTACTAGTTGGAATAGCTTCTACCCAGTTAGTAACGTAATCAACAGCAACTAGAATGTGAGTATACCCGTTGGACTTTGGAAAAGGTCCCATATAATCAAAACCCCATACGTCAAATGGTTTAATAACAAGGGAGTAGTTCATAGGCATCTCCTGACATCTACTGATATTACCTATTATTTGACATTCATCACAAGACAAGACAAACTTACGAGCATCCTTGGAGAGAGTAGGCCAATAAAAACCGGATTGCAATACCTTGTGTGCAGTTCTATCTCCTGCATGGTGTCCTCCGTAAGCCTCAGAGTGACACTTCTATAGGATCTGTCCATGTTCATGCTCAGGTACACAACGTCTAATAACGCCATCTACTCCTTCTTTATAAAGGTGAGGATCATCCCAAAAGTAATGTCTCAAATCATAGAAGAATTTTTTCTTTTGTTGGTATGTGAAACTAGGTGGTATATATTTTGCCACAATATAGTTAGCATAATCGGCATACCAAGGTGTACTACGTGAAGCATTGATGACATTCAGTTGTTCAACGGGAAAGCTATCATCAATAGGTTGTGGGTCATCAAGAACATTCTCTAACCTAGACATGTTATCTGCTACGGGATTCTCTGCACCCTTCCTATCAACAATATGCAAGTCGAACTCTTGTAGCAAGAGAATCCATCTAATGAGTCTAGGCTTAGCATCTTTCTTCTCCATGAGATACTTAATAGCAGCATGATCAGTGTGAACAGTGATTTTGGAGTCAACGATATAAGATGTGAACTTATCACAAGCAAACACGACTGCTAAAAATTCTTTCTCAGTAGTAGCATAGTTCCTCTGGGCACTGTCTAGAGTTTTACTAGCGTAATGTATGACATTTAATTTCCTGTCAACTCTTTGTCCTAGAACAGCTGCAACGGCATAATCACTAGCATCACACATAATTTCAGAAGGTAGGTTCCAATTAGGTGGTTGAACAATAGGTGCAGTTATCAAGGCCACCTTAAGTATTTCAAAAGCTTCTACACAATCGTCATAAAAAAAATGGAATATCCTTTTGCAAGAGATTAGTGAGAGGCCTAGAAATCTTAGAAAAGTCTTTAATAAACCTTCTATAGAAACCAGCATGACCAAGGAAACTTCTTATACCTTTGATGTCTGTAGGGCATGGCATTTTCTCGATAGCATCGACCTTAGCCTTATCGACTTCAATGCCTCTTTCAGAAATTTTGTGTCCTAAGACAATGCCTTCATTAACCATAAAGTGGCACTTCTCCCAATTCAAGACAAGATTTGTGTCTTTACATCTCTGCAAAACTCGATCAAGGTTGCTCAACCAATCATCGAAAGAAGATCCGTAAACAGAAAATCATCCATGAAAACCTCAACAATCTTTTCACAAAAGTCAGAGAATATAGCCATCATACACATTTGGAAGGTGGCAGGTGCATTACATAAGCCAAAAGGCATACGTCTATAAGCAAAGGTACCGAAAGGGCAAGTGAAAGTGGTTTTCTCCTGATCAGATTGTGCAACATGTATTTGGGAGAAACCAGAATAGCCATCTAGGAAGCAGAAGTGTGTATATTTAGACAGCCTTTCTAGCATTTGATCAATAAAAGGCAAGGGGTAATGATCTTTCTTAGTAGCCTTATTTAACTTCCTAAAATCAATTACCATCCTATAGCCAGTAACAATCCTTTGCGGGATCAATTCATCTATATCATTAGGGACAACCGTAATACCTCCCTTCTTAGGAACGCAATGAACCGGACTTACCCAATCACTATGAGCAAGAGGATAAATAATACCTGCCTCCATAAGTTTTAGTATTTCTTTTCATACCACCTCTTTCATCTTAGGATTTAATCTTCGTTGATGATCAGCAACTGGTTTGGAATCAGGATCAGTTTTAATTTTATGCTGACATAGAGTGAGACTGATGCCCTTAAGATGATCAAGAGTATATCCAATAGCAGCACGGTGCTTCCTCACAGTTTTCAATAATTTCTTTTCTTCATGCTCTAAAAGGTTAGCACTAATAATAACAGGATATATCTCTTTTTCATCAAGATAAGCATACTTAAGAGTATCAGGTAACTGTTTAAGCTCAGACACGGGATCACCCTTTGGTGGAGGTGGATCTCCAAGCAATTCGACAGGAAAATTGTTCTTAAGGATAGGCTGCTATTCAAAGATAACTCTATCTATCTCATTACTTTCTTCCATATGCATATCATTTTCATGTTCAAGTAGGTATTGCTCGAGAGGATCAGTGGGAGGCACAACAATAGAAGCAAGAGCAATGATTTCGTCCCTACTATACAATTCCTTTTCATGAGGTTGTGTGCCAAACATAGAAAAAATAAATTGATGCAGCACACCCTCAAAGCCAACAGTAATAGTTTGTCTCTCGCAGTCAATCTGAGCATCGACGGTATTGAGGAAGGGTCTACCAAATATAATTGTACAAAAGCTATCTTGTGTGGTGGCAAGTACAAGAAAATCAGTAGGGTACTTAGTTTTACCACACAAGACATCAACGTCTCTAACAATTCCCAAAGGGCAGATAGTATCCCTATTAGCGAGATGAATAGTAACATCAATAAATTCCATCTCGGCAGGTGCAATTTCATCCTTGAATTCTCTATATAAAGATTCAGGTATTGCACTAACACTAGAACCCACATCGCATAAACCATGATAACAATGATCTCCTATCTTAACAGAAACGACAGGCGTGCCAACAACAGGCTGATGCTTGTCTATAGCATGAGGTTTAGCAATTCTAGCAGCATCTTCACAGAAGTGAATAACATGCACATCAACATTGTTGGTCAAGAGATATTTAATAATAGCAATACTAGGTGCAACTCTAATTTTCTCACGGGGTGTAGGTGTTCTAATGTAGCCCTTACGTATCACAGTTGAAGCTTTGGCATGATCCTTTATTCTTACACGGAAAGGTGGTTTCTCAATGTAAGCACTAGGAACAATAGGATCATTATAAGCAATAACTTTCTATTCAACTGGATTGGGTTCTTCTACATTGACTTCTATAGGAGGATGATATTTAAACCACCTCGCCTCAGGGAGATTAATACGAGTAGCAAATGATTCACATAAGGAAGCTACTATCTCAGTGTCAAATCCATGTTTAGCGCTAAAATCACGAAAAGCATTTGTTTCAACAAAAGATTTAACGCAGTCAAACTTAAGATTCATACCTGACTTCTTACCTTCATCAAGCTCCCAATCTTCAGAGTTGCATTTAATTCTTTCCAATAAATCCCATTTGAAATCAATATCTCTCTTTATAAAAGAACCGGCACAAGAAGTGTCAAGCATGGTGCGATTGTAATGAGAAAGCCGAGCATAGAAGTTCTGAGTGATAATTTCTCTCGAGAGCTCATGGTTGGGGCATGAATATAACATTGAATTAAGCCTCTCCCAAGCTTGAGCTATACTTTCTCTATCACGAGGCCAAAAATTATAGATATAATTCCGATCACGATGTACCAAATGCATAGGATAAAACTTTTGATGAAATTCCAATTTCAATCGGTTGTAGTTCCATGATCCAGTATCATCACATAGCCTATACCATGTCAATGCTTTATCACTCAAAGATAAGGGAAAGACCTTCTTCTTGACCTCATCCTCGGGCAAACCTACGAACTTAAATAAAACACAAACTTCATCTACATAGATTAGATGCAAGTCGGGGTGTGATGTTCCATCTCCTGTGAAAGGATTAGCCAACAGTTTCTCTAGCATACCCGAAGGAATTTCACAATAAATATTTTCAGTAGGTGAAGCAGGTTGAGCATCAATTCCTTGTGCTTCCGATCGAGGTGAAGATACCCCGAACAAGCTCCTCAAAGTTTCCATAGTGACAAGTGACAATAAATTTCAGCACACTATATAAATGTTTCCTTACCAAGTTCCACTTACCAAAGGCGCTTCACTTCCTGGCAACGGCACCGGAAAATAGTATTGATGACCCACAAGTGTAGGGGGTCTATCGTAGTCCTTTCGATAAGTAAGAGTGTCAAACCCAACGAGGACCAGAAGGAAATGACAAGTGGTTTTCAGCAAGGTATTCTTTGCAAGCACTGAAATTATCGGTAACAGATAGTTGTGTGATAATATAATTCGTAACCGGTAGCAAGTAACAATAGTAACAATGGTGCAGCAAGATGGCCCAATCCCTTCCGCAGCAACGGACAAGCCTGAACAAACTCAAATATAAAGTAAAGCGCTCCCGAGGACACATGGGAAATTCTGTCAAGCTAGTTTTATCATGTTCATATGATCCGCGTTCGGTACTTTGATAGTTTGATATGTGGGTGGACCGGTGCTTAGGAGCTGCCCTTACTTGGACAAACCTCCCACTTATGATTAACCCCTCGCGCAAGCATCCGCAACTACGAAAGAATACTAAGACAAAGTCTAACCATAGCATTAGACTAGTTCATCCAAATCAGCCCCTTGCAAAGCAACGTATAAACTAGGGTTTAAGCTTATGTCACTCTAGCAACCCATCATCTACTTATTACATCACAATTCCTTCCTCTAGGCCCAAATAATGGTGAAGTGTTATGTAGTCGACATTCACATAACACCACTACAGGAAAGACAACATACAACACATCAAAATATTGAACAAATACCAAATTCACATGACTACTTATAGCAAGACTTAGCCCATGTCCTCAGTAACAAACGTGACTACTCACAAAGCATAATTATGTTCATAATCAGAGAGGTATTAAATAGTATCAAGGATCTGAACATATGATCTTCCACCAAGTAATCCAACTAGAATCAACTACAAGGAGTAATTAACACTACTAGCAACCTTACAAGTACCAATCGGAGTTGCGAGACGGAGATTGTATACAAGAAATGAACTAGGGTTTGGAGTGTTGGGTGACGTAGCATAAATTCAAAAAAATTCCTATGCATATTCAGATCTTCCTATGGAGAGACCAGGAATGAGAGAGGGGTGAGTGCATCTTCATACCTTTGAAGATCGCTAAGCGGAAGCGTTACTAGAACGCAGTTGATGGAGTCGTACTTGCGGCGATTCAGATCGCGTTGTGATTCCGTGCTAGTTCCGAACTACGACACCTCCGCGTTCAACACACGTGCATCCCGGTGACGTCTCCCGCACCTTGATCCAGCAAGGAGGAGGGAGAGGTTGGGGAAGAACTACAGCAGCACGATGACGTGGTGTTTATGGAGAGACGAGGTCTCCCGGCAGGGCTTCGCAAAGCACCAGCCGAGAGGAGGAGAAAGAAGGGCAGGGCTGCGCCGAGGGAGAGGGAAAAGTCTGTCTCCAACAGCCCCAAAACCCCCACTATTTATAGGAGGAGGGGAGGAGGGTGCGCCACCCCTAGGGTTCCCCCCTAGGTGGTGCGGCAGCCCCAGATGGGAGAGGGGGCGGAGGCCAGGGCAGGGAGGAGGGGTGGAGCACCCCTCTGGTGGGCCATAGGCCCACCTACGCTAGGGTTCCCCCCTCTCCCCTCTTCCTGCGCCATGAGCTGAGTGGGGGGGGGGCGCACCAGCCCACCTAGGGGCTGGTTCCCTTCCCCACTTGGCCCATCTAGCCTCCCGGGGTCGTTGCCCCCTTTCGGTCGACCCCCGGGGCCACCTCCGGTTGTCCCGTTGGTCCCGGTACGTTACCGGTGACGCCCGAAACACTTCCGGTGTCCGAAACGATCCATCCTATATATCAATCTTTACCTCCGGACCATTCCGGAGCTCCTCGTGACGTCCGGGATCTCATCCGGGACTCCGAAGAACTTTCGATAACCTCGTATAACAATTCCCTATAACCCTAGCGTCATCGAACCTTAAGTGTGTAGACCCTACGGGTTCGGGGGATAGGCAAACATGACCGAGACACCTCTCCGGCAAATAACCATCAGCAGGGTTTGGATACCCATGGTGGCTCCCACTTGCTCCACGATGATCTCATTGAATGAACCACGATGTCAAGGATTCAATCAATCCCGTATACAATTCCCTTTGTGTGTCGGTATAGAACTTGCCCGAGATTCGATCGTCGGTATACCTATACCTTGTTCAATCTCGTTACCGGTAAGTCTCTTTACTCGTTCCGTAGCACGTCATCGTGTGAGTAACTCCTTAGTCACATTGAGCTCATGATGATGTTCTATCGAGTGGGCCCAGAGATACCTCTCCGTCACACGGAGTGACAAATCCCGATCTCGATTCGTACCAACCCAACACACACTTTCGGAGATACCCGTAGTGCACCTTTATAGTCACCCAGTTACGTTGTGACGTTTGATACCCAAAGCACTCCTACGGTATCCGGGAGTTGCACAATCTCACGGTCGAAGGAAAAGATACTTGACATTGGAAAAGCTTTAGGATACGAACAATACGATCTAGTGCTACGCTTAGGATTGGGTCTTGTCCATCACATCATTCTCCCAATGATGTGGTCCCGTTATCAATGACATCTAATGCCCATGATCAGGAAACCATGATCATCTATTGACTAACGAGCTAGCCAACTAGAGGCTTGCTAGGGACACATTGTGATCTATTTATTCACACATGTATTATTATTTCCTGTTAATACAATTATAGCATGAACAATAGACGATTATCATGCACAAGGAAATATGATAATAACCATTTTATTATTGCCTCTAGGGCATATTTCCAACAGTCTCCCACTTGCACTAGAGTCAATAATCCAGTTACATTGTGATGTATCGAACACCCATAGCATTATGGTGTTGATCATGTTTTGCTCGTGGAAGAGGTTTAGTCAACGGGTCTGCAATATTCAGATCCGTATGTACTTTACAAATATCTATTACTCCACTCTGGACATGGTCCTGGATGGAGTTGTAGCGGCGTTTGATGTGCTTCGTCTTCCGGTGAAACCTGGGCTCCTTGGCTATGGCAATGGCCCCAGTGTTATCACAGAAGAGTGTCATTGGACCCGACGCGCTTGGAACCACTCCAAGGTCGGTGATGAGCTCCTTCATCCAAATTCCTTCATGAGCCGCTTCTGAAGCAGTTATGTACTCCGCTTCACATGTAGATGCTGCCACGACTTCTTGCTTGTTGCTGCACCAGCTCACTGCCCCACCATTCAAAACATATATGTATCTGGTCTGTGACTTAGATTCATCCGGATCTGTGTCGAAGCTGGCGTCGGCGTAACCCTTTACGACGAGCTCTTCGTCACCTCCATAAACGAGAAACATTTCCTTAGTCCTTTTCAGGTACTTAAGGATATTCTTGACCGCTGTCCAGTGTTCCATACCGGGATCACTTTGGTACCTCCCTACCAAACTTATGGCAAGGTCTATATCAGGTCTGGTACACATCATGGCATACATTAGAGAGCCTATGGCTGAAGCATAGGGGACAGAACTCATCTTCTCTCTATCTGCTGCCGTGGTCGGCGACTGAGTCTTACTCAATCTCATACCTTGCAAAACTGGCAAGAACCCTTTCTTTGAGTTTTCCATATTGAACTTCTTCAATATCTTGTCAAGGTATGTACTTTGCGAAAGACCTATGAGGCGTCTCGATCTATCTCTATAGATCTTGATGCCTAATATGTATGCAACTTCTCCAAGGTCCTTCATTGAAAAACTCTTGTTCAAATAGGCCTTTATGCTCTCCAACATTTATGTATTGTTCCCCATCAATAATATGTCATCCACATACAGTATGAGGAAAGCTACAGAGCTCCCACTCACTTTCTTGTACAGACAGGCTTCTCCGTAAACCTGTATGAACCCAAACGCTTTAATCACCTCATTAAAGCGAATGTTCCAACTCCGAGATGCTTGCACCAGCCCATAGATGGAGCGCTGGAGCTTGCACACTTTGTTAGCACCCTTAGGGTCTACAAAACCTTCTGGTTGCATCATATACAACTCTTCCTTAAGGTTCCCATTAAGGAACGCTGCTTTGACGTCCATTTGCCAAATTTCATAATCATAAAAGGCGGCAATCGCTAACATGATCCGGACTGATTTCAGCTTCGCTACGGGAGAGAAAGTCTCTTCGTAGTCAACTCCTTGAATTTGTCGAAAACCCTTTGCGACAAGTCGAGCGTTATAAACGGTTACATTACCGTCTGCATCAGTCTTCTTCTTGAAGATCCATTTATTTTCTATGGCTCGCCGGTCATCGGGCAAGTCCACCAAAGTCCATACTTTGTTCTCATACATGGATCCTATCTCAGATTTCATAGCTTCAAGCCATTTGTTGGAATCCGGGCCCGCCATCGCTTCTTCATAGTTCGAAGGTTCACCGTTGTCTAACAACATGATTTCCATCACAGGGTTGCCGTACCACTCTGGTGCGGAGCTTGCCCTCGTGGACCTTCGCTGTTCAGTAGTAACTTGATCCGAAGCTTCATGATCATTATCATTAACTTCCTCTTCAGTTGGTATAGGCGCCACAGGAACAACTTCCCGCGCTGCGCTACTATCCTGTTCGAGAGGGGGTGTAATTACCTCATCAAGTTCTACCTTCCTCCCACTTACTTCTTTCGAGAGAAACTCTTTCTCTAGAAAGGATCCGTTCTTGGCAACAAAGGTTTTACCTTCGGATCTAAGATAGAAGGTATACCCAATAATTTCCTTAGGGTATCCTATGAATACGCATTTCTCCGCTTTGGGTTCAAGCTTTTCTGGTTGAAGTTTCTTCACATAAGCATCGCAGCCCCAAACTTTAAGAAACGACAACTTAGGTTTCTTGCCAAACCATAGTTCATACGGTGTCGTCTCAACGGATTTAGATGGTGCCCTATTTAAAGTGAATGTTGCAGTTTCTAATGCATATCCCCAAAATGATAGCGTAAGTCGGTAAGAGACATCATAGATCGTACCATATCTAATAAAGTGCGATTACGACGTTCAGACACTCCGTTGCGTTGCGGTGTGCCAGGCGTCAGTTGTGAAACGATTCCACACTTCCTTAGATGTATGCCAAACTGTGACTCAAATATTCTCCTCCAAGATCAGATCGTAGACACTTAATTTTTCTGTCACGTTGATTCTCGACCTCACTCTAAAATTCCTTGAACTTTTTAAATGTCTCAGATTTGTGCTTCATCAAGTAGATATACCCATACCTATTCAAATCATCGGTGAGAGTGACAACATAACGATAGCCACCGCGAGCTTCAACATTCATTGGACCACACACATAAGTATGTATTATTTCCAATAAGTCGGTTGCTCTCTCCATTATTCCTGAGAATGGAGTCTTAGTCATCTTGCCCATGACGCACGGTTCGCATGTGTCAAATGATTCAAAGTCAAGAGACTCTAATAATCCATCAGTATGGAGCATCTTCATGCACTTAACGCCGATATGACGAAGGCGGCAGTGCCACAAGTATGTGGGACTATCATTATCAAAATTACATCTTTTGGTACTCACACTATGAATATGCATAACATCATGATCGAGATTCATCAAGAATAAACCATTCACCAGCGGAGCATGACCATAAAACATATCACTCATATAAATAGAACAACCATTATTCTCTGACTTAAATGAGTAGCCGTCTCGCATTAAGCAAGACCCTGATACAATGTTCATACTTAAAGCTGGTACTACATAACAATTATTAAGGTTTAAAACTAATCCCGACGGTAGATGTAGAGGTAACGTGCCGACGGCGATCACATCGACCTTGGAGCCATTCCCGACGCGCATCGTCACCTCGTCCTTTGCCAGTCTCCGCTTATTCCGTAGTTCCTACTTTGAGTTGCAAATGTGAGCAACAGCATCGTATCAAATACCTAGGAGCTACTACGAGCGCTGGTAAGGTACACATCAATAACATGTATATCACATATACCTTTAACGTAGCCGGCCTTCTTGTCCGCTAAGTATTTGGGGCAGTTCCGCTTCGAGTGACCTTTTCCCTTGCAATAAAATCACTCAGTCTCAGGCTTGGGTCCATTCTTTTTCTTCTTCCCGGCATCTGGCTTACCGGGCGCGGCAACAGCTTTGCCGTCTTTCTTGAAGTTCTTCTTACCCTTGCCCTTCTTGAAACTAGTGGTCTTGATGACCATCAACACTTGATGCTCTTTCTTGATTTCTACTTCTGCAGACTTGAGCATCAAGTATAACTCGGGAATGGTCTTCTCCATCCCTTGCATGTTGTAGTTAAACACAAAGCCTTTGTAGCTTGGTGGGAGAGACTGGAGGATTCTGTCAATTATAGCATCATCCGGAAGTTCGACTCCAAGTGAAGTCAGACGACCGTGTAACCCAGACATTTTGAGTATGTGCTCGCTGACAGAACTGTTCACCTCCATCTTACAGCTGAAGAACTTTTCGGAGACTTCATATCTCTCGACACGGGCATGAGCTTGAAAAACTAGCTTCAGCTCTTGGAACTTCTCATATGCACCATGTTGCTCAAAACGCCTTTGGAGCCCCGTTTCTAAACTGTATAACATGCCACACCTAACCAGAGAGTAGTCATCACTCCGTGTTTGCTAGACGTTCAGAATGCCCTGGGCTGCTGCGGGAGCGGGAGGGTCACCTAGCGGCGCATCAAGGACATATGCCTTTTTAGCTGCTTCAAGGATGAGCTTCAAGTTGCGAACCCAGTCCGCATAGTTGCTACCATCATCTTTCAGCTTGTTTTTCTCTAGAAATGCATTGAAATTGAGGTTGACGTTGGCCATCTACAATATTTATAAAGACAACTTTTAGACTAAGTTCATGACAATTAAGTTCATTTAATCAAATTAAGTATGAACTCCCACTTAAATCGGCATCCCTCTAGTCATCTAACTGATACATCATCCATGTTGATTAACTCGTGTCCGATCATCACGTGAGAGAGACTACTCACCATGGTGAGCAACTTCATGCTGATCGTATTCAACCATACGACTCATGTTCGACCTTTCGGTCTCTTGTATTCGAGGTCATGTGTAACATCCCAAAATTTTAAATTCTGGAATGTTAATATAATTATTAGGTTGATTGTTTGTTTGTTTGAGTGATTGAAACTTGAGTGGAATTTGAAACTTCTCAAAAAAATGAGAGGGAATAAAATGACTTTCCCAAAATTTTCTATTTTGAATCCCTTTTCAATTTTGAGTTTGAATATTTTCAAAACCCTTTGATTAAAAAAATCAAACGAGAGGAGGAAAATGACACTCCAAAATCAGAGACAATGTCTTGATTCAAATTTTAAGTATTTGCAATTTATTTGAAATTCAAATTCCTTTTCATTTTAAAGTTATTGCAAAAAAATAAAAAAAATAAAAAAGTATTTTTTTTATTTTGAAAATATGTTCATGTTTTAGAAAATTTTATTCTGAAAATTTTGATATATAATATGTCTATATAAAATATTCTCTCTTTTTCATTTATACGTTTTTCTTCTTTGTTTCAAAAAAAATTGTTCGTTCGAAAAAAAAAACCAAAGCTCGCAGAGGCCAACCAGCCCAACCATGTGCATGTGATGTGCGGTGGCCGATTCCTTTGACCCATGAGGCACATTTTTACTTCTTTTTTCTAGTTTCCCTACATTACGTATATGTTTAGTCCCACATTGTTTATCTATGGACCTTTACACCTCCCTTTCACCTATAAATATAGACCCATAGGAGCATCCAAAAATCATCTATTTCGGGTTAAATCAATCTTTTAGTTTAACTAGATTTATTAAATAAAAATATTCGTTTCTCTTCGGCGGGATTTCTCGAAGTCGTCTCCTCATTGGAATTAATTCTTACTCTGCATTCTAAAGGTATTTTTCTTCGTATTTTTTTTACTCCCGTAGTTTATTATTTCTAGACAAGTGTTCCTACACTAGTATACGGTAGAGTAATTAGATATATTAATTAGTCCTCGTATTTACACATTAGTACTAGAACTCTTTTAGACGTAGCACTTTTCTTCCGTAAAACAGCTTGGCCCTGATTTTTCAAATAGCCATAACTTTTTACTCGTTTATCCGAATTAGATGAAACCAACGCCTAGAGTTTCGTCTTGATCCCACCTATCCGGTGAACCTATCATATCAACTTTTTGAAATTTTCAAATTTCGAAATTTGTTCATATTCATATTCAAACTTCTTTTGATCATATCTTTTTATCCGTAGCTCCGTTTTAGATGAATCCAATTGCGTCGGATTCGTATCAAAGTAATCTTCCTGTTTGTATCATTAGTTCTAACTTTTCAACTTATAATTTTGATCAAATCAGATTTATCTGTTAGTGCCCGAAAGTGTTCACATCGTTCTAAGCCGATTCAATGTTATATTCAAATATTTGTATCTTTTGATCCGCTAGATCAAATCTAGTAATTCTTTTTTGTACACGCTCATATTGATCTACTATATCCAATAGCATCATTAGTTTCGACCTTTGAACCTTACAAATTTGAGCGATTCAAATTTGTATTCGAACATTCATTTGATCTTATCTTGCAAATCGTACCACCTTTTCAATTGATTCATTTCACCCCTAAACACTCATGTCATATATTTTTATACATAACCATCGTACTTCAGTTCAACTTCTCTTGACCTTTTTAATGCAAATTTAATTCATACTTCAATTCGCTATAACTTGCGTTGTAGTGCTCCATTTCAAGAAATTCTTTCTACAAATAAATTCTTATGCCTTATACTATCTGTCAAACAACATTCATGTTGTTCTCCCAATATTTTTGATCATCTCCCATAGTGTATGCAAGTCAAGCTTATATAGCAATGGTTCCTCGTCCATTAACTCTTTTGATCTCATTCATGCACCTTCACTTTACAACACACTTAGGACCTTTTTATTAAACCTTAGTACGTTGTTATTTTGCACCAAGACATGCTTTGTACTTATGTTCTCTTGGTTCTTCCTCTTTTGACATGAATGTTTATTGAATGCTATTCATTTACGATAGATTGCTCGGAGTGTGGCGAGTAGAATTATCAGGATTTTGAGAGCGACTATCTTCATCAAGTAATACCAGGCAAGTCACTTTGATCATACTATCACCTATGTTTTATGCATCGTAGTTCTACCATCCTATGCCCAATTGCATGCTGCTTAGGTACTTGGAAATTTTAGTATAGATTGTAGTATCATGTGGTAGGCACACAACAACCCCGATACTTGGCCCGGGACGACAAATTTCATACCGCTATGCTAGAGTAGACGGGATCTCGGTTGAGTGCATAACACGAGTGATGCGAGGTTGATTAAATAATCAAGACCGGTTAAGACAAGATTTTCAAGACCTCGGACGCAATGCAACTCTGGGTGAAGGACGGTTGATCGGCTCCCTGGAGAACCCAGTGGATGACCCGGGATGCTGGAGAGGCCATGACATCCTGCGGAAAGCTTCACCCAGGCTCAAAGAGACGGACGGATATTTTCAAGACCCAAGGCTTACCTGCACAGCCACAAGTCATTATGGGCTCTGGCTTGGTTGGACAACGCGGCGACTCTGGACAGGCAGTGCTAGCAGATGTAGAAGAACGGTAGGAATGGATGGGCACCGACAGGGATTCAGAGGGACCCGTTGAAAGACCATGTTTTGATCATCCGGTCTTCAAACACCTAAAGTGCGAGGACATACACGGAGGCGATCAAATCTTGTGGGGAATGTGTGCAAAACTCTGCAGAGTACTCAAACCTAATCGATTAGCCGTGTCCAGGGTCATGGACAACTTGAGCCAAAGGAACTGAAGTTATCTGGATTTCTCAACACCATTAAATATATTTGATGAGGGTAATTATTGACAACTCGGGTATGAGAATTGGTTGGCGGAACTATCTCATTAACAACCAACTACGTTGTAATATTTCACTTTTAGCCCCTCTCTTGATGTAGGAGAAAACTTGCTTTTCGCTAAAAACTTATAGCCCCACCCGCCATATATGCATATAGTATAGAAGATTACTTTTCACCCCTCTCTTATGTGACTTGCCGGCATATTCAATATGCTGACCTACACGGCTGCAACGTCTTATGTTGCAGATATTTTTCTTCGACGAGTAAGAGTACGATTCAGGGTTACGGTCTACACTCAACTTGCCGTTGGTGTTTATTGGGACTCCACTCCCTTGACTGCTTCCGCTGAAATATTTAAGGTATATATCAGTTTTACGCTATTTACATGTGATTGCACTTTGATATATACATTGATGTACTGTGTGTGCCAGCATACTGATCCAGGGATGGCACAGAAACACAGAGTCTTGACTCGTCTTGAGTCGGGTCGCTACAGAAATGGTATCAGAGCACATGTTGATTGTAGGACGTGACCCTAGAAACTGGAAACTTCTTAGGAAAGGATCTCTCAAAATTTCTATTTTTCAAGAACACCTTTTACTTCTCATCTCTTCTGATTTCATCAAACGTTCTCTCTCTCCTCAAATAGTTAGACAATGCCCTTTCCCCTTTGACCACATGAAGAATCAACGGAGTTCTACTTCAAAGTAAAGAGAATTTCACCACACGTTTGAAGAAATGAAGCTACACCAATTGAAGACTCTCAAGACCCGAAGAATTCGAAGACCCTGAAGCGTTCGAATATCTATATGACCATTAGAAGTCCAAACCCCTGTTATATACCCACGTTAGATACGATGATTTGTGAGCCGTC
Organism: Hordeum vulgare subsp. vulgare; assembly: GCF_904849725.1. Taxonomy (NCBI): domain Eukaryota; kingdom Viridiplantae; phylum Streptophyta; class Magnoliopsida; order Poales; family Poaceae; genus Hordeum; species Hordeum vulgare. The sequence continues at coordinate 549,542,987 of NC_058524.1, read as the reverse complement.
ATTGTTTTGTGTTTTCCGACAGCCACAACTAAAACCTATTCTCAAAAATATTGTTTGTATCGTTTGTATCTCCCTCCCTCTCTTACCCATCTCATCCCCAAAACCTCAACCCTACCAGATGGAGTATGAAGCTGTACTTGTAGTCTCTGGACCAATGACCCAGCTGGAGGCTGATATATGGATTTAAAACATGGAGAACCACTTCGGGAGCAACTTGATCTCAAGGAAGTATGAAGTGGAACACGCTCTTCAGTACTTTACACAAAGTGTTGCTATCTGGTGGAAAATGCACCATGCCATACAAGGATTTAGTGGAGCAGAAAGTTGGGAAGAATTCAAGAAGACTCTGTTAAGATCCCGTCTCATTCAGAAGGGCAATGATAATCCGAAGGAGAAGACTTGTGCATGCAAGATCTGTGGAGAAATAGGACACACCCAGGAAGAACACAAGGATGGATGCACTCATTGTGAAGAAAATCACCCAGCTGAGGAGTGCCCAAGTAGTCAGGTGACATGTTTCCTTTGTGAGGGAACCACCCACTACCCAGCTCGGTGTCACATTTACCCCAAGGTACAACAAGTTGTCAAGCTGCAGAAAGATGCAGTGAAGGAAACGCTCAAGAAGAAGATTCTAGAAGAGCCAGTGATGAACGAAAATATTGAAGACCCTGACGGACAAGGCCTGACCAGATTTTTCTCCAATGCATGATACTCATGTGGAGAAGAAGGACATTATTCACAGGATTGCACGAAGAGAAGCCAGGAGTATCTGGGAAACTTTCCGACGGAAGAAGTGGAGTTTGATCCACTTGAAATAGAAGAACTGGCCAAAATAAAGGAGTCCGGAAAGAAGAAAAAGTACCCTCGGAAGAACCAAATCTCTGCAGACATAGACCTGAGTCATGTCAAATGTTACAAGTGTATGAAGTTTGGCCACCACAAATACATGTGCTCAGGAAGGAAGCCGGGAACCCAAGGAGCAAAAGCAAACACTAAGAAGCCTCGAGACTTGTCAGAAATCATTTGCTTTTGTTGCAAGGAAGCAAGACATTTTGCGAGCGATTGTCCACAAAGGAAGAAAGCTAGAATGGAGTAGTTAAGTTTTGACCATGGAAATAAGTGTAATCCGAAGATCATGGAGTGAAATTTTTGTAACAGAAGTCCCTGAGATTGTAATAACATCATGAATAAATGGAATTTATTGTCTCATGATTGCCTATGTTGAAACTGTATGCGTTGTTTCTCTTCGAACAAAGATCTCTAAACAATTATGAGGATATGAGGAAATATGGTCTATGCAGGCATGAGTATAATTCATTTAAGTGTGGTAGTAATCAGTAAACCCACAGGATCCACTGAATAGGAATGTACCATGCTTACCAAGGAGACACATACATTCCTCTGAGTACCTATTTACTGGCACCTGCAGATGACAACTCTCTACGAGTCATTCCTCAAGGGCCCAGAAACGATCCTGACCCTGACCAGTGATCATGATTACCCGAAAATCCTGAAGGACATGATGAAGCACATTCATCTTGAAGGAGATGCAGTCTACAAAGGCTACCCATTCATGGAAAGTGGAGTAGAACTTTGGTATGTGGAAGTACACCTCCACCATGTGAAAGGAGTTTGTCCAAAGACTATGGGGCAATACTTTTTCATTTCACGTGTACCACGAGCAACCTTCTTTGATGCTGTTCGTGAAGTTGCCATGGAAGCCATACGTCAGATTGGAGAAATAATTGAAGCAAGACTCCGTCATACCCAGGAATACCTGAGTGAGGTACGTGCGGAGATGATGGAGATGAAGCTCATGACCACCATGATGAATCAAAAGATGGATGATTTCAGGGAGCACCTCGGAAAGTTCGAGTGGAACTAAGTACCTCCAAGAAAGACAGATGAATAAAGTTGGCAGAAATGCTTGACCATACCGAACAATGTGGATGACAGCATTTGTAATAAATTACTTTTGAGTAGAATTTTTAAGGAAGCAAGGATGTAATAAAGGATTGATTATGGAAGAAGCTATGATGGATCAGCAAACGTTTTCTTAGGAGCATACGAAAACCTAAGAGTTGTGAAGATACGATAGACGTTCAGCTTGCAGAACCAATGGATTATCCGAACTTCGTTCGTGGACAAGAGAAATTCTGCAACGCTTGTGAGGATGCCCAAGTGTTAGAATGCGAGATTCGCTAAACCTTATATAGAGAAATGATTTGGGTGCGGAATGGATTGATCACCATGATGACTTACTCTTATCATTTATCTTGCTATTCGGAATGGTAAATCTGAGAGACTTACCCATATAGAGAGACGACATCCTTTGAAGCTTTTGTTTGAGCCTTAAAATGGTATAATGAAAGCCCATGTACATGGCACTTGTTGTCACGCGTAGGAAATTTTACGGTGAGGATGAAGCCAAGACCCTTCTCTCTTCAGGATAACCAGAAATGGTAGACCACCATGAGAATCATCGATAGGTTATTTAGAATGGTCATGAGACTTGTCAGTTAAGAAGACCCAGTAACGGAAGAAGCTTATATTCACAAAAGAACCCTCGATTTTGATGGAAACGTTATGAATATAACGGGAGAGCATCACCAAAGGATTTAATATGAAGACTATGCGAAGTCAGTTGCCAAAACCCCAGAGGATCGTTAAAACATTTTGAGGGACCAGTAACCTTCATTTTAAGTGTGGTAGCACCCCACTTTGCAGGAGACTATATTTGTTAGAAGACCCCCCAAGCCATAACCTTTTGTTTCTAGCCTCTTCGAATCTTGAGGACGAGATTCATTTTAAGTGTGGTAGTTTGTAACATCCCAAAATTTTAAATTTTGGAATGTTAATATAATTATTAGATTGATTGTTTGTTTGTTTGAGTGATTGATACTTGAGTGGAATTTGAAACTTCTCAAAAAAATGAGAGGGAATAAAATGACTTTCCCAAAATTTTCTATTTTGAATCCCTTCTCAATTTTGAGTTTGAATATTTTCAAAACCCTTTGATTAAAAAAAATCAAACGAGAGGAGGAAAATGACACTCCAAAATCAGAGACAATGTCTTGATTCAAATTTTAAGTATTTGCAATTTATTTTAAATTCAAATTCCTTTTCATTTTAAACTTGTTGCAAAAAAATATTTTTTTATAGTATTTTTTTGGTTTTGAAAATATGTTCATGTTTTAGAAAATTTTATTCTGAAAATTTTGATATATAATATGTCTATATAAAATATTCTCTCTTTTTCATTTATACGTTTTTCTTGTTTGTTTAAAAAAAATTGTTCGTTCGAAAAAAAAAACCAAAGCTCGCCGAGGCCAACCAGCCCAACGATGTGCATGTGCTGTGCGGTGGCCGATTTCTTTGACCCATGAGGCACATTTTTACTTCTTTTTTCTAGTTTCCCTACATTACGTATATGTTTAGTCCCACATTGTTTATCTATGGACCTTTACACCTCCCTTTCACCTATAAATATAGACCCATAGGAGCATCCAAAAATCATCTATTTCGGGTTAAAGCAATCTTCTAGTTTAACTAGATTTAGTAAATAAAAATATTCATTTCTCTTCGACGGGATTTCTCGAAGTCGTCTCCTCATTGGAATTAATTCTTACTCTGCATTCTAAAGGTATTTTTCTTCGTATTTTTTTTACTCCCGTAGTTTATTATTTCTAGACTAGTGTTCCTACACTAGTATACGGTAGAGTAATTAGATATATTAATTAGTCTTCGTATTTACACATTAGTACTAGAATTCTTTTAGACGTAGCACTTTTCTTCCGTAAAACAGCTTGGCCCTGATTTTTCAAATAGCCATAACTTTTTACTCGTTTATCCGAATTAGATGAAACCAACGCCTAGAGTTTCGTCTTGATCCCACCTATCCGGTGAACCTATCATATCAACTTTTTGAAATTTTCAAATTTCGAAATTTGTTCATATTCATATTCAAACTTCTTTTGATCATATCTTTTTATCCGTAGCTCCGTTTTAGATGAATCCAATTGCGTCGGATTCGTATCAAAGTAATCTTCCTGTTTGTATCATTAGTTCTAACTTTTCAACTTATAATTTTGATCAAATCAGATTTATCTGTTAGTGCCCAAAAGTGTTCACATCGTTCTAAGCCGATTCAATGTTATATTCAAATATTTGTATCTTTTGATCCGCTAGATCAAATCTAGTAATTCTTTTTTGTACACGCTCATATTGATCTACTATATCCAATAGCATCATTAGTTTCGACCTTTGAACCTTACAAATTTGAGCGATTCAAATTTGTATTCGAACATTCATTTGATCTTATCTTGCAAATCGTACCACCTTTTCAATTGATTCATTTCACCCCTAAACACTCATGTCATATATTTTTATACATAACCATCGTACTTCAGTTCAACTTCTCTTGACCTTTTTAATGCAAATTTAATTCATACTTCAATTCGCTATAACTTGCGTTGTAGTGCTCCATTTCAAGAAATTCTTTCTACAAATAAATTCTTATGCCTTATACTATCTGTCAAACAACATTCATGTTGTTCTCCCAATATTTTTGATCATCTCCCATAGTGTATGCAAGTCAAGCTTATATAGCAATGGTTCCTCGTCCATTAACTCTTTTGATCTCATTCATGCACCTTCACTTTACAACACACTTAGGACCTTTTTATTAAACCTTAGTACGTTGTTATTTTGCACCAAGACATGCTTTGTACTTATGTTCTCTTGGTTCTTCCTCTTTTGACATGAATGTTTATTGAATGCTATTCATTTACGATAGATTGCTCGGAGTGTGGCGAGTAGAATTATCAGGATTTTGAGAGCGACTATCTTCATCAAGTAATACCAGGCAAGTCACTTTGATCATACTATCACCTATGTTTTATGCATCGTAGTTCTACCATCCTATGCCCAATTGCATGCTGCTTAGGTACTTGGAAATTTTAGTATAGATTGTAGTATCATGTGGTAGGCACACAACAACCCCGATACTTGGCCCGGGACGACAAATTTCATACCGCTATGCTAGAGTAGACGGGATCTCGGTTGAGTGCATAACACGAGTGATGCGAGGTTGATTAAATAATCAAGACCGGTTAAGACAAGATTTTCAAGACCTCGGACGCAATGCAACTCTGGGTGAAGGACGGTTGATCGGCTCCCTGGAGAACCCAGTGGATGACCCGGGATGCTGGAGAGGCCATGACATCCTGCGGAAAGCTTCACCCAGGCTCAAAGAGACGGACGGATATTTTCAAGACCCAAGGCTTACCTGCACAGCGACAAAGTCATTATGGGCTCTGGCTTGGTTGGACAACGCGGCGACTCTGGACAGGCAGTGCTAGCAGATGTAAAAGAACGGTAGGAATGGATGGGCACCGACAGGGATTCAGAGGGACCCGTTGAAAGACCATGTTTTGATCATCCGGTCTTCAAACACCCTAAAGTGCGAGGACATACACGGAGGCGATCAAATCTTGTGGGGAACGTGTGCAAAACTCTGCAGAGTACTCAAACCTAATCGATTAGCCGTGTCCACGGTCATGGACAACTTGAGCCAAAGGAACTGAAGTTATCTGGATTTCTCAACACCATTAAATATATTTGATGAGGGTAATTATTGACAACTCGGGTATGAGAATTGGTTGGCGGAACTATCTCATTAACAACCAACTACGTTGTAATATTTCACTTTTAGCCCCTCTCTTGATGTAGGAGAAAACTTGCTTTTCGCTAAAAACTTATAGCCCCACCCGCCATATATGCATATAGTATAGAAGATTACTTTTCACCCCTCTCTTATGTGACTTGCCGGCATATTCAATATGCTGACCTACACGGCTGCAACGTCTTATGTTGCAGATATTTTTCTTCGACGAGTAAGAGTACGATTCAGGGTTACGGTCTACACTCAACTTGCCGTTGGTGTTTATTGGGACTCCACTCCCTTGACTGCTTCCGCTGAAATATTTAAGGTATATATCAGTTTTACGCTATTTACATGTGATTGCACTTTGATATATACATTGATGTACTGTGTGTGCCAGCATACTGATCCAGGGATGGCACAGAAACACAGAGTCTTGACTCGTCTTGAGTCGGGTCGCTACAGAAATGGTATCAGAGCACATGTTGATTGTAGGACGTGACCCTAGAAACTGGAAACTTCTTAGGAAAGGATCTCTCAAAATTTCTATTTTTCAAGAACACCTTTTACTTCTCATCTCTTCTGATTTCATCAAACGTTCTCTCTCTCCTCAAATAGTTAGACAATGCCCTTTCCCCTTTGACCACATGAAGAATCAACGGAGTTCTACTTCAAAGTAAAGAGAATTTCACCACACGTTTGAAGAAATGAAGCTACACCAATTGAAGACTCTCAAGACCCGAAGAATTCGAAGACCCTGAAGCGTTCGAATATCTATATGACCATTAGAAGTCCAAACCCCTGTTATATACCCACGTTAGATACGATGATTTGTGAGCCGTCATTGTTTTGTGTTTTCCGACGGCCACAACTAAAACCTATTCTCAAAAATATTGTTTGTATCGGTTGAGTGCATAACACGAGTGATGCGAGGTTGATTAAATAATCAAGACCGGTTAAGACAAGATTTTCAAGACCTCGGACGCAATGCAACTCTGGGTGAAGGACGGTTGATCGGCTCCCTGGAGAACCCACTGGATGACCCGGGATGCTGGAGAGGCCATGACATCCTGCGGAAAGCTTCACCCAGGCTCAAAGAGACGGACGGATATTTTCAAGACCCAAGGCTTACCTGCACAGCGACAAAGTCATTATGGGCTCTGGCTTGGTTGGACAACGCGGCGACTCTGAACAGGCAGTGCTAGCAGATGTAAAAGAACGGTAGGAATGGATGGGCACCGACAGGGATTCAGAGGGACCCGTTGAAAGACCATGTTTTGATCATCCGGTCTTCAAACACCCTAAAGTGCGAGGACATACACGGAGGCGATCAAATCTTGTGGGGAACGTGTGCAAAACTCTGCAGAGTACTCAAACCTAATCGATTAGCCGTGTCCACGGTCATGGACAACTTGAGCCAAAGGAACTGAAGTTATCTGGATTTCTCAACACCATTAAATATATTTGATGAGGGTAATTATTGACAACTCGGGTATGAGAACTAGTTGGCGGAACCATCTCATTAACAACCAATTACGTAGTAATATTTCGCTTTTAGCCCCTCTCTTGATGTAGGAGAAAACTTTCTTTTCGCTAAAAAATTATAGCCCCACCCGCCATATATGCATATAGTATAGAAGATTACTTTTCACCCCTCTCTTATGTGACTTGCCGGCATATTCAATATGCTGACCTACACGGCTGCAACGTCTTATGTTGCAGATATTTTTCTTCGACGAGTAAGAGTACAATTCATGGTTACGTCTACACTCAACTTTCCGTTGGTGTTTATTGGGACTCCACTCCCTTGACTGCTTCCGCTAAAATATTTAAGGTATATATCAGTTTTACGCTATTTACATGTGATTGCACTTTGATATATACATCGATGTACTGTGTGTGCCAGCATACTGATCCAAGGATGGCACAGAAACACAAAGGCTTGACTCGTCTTGAGTCGGGTCGCTACATCATGTCTGTACATGCTAAGCTCGTCGAGTCAACCTAGGTGTTTCGCGTGTGTAAATCTGGCTTACACCCGTTGTATGCGAACGTTAGAATCTATCACACCCAATCATCACGTGGTGCTTCGAGACAACGATCCTTCGCAACGGTGCACACTTTGGGGGAATACGTTCTCGAAATTTTAAGAGGGATCATCTTATTATGCTACCGTCGTTCTAAGCAATAAGATGAAAAACATGATAAACATCACAATGCAATCATATAGTGACATGATATGGCCATTATCATCTTTGCTCTCTCGATCTCCATCTTCAGGCATCGCATGATCATCATCGTCACCGGCGTGACACCATGATCTCCATCATCATGATCTCCATCATTGTGTCTCCGTGAATTCGTCACGCCAACTACTACTATCACTACTACTATAGCTAACTGTTTGCAATGAAGTAAAAGTAGTAAGCACATGGCGTTGCATCTCATACAATAAATTAAAACAACTCCTATGGCTCCTGCCGGTTGTCATACTCTTTGACATGCAAGTCGTGAAACCTATTACAATAACATGATCATCTCATACATCATACATGCAACATCACAACTTTGGCCATATCACATCACATGTCAAACCCTGCAAAAACAAGTTAGACGTCCCAACAGCCCCAAACCCCCCACTATTTATAGGAGGAGGGGAGGGGGTGCGCCACCCCTAGGGTTCCCCCCTAGGTGGTGCGGCAGCCCCAGATGGGAGAGGGGGTGGCGGCCAGGGCAGGGAGAAGGGGTGGCGCACCCCTCTGGTGGGCCTTAGGCCCACCTGCGCTAGGGTCCCCCCCTCTCCCCTCTTCCTGCGCCATGGGCTGAGTGGGGGGGCGCACCAGCCCACCTAGGGGCTGGTTCCCTTCCCCACTTGGCGAGTAAAAGGTGCTGGCGGTCTTAGAACTTGTGTCGCGGGTGCACTTAAGTCCCACTACTTGCAAACCGAAAAAACCCATCACAGAACTTGTGTTTCGGGCTTATCTAGGTCACAATCGCCAGTTGGACCGGTCTTCTGCCCGGTTTTCTTCGTTCGCGGTCACGCGAGGCTCACGTGTGAGGTGATTTTTGCACAGAAGACCCTGGTGATTAACGATGAGGGGCGTATTGCACATTTTACATCTGATAAATCTTTTTTCCCCTTCCTCTGTTTTCCTTGCTCTGTTTGCTAGCTCCTCCTTCCAGATCCGAACTCGTGGTCGGCGAAATGGGAGGCGGCGTGGGTGGCAGTGATGTGGCCTTTGTTGGAGGTGCAGGCGGCGCGACAACTGGAGGGAGTTCGTCCGCGTCTCGCATCCCAAACTCGTGGATCTTCCCCCAAGAGGTGTGGCAGCGCGGTTAGCCGGAGATGCGGCCCGAACGCGGTCACGTTCTCATCGCTCGCCCTTCTGGGATGGCGGCACTCGAGCGGGCGTTCCTGGGGCATGCATTGTATGCCGTCATCATCGGGCAGGAACGGAGGAAGGTGACGCCAGAGGCACTCGCCGCGGCGGTAGAGTTCGAGTGTGGCATCCTGCCGTCGGAGATGACAATGGAGGTAACCGGCCCACCATTCCACTTCTTTTTGCGGTTCGATTCAGTGGAGGATTGCACTCTTGTGGTGTACGCATCGGAACAGCTGCGCTGCGGCGGAAGCAGAATTGGTTTTCAGAGGTGGTCAAGCTGGTCGCGTGGCAAGCCGTCGCAGCTGCCTTACAAGACGACGCTTAGTTTGGAGGGGCTACCGGAAGAGGCGTGGGATGAAGACACTGTAAACCTGGTGCTCGCACGTGTCCACGGCGAGCTCATCGACATGCTCCCTTCTACAGATAAGTGGTTGCTGCATTGTATATGGGTTTCTCTTTCTTTTTCTTCTTCTTGTACTCCTCATCATCAGAGTCACTCTTCTGCATCTTCTCACAATCATCTTCTTCTGGTAGCTGCAGTTCCTCTTCAGTGACATCATCTCTGCCTGGAACAAGTCTGTACCCAGCTCCTACTTTCTTCCCCTTCTCAAGCAATGCATCCTTCAAAGCATCATCTACATTTTTATCATACAAATCATGGAAGATTAACCCTAGATCGGCCGCTGAGGGGGAGGAAAACTAAACCTACGGGAGGGGAGGGGAAAGAGACAGAGAACTAACCGTAGATCGGCTCGCCAACCTCTTCTGTCCTCAACTTCGGCAGCCTCTCCATCACCTCCATCAGCTCATTACTTGCCTCCAACGAGCTCGACGCACCAGCACCGCGGCCGCCTGTTGCCTCCCTCATCTGTCCTAAGGAAGGAAGGGAGTCTCCAAGTGATTACCAAACCGACCAGGGTCTTCTGTGCAAAAATCACCTCACACGTGAGCCTCGCATGATCGCGAACGAAGAAAACCGGGCAGCGGACCGGTCCAACTGACGGTTGTGACCTAGATCAGCCCGAAACGCAAGTTCTGTGGCGGGTTTTTTTCGGTTTGCAAGTAGTGGGACTTAAGTGCACCCGCAACACAAGTTCTAAGACCGCCAGCGCCTTTTACTCCCACATGGCCCACCTAGCCTCCCGATGTCGTTGCCCCCTTTCGGTGGACCCTCGGGGCCACCTCCGGTGGTCACGGTGGTCCCGGTACGTTACCGGTGATGCCCGAAACACTTCTTGTGTCCGAAACCATCCGTCCTATATATCAATCTTTACCTACGGACCATTCTGGAGCTCCTCGTGACGTCCGAGATGTCATCCGGGACTCCGAACAACTTTCGATAACCTCGTATAACAATTCCCTATAACCCTAGCATCATCGAACCTTAAGTGTGTAGCCCCTACGAGTTCGGGAGACAGGCAGACATGATCGAGACACCTCTCCGGCCAATAACCATCAGCGGGGTCTGGATACCCATGGTGGCTCCCACCTGCTCCACGATGATCTCATCGAATGAACCATGATGTCAAGGATTCAATCAATAACGTATACAATTCCCTTTATCTGTCGGTATCGAACTTGCCCGAGATTCGATCGTCGGTATACCTATACCTTGTTCAATCTCGTTACCGGTAAGTCTCTTTACTCGTTCCGTAGCACATCATCGTGTGACTAACTCCTTAGTCACATTGAGCTCATGATGATGTTCTACCGAGTGGGCCCAGAGATACCTCTCCATCACACAGAGTGACAAATCCCGATCTCGATTCGTACCAACCCAACAGACACTTTCGGAGATACCCGTAGTGCACCTTTATAGTCACCCAGTTACGTTGTGACGTTTGATACACCCAAAGCACTCCTACGGTATCCGCGAGTTGCACAATCTCACGGTCGAAGGAAAAGATACTTCACTGGAAAAGCTTTAGCATACGAACAATACGATCTAGTGCTACACTTAGGATTGGGTCTTGTCCATCACATCATTCTCCCAATGATCTGATCCCGTTATCAATGACATCTAATGCCCATGATCAGGAAACCATGATCATCTATTGACTAACGAGCTAGCCAACTAGAGGCTTGCTAGGGACTCATTGTGATCTATTTATTCACACATGTATTACTGTTTCCTGTTAATACAATTATAGCATGAACAATAGACGATTATCATGAACAAGGAAATATGATAATAACCATTTTATTATTGCCTCTAGGGAATATTTCCAACATGGAGATGAGACTGTGCTGGTGAAGATGTTGATGGAGATGAGTCCCCTCCGGTGAGAGGAGTGTTGGTGATGACGATGGCGATGATTTCCTCTTCCGCGAGGGAAATTGCCCCGGCAAGACAGCCCTGCCGGAGCTCTAGATTGGTTCTGCTCAAGTTTCGCCTCGTGGCGGCGGCGTCTCCTCCCAAAAGCTTCTTCTTGATTTTTTCTGGAACGAAACCCTTCATATTGCGGAAGATGCGTGCCGGAGGGCCAGCAGGGGGCCCACGAGCCACCAGGGCGCGACCAGCAGGGTAGGCCGCACCCTGCAGGCTCGTGGCGTCCTATTGGCGCCCCTCCGGTAATTCTTCTACCTAGTTTTTTTTATTTTCCAAAATAAATCCTCGTTGATTTTCACAGCTTTTGGAGTTGCGCAGAATAGGTGTCTCAGACTTCCTCCTTTTTCAGCCTAGAATCTCAGCTGCCGGTATTCTGCCTCTTCATGTAAACCTTATAAAATAAGAGAGAAAAGGCATAAGTATTGTACCACAATGTGTAATAGCAGTCCAAAATTTGATAAATATCAACATGAAAGCATGATGCAAAATGGACGTATCACCCGACGTTGTGAACAAGTGCATCAAACTCATCCTTGAAACCTGCAGCAACCATGAAGTCATCGGAAGGCCATTCACATGGTTGCACCGGTGCGTTCCTTGGCGATAAAGATCGGGCTCCCGAACTGAGAGACGGGGACCTATTTTTCTTGAGGAAACACCATGGTAATTCTTCTTGAACATATTCCTTTTTCTGAAATAAATATGCAATTTTTAGTGACTCAATAAGAAAGTGCACAAATCTCAACAAAACTCATACCAACTACTCCTACAAGTGCCTAGAGGCCATATCCTGCATCAAAACTACTTGGGACCAACTAAATTTAACATGCAAAGCTCAAGAACAGGGTCACCAAGGCAACAATAATACGCAGCGAATAAAGCACTAGAGAAAAAACTAGTTGGACCAATGGAGGAGTCACATACCAAGGAGCAATTCCCCCCCAAAATAGTTTGGTGAATGGGGTTTTGCACAAGGAGATCGAAAAATGCAGCAAAACGAGCAAGAACATGGGTTTCAGCTGTGGGAGGATTTTTTCTGGAGGAAGAAGAAGGAGATGGGAGCTGGAATAAGTGGAGGGGGACCACGTGGGGCCCACGATCTTTCATGGCACGGCCAGGGGTGGTCGCGCCCTGTGGGCTCGTGGCCAACTGGCGCATCCCCGTGACTAGTTATCTACCCCAGAAATTCTCAAATATTCCAGAAAAAATCATACTTGAATTTCGGGGAATTTTGAGAACTTTTATTTTCGGGTCACTTTTTCATTGAACGGAAAAAGCAAAAAACATGGAGAAAAAACAAAAAAATATTATTTTTCTACTAAGCAACAGAAAGTAAAAGTTAGGAACAGAAGGTTGTGACTTCTGGATTCATCCATCTCATGGTCATCAAAAGAAATTCGTCAATGAGGTTGATCAAGTCTCCTTGACAAACTTTTTTCGAATCACATAAAACCGGAGAATTTTCGAATAATCACTAGGTTACCTCAACGGGGACGAGCATATCCCCAACAAGTATATCATATCTCATCTTGACAGTTGGTATAGGGAATTCAAAGCTTCCAATAATAATTGATGGAGATTTTTCAATAGCATTGATGGAATAAACTCGATATTGTTTCTTCAGAAAGTGCACCGTGTGCTCATTACTGTTAACATGGAAAATGACATTGCCTTTGTTGCAATCAATAACAGCCCATGCAGTATTTAAAAAGGGTCTTCCAAGGATGACAGCCATGGCATCATCCTCGGGAATATCAAGAATAACAAAGTCTGTTAAGATAGTAACGTTTGCAACAACAATACGCACATCCTCGCAAATGTCGATAGGTAACGCAGTCGATTTTTCGGCCATTTGCAAAGACATTTCAGCAGGTGTCAACTTATCAAATTCAAGTCTACGATATAAAGAGAGAGGCATAACACTAACACCGGCTCCAAGATCACATAAAGCAGTTCTAACATAATTTCCTTTAATGGAGCAAGGTATAGTGGGCACTCCGGGATCACCTAGTTTCTTAGGAGTTACACCCTTAAAAGTATAGTTGGCAAGCATGGTGAAAATCTCCACATCAGGTATCTTTCTCTTATTTGTCACAATATATTTCATATACTTGCCATAAGGATACATTTTGAGGATATCAGTCAAGCGCATTTGCAAAAAGATAGGTCTAATCATCTCAGCAAAGCGCTCAAAATACTCATCATCCTTTTTCTTGGATGGTTTGGGAGGAAAGGGCATGGGTTTCTGAACCCATGGTTCTCTTTCTTTACCGTGCTTCCTAGAAATAAAATCACTCTTATCGTATCTCTTGTTCTTATGATGTGGGTTATCTAGATCAATAGTAGGTTCAATCTCCACATCATTATCATTGCTAGGTTGAGCATCAACATGAGCATCATTATCGATATTATCACTAGGCTCATGTTCATCGCCAGATTGTGTTTCGACATCAGAGATGGAAACATCATTTGGATTCTCTGGTGTAACAACAACAGGTTCACTAGTATGGAAGTTCCTATCATCTTTCTTTTTCTTCCTATTAATAGGATGAATAGGTGCATCAGTGTTAACCCTTTGAGAATCTTGTCTAATTCTATTAGGATGGCCCTCAGGATACAAGGGTTCCTGAGTCACTACTAGGAAAAGGCTTGCTAATGGCGCACCTATTTTTGCTACTAATGGGGCACTATAGGTGCGCCACTAGCATCACGCCATTAGATTTTTTTACTAATGGCGCACCACAAGTGCGCCATTAGTATCTGGTATACTAATGGCGCACCAGGGAGTGTGCCATTAGTATTGCTCACAGTGCGCCATTAGTATGCCTCTGAGGTGCGCCATTAGTATGCCTCTCAGGTGCGCCATTAGTATGCCTCCCAGGTGCGCCATTAGTATTCCTCTCAGGTGCGCCATTAGTATGCCTCCCTAGTGCGCCATTAGTATGCCTCCCAGGTGCGCCATTAGTATGCTTCCTAGGTGTGCCATTAGTATAGCCCATGGTGCTCCATTAGTATCTGGTATTCTAGCATATATATGTTTTTTTTCAAAACCACAAATTCAACAACACATAACATATATATCAAATATATAATACATAATATGTGCCCAATAGTTTTACCGATCCACAACACATAACATATATGCAAAGTTGCATAACAAATTTCATGATCCATATATCAAAACTCCATAGCATCCATGCATCCAAAATTCCATAGCATCCATATATACATATAGTTCCATAGCATCCATACATACATAGCTCCATAACAAATATAGTTCCATAGCATCCATTCATTATTCACATACAATTTTTTGAGCTACAATATTATTTTGTTTGCATTAATATGTTACCATTATTATTTTAGATGAAAAAAAATACAACTATGGCTCCAAAGGTTTGCTTTATGTCTTCACGCCACATAAGTAAACGAAGTAGAAGGGGCGCACGTTTAGGAGCTCCAGCGCGCGGTCCTTTTGAACTTCCCCTCGCAAAAGAAGCATGAATCAAAAGCGTTAGAGAAAGAAAACAGATGATTCAGAATTACAAATTTTGATACATATTGACTTCTAACATAACAACACCAGCAATGTTTCTTACAAAATTTAGGAGGTATCAAGATACTTAAATTGTCAACTAGTGACGACTACACACACACACAGAGAGAGATATATACACATAAGCTCCAAGGAATACAGCTAAGATTTTCAAGAGAACATTCACATACAAGAATAAGCACATGATGTTTGGTTCCAAATTATAAATATAACCTGCCGATGTTGCGCTGAATCCAAAGTAATCCCAGCTACGTAGGTCACACGCTCGCTCTGATGAGATGTGATACCAAATGTTTAAGCCTGAAGGAAAGAAGCAATGGTATAGGCACAAACTTTCCAGTCATGGAGATGATACTACGATCATAGTGTTCACCGTTGATTGCAAACAAAATCTAACTAGTAAACGCACACAATCAGCAGCCCCTATATATAACTCCATAAAAGTATTAGAACAGATGCATCAGAACTGAACTACCTGTGAGCAACAGCAGGAATGAGCCTTCACGCTGCGCGAGGAAGGAGACCGTCTTGGCAACCTTCTCCAAGCACTCCTGACTCTGCACCAGCAACGAATCGCCATTCCTCTCCACAATTCAGTCAAACCTGTAAATTCTACTCGGGAGCTAAGCAAATGAAAGGGTTAACAATCCCACTGCATTACGCCAAAAGAAACAGCATTGAGTAAAGAGATGAAAACAAACTAAAACTGCAAGACAATGAAACTACAGGAATGATTAGCTGTAGAGATACTGTAAAAGGCGGTCCAATGGTATGGAACATGGTAAAATCAGGAGAGAAAAATAAATAAAAGAAGATATGTATCGTACTTTCTAAGCGCATCGTTCGGTATCTACTCTATACTCTACAAGCAAAGTGCAATGCCAACGGTTTTATTAATTTGAATGGAGGGTTGTAGCAAAACCATCATTTTAACATGTGATGGAAATGTGATACAAGTGATAAATTCGTAGCTCGAGAAACCAAGTTATGAACATCCAAGTGTCAGCAAACAGAACAAGCACCAATCCATGAAGCGATATGTTATCCAATATGGTCGACATGCCAAACCAGCACTGCTCAAAGGCCATATCACACACAACTCAAGTGAGAGACATGAAAACTTAATTGTATCTGAACAGGAGGCATCAACGATAGCCGTATTGAGAATATTATGTCTATCCTACTGACATGAGAATAATATGTCTTTAAGTCTCACAATAACCACATGTCTAGAGGCAAGGTTTTAAATAGCGTTCGCTACACCCGCTATTGCGTCCACTATTGCGATAGCGCACCTCTAACGCTATGTCTTTTGCATTGCATTTGTATATAGCGGCTTTGGTATAATGAGTCCTCTATTGCATCTCTCAGCCTGCTATTGCGAGCGATATATTAGTTTTGGAAGCGGACACAGCGCTCTAACTCACTAAAATATGGTTTTCTGACCTCCAGCGGCCCCGCGTGCAAGCGTCACAGCAGTATGTAAAGTCCTAGTACGTTGCCTTTCTGCAGCATCCCCTGCTACACATTGGACCATGGACAAACTCCCTCTCTCTCTCTTTCAGGATGTGGATAATCTCTCTCGAACAAATAAAAACGGGTGCTGCACGTGATATACAGCAAGTTGATTAGTAATTTGATATGATGTTGACACTCTATGCATTTGTTTAGTATTTATACTAGGGAGAACAACACTTTGGACAGAAAATATATTTTCTGCTTGCGACTTAGTGAACCACGGCTCATACAAATGAGATTGTATACAATTTAAGTATCATTTTGTGCTTGCGACTTAGTGAACCACGGCTCATACAAATGATTGTATACCTGAACGGTTTGATTTTCGGTGGATCTGCGCGGGTGGCGAGATAACCATGATAAATGAAAATTGCCAGCACCTGGGCACAAACAACCGAAAAACTGAAGGAAGCATGCAGTAGCTCGACCAAGTCCAAGCCCATCCTGACAGCTATCTGAAGCGCCTTGTACCTGGGGATAACATCATGCCCTGCAAAAATGGAACAAAACATATATTCAGCATCCGAATGGTGAATGGAGGAGGAGGAGGGTGGGATGTGGGATCATCAGCACCTTCATCGGTGACGAGCCTAAGGAATATGGCGGTGATGTCGTTGTTGAGTCGGGGGCCGGCGTCGTCTTCGTTGTCCTTGAACACCTCCTTGACCTTCCGAGCACCGAAATCAAAAAGGGTGTGAGGGGAAGAGAATCTAGGGCGATGGAGGAGAGGGGGGAGGGAGGGAGGATACGTACGTGATGGGGCGGGGCGGCGAAGGAGCAGCACGGGACGGTGACCGGGCAACTCAAGGTGGGCGGCGGGGGCGGAGGCGGCTTGAGGGTGGGAGGCGAGGCGGCGGCGTGGTGGAGGCAATATGATGCCTGGGAGTGGACGGCGAGGGACGCGATGGCGCGTCGGAAAGCCATGGATGGCGGCGGCGATGGGTCACGGCGGCGACGAGTTGGGATCTGGAGGGGCCGAAGAGGGGTGGTCGGGAAGGATTGGGAGAAGGAGGCGGCTGTGGGACTTGGCTAGGTTTTTGGGATAGAGAGGCGTGAGGGTGTGCTGGTTGGTTGTGGGCTTATGGGCTGGATCTGGAAAATTTTCTTCTCACAAAGGTGCGCCATTAGTAATGGCGCATCCCAGAGAGGTGCGCCATTAGTAATCTTTTTTTTTGGATAGCAATGGCGCACCTCCTCTCGTGCGCCATTAGTAGTTCTGCAAAAAAAATAGTAGTGGCGCACCACCAACAGATGTGCCATTAGTAACACTGGTTACTAATGGCGCACTAGCTGTGGTGCGCCATTAGTAGTTTGCAAAAAAAAAATATAGTAGTGGCGCACTACTAACAGATGCGCCATTAGTAAGCAGGTTACTAATGGCGCACCAGCTTCTGGTGCGCCATTAGTAGTTTTGCAAACAAAATAAAAATAAAAAATATATAGTAGCGACACACCGAGAGTGTGGTGCGCCATTAGTATCCACCACACTAATGGCACACCTCACATGGTGCGCCATTACTATATAGTAGTGGCACACTGCTTGTGTGGTGCGCCATTAGTATCTATATCATCTATAGCCCTTTTCCTAGTAGTGAGTCATTCTACCGCCTCTAGCAACGACTCTAACAGAATTATCATTCAACTCATTAAGCAAGTCGTTTTGAGCCTTAAGGACTTGTTCTACTTGAGTCGTGACCATGGAAGCATGTTTAGTCATAAGCTTAAGGTCACTAGAATTTCTCTCCATACAAGCACTTAGACGATCAATCATACGAGCATTTTGTTCCAGTTGACTGCTAACATAATCATTCAAACTTTGTTGTTTGGCAAGAAAGTTATCAAACTCATCTAAGCATAAGCTAGTAGGTTTATCATAAGGAATATCACTCTCATTGAATCTACGAAGAGAATTTACCTCTACTACCTGTGTCGGGTTATCAAGACCATGTATTTCTTTGATAGGTGGTAGATTTTTAACATCTTCAGATTTAATACCTTTCTCTTTCATAGATTTCTTGACTTCTTGCATATCTTCAGGACTGAGGAATAGAATACCTCTTTTCTTTGGAGTTGGCTTCAGAGGTGGTTCAGGAATAGTCCGAGCATTATCATTGATCAAGATATTATTCAATAGAATTTCAGCTTGTTCCACAGTTCATTCCCTGAAAACACAACCAGCACAACTATCTAGGTGGTCCCTAGAAGCATCGGTTAGTCCATTATAAAAGATATCAAGTATTTCATTTTCTTGAGAGGGTGATACGTCCATTTTGCATTATGCTTTCATGTTGATATTTATCGATTTATGGGTTGTTATTACACATTGTGGTACCATACTTATGCCTTTTCTCTCTTATTTTGCAAGGTTTACCCAAAGAGGGAGAATACCGGCAGCCTGAATTCTGGACTGAGAAAGGAGCAAGTTTGAGACCCCTATTCTGCGTAACTCCAAAAGCCCTGAAAATCAACGTGGATTTGTTTTGGGAATATATAAAAAATACTGGGTCGAAGAAGTGCCGGAGGGATGCAACCAGGGGCCCACGAGCCTGGTAGGCGCGGCCTGCCCCCCTGGCCGCGTCTAGGGGGCTCGTGGGCACCCTGGTGGCCTACTGGCTCCCCTCCTCTGCTAGATGAAGGGTTTCGTCTGGAAAAAAATCAAGGAGGAGCTTTCGGGAGGAGGCGCCACCGCCACGAGGCGGAACTTGAGCACAACCAATCTAGAGCTCCGGCAGGACGATCCTGCCGGGGAAACTTACCTCATGGAGGGGGAAATCGTCGCCATCGTCATCACCAACACTCCTCTCATCGGAGGGGAGTCATCTCCATCAACATCTTCATCAGCACCATCTCCTCTCCAAACCCTAGTTCATCTCTTGTAACCAATCGCCGTCTCGCGACGCCGATTGGTACCCGTAAGGTTGCTAGTAGTGTTGATTACTCTTTGTAGTTGATGCTAGTTGGTTTGCTTGGTGGAAGATTATATATTCAGATCCATTATGATATTCATTACCTCTCTGGTCATGAATATATCCATGCTTTGTGAGTAGTTACTTTTGTTCCTGAGGACATGGGATAAGTCTTGCTATTAATAGTCATGTGAATTTGGTATTTGTTCGGTATTTTGATATGTTGTATGTTATCTTTTCCTCTAGTGGTGTTATGTGAACGTCGACTACATAACACTTCACCATATTTGGGCCTAGAGGAAGGCATTGGGAAGTAGAAAGTAGATGATGGGTTGCTAGAGTGACAGAAGCTTAAACCCTAGTTATGCGTTACTTCGTAAGGGGCTGATTTGGATCCATTAGTTTAATGCTATGGTTAGACGTTGTCTTAATTCTTCTTTCGTAGTTGCGGGTGCTTGCGAGAGGGGTTAACCATAAGTGGGATGCTTGCCCAAGTAAGGGCAGTACCCAAGCGCCGGTCCACCCACATATTAAACTATCAAAGTAATGAACGCGAATCATATGAGCATGATGACAATTATCTTGACAGATTTCCCATGTGTCCTCGGGAGCGCTTTACCTCCTATAAGACTTTGTCCAGGCTTGTCCCTTGCTACAAAAGGGATTGGGCAACTTTGCTACAACGTTGCTACTATTGTCACTTGTTACTTGCTACGTTTCATCTCACCACACAATCACGTGTTACCGATAATTTCAGTGCTTGCAGTTATTACCTTGCTGAAAACCGCTTATCAGATCCTTCTGCTCCTCGTTGGGTTCGACACTCTTTCTTATCGAAAGGACTATGATTGATCCCCTATACTTGTGGGTCATCAAGACTCCTTTCTGGCGCCGTTGCCGGGGAGTGAAGCGCCTTTGGTAAGTGGAATTTGGTAAGGAAACATTTATATACTGTGCTGAAATTTATTGTCGCTTGTCACTATGGAAACTATTCCTTTGAGGAATTTGTTCAGGGTATCTTCACCATGAACGGAAGCACGAGGAGTTGCTCCTCAACCTAAGGTATCTACTGAAAATATCTTTTATGAAATTCCATCGGGTATGTGATATGTCCATTTTGCATCATGCTTTCATGTTGATATTTATTGCTTTTTGGGCTGTTATATTACTTGTGGTACCATATTTATGCCTTTTCTCTCATATTTTGCAAGGTTTATTTGAAGAGGGAGAATTTAGGCAGATGGAATTCTGGACTGGAAAAGGAGGAAATCCTAGTCCACTATTCTGCACATCTCCAAATGCCCTGAAAAGTTACGTGGATTTTTTCTGGATTATATAAAAAATACTGCACGAAAGAACTACCGGAGGGGGGCCACCAGGGCTCCACAAGCCCTGCCACCGCCAACACCCCCTTGGTGGCGCAGGGCAAGCTTGTGGGCTGTCTAACGGCCCACTAGCCCCCCTCTTTTGCTATATGAAGGGTTTTGGTCTCAAAAAAATCAAGAGGGAGCTTTTTCGTGGTTTCGCCGCCGCCACGAGGTGGAACTTGAGCAGATCCAATCTAGACCTCCGGCAGGACGATCCTGCCGGGGAAACTTCCCTCCCGAAGGGGGAAATCGTCGCCATCATCATCACCAACACTCCTCTCGTCGGAGGGGAGGCATCTTCATCAACATCTTCATCAGCACCATCTCCTCTCCCATCCCTAGTTCATCTCTTGTAACCAATCTTCGTCTCGCAACTCTGATTGGTACGTGTAAGGTTGCTAGTAGTGTTGATTACTCTTTGTAGTTGATGCTAGTTGGATTTCTTGGTGGAAGAGTTTATGTTCAGATCCTTGATGCTATTCATTACACCTCTGATCATGATTATTATTATGTGTTGTGAGTAGTTACTTTTGTTCCCGAGGACATGGGATAAGTCATGTTAATAATAGTGATGTGAATTTGATATTCGTTCGGTATTTTGATATGTTGTATGTTGTCTTTTCCTCTAGTGGTGTTATGTGAATGTCGACTACATAACACTTCACCATATTTGGGCCTAGAGGAAGGCATTGGGAAGTAGTAAGTAGATGATGGGTTGCTGGAGTGACAGAAGCTTAAACCCCAGTCTATGCGTTGCTTCGTGAGGGGCTGATTTGGATCCACTAGTTTAATGCTATGGTTAGACTTTCTCTTAATTATTCTTTTTTAGTTGCGGATGCTTGCGAGAGAGGTTAATCGTAAGTGGGATGCTTGTCCAAGTAAGGGCAGTACCCAAGCGTCGGTCCACCGACATATCAAACTATCAAAGTAACGAACGCGAATCATCTGAACATGATGAAACTAGCATGACAAAAATTCTCGTGTGTCCTCGGGAGCGTTTTTCCTCCTATAAGACTTTGTTCAGGCTTGTCCCTTGCTACAAAAGGGATTGGGCCACTTGTTGCACCGTTGCTACTACTTCTTACTTGTTACTCTTTGCTTGCTACGTTTCACCTCGCTACACAATCACTTGTTACCGCTACTTTCAGTGCTTGCAGTTATTACCTTGCTGAAATCCGTCTATCAGAGCATTCTGCTCCTCGTTGGGTTCGACACTCTTACTTATAGAAAGGACTACGATTGATCCCATATACTTGTGGGTCATCAAGACTGTTTTCGGGCGCCGTTGCCGGGGAGTGAAGCGCCTTTGGTAAGTCAAAATTGGTAAGGAAACATTTTTATACTGTGCTGAAATTTATTGTCACTTGTCACTATGGAAACTGTTCCTTTGAGGAGTTTGTTTGGGGTATCTTCACCACGAACGGAAGCACGAGGAGTTGCTCCTCAACCTGAGGTACCTACTGAAAATATCTTCTATGAAATTCCTTCGGGTATGCTTGAGAAACTGCTGGCTAATCCTTTCACAGGAGATGGATCTTCGCATACAGACTTGCATATAATCTATGTAGATGAAGTTTCTGGTTTATTTAAGCTTGCAGGTTTGCCCGAGGATGAGGTAAAGAAGAAAGTCTTTCCTTTATCTTTGAAGGATAAGGCGTTGACATGGTATAGGCTATGTGATGATACTGGATCATGGGACTACAATCGCTTGAAATTGGAATTTCATCAAAAGTTCTATCCTATGCATTTAGTACATCATGATCGGAACTTTATTTACAAATTTTGGCCTCGTGACAGGGAAAGCATAGCTCAAGCTTTGGGGAGGCTTAATTCAATGCTATATTCATGCCCCAATCATGAGCTCAAGAGAGAAATCATCACTCAAAACTTTTATGCTCGGCTTTCTCATGAAGATCGTACCATGCTTGACACTTCTTGTGTCGGTTCTTTTATGAAGAAGGATATTGATCACAAGTGGAATTTATTGGAGAGAATCAAACGCAACTCTGAAGATTGGGAGCTGGAGGAAGGTAAGGAGTCAGGTATGAATTTCCAGTTTGATTGCGTTAAACCTTTTGTTGAGACAAACACTTCTAGAGATTTTAGCGCTAAGTATGGACTTGACTCTGAGATAGTAGCTTCTCTATGTGAATCTCTTGCAGCTCAGGTTGATCTTCCCAAAGAGAAGTGGTTTAAATATCATCCTCCTGTAGAAAGCAACATAGCCAAAACCAATCTAGTTGAGGAGAAAGTCATTGCTTTTAGTGATCCTGTTGTTCCTTGTGCTTACACTGAGAAAACTACTTTCACCTGCCCTTTCGGTACCTTTGCCTATAGACGTATGCCTTTTGGCTTATGTAATGCACCTGCCACCTTTCAAAGATGTATGATGGCTATATTCTCTGACTTCTGTGAAAAGATTGTCGAGGTTTTCATGGATGACTTCTCCGTTTACGGGTCTTCCTTTGATGATTGCCTCAGCAACCTTGATCGAGTCTTACAGAGATGCGAAGAAACCAACCTCGTGTTGAATTGGGAGAAGTGCCACTTTATTGTTAATGAAGGTACCATCTTAGGACAAAAAATTCTGAGAGAGGCATTGAAGTTGATAAGGCTAAGGTTGATGCAATTGAGAAAATGCCTTGCCCCACAGATATCAGAGGCATACGAAGTTTCCTTGGTCATGCTGGTTTCTATAGAAGGTTCATTAAATACTTCTCTAAGATTTCTAGGCCTCTTACCAACCTCTTGCAGAAGTATGTTCCTTTTGTTTTTGATGAGGATTGTGAGGAAGCTTTCGAAATACTTAAGAAGGCTTTGATAACCGCACCTCTTGTTCAACCACCTGACTGGAACTTGCCCTTTGGAATCATGTGTGACGCTAGTGATTTGGCTGTTGGTGTTGTTCTAGGACAAAGAGTTGACAAGAAGTTGAATGTCATTCACTACGCTAGTAAAACTCTAGACAGTGATCAAAGAAACTATGCCACTACGGAGAAGGAATTTTTAGCAGTCGTGTTTGCATGTGAAAAGTTCAGATCTTACATAGTTGACTCCAAAGTCACTATTCACTCTGATCATGTTTCTATTAAGTACATCATGGAGAAGAAGGACGCTAAGCCCAGGCTGATCAGATGGGTTCTCCTGCTACAGGAATTTGATTTGCACGTCGTTGACCGAAAGGGTGCTAATAACCCTGTAGCAGATAACTTGTCTAGGCTAGAGAATGGCCTTGATGACCCACTACCTATTGATGACAGCTTTCCTGAGGAGCAATTAAATGTCATCCGCACTTCACTTAGTGCACCGTGGTATGCCGATTATGCAAACTATATCGTAGCCAAATACATACCACCCAGTTTCACCTATCAGCAAAAGAAGAAATTCTTCTTTGATTTGAGACACTACTTTTGGGATGATCCTCACCTTTATAAGGAAGGAGCAGATGGTGTTATTAGACGTTGTGTGCCTGAACATGAACAGGGACAAATCTTGCAGAAGTGTCATTCCGAAGCCTACGGAGGACACCACGCGGGACATAGAACTGCCCATAAGGTATTGCAATCAGGTTTCTATTGGCCCACTCTCTTCAAGGATGCTCGTAAGTTTTTCTTGTCTTGTGACGAATGCCAAAGGATAGGGAACATCAGTAAGCATCAAGAGATGCCTATGAACTATTCACTTGTCATTGAACCATTTGATGTCTGGGCTTTGATTATATGGGACCCTTCCCGGGTTCTAATGGGTACACTCACATCTTAGGTGTTGTGGATTACGTTACTAAGTGGGTAGAAGCTACCCCCACTAAAAATGGTGATCACCACACCTCTATTAAGATGCTTAAAGAAGTCATATTCCCAAGATTTGGAGTCCCTAGATACTTGATGACTGATGGCGGTTCACACTTCATTCATGGTGTTTTCCGCAAGATGCTAGCTAAGTATGATGTCAACCATAGAGTTGCATCTCCTTATCATCCTGAGTCTAGCGGTCAAGTGGAGTTGAGTAATAGGGAGATCAAATTGATCCTACAAAATACCTTCAATAGATCTCGAAAGAACTGGTCTAACAAACTTGACGATGCACTATGGGCTTATAGGACTGCTTATAAGAATCACATGGGCATGTCACCATATAAAATGGTTTACGGTAAAGCCTGTCATTTACCTCTTGAGCTGGAACACAAAGCTTATTGGGCAATCAAAGAGCTCAACTTTGATTTCAAACATGCCGGTGAGAAGCGGTTGTTTGATATCAGCTCGTTAGATGAATGGAGAGCCCAGGCATATGAGAATGCCAAGTTGTTCAAGGAAAAGGTTAAGAGATGGCACGACAAACAAATATATAAACGAGAGTTCAATGTAGGTGATTATGTCGTGCTATACAATTCTCATTTGAGATTCTTTGCAGGGAAGCTTCCCTCTAAATGGGAAGGTCCCTATGTTGTCGAGGAAGTATATCGTTTCAGTGCCATCAAAATCAATAACACGGAAGAAAATTTTCCTAGAGTGGTAAATGGGCAAAGAATCAAGCATTACATCTCTGGTACTCCCATAAATGTTGAGACCAATATCATCAATGTCATAACTCCAGAGGAGTACATAAGGGATGTTTATCAGCCTGTTTCAGACCTTGAAAACGAAGATGTACCTGTTTCGGTAAGAAATTGGACTCCGATACTTTTCCAATAGGAAATTTCTTCCGTTTTGGAATTTTTGGAAAATTAGAAAAATAAAAAGCAGTCCGGAGAGCGAACGAGGCGGCCACAAGCCCTGCCACTGCCCCCTACCCCCTGGTGGCGGAGGGCAAGCTTGTGGGCACCTCATGTGCCTCCCGGACTCTGTTTTCTTGCGGAGGACTCCATCTGGACCAGAAAAAATCAATATATAGTCGCCCGAAGGTTTTGAGCTCCGTATTGCGTAGTTTTCCTCTGTTTTTGTTTCGAGCTTGTTGTTTGCTGCAGATTTAGAGCAAAGATGTCCCAGGAATCTGTTGGGGAGAATGATCTTCATCAAGTTCATGAGGAAGTAGATGCTGATCTGAAAAGAGTAGAAGTCATGGAAGCCAGGGATCAAGCAAATGAGAAAACCCAAGCTAGGGAGGAAGTTCAACCTAAGTTCAACATTGAAGACTGATTGCAATCTCTGGCGATGGCTAGACGAATGCTGATGACAACAAATCTTCCCCTGCAACGGCACCAGAAGAATGCTGCTAGCACTCCCCGGCAACGGCGCCAGAAAAATGCTGATTGCAATCTTTGGCGATGGCTGGATGAATGTTGATGACAACAAATCTTCCCCTGCAACGGCACCAGAAGAATGTTGCTAGCACTCCCCGGCAACAGAACTAGAAGAATGTTGTTGATGGCCCACCAGCGCGTGGGTTCGTAGCAGTTTTCGAGGGTAGAGTATTCAACCCAAATTTGTTGGTTCGCACGACGGGAGGTGAGAGAATACTCTCAAGTATTAGCAGCTGAATTTGTCAGATTCAACCACACCTGAAAGATTAGTATCTGCAAGCATAGTAGTAATAGGAAAGTAACGAGCAGCAGCAGCGGCAAGGAATAGCAGTAGTGACAGCAGTAGCAAGGAGCAACAGTAGCAAGCGACAGTAGTAGCAATAGTAGCAGCAGAGCAAGACAAGTAACAACAATAGCAACAGTAGTAACAGCAGCAGAGCAAAACAAGTGACAGCAGTAGCAACAGTAGTAGCAGCAGCAGAGCAAAACAAGTAACAGCAGTAGGACAAACTCGTAGGCAATGGGTCGGTGATTTGTTTGGATGATATTCATCATGCAACAGCTATAACACGGAGAGATATGTGGCTAGCTCCCGTTCGTCAATGTGATGTAGGCATGCATTACGTGTGTCGTCATACGTGCTTAGGGAAAAGAACTTGCATGACATCTATTGTCCATCCCTCCCGTGGCAGCGGGGTCCAAAAGGAAACTACGGGATATTAAGGTTCTCCTTTTAATAAAGAACCAGACCAACGCATTAGCACTTGGTGAACACATGAACTCCTCAAACTATGGTCATCACCGGGAGTGGTTCCGGTTATTGTCACTCCGGGGTTGCCGGATCATAACACATAGTAGGTAACTACAACTTGCAAGATCGGATCTAAAACACACATATATTGGTGACAACATAATAATTTCAGACCTGAAATCATGGCACTAGGGCCCTAGTGACAAGCATTAAGCATGGCAAAGTAGTAGCAACATCAATCTCAGAACATAGTGGATACTAGGGATCAATCCCCATCAAAACTAACTCGATTACATGATAGATCTCATCCTACTCATCACCGCCCAGCGAGCCTACGAATAGATTACTCACGAACGACGAAGAGTTTCATGGAATTGGAGAGGGAAGAAGGTTGATGATGACGATGGCAACGATTTCCCCTCTCCGGAGCCCAAGACGGACTCCAGATCTGCCCTCCAGATGAAGAACAGGTGGTGGCGGCACCTCCATATCGAAAACGCGACGAAAACTTCTTTTTTTATTTTTCGTGGGATGAAAGGGATCTTATAGAGCTGGAGTTGGGGGTGGCAGAGCCGTTTGGGCCCCACAAGCCTACCCACCACCACCAGGGGGTGGTGGCGGAGCCAGGGCTTGTGGCCCACTGGCCCACCCCCTAAGGTTGAACTTGCCGTAGATATTTTTCTTATTTTCCAAAACTGCTCCCCGTAAATTTTCAGGATGTTTGGAGAACTTTGATTTCTGCACAAAAATAACACCAAGGAAATTCTGCTGAAAACAGCATCAGTCCAAGTTAGTTCCATTCAAATCATGCAAATTAGAGTCCAAAACAAGGGCAAAAGAGTTTGGAAAAGTAGATACGATGGATATGTATCAAATACGTTGAAGGAGTAGATTTTCTCCAACCCTTCCTCCACGTGTTGTCTCCATCCTTGATTGAACTCTTGAGGTTTTGCAAAACAACTCGTGCTCGCAATATTTCTCTTTCTCGTGAAGTTGTTTTGCTGGAAAACCATTTCAGAGATCTCAAAGGTATAAATCAAAGATTTATAGCTCTCTTGGAATCAAAGGCGACAACAACACCACCATCACCACCAAAGGAAGACAACTAAGCATTGGTATGGGCAATCCCCTTGGCTTCTGCCATGCTTGGGGGAGTTGCCCTGGTATCGTATCACCTTTATATATTTTACTTTAACCTTTGTTTTAGTTCTTGCCTTTTCAGTTTTTTATTCCTTCTTTTAGAGGAATACGTCTTTAGTTTTTAGTTTGAGTCTTTTGCTTTTGTCTCTCCCCCGATGTATTCGAGCTTACGAGCTATATAATAAAGAGTTTCTTAGTCAAGGGCTTTGCTTTGTGCCATGATCAAAAGTATGAAAAGAACGATAGCATGAAAGATCATGAGACGATCTTATGGAAAGTGATAACTTCACACTTATGACACGTATGATGATTGAAACTTGTTGAGAATAAATCAACATAGACCTCAGTCATTGTTGCAATTAATAAGAAGTAATAAGGAAAGAGAGGTTCACATATAAATATATCATCTTAGACACTTTTTACAATTGTGAACACTCACCAAACTATTACATGCTTAGGAGTAGATGTTGGACAAGGAAGACAACATAATGAATTTTGTTTGCTTGGTTCCAAACAATGTTATATGATTAGAGATCCCTTAGCATGTGACGATTGCTTCCACCTCATATTATTTTCCAAAACTGCTCCCCGTAAATTTTCAGGACGTTTGGAGAACTTTGATTTCTGCACAAAAATAACACCAAGGCAATTCTACTGAAAACAGCGTCAGTCCAGGTTAGTTCCATTCAAATCATGCAAATTAAAGTCCAAAACAAGGGAAAAGAGTTTGGAAAAGTAGATACGACGGAGACGTATCAACTCCCGAAGCTTAAAACCTTGCTTGTCCTCAAGCAACTCAGTTGACAAACTGAGAGAGAAAGAAAAAATTTGACAAACTCTGTTTAATCTTGTTGTTGCAACTATGTCTAACTCATAACCAGAATTTCAGCAAGATCACAAGTTAACCACAAAAGAAAATGACACAAAGGTCTCACGGTAAACTAATATCAATGGCATAATCAGCTAACGAGCAAATTATAATGAGTTTCAAATACCAACACTTCAATCAAGACAAGCATGAAGCAATATGAATAGGTGGTATCTCGCTAGCTCTTTCTGAGACCGCAAAACATAAATGCAGAGCACTTTTAAAGATCAAGGGCTGACTAAACATTGTAATTCATAGCAACGAAGATCCAGTCATAGTCATACTCAATATCAATCAAAAGCAAAGCATAAAAATGACATAGGTGCTCTCTAATTGGTGCTTATATAAGAGGAGGATGACTCGACAGAAAAATAAATAGACAGGCCCTTCGCAGAGGGAAGCATTGATTTGCAGAGGTGCCGGAGCTCAAGCTTTGAAAATAGAGATAATAATTTTGCATGGCATGCTTTCATTGTCAACGCAATGACCAAGAGTTCTCAATATCTTCCATGCTACTTATGCTATAGGCGGTTCCCAAACAGAAAAGTAAAGTTTTAACTCCCCCACCACCAATCAATCACACTCCACGGCTAGCCGAATCCTCGGGTACCGTCCATACTAACATCAATCCGGGGGGAGTCTTGTTTTACAGTTATGTTTTCGATTTAAGCGTGGAACTGGGCATTCCAATTACCGGCCCCTTTCTCGTGAATGACTGTGAATAAATAGATGTCGAGGATCACACTCCTAGCATGGAGGATACCAATAGCCCTCTGTCACCACATGAGCGGTTCGGGCATGCAAAACAGATTATTTCTTGAAGGTTTAGAGAGTGGCACATGCAAATTTACTTGGAACGGCACGTAGATACCGCAAATAGGTAGGTATGGTGGACTCTCATGGAAAAACTTTTGGGTTTATGGAAGTGGATGCACAAGCAGTATTCCGCTTAGTACAAGTGAAGGCTAGCAAAAGACTGGGAAGCGACCAACTAGAGAGCGACAACAGTCATCAAGATGCAATGAGTTTGACTAACATTAAATGCAAGCATGAACAGGATATAAATCACCATGAATACGAACATCATAGAGGCTATGTTGATTTTGTTTCAACTACATGCATGAACATGCGCCAAGTCAAGCCACTTGAAACATTCAAAGGAGAATACCATCATATCATACTACATCATAGTCATCTCAAAATCTATGTTGGCATTCAAGAAAAACCATTATAAGCTCTCAACTAAATAAGCATGGCATCAGAAACTATGATCTCTAAGTTGTCATTGCAAACATGGTTCTCTCACAACAAAGCTAAATCTGGGTCAACAAGCTAGTCATATTTACAAAACAAAATAGGTAGAGTTCATACCAGCTTTTCAGTCTCAGTCACTTCATCATATGTCATCATTGTTGCCTTTCATTTGCACGATCGAACGATGAAAATGATAATAAGCGCATTGGACTAAGCTGAATCTGCAGGCAAACACAAAGGAGAAGACAAAATAATATGGTTCTTTGAAAGCTAAACAGGTAAGTATGCAAGAACCAATAAACATTGTAACCAATATATTCTACCTTGACACAAAGAAAAAGAAAACTATTTACACGGGAAAGCTCCCAACAAGCAAAATAAGAAAGAAAAATCTCTTTGGGTTTTCTCAAAAGGACACAAGACAAGAAAACAAGAAAACGAAAAGAAACTAGCATGGATAATACAGTGGCAAAGTGTAAACACCGGCTAACAAAGTGAAAGCATAAGCATGAATGTAAAGTCGGTGAGAACATGTACTCCCCCAAGCTTAGGCTTTTGGCCTAGCTTGGTCTACTCCCAAGGATGGTCCTGGCGAAACCCAAAGTCATAATGGGTGTTATACGGGAGTGCTGCAGCCACTGCCGGAATAGTTGCCTCACAAAGTCGAGCAGTAGTCGCCTCCCTCTCATACTCTTCTGTCTCTCCTATGGTTATGTAGTATCTTCGTTCTACCTGAAAGTCAAAGAAAGCAGGAGCAGGAAGGGTAATATGGAAAACACGCTGCCGGTTAACTATCAAGCGGTATAGGAGGGATCCATGATCTCTCTCAAGGAACTGGTAGTGTGTTAGAGCGACGCGATCAAGGTAGGCTGTACGGAGAGGAGGGTCTTCTGGACGGATGGATACTCCAAGAAAATTTGCTAAGCGTGTAGCATAAACTCCACCAAAGAAATCCCCCTCACTGGCATTTTTATTCAGCATCCTTGCTATTATAGCTCCCATATTGAAGCTCCTGTCACCTGTTACTGCGCTCTTAAGGATACTAAGGTCGGAAGCGCATAGGTGACAATGTGCACCCTTGCCGTTAATGCACCTACCTATGAAGAGGGCAAGGTAGTGCAAGGCAGGGACATGGATGCTTCCTATGGTGGCTTGCGTGATATCTCTGGTTTCTCCAACGGTTATACTAGAGACAAAGTCTCTGACCGAGGACTTAGGAGGATCATTAACACTACCCCCATCGGGTATCTTGCAAATCCTATTGAAATCCTCCAGATCCACGGTATATGATTTATCGTACAGATCAAACAGTATGGATGAGTCCGGGCCAACTGAGAATTTAGATCTACGCACGAAAGAGGCAGTGAGCATAGCATACTGTTCACATTTATCTGAGAGGAATTCTTCTAACACGGCATTGCGAACAAGTGTATCAAACTCATCCTTGACGCCTGCTTCGATCATGAACTCATCGGAAGGCCATTCACATGGTTGCACCGATGCGTCCCTTAGTTGAAAAGGTTCGGGCTCCCGAAAAGAGAGACAAGGACCCTTCTTACTTGAGGAACCACCATGAAACTTCCTCCTGAACATAATTTCCTTTTGCTGAAATTTTTGAAGTTCAAGAGAAAAGTTAATAAAGACCCATCACACCTTGTAGCAACTACTCCTACTAGTGCCTAGAGACCGTATCACGCGCTAAAACTACTTGGGACTAGCTAAAATCAACCTTTCAAGCACAAGAACAGGGTCGCCAAGGTAGCAAGAATTTGCGAAGGATAAAGAACTAGAGCAAAAACTAATTGGACCAATGGAGGAGTCACTTACCAAGGAGTAATTTCCCCAAAATGGTTCGGAGAATGGTGCTTTGAGCAAGGAGATCGAAAATTACAGCCAAATGAGCAAGAACACGGGTTTGAGCTCCGAAACAATTTTTTCTGGAGGTGGAAGAAGAGGTTAGGAGCTGGAATGAGTGGAGCGGGTGCCTGTGGGCCCCACAAGCTTGCACCCCGCCACCAGGGGGTAGGTGGCGGTGGCAGGGCTTGTGGCCCACTGGTCAGGGCCCCAGGCCAGCTCTCAGGCCCAGAAATTTTCAAAAATTCCAGAAAAAATCATCCTAAATTTCCAGGACCATCGGAGAACTTTTATTTTTAAGGTATTTTTCTCCGGGACGCTAAAACAGAACACAGGAAAAACTAAACTAACTCTATCATTTTTCTTCTAAGCAACAAAAAAGAAAACTTAAAACAGAGGTATGTGACTCCTTGATTTATCCATTTCATGGTCATCGAAAGAAATCTGTAAATGGGATTGATCAAGTCCTTATGACAAAACCTTCTTGAATCGCAAGAGAGAATGGAGAATTTTCGAATAGCCACTAAGTCACCTCAATGGGGATATGTATCTCCCCAACAAGCAAATCATACTTCATCTTGACACGAGGAATAGGGCATTCAAAGCTCCCAATGAGAATCGATGAAGTCTTTTCGATAGCATTGATGCAATTTACTTGATATCGTTTCTTCGGAAAGTGCACTGTGTGCTCATTACCGTTGACATGGAAAGTGACATTGCCTTTGTTGCAATCTATAACAACCCCTGCAGTGTTTAAAAAGGGTCTTCCGAGGATGATAGCCATGGCATCGTCCTCGGGAATATCCAAGATAACAAAGTCTGTTCAGATCGTGGTATTAGCAACCACAACAGGCACATCCTCGCAAATGCCGATAGGGAAAGCAGTTGATTTGTCGGCCATTTGCAGAGAAATTTCAGTGGGTGTCAACTTATCCAATTCAAGTCTACGATAAAGCGACAGCGTCATAACACTAACACCGGCTCCAAGGTCACATAAGGCTGTTCTTACGTAGTTCCCTTTAATAGAGCAAGGTATGGTGGGCACTCCGGGATCACCAAGTTTCTTAGGAGTTCCACCTTTAAAAGTGTAATTGGCAAGCATGGTGGAGATCTCAAGATCTGGTATCTTCCGTTTATTAGTCACGATATCTTTCATGTACTTGGCATACGGAGACATCTTGAGCATATCAGTTAACCGCATCTGCAGAAAGACGGGTCTTATCATCTCAACGAAGCACTCAAAATCCTCATCATCTTTTTTCTTGGATGGCTTAGGAGGAAAGGGCATAGGTCTCCAAACCCATGGCTCCCTTTCTTTACCATGCTTCCTAGCAGTGAAGTTATTCTTGTCGTATCTCTTAGGTTGTGGATTATTAGGATTAACCGTAGGTTCAATCTCCACATCCTCATCATTGCTAGGTTGAGCATTATTATGAACATCACTGTCCATATTGTCACTGGGTTCATGTTCATCACCAGATTGTGTTTCTGCATCAGACGCAGAAATATCATTAGGTTCTTCAGGTGTGACAGTATTTGGTGAACTAGCGTGTAGGTTTCTATCATCCTTCTTCTTCTCCTTAGGATGACTAGGTGCATCAGCATTGATTCTTTGAGAATCTTGATCAATTCTCTTTGGATGACCTTCAGGATACAAAGGTTCCTGAGTCATTTTGCCTCCTCTAGTAATGACTCTGACAGAGTTGTCATTTAATTCATTGAGCAGGTCATTCTGAGCTTTAAGTACTTGTTCTACCTGAGTAGTAATCATAGAAGCATGTTTACTCAGAAGCTTCAGATCATTGACATTTCTGTCTACACAGGCACTTAAATGGCTAAGCATACGAGTACTTTGTTCCAAATGTGTGCTAGCGTAATCATTGAAACTCTGTTGTTTGGCAACAAAGTTGTCAAATTCATCAAAGCATAGGCTAGCAGGTTTATCAAAAGGAATATAACTCTTATCAAACCTACGCAGAGAATTCACTTCTACTACCTGTATCGGGTTATCGAGACCATGGATCTCTTCGATAGGTGGTAGATTTTTGACATCTTCAGATCTAATGCCTTTCTCTTGCATAGATTTCTTGGCTTCTTGCATATCTTTGGGACTGAGGAATAGAATACCACTTTTCTTAGGAGTTGTCTTAGGAGGTGGTTCGGGAATAGTCCAAGCATTATCGTTGATCAACATGTTATTCAGTAGGGTCTCAGCTTGTTCTACAGTTCGTTCCCTAAAAACACAACCGACACAACTATCTAGGTGGTTTCTAGAGGCATCGGTAAGTCCGTTACAGAGGATATCAAGTATCTCGTTCTTCTTAAGAGGGTGATCAGGCAAAGCATTATGTAGCTGGACGAGCCTCCCCCAAGCTTGTGGAAGACTCTGTTCTTGTAGTTGAGCAAAGTTTTATATTTCCTGCAAGGCAACTTGCTTCTTATGGGCAGGGAAATATTTCTCACAGAAGTAATAGACCATCTCCTGGGGACTACGCACACATCCAGGAGCAATAGAGGTGAACCAAACTTTAGCGTCGTCCTTTAGAGAGAAAGGAAACAACTTAAGGATATATTAGTGGCGGATCTTCTCCCCATTAGTGAAAAGGTTGGCTATTTCGGATAGTTTGGCAAGATGGGCTATGACCGTCTCAGACTCATAACTGTGAAAAGGATTTGATTCGACTAGAGAGATTATCTCAGGGTCGACAGAGAATTCATAATCCTTATCGGTGACAAAGATAGGCAAAGTGGCAAACTTTGGGTCATTTTTCATCCTAGCTTCCCGAGATTTTTCCTTCCACTTGAGAAGTAATTTCTGAGCGTCATAGGCATTCTTACACACAAGAAAATCCTCAGCTATCTCTCCCTCCATAACGCAACCCTTAGGTATATCAGGCAATTCATATCTAGGAGAGCTAGATCTAGCAGGAGCAAAAGCAGGTTCTATCTCAATAGTATCGGGAGTTTCAGAAGCATCACGAGCATTGGCAGTAACTCTAGCAATATGAGCATCAAGGAATACTCCTAGTGGAACATCAGGCAAAGGAGTATCTCTAGCAGTATCAAGCATATCATCATCAGGCAAAATAGCATCTCTAGCATCATCAGGCAAAGCAGTATCAAGCATAGCATCTCTAGCAGTATCAAGCATAGCATCTCTAGCAGTATCAGGCATAGTATCAAGCATAGTATCATCAGGCATAGTATCAAGCATATCATCTCTAGCAGTAGTATCACAAGCATCATCAATCACAGGCGACATATCAAGATTTCTAGCAGGAGGTGATGTCGCAAACTTACTCATAACTGAAGGTGAATCAAGTGCAGAGCTAGATGGCAATTCCTTACCTCCCCTCGTAGTTGAGGGCAAGACTTTGGTCTTCGGATCCTTCAGATTCTTCATAGTGATCAGCATATATAAATCCCAAGTAACTCAGAGAATATAGCAATACCTCCCTGACAACGGCGCCAGAAAAATGCTGATTGCAATCTCTGGTGATGGCTATACGAATGTTGATGACAACAAATCTTCCCCTGCAACGGCACCAGAAGAATGCTGCTAGCACTCCCCGGCAACGGCGCCAGAAAAATGCTGATTGCAATCTGTGGCGATGGCTGGATGAATGTTGATGACAACAAATCTTCCCCTGCAACGGCACCAGAAGAATGTTGCTAGCACTCCCCAGCAACAGAACTAGAAGAATGTTGTTGATGGCCCACCAGCGCGTGGGTTCGTAGCAGTTTTCGAGGGTAGAGTATTCAACCCAAATTTGTTGGTTCGCACGACGGGAGGTGAGAGAATACTCTCAAGTATTAGCAGCTGAATTTGTCAGATTCAACCATACCTGAAAGATTAGTATCTTCAAGCATAGTAGTAACAGCAAAGTAGCGAGCAACGGCAGTGTAACGAGCAGTAGCAGCGGCAAGGAATAGCAGTAGTGACAGAAGTAGCAAGTAGCAACAGTAGCAAGCGACAGTAGTAGCAATAGTAGCAGCAGAGCAAGACAAGTAACAACAGTAGCAACAGTAGTAACAGCAGCAGAGCAAAACAAGTGACAGCAGTAGCAACAGTAGTAGCAGCAGCAGAGCAAAACAAGTAACAGCAGTAGGACAAACTCGTAGGCAATGGGTCGGTGATTTGTTTGGATGATATTCATCATGCAACAGCTATAACACGGAGAGATATGTGGCTAGCTCCCGTTCGTCAATGTGATGTAGGCATGCATTACGTGTGTCGTCATACGTGCTTAGGGAAAAGAACTTGCATGACATCTATTGTCCATCCCTCCCGTGGCAGCGGGGTCCAAAAGGAAACTACGGGATATTAAGGTTCTCCTTTTAATAAAGAACCAGACCAACGCATTAGCACTTGGTGAACACATGAACTCCTCAAACTATGGTCATCACCGGGAGTGGTTCCGGTTATTGTCACTCCGGGGTTGCCGGATCATAACACATAGTAGGTAACTACAACTTGCAAGATCAGATCTAAAACACACATATATTGGTGACAACATAATAATTTCAGATCTGAAATCATGGCACTAGGGCCCTAGTGACAAGCATTAAGCATGGCAAAGTAGTAGCAACATCAATCTCAGAACATAGTGGATACTAGGGATCAATCCCCATCAAAACTAACTCGATTACATGATAGATCTCATCCTACTCATCACCGCCCAGCGAGCCTACGAATATATTACTCACGAACGACGAAGAGTTTCATGGAATTGGAGAGGGAAGAAGGTTGATGATGACGATGGCAACGATTTCCCCTCTCCGGAGCCCAAGACGGACTCCAGATCTGCCCTCCAGATGAAGAACAGGTGGTGGCGGCGCCTCCATATCGAAAACGCGACGAAAACTTCTTTTTTTATTTTTCGTGGGATGAAAGGGATCTTATAGAGCTGGAGTTGGGGGTGGCAGAGCCGTTTGGGCCCCACAAGCCTACCCACCACCACCAGGGGGTGGTGGCGGAGCCAGGGCTTGTGGCCCACTGGCCCACCCCTTGAGGTGGAACTTGTCGTAGATATTTTTCTTATTTTCCAAAACTGCTCCCCGTAAATTTTCACGATGTTTGGAGAACTTTGATTTCTGCACAAAAATAACACCAAGGAAATTCTGCTGAAAACAGCATCAGTCCAAGTTAGTTCCATTCAAATCATGCAAATTAGAGTCAAAAACAAGGGCAAAAGAGTTTGGAAAAGTAGATACGATGGATATGTATCAAAGACGTTGAAGGAGTAGATTTTCTCCAACCCTTCCTCCACGTGTTGTCTCCATCCTTGATTGAACTCTTTAGGTTTTGCAAAACAACTCGTGCTCGCAATATTTCTCTTTCTCGTGAAGTTGTTTTGCTGGAAAACCATGTCAGAGATCTCAAAGGTATAAATCAAAGATTTATAGCTCTCTTGGAATCAAAGGCAACAACAACACCACCATCACCACCAAAGGAAGACAACTAAGCATTGGTATGGTCAATCCCCTTGGCTTCTGCCATGCTTGGGGGAGTTGCCCTGGTATCGTATCACCTTTATATATTTTACTTTAACCTTTGTTTTAGTTCTTTCCTTTTCAGATTTTTATTCCTTCTTTTAGAGGAATACGTCTTTAGTTTTTAGTTTGAGTATTTTGCTTTTGTCTCTCCCCCGATGTATTCGAGCTTACGAGCTATATAATAAAGAGTTTCTTAGTCAAGGGCTTTGCTTTGTGCCATGATCAAAAGTATGAAAAGAACGATAGCATGAAAGATCATGAGACGATCTTATGGAAAGTGATAACTTGACTTATGACACGTATGATGATTGAAACTTGTTGAGAATAAATCAACATAGACCTCAGTCATTGTTGCAATTAATAAGAAGTAATAAGGAAATAGAGGTTCACATATAAATATATCATCTTAGACACTTTTTACAATTGTGAACACTCACCAAACTATTACATGCTTAGGAGTAGATGTTGGACAAGGAAGACAACATAATGAATTGTGTTTGCTTGGTTCCAAACAATGTTATATGATTAGAGATCCCTTAGCATGTGACGATTGCTTCCACCTCATATTAGCCAAAACTCCCGCACCAAGTAGAGATACTACTTGTGCATCCATAAACCTCCAACCAGTTTTGCCATGAGAGTCCACCATACCTACCTATGGATTGAATAAGATCCTTCAAGTAAGTTGTCATTGGTGCAAGCAATAAAAATTGCTCTATAATATGTATGATCTATTAGTGTGTGGAAAATAAGCTTTGTACGAACCTGTGATGAGGAAGACACAAAAGCGACAGACTGCATAATAAAGTTCTTTATCACAGGAGGCAATATAAAGTGACGTTCCTCCGCACTAAGAGGACACGCATTCAAACCTCAAAAGTGCATGACAACCTCTGCTTCCCTCTGCGAAGGGCCTATCTTGTACCTTTTCTTTTTGCCCTTGTAAGAGTCATGGTGATCATCACAAATTCCCTATTTTTGCCTTTGTCTTGGCTACCGTCACATGTTTGGTTAAGATATATATTCATATATCAACTTGGAGTTGAGTACTTATGCTTTATTGTTGTTGACTTTACCCTTGAGGTAAATGGTTGGGAGGCAAAACTATAAGCCCCTCTCTTCTTCTGTGTCCAGCTGAAACTTTGACACCATGAGTACCACGTGAGTTGTAACAATTGTGGAAAACAAAAGAGATGATTGAGTATGTGGGTTTTCCTTACAAGCTCTTATTTGACTCTTTTTGATTTTGTGATAAATTGCAATTGCTTCAATGACTATGGACTATTCTTGGTTACTTCTCGGTAAGGTTTTTTGCTTCATGCTTTGCTTTGTGAAGGAATTGTTACTTTCCCATA
Organism: Hordeum vulgare subsp. vulgare; assembly: GCF_904849725.1. Lineage (NCBI taxonomy): Eukaryota > Viridiplantae > Streptophyta > Magnoliopsida > Poales > Poaceae > Hordeum > Hordeum vulgare. The sequence continues at coordinate 549,504,309 of NC_058524.1, read as the reverse complement.
AGAGTCTTTATGATGTATTGTTGTTCTATGTGTGATCATGATGCCCTCATGTCCGTATTATGTTTTATTGACACATTTGTCCCTCAACATGTGGACATGTTTATGGAACTTGGTTTTCGCTTGAGGACAAGCGAGGTCTAAGCTTGGGGGAGTTGATACGTCCATTTTGCATCATGCTTTCATGTTGATATTTATTGCTTTTTGGGCTGTTATATTACTTGTGGTACCATATTTATGCCTTTTCTCTCTTATTTTGCAATGTTTATTTGAAGAGGGAGAATTCAGGCAGCTGGAATTCTAGACTGGAAAAGGAGCAAATCCTAGTCCACTATTCTGCACATCTCCAAATGCCCTGAAAAGTTACGTGGATTTTTTCTGGATTATATAAAAAATACTGGGCGAAAGAACTACCGAAGGGGGGCCACCAGGGCTCCACTAGCCCTGCCACCGCCACCACTCCCTCGTGGCGCAGGGCAAGCTTGTGGGCTGCCTGACGGCCCACTAGCCCCCCCTCTTTTGCTCTATGAAGGGTTTTGGTCTGGAAAAAATCAAGAGGGAGCTTTTTCGTGGTTTCGCCGCCGCCACGAGGCGGAACTTGAGCAGATCCAATCTAGAGCTCTGGAAGGACGATCCTGCCGGGGAAACTTCCCTCCCGGAGGGGGAAATCGATGCCATCGTCATCACCAACATTCCTCTCGTCGGAGGGGAGGCATCTTCATCAACATATTCATCAGCACCATCTCCTCTCCAATCCCTAGTTCATCTCTTGTACCCAATCTTCGTCTCGCAACTCCGATTGATACTTGTAAGGTTGCTAGTAGTGTTGATTACTCTTTGTAGTTGATGCTAGTTGGATTACTTGGTGGAAGAGTTTAGGTTCAGATCCTTGATTCTATTCGTTACACCTCTGATCATGATTATGATTATGTCTTGTGAGTATTTACTTTTGTTCCTGAGGACATGGGATAAGTCAGGTTCATAATAGTCATGTGAATTTGATATTCGTTCGGTATTTTGATATGTTGTATGTTGTCTTTTCCTCTAGTGGTGTTATGTGAACGTCGACTACATAACACTTGACCATATTTGGGCCTAGAGGAAGGCATTGGGAAGTAGTAAGTAGATGATGGGTTGCTGGAGTGACAGAAGCTTAAACCCGAGTCTATGTGTTGCTTCGTGAGGGACTGATTTGGATCCACTAGTTTAATGCTATGGTTAGACTTTGTCTTAATTCTTCTTTTGTAGTTGCGGATGCTTGCGAGAGAGGTTAATCATAAGTGGGATGCTTGTACAAGTAAGGGCAGTACCCAAGCGCCGGTCCACCCACATATCAAACTATCAAAGTAACGAACGCGAATCATATGAACATGACGAAACTAGCATGACAGAAATTCCCATGTGTCCTCGGGAGCGTTTTTCCTGCTATAAGACTTTGTTCAGGCTTGTCCCTTGCAACAAAAGGGATTGGGCCACTTGCTGCACCGTTGCTACTACTTGTTACTTTTTACTCTTTGCTTGCTACGTTTCACCTCGCTACACAATCACTTGTTACCGCTACTTTTAGTGCTTGCAGTTATTACCTTGCTGAAATCCGTTTATCAGAGCCTTATGCTCCTCGTTCGGTTCGACACTCTTACTTATCGGAAGGACTACGATTGATCCCCTATACTTGTGGGTCATCGGTATGCTTGAGAAACTGCTGGCTAATCCTTTTACAGGAGATGGAACATCACATCCAGACTTGCATCTAATCTATGTAGATGAAGTTTGTGGTTTATTTAAGCTTGCAGGTTTGCCCGAAGCTGAGGTAAAGAAGGAAGTCTTTCCCTTATCTTTGAGGGATAAGGCGTTGACATGGTATAGGCTATGTGATGATACTGGATCATGGGACTACAATCGGTTGAAATTGGAATTTCATCAAAAGTTTTACCCTATGCATTTAGTACATCGTGATCGGAATTATATTTATAATTTTTGGCCTCGTGACAGGGAAAGCATCGCTCAAGCTTGGGGAAGGCTTAAATCAATGCTATATTCATGCCCCAATCATGAGCTCTCGAGAGACATTATCACTCAGGACTTTTATGCTCGCCTTTCTCATGATGATCGCACCATGCTTGACACTTATTGTACCGGTTCTTTTATAAAGAAAGATATTGACTACAAGTGGAATTTATTGGAAAGAATTAAACACGACTCTGAAGATTGGGAGCTTGAAGAAGGTAAGGAGTCAAGTATGAATTTCAAGTTTGATTGCGATAAATCCTTTGTTGAAACAAACACTTCTAGAGATTTTAGCAATAAGTATGGACTTGACTCTGAGATAGTAGCTTCTCTATGTGAATCTTTTGCTGCTCATATTGATCTCCCCAAAGAGAAGTGGTTTAAGTATCATCCTCCCTTAGAAGTCAATGTAGTTAAACCCAATCTAGGTGAAGAGAAAGTCATTGCCTATAATGATCCTATTGTTCCTTGTGCTTACACAGAGAAACCACCTTTCTCTGTTAGGATAAAGGATCATTCTAAAGCTTCAAATGTGATATGTAAAGGCTACATCAGACCACCTACACCCCCTGAGCAAATTAGAGTTGAACCTAGTATTGCTATTATCAAAGATCTCTTAACCGGAGACGTAGATGGGCATGTTATTCAATTCTATGAGGACGCCGCTAGAATTGCTAAACCTCACGCTAGAGACAAACATAGACCTGTTGTTGGCATGCCCGTTGTTTCTGTCAAGATAGGAGATCACTGTTATCATGGTTCATGTGATATGGGTGCTAGTGTTAGTGCAATACCCCAATCCCTATATAATTAAATCAAAGATGAGATTGCACCTGTTGAGATGGAATTCATTGATGTCACTATTAAGCTTGCTAATAGAGACACTATCTGCCCTGTGGGAATTGTGAGAGATGTCGAAGTCTTGTGTGGTAAAACGAAGTATCCTACTGATTTCCTCGTTCTTGCTACTACACAAGATAGATTTTGTCCCATCTTATTTGGTAGACCCTTCCTCAACACTGTCAATGCTCATATTGATTGCGTGAAACAGACTGTCACTGTTGGTTTTGGAGGTGTGTCTCATGAATTCAACTTCTCAAAGTTTTGTAGACAACCTCATGAAAAAGAGTCGTCTGGTAGGGATGAAATCATTGCTCTCGCCTCTATTGTCGTGCCTCCTACTGACCCTTTAGAGCAATATCTACTTGAACATGAAAATGATATGCATATGGATGAAAGAGATGAGATAGATAGAGTTTTTTTAGAACAATATCCTATTCTTAATAATAATTTGCCTGTTGAACTGCTTGGGGATCCACCCCCACCAAAGGGTGATCCTGTGTTCGAGCTTAAACAGTTGCCAGATACTCTTAAGTACGCCTATCTTGATGAGAAGGAGATATATCCTGTTATTATTAGTGCTAACCTCTCGAAGCACGAAGAAAAGAAGTTATTAGAAACTTTGAGGAAGCACCGTGCTGCTATTGGAAATACTCTTGATGATCTTAAGGGCATTAGTCCCACTCTATGTCAGCACAAGATTAAAACTGATCCTGATTCTGAACCAGTTGCTGATCATGAACGGAGGTTAAATCCTAAGATGAAAGAGGTAGTGAGAAAAGAAATATTAAAGCTCCTTGAAGAAGGTATCATTTATCCTATTGCTCATAGTGATTGGGTAAGTCCAGTGCATTGCGTCCCTAAGAATGAATTGATCCCACACAGGATTATTACTGGCTATAGGATGGTGATCGACTTCAGGAAATTGCATAAGGCAAATAGGAAAGACCATTACCCTTTGTCGTTTATCGACCAAATGCTAGAAAGATTATCTAAACACACACACATCTACTTTCTAGATGGTTATTCTAGTTTCTCCCAAATACCTGTTGCACAATCTGATCAGGAGAAAACCACTTTCACCTACCCCTTCGGTACCTTTGCTTATAGACGTATGCCTTTTGGCTTATGCAATGCACCTGCCACCTTTCAAAGATGTATGATGGCTATATTCTCTGACTTTTGTGAAAAGATTGTTGAGGTTTTCATGGATGACTTCTCCGTTTACGGGTCTTCCTTTGATGATTACCTCAGCAACCTTGATTGAGTCCTGCAGAGATGTAAAGCCACCAACCTCGTCTTGAACTGGGAGAAGTGCCACTTTATGGTTAATGAAGGCATCGTCTTAGGACACAAAATTTCTGAAAGAGGTATTGAAGTTGATAAGTCTAAGGTTGATGCAATAGAGAAAATGCCTTGCCCCACAGATATCAGAGGTATACGAAGTTTCCTTGGTCATGTGGTTTCTATAGAAGGTTTATTAAGGACTTCTCTAAGATTTCTAGGCCTCTTACCAACCTCTTGCAAAAGGATGTTCCTATTGTTTTTGATGAGGATTGTGAGGAAGGTTTCGAAATACTCAAGAAGGCTTTGATAACCGCACCTATTGGTCAACCACCTGATTGTAACTTACCCTTTGAAATCATGTGTGATGCTAGTGATTACATTGTTGGTGCTGTTCTAGGACAAAGAGTTGACAAGAAGTTGAATGTTATTCACTAAGCTAGTAAAACTCTAGACAGTGCTCGAAGAAACTATGCTACTACGAAAAAGGAATTTTTAGCAGTCGTGTTTGCATGTGAGAAGTTCAGATCTTACATAGTTGACTCCAAAGTCACTATTCACTCTGATCATGCTGCTATTAAGTACCTTATGGAGAAGAAGGACGCTAAACCTAGACTAATCAGATGGGTTCTCTTGCTACAAGAATTTGATTTGCACGTTGTTGACAGAAAGGGCGCTGATAACCCTGTAGCAGATAACTTGTCTAGGTTGGAGAATGTCCTTGATGACCCACTACCTATTGATGACAGCTTTCCCGATGAGCAATTGAATGTCATCAGTACTTCACGTAGTGCACTGTGGTATGCTGATTATGCACACTATATTGTTGCCAAATATATACCACCCAGTTTCACCTACCAGCAAAAGAAGAAATTCTTCTTTGATTTGAGACATTACTTTTGGTACGATCCCCACCTTTATATGGAAGGAGTAGATGGTGTTATTAGACGTTGTGTACCTGAACATGAACAGGGACAGATCCTACAGAAGTGTCATTCTGAGGCCTACGGAGGACATGTTGTTGGAGATAGAACTGCACACAAGGTATTGCAATCAGGTTTCTATTGGCCCACTCTCTTCAAGGATGCCCGTAAGTTTGTCTTGTCTTGTGACGAATGTCAAAGAATAGGAAACATCAGTAAACGTCAGGAAATGCCTATGAACTATTCATTTGATGTTTGGGGCTTTGATTATATGGGAGCTTTTCCAAAATCCAATGGGTATACTCATATCTTAGTTGTTGTTGATTACGTCACTAAGTGGGTAGAAGCTATTCCCACTAGAAGTGTTGATCATCACACCTCTATTAAGATGCTTAAAGAAGTCATTTTCCCAAGATTTGGAGTCCCTAGATATCTGATGACTGATGGTGGTTCACACTTCATTCATGGTGTTTTCCGTAAGATGCTTGCTAAGTATGACGTCAACCATAGAGTTGCATCTCCTTCTCATCCTTAGTCTAGTGGTCAAGTGGAGTTGAATAACAGAGAGATCACATTGATCTTGCAAAAGACTGTCAATAGGTCTCGAAAGTATTGGTCTAGCAAACTTGATGATGCACTGTGGGCTTATAGGACTTCTTATAAGAATCCCATGGGCATGTCACCGTACAAAATGGTTTACGGTAAAGCATGTCACGTACCTCTTGAGCTAGAGCATAAAGCTTATTGGGCAATCAAAGAGCTCAACTTTGATTTCAAACTTGCCGGTGAGAAGCGGTTGTTTGACTTCAGCTCGCTGGATGAATGGAGAACTCAGGCATATGAGAATGCCAAGTTGTTCTAGGAAAAGGTTAAGAGGTGGCACGATAAAAGGATACAAAAACGTGAGTTCAATGTAGGTGATTGTGTCTCGCTATCTAATTCTCGCTTAAGATTTTTTGCAGGCAAGCTTCTCTCTAAATGGGAAGGTCCCTACGTTGTTGAGGAAGTATATCGTTCCGGTGCCATCAAGGTCAACAACACAGAAGGTAATTTTCCAAGAGTAGTAAATGGGCAAAGAATCAAGCATTACATCTCAGGTACTCCCATAAATGTTGAAAGCAATATCATCAATACCATAACTTCGGAGGAGTACCTAAGGGATGTTTATCAGCCTGTTTCAGACTCCGAAAACGAAGAGGTATGTGATTCGGTAAGTAAATGGACTCCAAAAAAATTCCAGTAGGAAATTTTCTCCGTTTTGGAATTTATGAAAAAATAGAAAAATATAAAGCAGGCCGGAAAGCGCACGAGGCGGCCACGAGCCAGGTAGGCACGGCCTACCCCCCCCCAGCCGCGCCTAGGGGGCTCGTGGGCACCTCGTGTGCCTCCTGGACTCCGTTTTCTTGTGGAGTACTCCTTCTGGTCTGGAAAAAATCATTATATATTCGCCCGAAAGTTTTGACACACGTATCACGCAGTTTTCCTGTGTTTTCGTTTCTAGCCTGTTTCTGCTGCAGATCTAGATTTCTATGGCGTCCCCAAAAGCTCCGAAGGACAAGGTCTTTGAGAAGGTTCTCAATCCCAACCTCGCGGAAGTGTTGTAACACCCTCAATCTATCAAGATGAGTGAGGGGACGTTGCACATCCGTGATGTTGAGGGGCCTAAGAAGACCGGAAGCGTGGAGATGAGGCTCGAAGCAATGGAGCAACAAGTCTTCAAGTGCGAAGGGATGGTGGAGCGTGGACTCAACACCAACCACATGATGATCACGGAGTTCACCAACAAGCACAAGATCGATGTCAACGACATCGGGAAGCACCTCTCCTGGCTCTATGACAGAATTGATCATCTCCAAGCCCAGATCTATGACATGTAGAATCAAAACTGTGAGTATGAGTATAGATTTGAATCAATATGGTTGGCTGCAGATTTGAGGATTCCGGAGACTCGATCATCTTTCCATGATGGAGCACCTATGCCTTGGAAGACGGAGGATCAAACCCAGGTGGCAACAACTCCACTACCATCACCGCCAAAGGAAGACAACTAAGCATTGGTATGGGAAATCCCCTTGGCTTGTGCCAAGCTTGGGGGAGCTGCCCCTGTATCGTATCACCATCATATCTTTTGCTTTTACCTTTGTTTTAGTTCTTTCCTTTTTAGTTTTACTTCTTCTCTTGTGGAATAAAGTCCTTAGTGTTTAGTTTGAGTCTTTTGCTTTGTGTCTCCCCCGATGTATTCGAGCTTGTGAGCCATATAATAAAGAGTATCTTAGTCAAGGGCTTTGCTTCGTGCCATGATCAAAAGAATGAGAAAAGAACAAAAGCATGAAAGATCATGTAATGATCTTATGGAAAGTTGTAGCTTCACATATAAAATGTATGATGATTGAAACTTGTTGAGAATAGACAAACATAGACCCTAGTCATTGTTGCAATTATTAAGAAGTAATAAGGAAGGAGAGGTTCACATATAAATATATCATCTTAGAATTCATCTATAATTGTGAGCACTCACCAAACTATTACATGCTTAGAAGTAGATGTTGGACAAGGAAGACAACATAATGAATTGTGTTTGCTTGGTTACGAACAATGTTATATGACTAGAGATCCCTTAGCATGTAACGATTGCTTCCACCTCATATCAACCAAAACTTCCGCACTAAGTAGGGATACTACTTGTGCATCCATAAACCTTCAACCCAGTTTTGACATGAGAGTCCAACATACCTACCTATGGATTGAGTAAGATCCTTCAAGTAAGTTGTCATCGGTGCAAGCAATAAAAATTGCTCCCTAAAGTATGTATGATCTATTAGTGTGTGTGGAAAATAAGCTTTGTACGAACCTGTGATGAGGAAGACATAAAAGTGATAGACTGCATAATAAAGTTCTTTATCACAGGAGGCAATATAAAGTGACGTTCCTTTACACTAAGAGGTCGCACATCCAAACCTCAAAAGCGCATGACAACCTCTGCTTCCCTCTGCGAAGGGCCTATCTTGTACCTTTATTTTTTGTCCTTGTGAGAGTCATGGTGATTAACACCAATTTCTTATTCCGCCATTATCTTGGTGAACGTCATATGCTAGGGAAAGATCTATATTCATATATCAACTTGGAGATAAGTACTCATGAATTATTATTGTTGACATTACCCTTGAGGTAAATGGTTGGAAGGCAAAACTATAAGCCCCTATATTTCTCTGTGTCCGACTGAAAATTTGATCTCATGAGTACCACGTGAGTTGTAACAATTGTAGAGAACAAAATGATGATTGAGTATGTGGATTTTCTTTACAAGCTCCTATTTGACTCTTTCCGATGTTATGATAAATTATAATTGCTTCAATGACTATGGACTATTGGTTGTTACTTCTCGGTAAGGTTTTTGATCCATACTTTACTTTGTGAAGGAATTGTCACTTTGGCATAAGAGTCTATATGATGTATTTTTGTTCTATGTGTGATCATGATGCCCTCATGTCCGTATTGTGTTTTATCGACACCTCTATCTCTAAACATGTGGACATGTTTATTGATCTCGGCTTTCGCTTAAGGACAAGTGAGTCTAAGCTTGGGGGAGTTGATACGTCCATTTTGCATCATGCTTTCATGTTGATATTTATCGCTTTATGGGATGTTATTACACATTGTGGTACCATACGTATGCCTTTTCTCTCTTATTTTGCAAGGTTTACCCAAAGAGGGAGAATACCGGCACGTGGAATTCTGGACTGAGAAAGGAGCAAGTTTGAGACCCCTATTCTGCGCAACTCCAAACGCCCTGAAAATCAACGTGGATTTTTTTGGGAATATATAAAAAATACTGGGGCGAAGAAGTGTCGGAGGGGTGCAACCAGGGGCCCATGAGCCTGGTAGGCGCGGCCTTCCCCCTGGCCGCGTCTAGAGGGCTCGTGGGCACCCTGGTGGCCCACTGGCGCCTATGAAGGGTTTCGTCTGGAAAAAAATCAAGGAGGAGCTTTCGGGAGGAGGAGGCGCCGCCACGAGGCGGAACTTGAGCAGAACCAATCTAGAGCTCCGGCAGGACGATCCTGCCGGGAAAACTTCCCTCCCGGAGGGGGAAATCGTCGCCATCATCATCACCAACACTCCTCTCATCAGAGGGGAGTCATCTCCATCAACATCTTCATCAGCACCATCTCCTCTCCAAACCCTAGTTCATCTCTTGTAACCAATCTTCGTCTCGCGACGCCTATTGGTACCCGTAAGGTTGCTAGTAGTGTTGATTACTCTTTGTAGTTGATGCTAGTTGGTTTGCTTGGTGGAAGATTATATATTCAGATCCATTATGATATTCATTACCTCTCTGTTCATGAATATATCCATGCTTTGTGAGTAGTTACTTTTGTTCCTGAGGACATGGGATAAGTCTTGCTATTAATAGTCATGTGAATTTGATATTCGTTTGGTATTTTGATATGTTGTATGTTGTCTTTTCCTCTAGTGGTGTTATGTGAACGTCGACTACATAACACTTCACCATATTTGGGCCTAGAGGAAGGAATTCGGAAGTAGTAAGTAGATGATGGGTTGCTAGAGTGACAGAAGCTTAAACCCTAGTTTATGCGTTACTTCGTAAGGGGCTGATTCGGATCCATTAGTTTAATGCTATGGTTAGACATTGTCTTAATTCTTCTTTCGTAGTTGCGGATGCTTGCGAGAGGGGTTAATCATAAGTGGGATGCTTGCCCAAGTAAGGGCAGTACCCAAGCGCCGGTCCACCCACATATCGAACTATCAAAGTAACGAACGTGAATCATATGAGCATGATGACAATTAGCTTGACAGATTTCCCATGTGTCCTCGGGAGCCCTTTACCTCCTATAAGACTTTGTCCAGGCTTGTCCCTTGCTACAAAAGGGATTGGGCCACTTTGCTGCACCGTTGCTACTATTGTTACTTGTTACTTGCTATGTTTCATCTCACCACACAATCACTTGTTACCGATAATTTCAGTGCTTGCAGTTATTACCTTGCTGAAAACCGCTTATCACATCCTTCTGCTCCTCATTGGGTTCGACACTCTTACTTATCGAAAGGACTACAATTGATCCCCTATACTTGTGGGTCATCAGAGGGTGATCACACAAAGCATTGAGTAACTGGATAAGCCTCCCCCAAGCTTGTGGGAGACTCTCTTCTGCAATCTGCACCAAGTTATATATCTCCTGTAAGGCAGCTTGTTTCTTATGGACAGGAAAATATTTCTCACGGAAATAGTAGGACATATCCTGGGGACTACGCACACAACCAGGAGCAAGAGAAGTGAACCAAGCTTTAGCATCACCCTTTAGTGAGAAAGGAAACAACTTAAGGATATAGTAGTGGCGAATTTTCTCCTCACTAGTGAATAGGGTGGCTATATCATTCAGTTTGGTGAGATGTGCTACAATGGTTTAAGATTCATACCCATGAAAAGGATCAGATTCGGCCAAAGTGATTAACTCAGGATCGACAGAGAATTCATAATCCTAATCAGTGACAAAGATGGGTGAAGTAGCAAACTTAGGATCGTATTTCATTCTAGCATTCAAAGATTTTTCTTTCCACTTGCGTAATAGATTCTCAAGATCATAGCTATCCTTACAAGAAAGAAAACCCTCAGCAACCTCTCCCTCCATAACATAACCCTTGGGTATATCAGGCAATTCATATCTAGGGGAGCTAGATCTAACAGGCGTAGCAGCAGGTTCTATCTCAATGATTTCAGCTGTCTCAGAAGTATTATCACACTCAGCAGTAACTCTAGCAATCTGTGCATCAAGGAATTTACCCAGTGGTAAATTATCAAGCAAAGCATCATCATGAGCATCATGGATAGCAAAAGTAGCATCATCAAGCACAGGCGACATATCAGAGTTCCTAATAGGTTGTGGTGTCGCAAATTTACTCATGACAGAAGGTGAATCAAGTGCAGAGCTAGATGTCAGTTCCTTACCTATCCTCGTAGTTGAGGGCAATACTTTGGTTTTTGGATCTCTCAAATTCTCATAGTGATCAACAGATATAAATTCCAAGTGACTCATAGAATATAGCTATGCTCCCCGGCAACGGCGCCAGAAAAAGGTCTTGATAACCCACAAGTATAGGGGATCGCAACAGTTTTCGAGGGTATAGTATTCAACCCAAATTTATTGATTCGACACAAGGGGAGCCAAAGAATACTCTCGAGTATTAGCAGTTGAGTTGTCAATTCAACCACACCTGAAAGACTTAGTATCAACAGAAAAGCTTTAGCGGCAAAGTAGTAACGGTAACAGTGATAATAGTAGCAGTAGTGACAAGTGTGACAGCAGTAGCGACAAAGTAACTTAGCAAGGACCAGTAGGAGAAAGCTCGTACGCATTGGATCCGTGATGGATAATTATGCTGGATGGCATTCATCATGCAACAGTTATAACATAGGGTGATATGCAAATAGCTCCAGTTCATCAATGTAATGTAGGCATGCATTCCGTATATAGTCATACGTGCTTATGGAAAAGAACTTGTATGACATCTATTGTCCATCCCTTCCGTGGCAGCGGGGTCCTAATGGAAACTAAGGGATATTAAGGTCTCTTTTAATAGAGAACCGGAACAAAGCATTAGCACATAGTGAATACATGAACTCCTCATACTATGATCATCTCCGGGAGTGGTTCCGGTTATTGTCACTCCGGGGTTGCCGGGTCATAACACATAGTAGGTGACTACAACTTGCAAGATATGATCAAGAACACACTTATATTGCTGAAAACATAATAAGTTCAGATCTGAGATCATGGCACTCGGGCCCTAGTGACAAGCATTAAGCATAGCAAAGTAGTAGCAACATCAATCTTAGAACATAGTGGATACTAGGGATCAAACCCCATCAAAACTAACTTGATTACGTGATAGATCTCATCCAACTCATCACCGTCCAACAAGCCTACGATGAGGTTACTCACGAATGATGGAGAGCATCATGGGATTGGCGATGGAGGAAGGTTGATGATGACGATGGCAACGATTTCCCCTCTCCGGAGCCCAGAACGGACACCAGATCTGCCCTCCGGAGGAAGAACAGGTGGTGGCGGCGGCTCCGTCTCATAAACGCGATGAAAACTTCTCTCTTTATTTTTTCCTCGACGAAAGGGTCTAAATAGAGTCAGAGATGGAGGTGGCGGAGCCACGAGGACTCCACGAGCCTGCACGGCGCGGTCAGGGGGGGCGCGCCCTGAGCACTCGTGGGCCCCTGGCTCCTCGTCTCCACTTGATTCTTGCGCCGGTATTTTTTATATATTCCACAAAAGTTCCCCGTAAGTTTCCAGGACATTCCGAGAACTTTTGTTTCTGCACAAAAACAACACCATGGAAATTCTGCTGAAAACAGTGTTAGTATGGGTTAGTTCCATTCAAATCATGCAAATTAGAGTCCAAAACAAGGGAAAAGAGTTTGGAAAAGTAGATACGATGGAGACGTATCAAGGCACCGTCGGGGTAGTAGGCGTCGTCGGTGGGGTACTCCATCTCCTAGGCTCCATCATCTGGTCGTATCAACGGATCACGGGGAAAAGGGGGAGCAAAGCAACGGTGAGTACTCATCCAAAGTACTCGCAAGACTTATATCAGAACTATGCTAAGTATGCATCCGTATGAAATGAAGGGGGGGGGGGGGGTTATGTGGACTCACTACATAAATGCCAGAATAGAGAGAGAAGACTACTCCTAACGAAGACTAGCATCTTTACGGGTCTTGCAGCAACACACGAAAGTAGAACAGGGGTAACACAAATAATAGTCATATTGTTGCAGCAATATTAAAATGTGGTCACGCCCAAAGACCCTTCCTTGACTCCCTGCGAGAAAGCAATCCCGGGGCAAACAATCTAGTTAAGTAACCATTGTAGTTGTATAAGATCGGGGCACAAATCCAAATCGTCCTGTAACCATGGGCACGACTATCCGAATAGTTTATTTCTTCCCTGCAGGGGTGCACCACAGTTCCCAACATGCTTGATAAACTCTGACCAGACATACTTTCCTGGGTCATGCCTGGCCTCGGAACATCAACACGGTGTAGCCCCACCTAGGCTCAACAGAGAGGCCAGCCCGCCAGTCTAAATCCTAAACACAAAGGGTTCATGGGCCCACTTTCCCTCTGCGCTCCTGCATGATGCATGGGCGGCCGAGGTCAGTCCTAGCACCCCTTATACAAGCGTGATGCATATCTGGACCACTCGGGCGTGCGCTACTCCATTGCTGACATCTGAAGAGATTTGGCTGATACCACGACGTTGAGAACCCATGACTCCTCTCACACAGATGGTTAGTGTGAAAAGGTCTCCCGACCAACTCACATCAAATACCCAAATCCATTAGCATTTTAATTAAACTCGAGGATGTGTGGCAAGGACCAGGATGCCTAGCCATGCCTCGTCACATTCACGCGGGAATCCACCCGCCAAACATTGTCCATCAATGTTCCCAGTAGCACGGTCAAGTAACATGTGGTCGAAACATCAAAGGGTTCCAAGGTATCACCCTCGATGGATGTCGTATGATGTAACCGTCAAGGTGGCCAGGGAGGAATCACCCTCGCTGGACCAGCTTGAAGGGTTGTATGACAGAGTCGTTATCGGAGGTGGGGCACGAGGAATCACCCTCTCAGAACCACCACCGGTTAACTTCACTACGATGCTAACATCGGGGTACGTAAAGAGGTGTCACCCTCGGTACCCGATAGTAGCCCTGCAGCATCGTACAACTAAGGGGGTGTAAGTACGGTGTCGGGTCTTGGCTCGTCGATCAGAAGATCGAGACTAGACGATAAAGTGGGGCGACTGGTCTAAGGGGTATGAGGGGATGACTGAGCCACCTATACTAAGTGGTTTAAACTGGTACTGAAAGTAGCAGTTCATCAAAATCAGGCTATGCATCAGATATAGGAGCTAACTACAATAGTAGTAAAATTCTAATGCAACCAGGAGGGAGAGAGAAATAGGCGATATAGGGATGATCAAGGTGTGTTTGCTTGCCTTGCTGCTCTACGGCAAAGGGCTGGTCATCAGGAGGATAGAAGTACCCGGCAGCAACGTCATTCTTGGGGTCTACCGGTAAGAAGAGGGGGAAGAAACAATAAATATAAACGCAGATGCAAACACTAAGCATGACATGTCAAAGCAGGGTTAGGCATGAGCTAACGCAGTGCTAGTCATAGACGGGTCGGAAGAATATCTGACGATATTTTCCGGGTCTCCCGCTACTACTGGTGAGACTAAAAACGGTGAAAACGTTCCACGTTTGTTATGCTAGGGACGCGTGACACACGAATAGACCACGTATCTAGGTTCGTCTCGTTTTGCAGATGAACTTTCATGTTCAAAGTATTTTCATCAGACTTACGATTTATTTTATATTAATTTTTAAAGTTTTATTAATTATTTAGAAATTAACAGATTTAATTATATTAGATAATTAAATATGACATCGCGATGATGTCAGCATGACATCAGCAGTCAACGGGGCTTGACTGGTCAAATATGACCAGTGGGTCCCATGTGTCATAGGCATAATTATTATTAGGATTAAATAATTATTTAATCAAGTTAATTAGTGGGGTGAGACCCGACTGTCATACACTGCTTAGGCTAATTAATTTATTTTAATTAACATATTCATCTAACAGTTTATCTAATTAACTTACCTAATTTTTAAACATTATAATTAGCTAAATAATAATTATTATTAAATCCTAAATATTCCAAAAATAGTAAATACTAATTAACTAATTAATTAATCCAATTAATTAATTTCTTAATATTAAATATTTATAAAACTATTTTTCTACTTTTTATTTTTGCATGTTTTATGAGGGGCCCCACCTGTCATTTGGGGGAGTTGGGGGGCCCAACTGTCATTGAGACAGTGAGCACAAACCTACGTTACGCGCGCACACATTCGTACAAACATTTGTACACATGTTTATATACATACATTCATACATGCATAAATTTGTACATACATACACCTACACATATACATACATACATATATATCCTTTTTTTTCTTTTTTTACATACACACACATGTGGGGTTATTTCCGGTTACACTAATCACACGGGGGTTAATCCCCCTGGTTACAGGATGGCCCAAGGCCGGCCGACGCGAGGCCATCTGGCCAGGGGGCGCGGTGGTGGGGCTACGGGAGGTGCAGCGGGGCTACGGTGGTCGCGTTGGTGGCCGGAGCGAAGGGAGAGAAGAAGGGGAGGGAGGAGCCCGGGGGCTCACTTGCGTTGTAGAGGTGCAGATGCTCGGTGTGGAGGTGGCCAGTGGTGGAGGCAACCGGAGGGGCGGTGGAGATGGGGCCGGCGGGGACGGTTGATTCCAGCGAGGGGGTGGTCCAGCGATGCCGACGTCGTGGCGGTCCGGCAAGAACGACGGCTGGCGGGGGCCGGAGTGGGCACGGTGAGGCGGGCCAGCGTGAGGGCGACGGCTGGTGCGGGGCGAGGGAGGCCGATCGGTGGTGGCGCTAGGGTCGGCCGGTGCAGGTGGCGCCGGGGCTGGCGCATGTCGGATGGGGTGGAGGAGGGTCGGCCGGTCGATGGGGTGGAGTGTGGCTGGCGAGCGCTGCACGGGGGAGCGAGGGCTGGGATGGACGAGGGGATCTGGCGTGGGGGGTCAATGGGGGCGAGGGGAACGAGGGTGGCGGCGAGGCTGGCTCGTGCGAGGCGAGCGCTGGAGAGGCGCGCGAGGAAGGGGGTGGCGAGGGCCTAGGGCGAGGGGAGGGGGCTCGGTAGCCAGAGGTGAGCGAGAGGCGAGGGACGAGTGGACGATGGGGTGGGGGATGAGGGGGTCGTTCCCCTCGTGGTGGAGTGGCGGCGCAGGTGGGAGGGAGTGGGGAGTTGGTGAGGGGCGCTGGGCTAGGGTTCGTGGGGGATTTTAAACCCCCAAGTTTTAGATGGGCCGGTTGGGTGGGGCTGGGGTGGCTGGCACCGGCCCGGTGGGGTGGGGAGGGTTTTTTGTTCTTTTTCTTCCTTTTTTATTTTTTCTGTTTTCTTTAAATATTAAACAACTCATGTCTTAATTATTTAGAGGCTCTAAATTATTTTCAAAAATGCCCGCTCTGATTTTATGAAATCTTAGGGAATATTTGCAACCCATCCAACATTTTTATTTTCAGCTTCGCAGAACTTTTAAAATCCACTTTTTGGACGAATTAATTTTGCAACGAAATTTAACGGGATTTGATCCAACGCGAGTTTAACAATAGTAACCACGGTGACGTGGCATCATTAGCATAGGATTACTGTAGCTTAATTACATAGATCACTGTAGCAAAAGTTGAGGATGTCATAGGTGATAACCCACAAGTGTAGGGATCGTTTGTAGCCTTTTTTGATAAGTAAGACTGTCGAACACAATGAGGAGCTAAGGGTAGAATGAATATTCCCTTCAAGTTCTATCGACCATCGATACAACTCTATGCACATTTAGTATTCACTTTACCTAGAACAACTATGAAACTAATTTGTAGGTAATAAAACTAGAACTACTTTGCAAGAATAAAATTAGGAGTACTTATAGAGAATAAAACTACAAATACTTTGTAAGATAATAAAAGCTAGTTGTTTAGTAGAATGCATTTGGAACACAAGAGAAAGATTGTCCATAGGCAATTGAATATAACATGATGGATACTTATCATATGTAATGAGGGAGAGGCATACGCTAACATACTTTCCATACTTGGAACACATGCACTTATGGTTGGAACTCTAGCAAGCATCCGCACCTACTAAAGATCATTAAGATAAAACCCAACCATAGCATTAACACATCAAGTCGTCTTTACTCCCATACGCAACAACCCCCTTACTCGGGTGTAAGCTTATCTGACTCTATCCACCCACTATAAGTGAATCATGAATGTATTGCAACACTCTCCAGCGAGAATCCCTCACTTGTGCGTGACACGGAAGTCACCATAGGATAGCACCATATTAACGCACAACTAATATCAATCACACCATACCACAATTAACCCGTAAAACAAAAAAATCTACTCAAACATCATAGGATAGCCACACATCATTGTATAATAATATATAGCATTAAGCACCATGTTTAAGTAGAGATTACAACATGAAAAAGAGATTTTATACCGCTACATAGAGGGGAGAGAGTTCGTGGTGATGGCGGCGAAGTTGTTAGTGTAGATCACTGTCATGATGGTTGCCCCGGCGGTGCTCCCGCGCCACCAGGAGAGAGGGGAGAGAGCCCCCTTCTTCTTCTTCTTCTTCTTCCTTGGTATCCCCCCTAAATGAGAGGAGAGTTTCCCCTCTGTTCCATGCCCGCCATGGCTCCCGGAGGGCAGTAGCCCCTCCGAGATTGGATCTCTCTTTTTGTTTCTCTTCTGTTTTCGCAACTGTTTCCTGACCCCTTCACCATGTTTTAAATATCTGGAGATCCATAAATCCAATTGGGCTAAAATTTTGAGGGAATTTTTATCGAGAAATTATCTTTCTTGCGGAAAAAGAACGGACCCAACTGACTTACGGGGTGGTCCCAAGCCATCAGGGCACATCCACCCCCCGGTCGCGCCCTGCTGACTTGGGAGCACCTCGGGCACCGTGTTGCGTTGATTCTTCTTCTCAAAATTCACATATATTCCAAAAAAAGTCTGTAAATTTTTATCGCTCATGGACTTTGTTGGATTTTCTGCAAAACATGCAAAAACAATAGTAACCGGCACTAGGCACTGGATCAGTAAGTTAGTCCCAAGAATGTTATATATTGTTGCGAAAAGTATATGAAAGTTACAGAGTATTGACATGAAACAATCAAAAGTTATAGATATAACGGAGACGTATCATATGGGTCTTCATACGCCCGACCCCTTGCTTCACTCACAACTCACTTTGAGACCTTCTTTGTCATCTTGTATTTTTTTTATGTTTTCTGCACTCCTATCGAGGCATAGACGTCTAAATAGCCTTTCTTTTTGTTAATAGCCTTCTAAACATCATCATTCCACAACTAGGTATCTTTAGCTTCTGATGTCCCCTTCCAACCTTGATTCATGTCCGCAATGGTTGGCGTCCAACTGCACACTCAAGCATATGTGGGTTACTTAATTGGATGACACTAGCTTTGCTAACCAAAATATATAGGGAACCCTTGCGGTCACCCTACTAATAAGTGGGCATGCGTTGACCAACTCCTCAATCGTGTGATCAACTTTTAATTGTGCGGCATACAACAACTCTACTCATACACTATTTTGCAACACATCCCTTGTTGTGAGACGCACGAGCACAACACGGGCTCTGTTGCAAACCGATTAGGGTGAGGTGCACAACAACCCTATTCCGTATACTTGTTTGCAATATGGGTGTTGCTGCAAGATATGTGAGAGCAACACATGCTTGTAGACCGGTCAACATAGCAGTCACAACATAGTTCATGTTGTAAATGTAGAATATGCTTTGAACGGATTGCAAAATAACTCATGTTGCAAACCACGAACGCAACA
The DNA here is from genome assembly GCF_904849725.1 of Hordeum vulgare subsp. vulgare. Taxonomy (NCBI): domain Eukaryota; kingdom Viridiplantae; phylum Streptophyta; class Magnoliopsida; order Poales; family Poaceae; genus Hordeum; species Hordeum vulgare. The sequence goes on along the minus strand of NC_058524.1, from coordinate 549,485,733 downwards.
TCAGCCATATTGCAAATAGCTGGAGCACGACTCATACAACATGTCACTCGACGCGGTTGAGCGCAATATGGCTTATGTTACAAACCATGAATGTAACGGGAGCCATGCTGCAAATGACTGGAGTGGTCGATTAGACGTATATCGTCTAGTATCTGACGGCTCTCGCAGTGGCTGATCTGATCCGTGCATCAGTCAGCCAACACGTAGCACACCCCAAATACATAGTCCTTGAGTTTCGGATGATTGCATTTGCCGAGACATGTATAATTGCGGATTTCTGCTCCGCCAGCTACTAAGTCAAACACACATGTATAATAGAAGATACATGTGGCAAAAAAAAAACTTCCTCTGTGTGTAATTCTTTCTAGATAAAATGACAAGTAATTTTAAACGAATGGAGTATTTAAGTACAATTTATTCATTTATGTATATGTTAGTATGTCATGCATAAATTCTAGTGCATCTACATTTGGGCAATGTATAGTGATTTATCTTTTCAAGATAACTTTTGATCTATTCCTGGTGAATCATGACAGTACAATGAACATTAGAAATAATAAAAATTGCATCCATATTCGTAAACCATCTAACGGTGACTACAAACACTAAAATAAGCCGAAGACGCATCGCCATCATCGCCTTTTCCTCGCCTGACCCGACCAAAAACTTTTTGTTGTAGACTGCCAGAAAGTCGTCATGCTAAGACCTTACAGACTAGAATAGCAACCACCGCTCATGAAGAGTAGCATAGATTGAAAGAATTCAACATGAAAACACACAAGCGAATACGAACGACGAACAAACCCGAGCAAATCCAACGAAGACACACCTTCACACGTTCGCCGATGATGCAAGACGCATCACTGAAACAGGGCTAGGTGGGGAAAACCTTATTCCATCTCCAGGAAACCTATGCCGTATCGTATTCCTAAACAAGACGCAAACCCTAACACAACTTAAAAAATAATAATTTAAAAACGGAGCTCTCCTGCCGGAAGAGGTTAGGATCCACGGCGTTCCATGACCCTAAGACCACTCGAGACGAGACAAACGAGCGGCAACACCTACGGGAGGTAGAGGAGTCCTTATCTTTTTTGGGAGGAGACGTACAATGATTGTTTTTCTTATAATAGATACCGATTGCATTTCAAAGGAAGCGCATGGTTGGAAGCCTTTTGTATTTTTGTATTCATAGACATATTGAATTAAAAATGACAATAATTCTTTTGCCTTGAAACCGTGCTCATTTCCAAAGCGTCAAAGTTTATTCTTTTACCATGTGATACATGTGGTAAGCAATTAAAATAATAATAGAAAAGATTCTTTTTGGACTGAATGGAACTACTATCATTTTTATAATAACTTCATAAGCATCAATGTCATAGGCATCAAATTCTACTATTAGTCTAGCTTGGTTTTGTCGATCTGTTTAGTAAGAGGATTTACGCAGCATCTTGTATTCTTAGCTTTATTACATAAGTCTTTTTCGGTAATATGTTGATACGACTCACTAGCTCCTTGCCACATGAGAGAATTCCGGAATTTGTTACACGGAAATGGCAGCGTGCGACTATAAAAAATTCAAATAAGATGACCATGAGCTCGTTAATAATTGTTACTGTGCTAATTATCTCCAATCTTTGATACTGTATTTACATAAGGTTCTAAGATTGATGGGATGAGCTAATCAATGGCGAGCCCAGATGGCCCTGAGCAGCTTGAGCAGTGCCATGGCGTTGGCCTTGGCCCTGGGGCTGCACTGGCTCTGCAGCAACAGAAGCAGCCGCGTGAGCAGGCCGGCATTGATGGCGTCCACCCGCGCCTCCGCAGACTCGCGGCATGCCACCAGCAGCGACGCCATGGCGTGCTCGCTGCCGCTGCCGCCGCCGCCCACCCGGTCCTGACGGGAGGGCACCATGAAGACCATCTTCACCAAGACGGCCGTCGCACCGGGGCGGGCGTACATAGCCTGCCTGCCGGCGTCCACGCTGACGAGCACGAGCTCCAGCGTCTCCAGAGCCAGGGCCCACGGCGCGCATGAAGGTGACCTCCTTCTCGAGCCGCCGGAGCTGATGTACGAGAGGAGGGCGTCGACGGCGCCCGCCGCCACCGCGGCCTCCCGACTGGCCTGGTCCGACGAGCTGAGGCTCCACATCGCCCTCAGAGCGGCTTCTGACGCGGCGCCGTCGGTGTCGTCGCGCACCAGAGCGGCCAGTGCTACCATGACCGGCTCTGAGCGGCCCAAGGCCACGACGGCGTCGACGGCAACGGCTCCGACCGTGTGGATGAGGCGGCACAGGGCTGTCTTGACCTTGGGGCTCCCCTGTCTCAGGAGGAAGGCGAAGGAGGAGGGCAACTTCTTCTCCTCGTGCAGCGCGTCGGCGAGCTCCCGCGCCGACGGCGACGCGAGGAGGCAGCCGAGTGCCAGCTCCGCCAGCACATCGTCGCTGCGTCGAAGCGTGACGAGGCGTAGGAGCAGGGCGCAGAAGCCAGGAGGGGAGAGCGACCTGATTATCCTCAGCGTCTCCACGGCCGCCACCGTTGGAGCGGACTCAGGGGCGGCGGCGGCGGCGACGTCCAGGAGGTTGTCCCTGAGCGTGGGCAGCGCGAGGTCGGCGAGGAGGAGCCAGCGGTCGATGAGGTGCTTGAGCGTGCGGTTGGGCGCCAACAAGGCGCTCTGATCCGAGCCGCCCGATGTGTGGTGCGGCAGCGGGCGCATGGTGACCGGGCACGTGCGGTGGCCGGCGGCGAGCCAGCGGCGGATGCTGGGGCGGTCGTAGGTCTGGCCGGTGGGGAGGAGGGTGACGGGGTCCGACATGAGGTCCAGGCTGATCGGGCACACCAACACCTCAGGGATCAACATCGTCAGCTCACTCTCTAGTCTTACTGGTCACTCAGCTGATTGAACTAACAGGGGAGGAGTATGATTCAGCTGAATCAATGCCTCGGCTACTAATAGGAGTTGATCAATGCATTGCTTGTTCATCTTTTGTGATTGATTGCTGCAGATACAATGCATGCTATACAAACTAAAGTGTACTGATTGCATTGGTGGGTGGGGTCACTAAAATCTTTGCAGTGTTCTTTTGTGTGGATAGTGTACTGGAACTAACTTGAATGTTTGCCTATCAATCAGCCAGGGTGTCAGATTGCATGTACTACTACTGCTACTGTTTTTGTCTAACTACTCAAGCATTGTACAGATGCAGACAATTGCCCCATCAGCTTTCCTGCGTCGTGTCCAGCCACTAGTCAAACATATACGGTGTGATTGCTTGCGTTGCATGTTCCATCGGTTTGATTCAACGACTCTTGGAGTAAACTAACCAAGAACATGCACTAGTTTCGCTAACCAAAATACGGTCCCATGAGTACCCACCGTGCGTGGAAATCTAATCATTTGATCTCTCAATCGCATGCGTGCAGTATGGGTCAAGGGATGGTCCGTCAGAGATCGATGGTCTTTGCTGATCCGAGATTTCGTCCCGAAACACCTTTTGTCTAGTGTAGCACTTTACAGTTATTAAGGCTGATTTTGCTGACCAGCAACCATGATACACCTTGCCTCCGAAATCCCTGCTATGTGGTCTTCGAAATCTTGGTGATGATCTTGCTAGATTAAAGGTGTTTGATCATTGATATGAGCATGCTAGCACTATGATCATTGATATGAAACATGCTAGCACTATGAAATGTTTCCTAATGAACAGTAAATCAAAAAAATAGTATATATATTTTTTTAAATGATATTTTATGCTAAACTTTGACGACTTTCTTTTTTTGCCAGGAATTCCACGATTGACATTTCGTGCTGAAATTTTGCAGGTATACAAAACAATTAGCAAAGTTTACTATAAAAAATTAGATTTTTTTGAATCTGTTCAAGAGTGAACATTTGAGTAGAGGAGCGGCATAGGACTTTTGCAGAGAGGGGTCCTTTTCTTCCATTTCAACATTATTAACGGGCCTTACTCGAAATGATTAACGTTGGGCCGATGCACTTTTGGGCTTGGCAGAGAATTGGAGTCTTCATAGTTTGCTTAGCCTACTGGTATTTTTTGTCACACGCTTAGCCTACTCGGTACAGTTTCTAGTGAGAAGAAGATGGAAACTCAAAAAAAGTAATAAAAAAAGATGAGGGTCATTAAAAAAATGGGGACCGCTCGAGGGCCGATGTTTGATGGTCGACAAGAGGAGAACTAATGGATCAACATATGTCGTGTCCATGACCCTACTAAAATTTGTGTCTTCCCAGGCAAGTTAACGAAGCAATCTATCCCATCAGAGGATGTATTTAATCAGAGATGGCATCGTCCAGTTAGTGTGAAATTTGTGGCGAAGAATATTCTTGGCGCCATTCTCTATTCTCGAGTGTACGGTGGCCAGATGCATGTGTTGTCCGACGAAGTGACTAGGCATCCTCTCCTCCCAAATTCACGGAGCCATTGTGAAAAATTCGCTCTTTAAGGGGGTGTTTTTGTTACAGAGACTTATTAGGGACTTTAAACTTATAAGTCTCATCTAAACCAAACAGGTGCTACTGTCGCTGTGTGTATGTGCTACTCTTGCTAATGTAAACCAAACAGGTTACAGGGACCAGGCTTGTGTGATGTGCGGTTACCTGTGTGCTATTGTCGCTGTGTGTATGTGCTACTGTCCAACACATGTAACATGAGGGATAAAATAGTATTTTCAGGTGTCATTTAGCTTTAAAATAGACAAAAATATTACAAAAGGCATAAAATTTAGAGTCGTTATTTGATTTTTTTTTTCAATCTTTAATAAAGAAACGAAATTTAAGATAATGTTAAATAAAAAATTCTTTCAAAAAACAACCAAATTACATGAGTAGCTTTGACCAAGTAAGAGCATCTACCGCGAACGCTATTTCTCGCCTTAAGCGAGCTGAAAAGGATGCATGGCCGGATTCGAACCCTGATCGCGTGGTTTTAGAGAATGCACATCTAACTACTAGGCTTTGCCTTATATTTGTGATGGAGTAGTAAAGATAGGATACCTAAGTCCAAACAGGTCGAGGTTTCCATTTGTCTATAGAAAAAGGGTCGAGGTCTTCATTATTTCTTCTTCATTTTTTTCCAGTTCCTTTTGTGGGACTGCTATGCGTCCACCGACGTGTATTATACATCTGCCACCTCAATTGCGCGTGTGAAAGGACATGGATGTCGACTAGAGGTGGGTGAATAGACGCTTTAAAATAATTACGGTTTAGGCTTGAACAAATGCGGAATAAAATTAACGTTTAATTTGTCAAGCACAAGACCTAAAATGACTAGGCTCACCTATGTGCACCAACAACTTATGCTAAGGAAGATAAACAACTAAGTGATAGCAAGATATATGACAAGAAACAATATGACTATCACAAAGTAAAGTGCATAAGTAAAGGGTTCGGATCAGAGATAACCGAGGCACGCGGAGACGACAATGTATCCAGAAGTTCACACCCTTGCGGATGCTAATCTTCGTTTGGAGCGGTGTGGAGGCACAATGCTCCCCAAGATGCCACTAAGGCCCCTAATCTTCTCACGCCCTCGCACAATGCAAGATGCCTTGATTCCACTACGGGACCCTTGAGGGCAGTCACCGAACCCGTACAAACAAGGTTGGAGCAATCTCCACAACTTAATCGGAGGCTCCCAACAACACCACGAAGCTTCACCACAATGGCATATGGCTTCGACGTGACAACAAATGCTCGGGGCAATCTTCACAACTTAATTAGAGACCCTGACGCTTGCTCGGAGCTTTACACCACAATGATTGAGCTCTGAGGCACCACCAAGCTTCTAGAGGTAACAAGTACCCAAGGGTAATAAGCTTCTCAGCTTCTCACTTCCACGTATAACCGTGCAGAACTCAAACCGACGCAACTAATGCAATGACAAGAACACACGAAGTGGTCAAGTCCCTCACACTCAAATCCCTCCACAACAACAAAAGCTATGGAGAAATATGAGAGGAAGAACAAGGAGCTCACAAAGAACTCCAAGATCAAGATCCAAGGGGTTCCCATCACATAGAGGAGAAAGTGATTGGTGGAGGTGTGGATCTAGATCTCCTCTCTCTTTTTCCTCAAGAACTAGCAAGAATCATTGGAGGGGTTGAGAGTTACCAAGCTTTAAGAAGGTCAGCAATGGGGGCAGAACACGAGCTCAACGGATAGATAAGGTCCAATGGGGAAGAAGACCTCCTTTATATAGTGGGGGAACGAATCCAACCGTTACCCCCACTCATAGCCCGACTGGAGCGGTACTACCGCTGCTTGGAGTGGTACTACCGCTCCCAGAACGTCCGAGGGAGCGGTAGTAAAAATTACTACCGCTCCGGGTGCGGTACTACCGCTGGCACCTTGAGCGGTACTACCGCTGGACACTGAAAATGCTCTAACTTTTGCATACGAACTCCGAATCGAGCAATCTCCAGTTTGTTGAATTCACAACGACAAGAGCTATCCAGCAGCGACATAAAATCTTAAGAACATGCAATTAAAGAATGTCAATGATATAAAGAAGTGATACCTCTATAAATGAAGAACGGGCAAAAACTTCCAACATCGAAAACATCATAGAAGATGCATATGGACTCCGTTTTGAATGAACTCGAGCTTGTCATGAAGATGACCATAAGCTCTAAAACTCACAAAGACAAACAGCAAACAAGAATCAAGAAATATGTTGCAAGGATGCAAATGGTTTGAGATCTCAACGAACGATACGAGCAAGCTACTCACTTGAGAGCCCCCCATGACAATACGACAATCTATCCTAAAAAAGAAAACCTACCAAGGGCAAACCTATACCTTGCACCTAGTCCTCTTGAGCTAGATGATGATGATATTGGCTTCCTCAAGATGGACCACCTTTCTTGATTGCCTTGGTTTGACAAAGACTAGTTGATTGCTCCCCCATACTCACTATGGATGAGTCACTCTTCAGCACATCTTCACAAGTCCATTGCCACCACAATGGACGGCAAACTTCAAGCATGATATCTTCGTGATGCTCCACTTGAACTTGCACACCGCAATCTTGATGACGATCACCACTTGATGTCATCCTTCATAGGTTTAATGAGATCTTCCTCTTGACGCAAACCCATGGAGACACACCTAATCCCACATAGAACTCTCACAAGGACCATGGGTTAGTACACAAAAGCGTTATGGACAATGCTTACCATACCATGGGATCACTTGATCCCTCTCGATACATCTTGTACACTTTATGTGTTGATCATCTTGATTTACTCTTTGCTTAGTCTTGATCAACCTTGTGTCTTTATGACCAATCTTTGGATAATACCTTGAATACCACCTTGGTAATCATATAAACTCCTTGACACCAACAGATGTACTTCAAGAAGTGCCTATGGACAAATCCTTCAAATATAACTTAAGGCAACCATTAGTCCATAGGGATTTTCATCAATTACCAAAACCACATATGGATAAATATGCTCTAACAGCACGCAGCCGTCCGATCGCACCTCACTTGTCCCCTTTTCCACTCATTAATTCCCGCAACAACGGCTTTGTTGCAGAAACAACTGCTTTGTCTCGGCTGCTACGCGTTGATCGGTCGGGTCGCTATCCGCTACAAGTGACATCATGAAGTGGCAGATGCGCATATTAGCTTTTGCAATATAGATTGTGTTGCATATTTTTTTGTAATAGAGATCTTGTTGCGAAAACGTTTGTAGATTTTATTTTTGCAACAAAGTTGATTATAGAATATTTTCTGCAACAAAGATCGTGTCGCCGAAACACCTGTGTAATTCTTTTGCAATATAGTTTGTTATAGAATATTTTCTACAACTAACGGGGTTATGGTCCTAGGGTAGGGTCATAAGCCTGCCTTATAGGTCCTACCCAAGGACCACCCTTCATAAGGGACAAGGCCCTTTGTCAGCCCCAACTGAACTAAGAAATTCCCATCATCCAGTCGGTAACAGACATCCGACCATCCAGTCGAAGGCGAGCATTCGGAGCGTATCGATCGGACTGACTGGATTCCACTCTGTACATCGTAACCCCTTAGGAGGGAAACGGTCATACGTTTCCTCACGCTTTTATTAGCATTTAGGCCATACGTTACCTGTAACCTAGGTATTTATTCGCCATTATTCCACCCCTGTGCACCAACCGTTGTGAAGGGCAGCGCACTCTATATAAGCCACTCTTCCCCACTGGTGCAGGGGTTAGCAACTCATTGTATTCCATATTTCCACTCGACAACAAGCTCCTTGAGCACTGAGACGTAGGGATATTACCTCCACCGCAGAGGGGCCTGAACTCATACAACCTCGCCGTAGCTAAGGCTCTGCCCATCCTTTTCGTACCCTACACATCTACTGTCAGGCTTATACCCACGACAGTTGGCGCCCACCGTGGGGCAGGCGTCTAAGCGACTTCCGGCGAGTTTGCGACTACTTCCTTTCGTCATGTCGTCCGGTGGAGGTTCAAGCATGGGTCACCAGATCTTCTTCGGCGCTCTCTCCTTCATCATCGACGATTCGGCGTGGCTTCGGGATGCTCCTCTCGACATCGAGGCGCTTCCCCGTCGTGGGACTACGCACTTCCGTGCCGGCGCCCGCAGCGTTCTTCTTCTCCAACAGTCGGCTCCGGTGTCGACCTGCACCGCCGTCACGCGCCGCAGCAAGCGGTCTCACCGTCCGCGGCTCCAGCGTTGGGTGCAACACGCCCAGGCGTGCCAGAACGCGTCTTCACAAGTGGCGGTTCTAGAGTCCGTTGTGGTTGCCTCGCTGTCCCAGCACTCGGACTCGGTTCCGACTGAGTTTCCTTCCGAGTATGCGGGTCGCGGGCCCGCAGCAGAAGTCCACATGGCCAACTCCCATGAAGATCCCCGTCAAGCTGGCCGGAGCGAGCGCGAGGTCGGCGAAACGTCTGGCGCGCGCCGTCCACCTCGCCGTTCTGCCAGTCCGCACACTCGACGGAGCAACGCAGAGTTGTTCCGCACACCCCTCCTCAACTTGGCTGCGGCTGCCAAGATAGCCGATTCCCTCCAGCCGACTGATTCGGAGGCTGGTAGAGGGATCGAGCAGATCCGAGCCCTGTTGCACACGGTGCAGCAGCAGAATTCGGCGGTCTCCCAATCGCACAACAGGATCCATAATAGTTCTGTTCATGCGAATACGCATCGGTCGGTTCACAACCCTGGTTCCCATCAGCGGCACAGGGGCGGCAGCCGTTCCATGAATCACGAAGATCGCCGCCGTTCACGCACCCCTCCGCGAGGTGGGCCCTATGGGTCCCGACATCATGATGATCGACGTTCAGTCGGTGACACTTACGACCCAAGGCCCGACGCAAGAGGGCGTATCGCCCAGCGAAGGATCGACAGGGGCCGAGCCCACCGCGATGGTCACGATATGGACCATCCAAGTGGAAGCAGGACCATCGTGTCCGGTCCCGAGTGTTTTAGTCGAGCCATCCGCTCGGCTGACATCCCGCCCAACTTCCGATTGGCGACGGGAATCAGCAAGTTTACAGGAGAGTCCAAGCCGGAAACATGGCTAGATGACTACCGAGTGGCGGTCCAGATCGGAGGAGGGGACGACCATGTCGCCATGAAGCACCTCCCTCTGATGCTCGACGGCTCGGCGCGAGCGTGGCTGAATCAGTTGGCCCCCTCAAGCATCTACAGTTGGGCAGATCTGGCCCGAGTGTTCATCAAGACCTTCGAAGGGACGTGCAAGCGCCCTGCAGGCCTCGTGGAGCTCCAGCATTGCGTCCAGAAGCAGAATGAGCCCCTGCGTGACTTCATTCAGCGTTGGACAACTCTCTACCACACGGTGGAGAACGTCACCGAGCATCAAGCAGTCTACGCCTTCAAGGCAGGCGTGCGGTACAGAGATCTATACCTAAAGTTCGGCCGAACGGGTGACATCTCCATGAGCAAGATGATGGAGATAGCAGCTCGCTACGCAAATGGCGAAGAAGAGGACCGCATCCGAAGCGGCACAAGACAGTCGGCGACGGAGATGGAAGCAACACTCGGAAGCAAAAGCAAAAAGCTCCATCCACTCCGCAGGCTGAAGCTGCAGTTGTGACCAATGCCAAGTTCAAGGGCAAAGGGAAGGCGCAGTTTACCCCCAAGAAGAAGCAGTTCAATAATCCCATCCTGGACCAGCCATGCCCGGTTCATACGAAGATGGACGAAGAGGGCAACCCCATATATCCAAAGCATACCACTCGACAGTGTCGCCTCCTGATCCAGGGGTTCGACGAAGGGCAACCGAGTGAGAAGTTCAATGAACAAGATGAGGAGAATAAGGAGGATCCGTTCCCCCAAGTCCATGCGACACTCATGATTTTTGCTGATGTCGAGAGCAAGGGTCGACTGAAGCTGGTGAACAGGGAGGTGAACATGGCCACCCCTACCAGCCCCAAGTTCCTCAAATGGTCTCAGACTGCGATCACCTTTGACCAGTCGGATCATCCAGCACATGTACCCACCCCAGGAAGACAAGCTCTGGTCGTTGACCCGGTGGTAGAAGGAGTCCGACTGCGCAAAGTCCTCATGGACGGCGGCAGCGGTTTGAACATCATGTACGCCGACACTCTCAAGGGGATGGGCATTCCAATGTCCAAACTCAGCGAGAGCATCATGCAGTTCCATGGATTCGTCCCTGGACGGAAGGCCAAGTCACTCGGCCAGATCGCGTTGGACGTCGTTTTCGGCTCCGACAAGAACTTTCGCAAGGAAAAGCTCACGTTTGAGGTGGTGGATTTCTAGAGCGCTTACCACACAATTCTAGGCCGCCCAGCGTATGTGAGTTTCATGGCCCGTCCATGTTACGTATACTTGAAGCTGAAGATGCCAGGCCCAAAAGGCGTAATCACCATCACGGGCAATCGACAGCGAGCCGAAGAGTGCCTGCAGCAGGGATCAAGAATCGCCGACCAGCAGATGGCCGTCCTCGAGCTCGACGAATACAAGAAAACAGTCGACCCCGCCGACTTGATGCGCTCAAAGAAGCCAGCTTCAGAATCCGCATTCCAGTCGGCAGGAGAGACGAAGAAGGTCAGCATTCACCCGACGGACGACACTGCTGCCCCGACGAACATCTCCACCACCCTTGATCCCAAATAGGAAGCCGAGCTCACCCAATTCCTCCGTGAGAACTGAGACATCTTCGCATGGAAACCCTCTGACATGCCAGGTGTACCCAGGGAGTTGGCTGAGCACCGACTGCATGTGGACCCCGTCGCTCGGCCCGTCCGAGAGCGCTTGCGCCGGTTCGCCGCGCACAAGAGGAAAGCAATCGGGGAGGAGGTGGCCAAGCTACTGGCAGCCAACTTCATTCGCGAGGTTCACCACTCCGAGTGGCTCGCCAATGTTGTCATGGTGCCCAAGAAGGACAAGTCGCTCCGAATGTGCATCGACTTCAAGCATCTCAATAAGGTCTGCCCGAAGGACCATTTTCCGCTCCCCCGTATAGATCAAATTGTTGATTCGACTGCGGGGTGCGAGCGTTTGTCATTTCTTGATGCCTACTCGGGCTATCATCAGATCTGTCTGTATGGCCACGATGAATTAAAGACAACCTTTATCACCCCATTCGGGTGCTTCTGCTACATCACGATGCCATTTGGTTTGAAGAATGCAGGAGCTACCTTTATGCGCATGATCCAAAAATGCCTTCTCGACCAGATCGGTCGGAATGTGGAGGCATATATGGATGATATCGTAGTCAAGTCACGCAAAGGTTCCGACCTGCTGACTGACTTGGCAGAAACATCCGCTAACCTTCGTAGGTACGATATCAAGCTCAACCCCGCCAAATGTTCATTCGGCGTTCCCAACGGAAAGTTACTCGGTTTCTTCGTTTCCGAACGAGGGATCGATGTCAACCCCGAAAAGATCGGGACCATCGTCCGAATGGAGAGGCCGGTCAGAATACACGATGTTCAACGGCTCACAGGTTGCCTAGCGGCTTTGAGCAGGTTCATCAGTCGACTCGGCGAGAAAGCACTTCCTCTGTACCGACTCATGAAGAAATCAGATACTTTCGAGTGGACAGACGAAGCCCAAGTCGCATTTGACGAACTCAAAGTCCTACTTTCCACCCAGCCGGTTCTTACTGCTCCGCTCAGTAAAGAGCCCCTTCTTCTGTATATCGCGGCTACAAATCAAGTCGTCAGTACTGTTCTTACAGTCGAACGAGAAGAAGAAGGCAAAGCATACAAAGTTCAGCGGCCAGTGTACTACGTCTCCGAGGTCCTGACTCCTTCCAAGCAGAGCTATCCCCACTATCAAAAACTTATCTACGGGATTTACATGACTGCGAAGAAGGTGGCTCATTATTTCCAAGACCACTCGGTGTCTGTCGTTTCTGATGCTCCGTTGTCGGAAATTCTCCACAATTGAGACGCGTCAGGCCGAGTGGCGATGTGGGCAATGGAGATGTTGTACTGCGATATCAAGTTCGAGGCCAAGAAAGCTATTAAGTCTCAAGCTCTGGCTGACTTCATAGCAGAATGGGTAGAACAACAGCAACCGGCCCACATCTACTCGGCCCATTGGACAATGTTCTTTGATGGGTCCAAGATGTTGAATGGCTCCGGCGCTGGCGTTGTGATCATATCGCCAAAGGGTGACAAACTCAAGTACGTGCTGCAGATACACTTCGATTCCTCCAACAACGAGGCAGAGTATGAAGCTCTCCTCTACGGATTGCGCATGGCCATCTCACTCGACGTCCGTCGCCTGATGGTCTACGGCGATTCGGATTTGGTGGTCAATCAAGTGATGAAAGAGTGGGATGTCAGGAACCCCACCATGAGCACATATTGCAATGCAGTGAGGAAGCTTGTGAAGAAGTTCGAAGGTCTAGAACTTCATCACATTCCGAGACTGAAGAACCAAGCATCTGATGAGTTCGCAAAACTCGGATCCACTCGGAGACCAGTCCCGAGTGACGTCTGCCTCGAGCACTTTCACCTCCCTTCAGTCAATGAAGATCCTTTTACAGAAGAACCAGTACAACCAAAGAGTTCAATAGATCCGACTGAAGTCGATGTACCTGCCGTGGTTGATCTGGTCATGGAGATTCTTGCTGTCATCCCCGATTGGACTATGCCGATCATTGCATATATCCTGAGACAGGAACTACCAGAAGACGAAGTCCAGGTCAGGCAGATAGTCCGCAGGTCGAAGTCATTCACTGTCATTGATGGCCAATTGTACAAGGAGAGCGTTTCAGGCGTTCTCCAACGATGCATCTCCCAGAGGAGGGGCAGCTGATCCTGGAAGATATTCACTCGGGGACCTGCGGTCATCACGCCTCTTCGAGAGCAATCGTCGCCAAGGCATTCAGGGCTGGTTTTTTCTGGTTGCAGGCAAACGAGATGGCTAAAGATATGGTCGACCGATGTGAGGGCTGTCAGTTCTACTCCAACAAGTCCCACAAGCCGACATCTGCGTTGAAGACAATCCCTCTTGTGTGGTCGTTTGCAGTTTGGGGATTAGATACAGTCGGACCATTCAAGACAGGCCAAGGGGGATACACACATCTATTGATGGCACTCGACAAGTTCACGAAATGGATCGAAGCCAAGCCCATCAAGAAACTCGATGCCTCAACAGCCGTCAAGTTTATCAGGGACATCATCTCCAGATTCGGTGTACCTCACGGCATAATCACGGACAACGGGACAAACTTTGACTCGGACAGATTCAAAGGTTTCTGTGCAAGGCAAGGTATCCGAGTGGATTTTTCTTCCGTAGCACATCCTCAATCCAATGGACAAGCAGAGCGGGCGAATGGGCTTATTCTTCAAGGTTTGAAGCCCCGACTCCTGCGAGAGGTGGGACACGCCGCTGGCGCATGGGTCACCGAGTTACTTTCAGTACTTTGGGGTCTCCGCACAACCCCGAACAGATCTACAGGGCGATCATCGTTCTTCCTCGTTTATGGAGCAAAAGCGGTCCTTCCGAGTGACTTGCTTCACAATGCGCCATGAGTCGAACTCTTCTCCGAAGCTGAAGCAGAACAAGCAAGGCAAGATGGAGTGGACCTTCTGGAGGAGGAGCGCGAGATGGCACTGACTCGCTCAACCATTTATCAACAAAATCTGCGGCGTTTTCATGCACGCCACGTCAGGAGTCGCACGTTCCAAGCAGGCGACCTGGTGCTCCGAGTGGATCAGCAAAGACCTCACAAGTTGGCTCCTGCCTGGGAAGGACCCTTCATCATCTCCAAGGTGCTAAACAATGGAGCATACAGACTCTACAACGTCGACAGAGAGACAGACGAGCCGCGAGCATGGAACGAAGATCTCCTGATGCGCTTCTACACGTGACCGTCGACTGAAGCAATGTAAAGAACAAGTATTGGTGAAATAATATAAAGCAGATTGAGTTTTTTGCAGGTTCAAAGTTCTTCCGCGGTCGCAGACTCCGGTCTCAAAAAAAAAACTTAGCTGCGATCCAGAATCGCCTAAGTATTTAACTTTCTCCGAGTGTGCACATAACGTCACACTCGGGGACTTAGCTGCGATCCAGAATCGCCTAAGTATTAACTTTCTCCGAGTGTGCACTTAACGTCACACTCGGAGACTTAGCTGCGATCCAGAATCGCCTAAGTATTAACTTTCTCCGAGCGTGCACTTAACGTCACACTCGGGGGCTTAGCTGCGATCCAGAATCGCCTAAGTATTAACTTTCTCCGAGTGTTCACTTAACGTCACACTCGGGGGCTTAGCTGCGATCCAGAATCGCCTAAGTATTAACTTTCTCCGAGTGTGCACTTAACGTCACACTCGGGGACTTAGCTGCGATCCAGAATCGCCTAAGTATTAACTTTCTCCGAGTGTGCACTTAACGTCACACCCGGGGGCTTAGCTACGATCCAGAATCGCCTAAGTATTAACTTTCTCCGAGTGTGCACTTAACGTCACACTCGGGGGCTTAGCTGAGATCCAGAATCGCCTAAGTATTAACTTTCTCCGAGTGTGCACTTAACGTCACACTCGAGGACTTAGCTGCGATCCAGAATCGCCTAAGTATTAACTTTCTCCGAGTGTGCATTTAACGTCACACTCGGGGACTTAGCTGCAATCCAGAATCGCCTAAGTATTAACTTTCTCCGAGTGTGCACTTAACGTCACACTCGGGGGCTTAGGTGCGATCCAGAATCACCTAAGTATTAACTTTCTCCGAGTGTGCACTAACGTCACACTTGGGGACTTAGCTGCGATCCAGAATCGCCTAAGTATTAACTTTCTCCCAGTGTGCACTTAACGTCACACTCGGGGACTTAGCTGCGATCACGAATTGCCTAAGTATTGACTTTCTTCGAGTGTGCACTTAACGCCACACTCGGGGACTTAGATGCGATGCAGAATCGCCTAAGGACCCACATGCCTTCGACTGTATCCTACAGGTACACTCGGGAACTCAACAGACCCTCATTGAGGCTCATGTGGATGTCAAAACAACTGACAACTACATGAGTTGCAGACCCTCATTGAGGCTCATGTGGATGTCAAAACAACTGACAACTACATGAGTTGCAGACCCTCATTGAGGCTCATGTCGATGTCAAAACAACTGACAGCTACATGAGTTGCAGACCCTCATTGAGGCTCATGTGGATGTCAAAACAACTGACAACTACATGAGTTGCAGACCCTCATTGAGGATCATGTGGATGTCAAAACAACTGACAACTACATGAGTTGCCAACCCCCATTAAGGCTCATGCGGATGTCAAAACAACTGACAACTACATCAGTACCAACTCGCCCCGAGTGCGACCTGATAGTCGCACTCGACAACCTAGCTGCGATCCCAAATCGCCCAAGTACTCTTTGACCTTCGAGTACGTCCTACCGATCCACTCGGTGATAATACAGATCCAATCGGAAATCCCACGGACCCTCAATGAGGCTCATGCAGATGTCAAGACAACTGACATGTTCCGAATGTTTGCCTTTGGCTTCACCAAGAAACGCCAAACAAAAACTCGAGTCAAAATTGCAACAGAAGAGCAAAGGATTCAATTCAAAGTCCACACAAAGATAGTGGCTCAGTGTGGATCAAGCTTACCCACACCAAAACAAGAATGTGACGGCCAACAACAGTGGCCAAAGTTTCTTACAAATCAACACTCGGCATACCGAGGATAAAATTTTCTTACGCGTCGTTTGGATTGGCGCCAGGACTGGAGGGCTCCACGAAGGTGTCCAGGTCGATTCCGTCGGCGATGCGGGTGGCACATTCAAGGAAGGTTTCCATGAAGTCTTCGAATCGAAGTTTCGTCGTGTTGGCGACCTTCAACGCTTTCAGCTTCTCCTCGCGCACCTCCTTGCAATGCACTCGGACCAAGGACAGAGCAACATCTGCACCACAGCGAGCCGCAGATTTCTTCTATGACTGCACTCGGTTGGGGACCTCCTCTAGTCGACTCATCAAGTTTTCCATCTCCTGCCGCGACTCATCTTCCGGCCAAAGCTCCTTGTCGATCCGGCCGACGACTTCTCTCAGTCGACCGATGAAAGGACCAACTTTGCCCACGCGAATGTGCGCTGCGAGCAGGTCTCAATTGGCGTCCTCACCAAGTGGAATGTTCTCACGAATCGACCGCTCCACGTCAGCTGCTTCAGCTTCAGCGTCCACGCAAAAATCTGCAAACACAGGGCAAGCAAACAATCAGCGCCGAGTGTAACGCACGTACCACAAGCACTCGGAAAAACAGGACTTACCACCCAGACGCGTCATCATCTGTCGAGCCCAGTCACTGACGTATTTCTCCTGCGCTATACACCGTTTGTTCAGCACATCCATTTGTCCCATCAGCGTGGACCTTTGCTTCCCCATCTTCTCAACTTCAGCAGTCAGCGCTTTGTTCACTTCACGAGCTTGCTCCAACGACTTCTCTCGTTCCACCAACACTTCCTTCATTCCAGCCATTGCAATCAGTGCCACATCCAGCTCACCAGCAAATTGCACCTTTTCTTCCCTGAGAGTCTCATATGCTGTCCCCATCTCGCAAGTTTTCTGCCAGTCAGCGCCAAGGGACAATCAGAAAATTCAACAATAAAAGTCTAAGTTCTTCAGACCCCTGCCGACGCAAACAGTCGACGGCGGACTCGGGGACTACACCCAGTGGGTTCACTAAGAGTGACCCCACTGGCATGCAACTCAAGTAGGCCCGCCCTATTGAGATGCATGTTACCACCTACGCCTCCAAAGCCAATACTACCTGACCTGAGTACAAATTACTCTCGGAGGCTCTTACAGTAAAGTGCACTCCGAGTGCCACAACTGCTCGCAGTCGGTCATATTATTTACAGACCTGACCAAAGCAAAGACAATATGTATAAAGACAACTGCCGGTGCAAGCACTCGGCAGAAGTCTCGGGGACTACACCCACTGGGTTCACTCAGAGTGAACCCATTGCAAACAACAGATGCTATCCAAGAACACCCAGCGGGTTACAAGAGAAAAGTAAATACTTACTAGCCCACTTACTCGGATATCATCCCGCAGCTCCAAGCTCCGCTGGTACAAGGATGCGATGGAGTCGTAGGCCCTCTTGGCTTCTCTAGCCATCAGCTCCGCCTGCACCATGGCTTCCTTGGCCGCTCCCACCTGCTCCTCCGGGAGACGCTGGATGTTGAACTCGACATTCAACGAGCCTGGCATCGTCGGAAGTTCCTGAGGCATCCCAAGGTCCGCTCCAGTCGGCTCTTCAACCACCAGTGCCGGTTCAGTCGGCGGCAGCGCCTCAGTCGGCGGCACGTCGGCGGCCAGAGCAGCAACAGGCGGAGCAGCCTCAAGAACAGGCTCCACAGCTTGTTCAGCTCTCCCCTGATCACCCTCGTCCATGCAAATCGCCCCTGATAGACCAAACGACGCAAGATCTCAGAAAAAGAAAGAGGCAGGACCTATGATAGAATTCGAGACGCGGTAGTATAAAACACTCGGAGTCACTACAACGCACCTGGCTGGGACGAGACGACGTTGTCCGTGTCCATGGGTTCATCCTCCTGGCGCGCCGAAGAGGTGGCAGAAGTAGCGACTCTGTCGAGTGAAATCCATTCGACCAATAAACAGGAGTCCACTCGGATATCAGAAGAAATTAGAAGATCGATACACTTACGTGGAGGTGACGGGGATAGCAACCCTCATCTGCGGCAGAGCCTTCCGAGGCTTGGGCCCACTCGGTTTGGCCGCCTTGGAAGACTGACCCGCAGGCTCAGCGGTAGCATCCCTGGCCCTCTTGGTGCTCCGAGCACTCGGGACCACCGGGGCAGTGGGCGGAGCACTCGAAGATGCTGGAGGGACCGAGGGAACGGCAGGCTCGTGTCGGTGCTTGGTCCAATGCTCTAATTGCGGAGGCGGCGAGTCCTGCTCTTCGTCTTCCTCCTCTTCCTCGCTAGTCTCTTTCTTCGATTCCCTGCTGTCAGAGACATACTCAGCGCTCTCCACGCTGCCTTCCTGGCTGCCTTCCTCCTCCTCCTCGGCCGGGTTCCCGTTCGCGACGGGAGAAAACCAGTTGGCCCACTTCTGCATAAAATTCAGTCGGCAACATCAGACATCACACAGAGATTCAAGCAAACGATAAGATTAAGACAGTTAAGCGCACTCGACAAGTGTTATTCACCTGATTCAGAGGAGGATTATCCGCGCAGAAAGGTTTCACTCGCCGAGATCCTTTGGGATTCTCGCAGGGGCCTGTGATCTGGAGCACCCACGAGGTCACCTTCTCCTCATTCATGCCCACAACATTGGTCCGAGTGGAATTCTCGGGCCCCGTATAATGCCACATGGCGTGGTCGCGAGCCTGCAGAGGTTGGATACGCCGACCGAGGAAGACCTCTAGCAAGTCTATGCCGGTGACCCCCCTCCTAACGACATCTACGAGTGCCTCAACCAGAGGCTGGATGTCGTTCTTCTCCGCCTTCGTGAGCGCGAGCTGCTTAGGCGGGGCGGGCCGATCTAAGCTAAAGGGAGGTAGCCCTGTCGTAGCATTCGGACAGGTGATATCCTGGCAATAGAACCACGTCGACTGCCAGTTCCTGGCCGACTCACTTAGCTGGAGGGCAGGATAACTACTCCGACTCTTTTTCTGGAAACCTAAGCCCCCGCAGAGCTGGAGAAGATGTGTCTTATCGTCCGACTGGCTGAGTCGTTTGATGGTTTGGGATCTAGTAGAAAATATGTGCTTGAACAACCCCCAATGGGGAGGACAACCAATGAAACACTCGCACAGAACTATAAAAGCAGAGAGATGAGCAATGGCGTTCGGGGGAAGTGGTGAAGTTGTGCCCCGAAGTGATTCATGATGCCCTTGAACAAAGGATGCGGGGGCAAGGAGAAACCTCGATAGACGTGGCTGAGCAGCAAGACGCGCTCCCCCTCCCGGGGTGCCCGCTCGACCTCGTTCTCCACCGGCAGCCTCCGAGACTTGTGCACGATCATCCCGTGCTCCACCAGCTGCAGCAGATCCTTCTCCGTCACCGTGGATGGGAGGAAGTCGCCTTGAATCCACCCCGCCGGCAGCGGCCGCTGCCGCCGCTGAGCAGGAGCCGCCGCCTTCCCCTTCTTCATCCTCGCCTCCATCTTGCTGGTCTGACCCTTGGTCATGGCGGAAACTGCGAACCCGCGAGAGGAAGGAGGAGGAATGAGTGTAGAGGCGCTGGAGGTGGCGAGAAGGACGGAGCAGGCGAAGGGAAGAGATTCGGCGAGAGTAATGAAGAACCCTCGCCGCCGAGATTTAAGTAAGGTTCCGACTGGGTCGCTGGCAGGTGGTCCCGAAACCTTATCCCCCGACCCACCGCGGCGATATTAGTGGAGAGGTTGAAGGCACGAGAATCGAGGCGTCAGGCGCTACTCGAGCGCGATGGCGCCATCCCCGCTGAGCGCGCGGAAACCGAAATTTGAGGTTCCCGGAAAATCCGCCGTTGTCAGTTGACCGGTCGCGTCAGAAGATGCCGCAGAAGCACTCGGCTTCCGACAGTCTGTTTCGCGAGTACTTCCACTCGGATCGTCGATCGGAAAAGATAAAATGGACCGAGGCAAGCAACGCCAAAGTCACGTCCATGCGAGTCGGATCCAAACCACAAGCATCACTTCGTCGTTTCAACCTCAATCCATTCGGGGACTAATGATGGGGTTATGCTCCTAGGGTAGGGTCATAAGCTTGCCTTATAGGTCCTACCCAAGGACCACCCTTCGTAAGCGACAAGGCCCTTTGTCAGCTCCGACTGAACTAAGGAATTCCCATCATCTAGTCGGTAACAGACATCCGACCATGCAGTCGAAGGCGAGCATTCAGAGCATATCGATCGGACCGACTGGATTCCACTCTGTACATCGTAACCCCCGAGGAGGGAAACGGTCGTACGTTTCCTCACGCTTTTATTAGCATTTAGGACGTACGTTACCTGTAATGTAGGTATTTATTCGCCATTATTCCACCCCTGTGCACCAACCGTTGTGAAGGGCAGTGCACTCTATATAAGCCACTCTTCCCCACTGGTGCAGGGGTTAGCAACTCATTGTATTCCATATTTCCACTCGACAACAAGCTCCCTGAGCACTGAGACGTAGGGCTACTACCTCCACCGCAGAGGGTCCTAAACTCATACAACCTCGCTGTAGCTAAGGCTCTGCCCATCCTTTTCGTACCCTACACATCTACTGTCAGGCTTATACCCACGACAACAACAAATATTGTGTTGCGGAAACACCTGTATAATTTTGTAATTTTTTTTGCAACATAGTTGGTTATAGAAATTTTCCTGTAACAAAGATCGTATTGCGGAAATACCTATAGAATATCATGGCTGGTAAAGGAGCAGTGGAGGATTGGGAAAGGAGCTGCTACGCGTGGGTCAATGAATCTTTTTAAAAGATCTGTCATCTTGCGAACCGTCAGATCTCGGTGCATCGAGCGGCCGAACGTGATGGTCCCTATTGCAACAGAGCCAACGTTGCAGAAACATCTTTACAATAATGATCATGTTATAGAAACCTTGCTACAGAGTTAATGTTGCAAAAAACATTTTGCAACATGATCCTTGTTGCAGAAATATTTTGCAAAAAACAAGTATATGCATCTAGCAGTTGTATCTGTTGCTATCCGTAGCTATTGCAATAGAGTCTTTTTTGCGAAGAAAATGCCATGCGCGAGTACCGTGAGCAATCCACGTAGCATGCTCACCACGATGTGCCCCTCCGGTCCTTCTGATTTAATTCACCACCCACGTGGCCACGTGGCGAGGAAAGGAGGCGATGGACGCGAGAGAAGGATCAGTCGGCTAAAAGATAACGTTTCCCTTTCCTTTTCTTCTTTTCTCTTTCTATTCTCCATTCTTCATTTTTGTCTCTTTATTTTTTTCATTTACTTTTTCCATTTTTTATATTTTCTTTCTTTTGACAGTTTTCTTATTTTTCGTTATTATTCTATATTTTTTGTATATGTCAACACATTTTTCTAATACACGTCTAACATTTCTCCTATAAAAGTAAAATATTTATGTAATACATAGCCAACATTTTTCCATACACATTTTAAACATTTTCCCAAATTATTAATATTTTTCAAATAAGTCTTCAACATTTTTCCAAATGCTTGATTAACATGTTTATATACATGACTATTTTTTCATCATTTTCTTAATACATGGTCAACATTTTTCTATACACATTTAATATTTCTTAAATGATTGATAAACAGTTTTTAAATAATTTTAAATAACTTTTTATACACGTTCAACATTTCTCCGAATGCTTGTGTAATTTTTTTTGAAATACTTGTTCAACACTTTTGAATACTTGTACAACATTTTTGAAATACTTGTTCAATATTTTTGGTATAGATGGTCAACATTCTTTTCTATACACATTTAACATTTTCAAATGCATGATTAACATTTTCCAAAATATTATATAAATATTATTTTTAGTATATATGTTTACAAGTTTTGAAAGTGTAAACAAAAGTGAAAAAAGAAATAAAAATCAAGAAAGAAAAACAGAAAAAAATCAGGATGTGCCCTCCATCGCACCTGGGCCGACCCACCTATAGCTGCCCTTACGCGAGAGTTTCCCTAGGTCTCGCTTAAAGCGAGACATAGGGGCACCAATATGTACAAGCACGAGTTCCGCTCAAAAAACACTACAACTACGAGTATCAAATTTCGGTCCCTATACGGATGCGGATGCCTCCGGGGCATGTCCCCGGGTAGTGACCGGACATCACACAAAATTGCTTTTCCATAACCAAATGCATCTAAACTGGATACTCAAATTCATACTAGTTCATGCAACATCCTACGTTGCTAAATGCATGTCACTAGACTATCAAAAATTGACATGCTCTACTAATTACAAATGAAACAATGACCGGAGAAATTCATCCGCGACCGTCCTTGCACGTGACTTTGCCCTTCTTGTCGTCCTTGCAGCAGTAGAGGTCAGAGACGCAAAATGGATCGAGGCAGATCTTCTCACAATGCGAGCTGTCCGGGTCCGATCCAATGTCGTCCTCGTCTTTCTCCTTCTTAGGGAGCAGTCCGACCATGGGGTGGACCACCTGACTTTGGTCTTTTGCCATCGCCTTGACTGCACTCTTCCATTGCTTCTCGTCAATGCAGGCACGGCGGGATTCCTTCGTCGTCGCCTCAACGACTGCCGCAACATCCTTTGTATTGCCACGTCTCATGGGCACCTGCGCTGGGAGGGTTGCGGAAGCCGCCTCCGCTTGAAGCCGCGGTCAAAGCCTCGCATGGCAGCCACACAGCTCCTCCTTTTGTGACTCACGGCTGGTCACGGAGGCGCAAATGGCCTCCATTTTGGCACCTTGGCTGTGTGGAGAAGGTGCCATCTAAAAGGTTCCAACAGTACGCTTGGGTTGCGCCATGCGTCCGATGTGACCTTCGTCGACGGTGCGTTACGAGATCCTTCGGCTCCAGATCTGGACGCCTGTTCGGCAACAGATTCCCGTCGGCTCGCTGAATACCATGATAGGGCGCACTCCTCCCAGGAGTGCCAGAGAGCAACTCGGATGACCATCTGCTCCTCGAGGCTGCAAGGGATGAGCTCCCAATCCTTAGATCCGGACATGTGGGAGTCATATCTAGGCACCTCCATGGAGGAGAACAACGAAGCTAGTTGGATAGGAGCTTTCTAGTGTGAATGGGGGGGAGTGGAGTGGAATGTGTCTAGGGTCTCAACCGAAGAGCGGATAGGTTCCATTTTATGCGGAGGGAAATGGGACAACATGGGCCGGGTATGATGTGGCGGGCATGTCCAAGCGTGTCTGGACGTCCGCATATTCGCCCCAGATTTGGGCTGAATATGAGGAGTGCGAGCGAATCCTCACATTTGGACGGGCTATGGGTAGGGCAGTTAGGTGGCCTTTTTGCGTTGGATGCTGATCGGGCAACACATCTGGGTGTTTGGGGTGAGTATTGGGGGGTCCGGTTGTTGCTGCTCTGAAAGCACAACTTCCCCCTAGGTGTTTTGGTAATTAATAACAACATGTATTTCATTGAACTAATGATTCTACCAAGTATATTTCAGGAAAAGTTCATTGATTGGATTGGCAAAGGATTGTGAGGAGATCCCTTAGATGCAAGCACTAGTAGGAAAAGGGCCATCAGTCCCGGTTCTAGAGGGGCTTTAGTCCCAGTTCGCCAATCGGAACAAAACAATCGGGACTAAAGGCCCAAACCTTTAGTCCGGTTGGCTTATGAACCGGACCCAAAGGAGATCCACATGGCCGCTGCGGGGCGCCCAGGCAGGAGGACCTTTAGTCCCGGTTGGTAACACCAACCGGGACTAAAAGGCGGCCACACGTCAGCAGCTCGCAGGCGTTGGTTTTTTTAAGGGGGGGGGATGTTAGGGGTTTTGGATGGTTTTATAGGGGTTTCATATTGTGTTAGCTAGCTACTACATATAGAAAGAAGTGACATCTCTTTCTCCGTGCTTGGTCGATGGTAGCTACTACATATAGAGAGAACTCGACCCTAGCTAGTACGCAAATGAAGGAACCATTAATTATACAACATCGTCATGAACATATAGAGAGAAGTCACCTCTCTTTCTGCTTGCTTGGTCGAACAACTCGACGCTACTACATATAGTACAAGATCATGCATATATACAATATATAACATCTCTTGCGGTCCCTAACTAGCTAATATCTATCCATCAAAATTGGTAAGGAAATCCCGATGATATTCCCCGTCTGAGTATGACATGCTCAACAAAGAATCCCGCGAATTCCTCTTGAATTTATCGTATGCGATCAGTTGGTAGGAGTTCTTATTCTGCGTATGAGGTATGACATGCTCAACAAAGAATCACGCCAATTCCTCTTGAATTGCTCGTATGCGATCACTTGGTAGGGGGTCTATATATACATACATATATATATATATATACACATGTATGTATATATATATACACACACACACACACACATATATATATATATATATATATATATATATATATATGAATGAAACTCAACACAGTTGATGGTAATAAAGTAAAAAATGTGAATATTGTTTACGTACATCAAGTTCTTTAAAAGCTCTACTGTTCTTACAGGTCGTTTGGTGAATCCACTCGCAAACGTAGTGTCCACAGAAATTATTTCCGGATTCCTGCCTCAAGCAGTAATTTACGAGAATAAAGTTCAACCAAAATAATAATCAAGCATGATAATGGTATTGAAACTAGAATTAATGAAAATCAAGATGCGTGGAACTAGCTAATACTACTTACTTTGGAGAAGGAAAATCGCAGCTCCTTATTCCATTCACCTTTAGCTTTCTTGGTGAACTTTTTCCAAACCGTGCATGACAAAGAAAATGATTACTTGATATCAGGAAATGAAAGAAAGTTGTTGATATGGTGCGATAATGATTGAACTTACTTCTGGAGCATTTCAGTAACCGGAGCCAACTGTGTAGGGTCTTTATGTAGCGATTCCAAGACAAGTACTACTCCCTCGTCGAGCCTAATGATTACCAGAACAAAGTGAAACCTACGCACGCATAACTCATCAGTTACACTTAACCTCGAGTAAGCGAAATATAATGTGCAGAAGACAACTAGTAACACCCACCCGAAGTTGTAAGGGAATAGTATTTCCCTTCTGTCATGTTGTCGAAGTGATGTAGTTAGCAAGTTGTTCTCTTTATCCATGGGATTCTTACATATGTTATGTGCATTTATGGTATCTGGGTTAATGAACCCAATGTTATATATTTGTCCTCTTTTGCATTCAAGGATCTTCAATCTGCATAATATAGCAAGGATAATTACAAATGCAATAATGAAGGAGCTCGGCTAGAGACTTAAGTACAGAAATAATACTTACACAATAGGAACTGACGATCATTTTGTCGAGGGTGTCTTGATTGTATAACTGAAATAATTCATCAAATTCAACAAACAACGACCCTTTTCCAATGTAAAAGTGCTGATCTTTAGATCCCACGTAGATAATGTTGGTCAAATCATTACAGGCTTTCACGTACCAATCATGCAGTCTTCACATCATTGTTGATAATTCAATCAACTGCTCAGATTTTACAAGAGGCTTCCCGTGCTGGTATCTAAGGGCTACTATCGGGGTAGTTTCGAATTGTATATCACCGCTTATGAAATCAACAATATTGAAACCAGGATAATTAGCGGCCACTACCCATGAATCAACATTAGCGACATCGGTAAACACCTTGAGCGGGGGGCACAATTGCTTCTCCCGTTTGCCGAGCTGGGGAATTTTTCCCACTTCTCGAACGACTGGTACTTAAGCTTTCCGACTGCTTTGCTTTAAGATATGTATTTTGAATAGTTCGCTCATAGTGTGATGGCAGCGGACGCGATACCAATGATGGTCGCTCAAGGGCATCCAGACAACACTTCTCTTTTACCGGATCAACTTTCCTCATTTTCCTCGACTGTCCTCTCATATGGTAACTTTGCAGGAGCCTTGAGGCTTGGACCATATTTGAATTTCTTCCCGCCTCTTGTACTGCTAGCCGCTGGAGCAGTGGCGACTCTCTTCCGCCATTGCAGACGCGCCGAAGGAGTCTTAGAAGGAGGTGGAGTGGGCTCAAGCGCCAGTGGAGGAGGAGGCGGAGGGAGCTCATGCACCGGAGGAGGCGGCGGAGGAGGAGACGGAGGCAGAGGAGGAGGAGTCTGCTAATCAGTCTGCTGAGGCGTCGAGTGTGGAAGCTTGATGTACTCCTTTCTCCATAGACATGTAGACCTTAAAGCATTTTCCAGATGAATCTCCCCTTCACCTATAGGATAGTCAAGCTCCAGCTCCTCAAATACCTCTATTATTTCATCCACAATCACAATAGCATAGCCATGTGGAATTAGATGACAATTGAAAGTTCCCTCATCTCAATGAGGTAGAACAAAGCCGAGTGCCGTCTTCAAGGCCAGGTTCTAGCATTTGTCCATTAGCACACAATGTTCAGCCTCCGTGATACTATCCACGCGGTAGCATGGAGCCGTGAAATCAGGCTGAACAAGCTCCATGGAAGCCACGCCGCTTCTGCACTAAGATGGTGGGGTAGCTTCTGTGGCAGCGTCCAAGGAAGGATCTTCGTGCCGCTGAGATGGTTGGCCGATAGCTTGCTGGCTCTCAAGTTCCTCCAGCTTCGCTAATCTTGCATTGAGCTTTTGCATTTTAGTTACTTCCTCTTTTTTCTTTCTGTGTCGTCTTCTATAACCATCGCTATCGGGAAACCCATGAACCCACGGAACGGATCCTTATGTGCCTCGTGTTTGTCTAGGGTGTTCAGGAATCCCGAGGACCTTTGTCAGCTCGTCCTTCTCTATCTCGAGAATGAACGTCCCTTCCCGCGCTGCCTTGATTGCCTCCTCAAGCTTAGTAATGGGTATTGCAAGTTGTTCGTTCATCCAAACACACTTCCCTAATTCTGGGTCCAAAGTTCCCCCAACCCGAAGAACCAAGTCCTTGACCGATCTGGCCAGTGCAATGTTGCTGGTTGGACCCCTTTATCAAGCAAGTCCTGCTCAGCATTGTCCCACAACGGCTGAACTTTGCTATAGCCACCTGATCCCGTGGTATGGTGATACTTCTTCAATGCAGCTTTTTGCTTGTTTGTCTCTGATACGTCTCCATCGTATCTACTTTTCCAAACTATTTTGCCCTTGTTTTGGACTCTAATTTGCATGATTTGAATGGAACTAACCCAGACTGACTTTGTTTTCAGCAGAACTGCCATGGTGTTGTTTTTGTGCAGAAATAGAAGTTCTCGGAATGACCTGGAAATTTACGTGGATTTTTTGTGGAATATATAAAAAATACGGGCGCAAGAATTACCCGAAGACACGGAGCCAGGGGACCACGAGCCCAGGAGGCGCGCCCCCCCAGGGCACGCCTGGCAGGCTCGTGGGGCCCACATGGCTCCGCAGCGTCCAACTCCAACTCTATATAGTCTCTTTTGTCCCAGAAAAATCAAGGGGAGATTTCGAGAAGAAACGTCGCTGCCACGAGGCGGAACTTGAGCAGAACCAATCTAGAGCTCTGGCAGGGCCATCCTGCCAGGGAAACTTCCCTCCCGGAGGGGGAAATCGTCGCCATCGTCATCACCAACACTCCTCTCGTTGGAGGGGACTCATCTCCATCAACATCTTCATCAGCACCATCTCATCTCCAAACCCTAGTTCATCTATTGTACCCAATCTCCGTCTCGCGACTCCGATTGGTACTTGTAAGGTTGCTAGTAGTGTTAATTACTCCTTGTAGTTGATGCTAGTTGGTTTACTCGGTCGAAGATCATATGTTCAGATCCTTAATGTGTTGGGGAACGCCGCATGGGAAACAAAAAATTTCCTACGCGCACGAAGACCTATCATGGTCATGTCCATCTATGAGAGGGGATATTCGATCAACGTACCCTTGTAGACCGTACAGCAGAAGCGTTAGTGAACGTGGTTGATGTAGTGGAACGTCCTCATGTCCCTCGATCCACCCCGCGAACCGTCCCGCGATCAGTCCCACGATCTAGTGCCGAACGGACGGCACCTCCGCGTTCAGCACACGTACAGCTCGACGATGATCTCGGCCTTCTTGATCCAGCAAGAGAGACGGAGAGGTAGATGAGTTCTCCGGCAGCGTGACGGCGCTTCGGATGTTGGTGGTGACCTTATCTCAGCAGGGCTCCTCCCGAGCTCCGAAGAAACGCGATCTAGAGGTAAAACCGTGGAGATATGTGGTCGGGCTGCCATGGCAAAGTTGTCTCAAATCAGCCCTAAAACCTCCGTATATATAGGGGGAAGAGGGGGAGCCTTGCCTTGGGGCTCAAGGAGCCCCAAGGGGGTCGGCCGAGCCAAGGGGGGGAGTCCTCCCCTTCCAAACCGAGTCCAACTAGGTTTGGAAGGAGGAGTCCTTCCCCCTTTTCCCACCTCCTTTTTTTTCTTTTCTCTTTGATTTTATTCCTATGGCGCATAGGGCTTTCTTGGGCTGTCCCACCAGCCCACTAAGGGCTGGTGCGCCACCCCCAAGGCCTATGGGCTTCCCTGGGGTGGGTTGCCCCCCACCCCCCCGGTGAACACCCGGAACCCATTCGTCATTCCCGGTAACTCCGAAAACCTTCCGGTAATCAAATGAGGTCATCCTATATATCAATCTTCGTTTCCGGACCATTCCGGAAACCCTCGTGACGTTCGTGATCTCATCCGGGACTCCGAACAACATTCGGTAACCAACCATATAACTCAAATACTCAGAAAACAATGTCGAACCTTAAGCGTGCAGACCCTGCGGGTTCGTGAACTATGTAGACATGACCCGAGTGACTCCTCGGTCAATTTCCAATAGCGGGACCTGGATGCCCATATTGGATCCTACATATTCTACGAATATCTTATCGTTTGAACCTCAGTGCCAAGGATTCATATAATCCCGTATGTCATTCCCTTTGTCCTTCGGTATGTTACTTGCCCGAGATTCGATCGTCAGTATCCGCATACCTATTTCAATCTCGTTTACCGGCAAGTCTCTTTACTCATTCCGTAATACAAGATCCCGCAACTTACACTAAGTCACATTGCTTGCAAGGCTTGTGTGTGATGTTGTATTACCGAGTGGGCCCCGAGATACCTCTCCGTCATACGGAGTGACAAATCCCAGTCTCGATCCATACTAACTCAACGAACACCTTCGGAGATACCTGTAGAGCATCTTTATAGTTACCCAGTTATGTTGCGACGTTTGATACACACAAAGCATTCCTTCGGTGTCAGTGAGTTATATGATCTCATGGTCATAGGAACAAACACTTGACACGCAGAAAATAGTAGCAACAAAATGACACGATCAACATGCTACGTCTATTAGTTTGGGTCTAGTCCATCACATGATTCTCCTAATGATGTGATCCCGTTATCAAGTAACAACACTTGCCTATGACCAGGAAACCTTGGCCATCCTTGATCAACGAGCTAGTCAACTAGAGGCTTACTAGGGACAATGTTTTGTCTATGTATCCACACAAGTATTATGTTTCCAATCAATACAATTATAGCATGGATAATAAACGATTATCATGAACTAAGAAATATAATAATAACTAATTTATTATTGCCTCTAGGGCATATTTCCAACAGTCTCCCACTTGCACTAGAGTCAATAATCTAGTTCACATCACCATGTGATTCCAATGAATCCAACACCCATATAGTTATGGGGTCTGATCACGTCTTGCTCGTGAGAGAGGTTTTAGTCAACGGTTCTGAAACTTTCGGATCTGTGTGTTCTTTTACAAATCTTTATGTCATCTTATAGATGCTGCTACTATGTGCTATTCGGAAATACTCCAAATATCTACTCTACTATACGAATCCGTTTCACTACTCATAGTTATTCGGATTAGTGTCAAAGCTTGCATCGACGTAACCCTTTACGGCGAACTCTTTAACCACCTCCATAATCGAGAAAAATTTCTTAGTCCATCAGTTACTAAGGATAAATTTTGACCGCTGCTAGTGATTCAATCATGGATCACTCTCTGTACCTCTCAAAAGACTTGCTGCAAGGCACACATCAGGTGCGGTACTCAGCATGGCATACTTTAGAGTCTACGGCTAAGGCATGGAAGACGACCTTCGTCTATTCTCTTTATTCTGCCAGGGTCGGGTTTTGAGTCTTACTCAAATTCACACCTCACAACGCAACCAAGAACTCCTTCTTTGTTGATCTATTTTGAACTCCTTCAAAAACTTGTCAAGGCATGCATCTTGTTGAAACTTCCATCAAGCTCTTTCGATCTATTTCCATAGATCTTTGATGCTCAACGTTCAAGTAGCACAATCCAGGTACTCCTTTGAAAAACTCCTTTCAAACAACCTTGTATGCTTTACAGAAATTCTACATTACTTCTGATCCACAATATGTCAACCACATATACTTATCAGAAATTCTATAGTGCCCCCAGTCACTTCTTTGGAAATACAAGTTTCTCATAAACCTTGTACAAACCCAAAATCTTTGATCATCTCATCAAAGTGTATATTCCAACTCCGAGATGCTAGCACCAGTCCATTGAAGGATTACTGGAGCTTGCATACTTGCTAGTATCTTTAGGATCGACAAAACCTCCTGGTTGTATCACATACAATGTTTGCTCAAGGAAACCGTCGAGGAAACAATGTTTTGACATCCTACGTGCAATATTTCATAAATAATGCAGCAACTACTAACATAATTCTAACAGACTTTTAGCATCGCTACGAGTGAGAAAGTCTCATCATAGTCAACTGTTTGATCATGTCGGAAACATCTTTGCAACAAGTCGAGCTTTTCTTAACAATGACTTATCACCATCGTCGTCTGTCTTCCTTTTAAAGATCCATCTTTACTCAATAGTCCTATGACCATCAAGTAGTTCTTGCAAAGTCTACACTTTGTTTTCATACATGGATCCTCTCTCGGATTTCATGGCTTCCAGCCATTTGTCGGAATCCGGGCCCACCATTGCTTTCTCCATAACTCGTAGGTTCACTGTTGCTCAACAACATGACCTCCAAGACAGGGTTACCATACCACTCTGCAGTAGTACGCGACCTTGTCAACCTACGAGGCTTGTAGTAACTTGATCCGATGCTCGATGATCACCATCATCAGCTTTCACTTCAATTGGTGTAGGCGCCACAGGAACAACTTCCTGCGCCCTGCTACACACTGGTTGAAGTGATGGTTCAATAACCTCATCAAGTTCTACCACCCTCCCACTCAATTCTTTCGAGAGAAACCTTTCCTCGAGAAAGGATCCGTTTCTAGAAACAAACACTTTGCTTTCGGATCTGAGATAGGAGATGTACCCAACTGTTTTGGATATCCTATGAAGATGCATTTATCCGCTTTGGGTTCGAGCTTATCAGACTAAAACTTTTTCACATAAGTGTCGAAGCCCCAAACTTTCAAGAAACGACAGTTTAGATTTCTCTAAACCTCAATCTGTACTGTGTCATCTCAACGGAAATACGCGGTGCCCTATTTTAAAGTGAATGCGGTTGTCTCTAATGCATAACCCATAAACGATAGTGGCAATTCAATAAGAGACATCATAGCATGCACCATACCAAATAGTGCGTGACTATGACGTTCAGACACATCATCACACTATGATGTTCCAGGTGGCATGAACCGCGAAACAATTTCCACATTGTCTTAACTGCGTACCAAAACTCGTAACTCAGATATTCATTTCTATGATCATATCGTAGACAGTTTATCCTCTTGTTACGACGAACTTCACTCTGAAACAGAATTGAACTTTTCAATATTTCAGACTTGTGATTCATTAAGTAAATACTCTTGTATCTACTTAAATCGTCATTGAAGTAAGAACATAATGATATCCACTGCGTGCCTTAGCACCCATTGGACTGCATACATCAAAATGTATCACTTCCAACAAGTTACTATCTTGTTTCATCTCAATGAAAACAAGGCCTTGCTCATGTGGTATGATTAGCATGTCACTAGTGATTCAAAATCAAGTGAATATAAAGGTCCATCAGCATGGAGCCTCTTCATGCAATTTATACTAACATGACTCAAGCGGCAGTGCCACAAGTAAGTGGTACTATCATCATTACCTCGTATCTTTTGGCACCAATATTATGAACATGTGTAACACTACGATCGAGATTCAATAAACCATTGAAGGTGATTATTCAAGCAAATAGAGTAACCATTATTCTCTTTAAATGAATAATCGTATTGCAATAAACACGATCCAATCATGTTCATGCTTAACGCAAGCACCAAATAACAACTATTTTGGTTTAACACCAATCCCGATGGTAGAGGGAGCGTGCGATATTTTGATCATATCAATCTTGGAAACACTTCCAACACGTATCGTCACCTCGCCTTTAGCTAGTCTCCGTTTACGTCGTAGCTATCATTTCGTGTTACTAATCACTTAGCAACCGAACCGGTATCCAATACCCTCATGCTACTAGGAGTACTAGTAAAGTACACATCAACATCATGTATATCAAATATACTTCTTTTGACTTTTGCCAGCCTTCTTATCTACCAAGTATCTAGAGTTGCTCCGCCTCAGTGACTGTTCCCCTCATTACAGAAGCACTTAGTCTCGGGTTTGGGTTTAATCTTGAGTCTCTTCATTAGTGCAGCAACTGTTTTGCCGTTTCACGAAGTATCCCTTCTAGCCCTTGCCTTTCTTGAAACTTAGTGGTTTTACTAACCATCAACCATTGATGCTCCTTCTTGATTTCTACTTTCGCAGTGTCAAACATCACGAATCGCTCAAGGATCATTGTATCTATCCTTGACATGTTATAGTTCATTATGAAGCTCTCACAGCTTGGCGGCAGTGACTTTGGAGAACCATCACTATCTCATCTGGAAGATTAACTCCCACTTGATTCAAGCGATTGTCGTACTCAGACAATCTGAGCACATACTCAACGATTGAGCTTTTCTCCTTTACTTTGTGGACAAAGAATCTTGTCGGAGGTCTCGTACCTCTTAACAAGGGCACAAGCATGAAATCACAATTTCATCTCTTTAGAACATCACTTATGTTCCATGACGTTTCAAAACGTCTTTGGTGCCTTGCTTCTAAGCCATTAAGTATTTTGCACCGAACTATCGTGTAGTCATCAGAAACGTGTATGTCGGATGTTCACAGCATCCACAGACGACGCTCGAGGTGCAGTACACCGAGTGGTGCATTAAGGACATAAGCCTTCTGCGCAGCAACGAGGACAATCCTCTGCAAAGTTTGCTACTATCAACTTTCAACTAAATTTTCTCTAGGAACATATAAAAACAGTAGAGCTATAGCGCAAGCTACATCGTAATTCACAAAGACCATTAGACTATGTTCATGACAATTAGTTCAATTAATCATATTACTTAAGAACTCCCGCTCAAAAAGTACATCTCTCTAGTCATTTGAGTGGTACATGATCCAAATCCACTATCTCAAGTCCGATCATCACGTGAGTCGAGAATAGTTTCAGTGGTAAGCATCTCTATGCTAATCATATCAACTATACGATTCATGCTCGACCTTTCGGTCTCATGTGTTCTGAGGCCATGTCTGCACATGCTAGGCTCGTTAAGCTTAACCCGAGTGTTCCGCGTGTGCAACTGTTTTGCACCCGTTGTATGTGAATGTTGAGTCTATCACACCCGATCATCACGTGGTGTCTCGAAACGAAGAACTGTCGCAATGGTGCACAATCGGGGAGAACACAATTTTGTCTTGAAATTTTAGTGAGAGATCACCTCATAATGCTACCGTCGTTCTAAGCAAGATAAGGTGCATAAAGGATTAACATCACATGCAATTCATAAGTGACATGATATGGCCATCATCATGTGCTTCTTGATCTCCATCACCAAAGCACCGGCACGATCTTCTTGTCACCGGCGCCACACCATGATCTCCATCAACGTGTCGCCATCGGGGTTGTCGTGCTACTCATGCTATTACTACTAAAGCTAAATCCTAGAAAAATAGTAAACGCATCTGCAAGCACAAACGTTAGTTTAAAGACAACCCTATGGCTCCTGCCGGTTGCCGTACCATCTACGTGCAAGTCGATATTATCTATTACAACATGATCATCTCATACATCCAATATATCACATCACATCGTTGGCCATATCACATCACAAGCATACCCTGCAAAAACAAGTTAGACGTCCTCTAATTTTGTTGTTGCATGTTTTACGTGGTGACCATGGGTATCTAGTAGGATCGCATGTTACTTACGCAAACACCACAACGGAGATATATGAATTGCTATTTAACCTCATCCAAGGACCTCCTCGGTCAAATCGGATTCAACTAAAGTTGGAGAAACTGACACTTGCCAGTCATCTTTGAGCAACGGGGTTACTCGTAGCGATGAAACCAGTCTCTCGTAAGCGTACGAGTAATGTCGGTCCAAGCCGCTTCAATCCAACAATACCGCGGAATCAAGAAAAGACTAAGGAGGGCAGAAAAACGCACATCACCACCCACAAAAACTTTTTTGTTCTACTTGAGAAGATATCTACGCATGAACCTAGCTCATGATGCCACTGTTGGGGAACGTCGCATGGGAAACAAAAATTTGCCTACGCGCGCGAAGACCTATCATGGTCATGTCCATCTACGTGAGGGGATATTCGATCTACGTACCCTTGTAGACCGTACAGCAGAAGCGTTAGTGAACGCGGTTGATGTCGTGGAACGTCCTCACGTCCCTCGATCCGCCCCGCGAACCGTCCCGCGATCAGTCCCACGATCTAGTGCCGAACGGACGGCACCTCTGTGTTCAGCACACGTACAGCTCGACGATGATCTCGGCCTTCTTGATCCAGCAAGAGAGACGGAGAGGTAGATGAGTTCTCCGGCAGCGTGACGGCACTCCGGAGGTTGGTGGTGATCTTATCTCAGCAGGGCTCCGCCCGAGCTCCGAAGAGACGCGATCTAGAGGTAAAACCGTGGAGATATGTGGTCGGGCTGCCATGGCAAAGTTGTCTCAAATCAGCCCTAAAACCTCCATATATATAGGGGGAAGAGGGGTAGCCTTTCCTTGGGGCTCAAGGAGCCCCAAGGGGGTCGGCCGAGCCAAGGGGGGAGTCCTCCCCTTCCAAACCGAGTCCAACTAGGTTTGGAAGGAGGAGTCCTTCCCCCTTTTCCCACCTCCTCTCTTTTTTCTTTTCTCTTTGATTTTCTTCCTATGGCGCATAGGGCTTTCTTGGGCTGTCCCACCAGCCCACTAAGGGATAGTGCGCCACCCCCAAGGCCTATGAGCTTCCCCGGGGTGGGTTGCCCCCCCCCCCCGGTGAACACCCCGAACCCATTCGTCATTCTCGGTACATTCCCGGTAACTCCGAAAACCTTCCGGTAATAAAATGAGGTCATCCTATATATCAATCTTCATTTCCGGACCTTTCCGGAAACCCTCGTGACGTCCGTGATCTCATCCGGGACACCGAACAACATTCGGTAACCAACCATATAACTCAAATACGCATAAAACAACGTCGAACCTTAAGCGTGCAGACCCTGCGGGTTCGAGAACTATGTAGACATGACCCGAGTGACTCCTCGGTCAATATCCAATAGCGGGACCTGGATGCCCATATTGGATCCTACATATTCTACGAAGATCTTATCGTTTGAACCTCAGTGCCAAGGATTCATATAATCCCGTATGTCATTCCCTTTGTGCTTCGGTATGTTACTTGCCCGAGATTCGATCGTCAGTATGCGCATACCTATTTCAATCTCGTTTACCGGCAAGTCTCTTTACTCGTTCCGTAATACAAGATCCCGCAACTTACACTAAGTCACATTGCTTGCAAGGCTTGTGTGTGATGTTGTATTACCGAGTGGGCCCCGAGATACCTCTCCATCATACGGAGTGACAAATCCCAGTCTCGATCCATACTAACTCAACGAACACCTTCGGAGATACCTGTAGAGCATCTTTATAGTCACCTAGTTACGTTGCAACGTTTGATACACACAAAGCATTCCTCCGGTGTCAGTGAGTTATATGATCTCATGGTCATAGGAACAAATACTTGACACGCAGAAAACAGTAGCAACAAAATGACACGATCAACATGCTACGTCTATTAGTTTGGGTCTAGTCCATCACATGATTCTCCTAATGATGTGATCCCGTTATCAAGTAACAACACTTGCCTATGGCCAGGAAACCTTGGCCATCTTTGATCAACGAGCTAGTCAACTAGAGGCTTACTAGGGACAGTGTTTTGTCTATGTAACCACACAAGTATTGTGTTTCCAATCAATACAATTATAGCATGGATAATAAACGATTATCATGAACTAAGAAATATAATAATAACTAATTTATTATTGCCTCTAGGGCATATTTCCAACATAATGCTATTCAATACCTCTCTGGCCATGAACATAATTATGCTTTGTGAGTAGTTACGTTTGTTCCTGAGGACATGGGATAAGGCTTGCTATAAGTAGTCATGTGAATTTGCTATTCGTTCGATATTTTGATGCGTTGTATGTTGTCTTTCCTCTAGTGGTGTTATGTGAACGTCAACTACATAACATTTCACCATTATTTGGGCCTAGAGGAAGACATTGGGAAGGAATAAATAGATGATGGGTTGCTAGAGTGACAGAAGCTTAAACCCTAGTTTATGCGTTCCTTCGCAAGGGGCTGATTTGGATCCACTAGTTTAATGCTATGGTTAGACTTTCTATTAATTCTCCTGTCGTAGTTGCGGATGCTTGAGAGAGGTGTTAATCATAAGTGGGATGTTTGTCCAAGTAAGTACAGCACCCAAGCACCGGTCCACCCACATTTCAAACTATCAAAGTAGCGAACGCGAATCATATGAACATGATGAAAACTAGCTTGACGGAAATTCCCATGTGTCCTCGGGAGAGCTTTACCTTATATAAGAGTTCATCCAGGCTTGTCCCTTGCTACAAAAGGGATTGGGCCATCTTGCTGCACCTTTTTTACTATTGTTACTTGTTACCCGTTACGAATTATCTTATCACACAACTTTCTGTTACCGATAATTTCAGTGCTTGCAGAGAATACCTTGCTCAAAACCATTTGTCATTCCCTTCTGCTCCTCGTTGGGTTCGACACTCTTACTTATCGAAAGGACTACGATAGATCCCCTATACTTGTGGGTCATCAAAACTCTTTTCTCGCTCCGTTGCCGGGGAGTGAAGCGCCTTTGGTGAGTGGAATTTGGTAAGGAAACATTTATATAGTGTGCTGAAATTTATTGTCACTTGTCACTATGGAAACTAATCCTTTGAGGAGATTGTTCGGGGTATCTTCACCTCGACCGGAAGCACAAAGAGTTTCTCCTCAACCTACTGCACCTACTGAAAATATTTATTATGAAATCCCTTCGGGTATGCTAGAGAAACTGTTGGCTAATCCTTTTACAGGAGATGGAACATCACATCCCGACTTGCATCTAATCTATGTAGATGAAGTTTGTGGTTTACTTAAGCTTGCAGGTTTGCCCGAGGATGTGGTCAAGAAGAAGGTATTTCCCTTATCTTTTAGGGATAAAGCATTGACATGGTATAGGCTATGTGATGATACTGGATCATGGAACTACAACCGATTGAAATTGGAATTTCATCAAAAGTTTTATCCTATGCATTTGGTACATCGTGGTCGGAATTATTTCTATAATTTTTGGGCTCGTGATAGATAAAGTATCGCTCAAGCTTGGGGGAGGCTTAAGTCAATGTTAGATTCATGCCCCAACCATGAGCTCTCGAGATAAATTATTATTCAGAACTTCTATGCTCAGCTTTCTCATGATAATCGCACCATGCTTGACACTTCTTGTACAAGTTCTTTTATGAAGAGAGATATTGACTTCAAATGGGATTTATTGGAAAGAATTAAACGCAACTATGAAGATTGGGAGTTTGATGAAGGTAAGGACTCATGTATGAATCTTAAGTTCGATTGTGTTAAATCCTTCGCTGAAACAAATACTTTTCGTGATTTTAGAGCTAAACATGGACTTGACTCTGAGATAGTAGCTTCATTATGTGAATCATTTGCTGCTCATATTAATCTCCCTAAGGAGAAGTGGTTTAAATATCATCCTCCCATAGAAGTCAATGTAGTAAAACCCAATCCAGTTGAAGAGAAAGTCATTGCTTATAATGATTCTATTGTTCCTAGTGCTTTCATTGAGAAACCACCTTTCCCTGTTAGAATAAAGGATCATGCTAAAGCTTCAACTGTGATACGTAAGGGCTACATTAGAACACCTACACCCCATGAGAAAATTAAAGTTGAACCTAGCATTGCTATTATTCAAGATCTCTTGGCCGATAATGTTGATGGGCATGTTATTCACTTCTGTGAAGATGCTGCTAGAATTGCTAAACCTCATGCTAGAGATAAACATAAACCTGTTGTTGGCATGCCTGTTGTTTCTGTTAGGATAGGAGATCATTGTTATCATGGTTTAATGTGACATGGGTGCTAGTGTTAGTGCAATACCTCTATCTTTATATGATGAAATTAAAGATGATATTGCACCTGTCGAGATGGAATTTATTGATGTTACTATTCAACTTGCTAATAGAGATACTATATGCCCTGTGGGAATTGTTAGAGATGTTGAAGTCTTGTGTGGTAAAACTAAGTATCCTGCTGATTTTCTCTTTCTTGCTACAACACAAGATAGCTTTTGTCCCATCATATTTGGTAGACCTTTGCTCAATACTGTTAATGCTCAGATAGATTGTGAGAAACAAACTGTTACTGTTGGCTTTGAAGATGTGTCACATGAATTTAATTTTTCTAAGTTTGGTAGACAACCTCATGAAAAAGAATTTTCTAGTAAGGATGAAATTGTTGCTCTTGATTCTATTGTTGTGCCTCCTACTGATCGTTTAGAGCAATACTTGCTTGGACATGAAAATAATATGCATATGGATGAAAGGAATGAGATAGATAGATTTATCTTTGAACAACATCCTATCCTTAAGAATAATTTGCATGTTGAATTACTTGGAGATCCACCTCCACCAAAGGGCGATCCTATGTTTGAGCTTAAACAATTACCTAATACTATTAAGTATGCTTATCTTGATGAAAAAGAGATTGCTGACGTGCCACTATTCCTCACTTGATGCCTCCACGACAACGGAGCCAGAAAAGAGCTTGTCCCAGTTGCTCAACAATTAGCAATTGTCTTGCAATGGCCCACCAGCGCGTG
The DNA here is from genome assembly GCF_904849725.1 of Hordeum vulgare subsp. vulgare. Lineage (NCBI taxonomy): Eukaryota > Viridiplantae > Streptophyta > Magnoliopsida > Poales > Poaceae > Hordeum > Hordeum vulgare. Next base: position 549,446,444 of record NC_058524.1, on the reverse strand, counting down.
GGATCGCGTCAATTTTCGAGGGTAGAGTATTCAACCCAAATTTGTTGGTTCGCGCGACGGGAAGTGAAAGAATATTCTCAAGTATTAGCAGCTGAATGTGTCAGATTCAACCACACCTGAAAGATTAGTATCTGCAAGCAAGGTATAAGCAACAAAGGTAGTATGATAGCAACGGTGCCAGAAACAATCTGGTGACAAGGCAGACTATTCCTAACTGTTGTATCAATGGTGCCAGAAAAGTATTGTAGCAGGTAGCAGCAGTGTAACGAGTAACAACAGTGGCAAGGAACAACAGAAGCAAGTAGCAACAGTAGCAAGTAACAGCAGCGGCAAGTAACAGTAGTGGCAGCAGCAGCAGGACAAAGCAAGTAACAGTGACAACAAGTAACAGTAGAAGCAACACTAGTAACAACAGCACATCAAAACAAGTAACAACAGCAACAAGTAACAGTAGCAGCAACAGTAGGACAAACTCGTAGGCAATGGGTCGGCGATTCATCGGATGATATTCATCATGCAACAATTATAACACGGAGAGATATGTGGCTAGCTCCCGTTCGTCAATGTGATGTAGGCATGCATTCCGTGTGTCATCATACGTGCTTACAGAAAAGAACTTGCATGACATCTATTGTCCATCCCTCCCGTGGCAGCGGCTTCCAAAAGGATACTACGGGATATTAAGGTTCTCCTTTTAATAAAGAACCAGACCAATGCATTAGCACTTGGTGAACACATGAACTCCTCAAACTATGGTCATCACCGGGAGTGGTTCCGGTTAGTGTCACTCCGGGGTTGCCGGGTCATAACACATAGTAGGTAACTACAACTTGCAAGATCGGATCTGAAACACGCATATATTGGTGACAACATAATAATTACAGATCTGAAATCATGGCACTCGAGCCCTAGTGACAAGCATTAAGCATGGCAAAGTAGTAGCAACATCAATCTCAGAACATAGTGGATACTAGGAATCAATCCCCGTCAAAACTAACTAGATTACATGATAGATCTCATCCTACTCATCACCGCCCAACGAGCCTACGAATAGATTACTCATGAACGATGAAGGGCTTCATGGAATTGGAGAGGGAAGGAGGTTGATGATGACGATGGCGACGATCTCCTTGATCCGGAGCCCAAAACGGACTCTAGATCTGCCCTCCAGATGAAGAACAGGATGTGGCGGCGCCTCCGTATCATAAACGCGATGAAATCTTCTCTTCTGATTTTTTTCAGGACGAAAGGGAATAAATAGCGCTGGAGTTGGGGGCGACAGAGCCACATGGGCCCCACAAGCTTGGTTGCCGCGACCAGAGGGGAGGCTGCAGCGACAGGGCTTGTGGCCCACTGGCCCGTCCCCTCTGGTGGATCGTTGCGCAGGTATTTTTCATATTTTCTAGAATTATTCTCTGTAATTTTCAGGACGTTCCGAGAACGTCCATTTCTGCACAAAAAACAACACCATGGCAATTCTGCTGAAAACAGCGTCAGTCCGGGCTAGTTCCATTCAAACCCTGCAAATTAGGGTCCAAAACAAGGGCAAAAGAGTTTGGAAAAGTAGATACGATGGAGACGTATCAAACTCCCCCAAGCTTAAAAGCTTGCTTGTCCTCAAGCAACTCAGTTGACAAACTGAAAGAGAAAGATAAACTTTGACAAACTCTGTTTGATCTTGTTGTTGCAACTATGTCTAACTCATTACCAGAATTTCAGCAAGATCACAAGTTAACCACATAAGCAAGTGACACAAAGGTCTCACGGTAAACTAATACCAATGACATTATCAGCTAGCGATCAAATAATAATGAGTTTCAGATACCAACAATTCAATCAAAACAAGCATGAAGGAATATGAATAGGTGGTATCTCGCTAGCTCTTTTTGAGACCATAAAACATAAATGTAGTGCACTTTCAAAGATCAAGGGCTGACTAAACATTGTAATTCATAACAACGAAGATCCAGTCATAGTCATACTCAATATCAATCAAAAGCAAAGCATAAAAATGACATAGGTGCTCTCTAATTGGTGCTTATATAAGAAGAGGATGACTCAAGAGGAAAATAAATGGACAGACCCTTCGCAGAGAGAAGCATTGATTTGCAGAGGTGCCAGAGCTCAAGCTTCAAAAACAGAGATAATAATTTTGGGTGGCATGCTTTCATTGTCAACGCAATGAACAAGAGTTCTCAATATATTCCATGCTATTCATGCTATAGGCGGTTCCCAAACAGAAAAGTAAAGTTTTAACTCCCCCACCACCAATCAATCACACTCCATGGCTAGCGAATCCTCGGGTACCGTCCATACTAACATCAATCCGGGGGGAGTCTTGTTTTACAGTTATGTTTTCGATTTAAGCATGGAACTGGGCATTCCAATTCCCTTTCTCATGAATGACAGTGAATAAACACATGTCGAGGATAACACGCCAAACATGGAAGATACCAATAGCCCCCTGTCACCACATGAGCGGTTCAGGCATGCAAAAAAGATTATTTCTTGAAGGTTTAGAGAATGGCACATGCAAATTTACTTGGAACGGCAGGTAGATACCGCAAATATGTAGGTATGATGGACTCATAAGGCACAACTTTTGGGTTTATGGAAGTGGATGCACAAGCAGTATTCCGCTTAGTACAAGTGAAGGCTAGCAAAATACTGGGAAGCGACCAACTAGAGAGCGACAACAGTCATCAAGATGCAATGAGTTTGACTAACATTGAGTGCAAGCATGAGTAGGATATAAATCACCATGAAAACGAACACCATAGAGGCTATGTTGATTTTGTTTCAACTACATGCATAAACATGCGCCAAGTCAAGTCACTTGAATCACTCAAAGGAGAATACCATCCTATCATACTACATCATAGTCATCTCAAAATCTATGTTGGCATTCAAGACAAACCATTATAAGCTCTAGCTAATTAAGCATGGCATCAGAACTATGATCTCTAAGTTGTCATTGCAAACATGGTTCTCTCACAACAAAGCTGAATCTGGAACGACAAGCTAGTCATATTTACAAAAACAAAATAGATAGAGTTCATACCATCTTTTCCCGTCTCAGTCACTTCATCATATATCATCATTATTGCCTTTCACTTTTATGATCGAACGATGTGAACAATAATAAGAGTGCTCGTGCATTGGACTAAGCGGAATCTGCACGCAAACACAAAGGAGAAGACAAAGTAATATGGCTCTTTGAAAGCTAAACAGGTATGCATGCAAGAGCCACTAAACATTGTAACCAATATCTTCTACCTTGACCCAAAGAAAAAGAAAACTATTTACATGGGAAAGATCCGAACAAGCAAAATAGGAAATGAAAATATTTTTGGGTTTTCTCAAAAGGACACAAAACAAGAAAACAAGAAAACGAAAAATAAAATAAACTAGCATGGATAATACAGTGGCAAAGTGTAAACACCGGCTAACAAAGTGAAAGCATAAGAAAGAATGTAAAGTCGGTGAGACCATGTACTCCCCCAAGCTGAGGCTTTTGGCCTAGCTTGGTCTACTCCCAAGGACGGTCCTTGCGAAACCCAAAATCATAATCGGGGTTATACGGGAGCGCTGCAGCCACTGCCTGAATAGCTGCCTCACAGAGACGAGCAGCCGTCGCCTCCCTCTCATACTCCTGTGCCTCTCCTATGGTTATGTAGTATCTCCGTTTTACCTGAAAGTCGAAGAAAGCAGGAGGAGGAAGGGTAATATGGAAAACACGTTGCCGGTTAAATATCAATCGGTACAGGAGGGATTCATCATCCCTCTCAAGGAACTGGTAGCATGTCATAGCGACACGGTCAAGGAAAGCTGTATGGAGCGGGGGATCTCCTGCACGGATGGGTACTCCAAGAAAATTTGCTATGCGAGTGGCATAGATGCCGCCAAAGAAATCCCCATCGATAGCATTCTTATTCAGCCTCCTTGCTATAATAGCTCCCATGTTGAAGCTTTTGTCACCCGTCACTGCGCTCTTAAGGATACTAAGGTCGGATGCGCATAGGTGACAATGTTCAACCTTGCCGATGATGCATCTACCTATGAAGAGGGCAAAGTAGTGCAAGGCAGGGAAATGAATGCTTCCTATGGTAGCTTGCGTGATGTCTCTAGTTTCTCCAACAGTTATACTAGAGACAAAATATCTAACCGAAGACTTAGCAGGATCTTTAAGATTACCCCCATCGGGTATCTTACAAATCGTATTGAAATCCTCCAAATCCATGGCGTAGGATTTATCATACAGATCAAACAGTATGGATGAGTCACGGCCAACTGAAAATTTAAATCTACACACGAAAGAGGCAGTGAGCAAAGCATATTGTTCACATTTATCTAAGAGGAATTCTTCTAACCCGGCATTGCGCACAAGTGTATCAAACTCATCCTTGAAGCCTGCTTCGATCATGAACTCACCAGAAGGCCATTCACATGGTTGTACTGGTGTGTCCCTTAGTTGATAAGGATCGGGCTCCCGAATAGAAAGACGGGGACCCTTCTTACTCGAGGAACCACCATGAAACTTCCTCCTGAACATAATTTCTTTTTGCTGAAATATTTGAAGTTCAAGAGAAAAGTGAATAAAGACCAACACACCTTATAGCAACTACTCCTACTATTGTCTAGAGACCGCATCACGCGCTAAAACTACTTGGGACCAGCTAAAATTAACATTTCAAGCTCAAGAACAGGGTCACCAAGGTAGCAAGAATACGCGAAGGATAAAGCACTAGAGTAGAAACGAATTGGACCAATGGAGGAGTCACTTACCAAGGAGTAATTTCCCCAAAACGGTTCGGAGAATGGTGCTTTGAGCAAGGAGATCAAAAATCACACCCAAATGAGCAAGAACACGTGTTTGAGCTGCGAAACAATTTTTTCTGGAGGTAGAAGAAGAGGATGGGAGCTGGAATGAGTGGAGGGGGTCCCTGTGGGCCCCACAAGCTTGGTTGCCGTGGCCAGGGGGGATGCCGCGGTGACAGGGCTTGTGGCCCACTGGTGTGCTCCCCAGGCCAGCTCTCAGTCCTAGTATTTTTCAAATATTCCAGAAAAATTCATACTAGATTTTGAGGACCATCGGAGAACTTTTATTTTTGGGGTACTTTTCTCCGGGACGCTAAAACAGAAAACATGGAAAACTAAACTAAATCTATCATTTTTCTTCTAAGCAACAGAAAATGAAAGCTAAAAAGGGAGGTATGTGACTCTTTGATTCATCCATTTCATGGTCATCGAAAGAAATCCATCAATGGTGTTGATCAAATCCTCATGACAAAACTTTCTCGAATCGCAAAAGAGAACGGAGAATTTTCGAATAGTCACTAGGTCACCTCAATGGGGATATGTATCTCCCCAACAAGAAAATCATACTTCATCTTAACACGAGGAATAGGGCATTCAAAGCTCCCAATAAGAATCGATGAAGCTTTTTCGATAGCATTGATGCAATGTACTTGATATCGTTTCTTCGGAAAGTGCACTGTATGCTCATTACCGTTGACATGGAAAGTGACATTGCCTTTGTTGCAATCTATAACAGCCCCTATAGTGTTTAAAAAAGGTCTTTCGAGGATGACAGCCATGGCATCGTCCTCGGGAATATCCAAGATAACAAAGTCTGTTAAGATAGTGGTGTTAGCAACCACAACAGGCACATCCTCGCAAATGCCGACACGGAAAGTAGTTGATTTGTCGGCCATTTGCACAGAGATTTTAGTGGGTGTCGACTTATCCAGTTCAAGTCTACGATAAAGAGAGAGCGGCATAACACTAACACCGGCTCCAAGGTCAGATAAGGCAGTTCTTACGTAGTTTCCTTTAATGGAGCAAGGTATAGTGGGCACTCCGGCATCACCAAGTTTCTTAGGAGTTCCACCTTTGAAAGTGTAATTGGCGAGCATGGTGGAGATCTCAAGATCTGGTATCTTCCGTTTATTGGTCACGATATCTTTCATGTACTTGGCATATGGAGACATTTTGAGCATATCAATTGACCGCATCTGCAGAAAGACGAGTCTTATCATTTCAATAAAGCGCTCAAAATCGTCATCATCCTTTTTCATGGATGGCTTAGGAGGAAAGGGCATAGGTCACTGAACCCATGGCTCTCCTTTCTTTACCATGCTTCCTAGTAGTGAAGTAATTCTTATCGTATCTATTAGGTTGTGGGTTATCAGGATTAACCGTAGGTTCAATCTCCACATCCTTATCATTGCTAGGTTGAGCATTATTATGAACATCACTGTCCATATTGTCACCAGGTTCATGTTCATCACCAGATTGTGTTTCTGCATCAGACGCAGAAATATCATTTGGTTCTTTAGGTGTGACGGTATTTGGTGAACTGACATGTAGGTTTCTACGATCCTTCTTCTTATTCTCCTTAGGATGACTGGGTGTATCAGCATTAATTCCGTGAGAATCTTGAACAATTCTCTTAGGATGGCCTTCAGGATACAAAGGTTCCTGAGTCATTTTGCCTCCTCTAGTAATGACTCTGACAGTGTTGTTATTTAATTCATTGAGCAAGTCATTCTGAGCTTTAAGTACTTGTTCTACCTGAGTAGTAATCATAGAGGCATGTTTACTCAGAAGCTTCAGATCATTGACATTTCTGTCTACACAAGCACTTAAATGACTAAGCATACGAGTACTTTGTTCCAAATGTCTGCTAACATAATCATTGAAACTCTGTTGTTTGGCAACAAAGTTGTCAAATTCATCAAAGCATTGGCTAGCAGGTTTATGAAAAGGAGTATCACTCTCATCAAACTTACGCAGAGAATTCACTTCTACTACCTATATTGGGTTCGGGAATAGTCCAAGCATTATTGTTGATCAAGATGTTATTCAGTGCAATCTCAGCTTGTTCTACATTTCGTTCCCTAAAAACACAATCGGCACAACTATCTAGGTGGTCTCTAGAAGCATCAGTAAGTCCGTTATAGAAGATATCAAGTATCTCGTTCTTCTGTAGCTGGATGAGCCTCCCCCAAGCATGTGGGAAACTCTCTTCTTTGAGTTGAGCAAAGTTGTATATTTCCTACAAGGCAGCTTTCTTCTTATGGGCAGGGAAATATTTCTCACAGAAGTAATAGACCATATCCTGGGGACTACTCACACATCCAGGAGCAAGAGAAGTGAACCGGGCTTTAGCGCCATCCTTTAGAGAGAAAGGAAACAACTTAAGGATATAGTAGTAGCGGATCTTCTCCTCACTAGTGAAAAGGGTGGCTATATCATGTAGTTTGGTAAGATGGGCTACGACCGTCTCAAACTCATAACCGTGGAAAGGGTCAGATATGACTAGAGAGATTATCTCAGGGTCGACAGATAGTTCATAATCCTCATCGGTGATAAAGATAGGTGAAGTGGCAAACTTCGGGTCGTATTTCATCCTAGCTTTCAGAGATTTTTTCCTTCCACTTGAGAAGTAATTTCTCAGCGTCATAGGCATCCTTACACGCAAGAAAATCCTCAGCTATCTCTCCCTCCATAACATAACCCTCAGGTATATCAGGCAATTCATATCTAGGAGAGCTAGATCTAGCAGGAGCAAAAGCAGGTTCTATCTCAATAGTATCGGCAGTTTCAAAAGCATCACGAGCATTGGCAGTAACTCTAGCAGTATGAGCATCAAGGAATACCCCTAGTGGCATATCAGGCAAAGTAGTATCTCTAGCAGTATCAAGCATAGCATCATCAGACAAAATAGCATCTCTAGTATCATCAGGCAAGGAAGTGTCAAGCATAACATCTCTAGCAGTATCAGGCATAGCATCTCTAGCAGTAGCATCATAAGCATCATCAAGCACAGGCAACATATCAAGATTTCTATGAGGAGGTGATGTCGCAAACTTACTCACAACTGAAGGTGAATCAAGTGCAAAGCTAGATGGCAGTTCCTTACCTCCCCTCGTAGTTGAGGGCAAGACTTTGGTTCTTGGATCTTTCAGATTCTTCATAGTGATCAGCAGATATAAATCCCAGGTGACTCAGAGAATATAGCAATCCTTCCTTGATGCCTCCATGGCAACGGCGCTAGAAAAATGCTGCTGACGTGCAACTATTCCTGACTTGATGCCTCCATGGCAACGGAGCCAGAAAAGAGCTTGCCCTAGTTGCTCAACAATTAGCAATTGTCTTGCAACGGCCCACCAGCGCGTGGGATCGCGGCAGTTTTCGAGGGTAGAGTATTCAATCCAAATTTGTTGGTTCGCGCGACGGGAAGTGAAAGAATATTCTCAAGTATTAGCAGCTGAATGTGTCAGATTCAACCACACCTGAAAGATTAGTATCTGCAAGCAAGGTATAACCAGCAAAGGTAGTATGATAGCAACGATGCCAGAAACAATCTGGTGACAAGGCAGACTATTCCTAACTGTTGTATCAATGGCGCCAGAAAAGTATTGTAGCAGGTAGCAGCATTGTAACGAGTAACAGCAGTGGCAAGGAACAACAGAAGCAAGTAGCAACAGTAGCAAGTAACAGCAGCGGCAAGTAACAGTAGTGGTAGCAGTAGCAGGACAAAGCAAGTAACAGTGGCAGCAAGTACCAGTAGCAACAACAGTAGTAACAGCAGCAGAGCAAAACAAGTAACAGTAGCAGCAACAGTAGGACAAACTCGTAGGCAATGGGTCGGCGATTCGTCGGATGATATTCATCATGCAATAGTTATAACACGGAGAGATATGTGGCTAGCTCCCGTTCGCCAATGTGATGTAGGCATGCATTCCGTGTGTCGTCATACGTGCTTAGAGAAAAGAACTTGCATGACATCTATTGTTCATCCCTCCCGTGGTAGCGGGGTCCAAAAGGATACTACGGGATATTAAGGTTCTCCTTTTAATAAAGAACCGGACCAACGCATTAGCACTTGATGAACACATGAACTCCTCAAACTATGGTCATCACCGGGAGTGGTTCCGGTTATTTTCACTCCGGGCTTCCCGGGTCATAACACATAGTAGGTAACTACAACTTGCAAGATCGGATCTAAAACACACATATATTGGTGACAACATAATAATTTCAGATCTGAAATCATGGCACTCGGGCCCTAGTGACAAGCATTAAGCATGGCAAAGTAGTAGCAACATCAATCTCAGAACATAGTGGATACTAGGAATCAATCCCCGTCAAAACTAACTCGATTACATGATAGATCTCATCCTACTCATCACCGCCCAGCGAGCCTACGAATAGATTACTCACGAACGATGAAGAGCTTCATGGAATTGGAGAGGGAAGGAGGTTGATGATGACGATGGCGACAATCTCCTTGATCCAGAGCCCAAAACGGACTCCAGATCTGCCCTCAAGATGAAGAACAAGATGTGGCGGCGCCTCCGTATCGTAAACGCGATGAAATCTTCTTTTCTGATTTTTTGAGACGAAAGGGAATAAATAGCGCTGGAGTTGGGGGGCGCAGAGCCACGTGGGCCCCACAAGCTTGGTTGCCGCGGCCAGGGGGGAGGCCGCGGCGATAGGGCTTGTGGCCCACTAGCCCGTCCCCTCTTGTGGATCTTTGCGCATATATTTTTCTTATTTTCCAGAAATATTCTCCGTAAATTTTCAGGACATTCCGAAAACTTTCATTTCTGCTCGAAAACAACACCATGGCAATCTTGCTGAAAACAACGTGAGTCCGGGTTAGTTCCATTCAAATCATGCAAATTAGAGTCCAAAACAAGGGCAAAAGAGTTAGGAAAAGTAGATACAATGGAGACGTATCAGAGATCTATCTTGTTATTAGTAGTGCTAACCTTTCAGGGCATGAAGAAAAGAAATTATTGAAAACTCTGAGGAAGCACAATGGTGCTATTGGATATACTCTTGATGATCTTAAGGGCATTAGTCCCACTCTATGCGAGCATAAAATGAAAACTGATACTGATTCCAAACCAGTTGCCGCTCATCAACAAAGTTTAAATCCTAAGATGAAAGAGGTGGTAAGAAAAGAAATACTAAAGCTCCTGGAAGCAGGTACTATCTATCCCGTTGCTCATAGTGATTGGGTAAGTCCGGTGCATTGTGTCCCTAAGAAGGGAGGTATTACCGTTGTCCCTAATGATAAAGATGAATTGATCCCATAGAGAATTGTTACCGGCTATAGGATGGTAATTGATTTTAGGAAATTAAATAAAGCTACTAAGAAAGATCATTACCCTTTACCTTTTATTGATCAAATGCTAGAAAGATTGTCTAAAAATACACACTTTTGCTTTCTAGATGGTTATTCTGGTTTCTCCCAAATACCTGTTGCACAATCTGATCAAGAGAAAACCACTTTTACTTGCCCTTTCGGTACCTTTGCTTATAGACGATGCCTTTTGGTTTATGTAATGCACCTGCTACGTTTCAAAGATGTATGATGGCTATATTCTCTGACTTTTGTGAAAAGATTGTTGAGGTTTTCATGGATGATTTCTCCGTTTACGGATCTTCTTTTGATGATTGCTTGAGCAACCTAGATCGAGTTTTGCAGAGATGTAAAGATACTAACCTTGTCTTGAATTGGGAGAAGTGCCACTTTATGGTTAATGAAGGCATCATCTTAGGACATAAAATTTCTGAAAGAGGTATTGAAGTCGATAAGGCTAAAGTTGATGTGATCGAGAAAATGCCATGCCCTACAGACCTTAAAGGTATAAGAAGTTTCCTTGGTCATGCTGGTTTCTATAGAAGGTTCATTAAAGACTTGTCTAAGATTTCTAGGCCTCTCACCAATCTCTTGCAAAAAGATATTCCATTTGTTTTTGATGATGATTGTGAAGAAGCATTTTAAATACGTAAGAAGGCCTTGATAACTGCACCTATTGTTCAACCACCTGATTGGAACCTACCTTTTTAAATTATGTGTGATGCTAGTGATTATGCTGTTGGTGATGTTCTAGGACAAAGAGTTGATAAGAAATTAAATGTTATTCACTATGCTAGTAAAACTCTAGACAGTGCCCAAAGAAACTATGATACTACTGAAAAAGAATTTTTAGCAGTTGAGTTTGCATGTGATAAGTTCAGAGCTTGTATTGTTGATTCGAAAGTTACTATTCACACTAATCATGCTGCTATTAAATATCTCATGGAAACGAAAGATGCTAAACCTAGACTTATTAGATGGGTTCTCTTGCTACAAGAATTTGATTTGCATGTTGTTGATAGGAAGGTTGCTGAGAACACCGTAGCAGATACCTTGTCTAGGTTAGAGAATGTTCTTGATGACCCACAACCTATTGATGATAGCTTTCCTGATGAACAATTGAATGTCATTAATGTTTCACGTAGTACACCTTGGTATGCTGATTATGCTAATTATATTGTTCCTAAATATATACCACCTAGTTTCACATACCAACAAAAGAAAAAGTTCTTTTATGATTTGAGACATTACTTTTGGGATGATCCTCACCTTTATAAAGAAGGAGTAGATAGTGTTATTATAAGTTGTGTACTTGAGGATGAACAGGGACAGATCCTACAGAAGTGTCACTCCGAGGCTTACGAAGGACACCATGCGGGAGATAGAACTCCACACAAGGTATTGCAATCCGGTTTTTATTGGCCTACTCTCTTCAAGGATGCTCGTAAGTTTGTCGTGTCTTGTGATGAATCTCAAAGAATAGGTAATATCAGTAAACGTCAGGAAATGCCTATGAATTATTCACTTGTTATTGAACCATTTGATGTTTGGGGTTTTGATTATATGGGACCTTTTCCAAAGTCCAACGGGTATACTCATATTCTAGTTGCTGTTGATTACGTTACTAAGTGGGTAGAAGCTATCCCAACTAGTAGTGCTGATCATAACACCTCTATTAGGATGCTTAAAGAAGTTATTTTTCCTAGATTTGGAGTCCCTAGATATTTAATGACTGACGGTGGTTCACATTTTATTCATGGTGCTTTTCCGTAAAATGCTTGCTAAGTATGATGTCAACCATAGAATTGCATCTCCTTATCATCCTCAGTATAGTGGTCAAGTAGAGTTAAGTAATAGTGAAATTAAATTAATTTTGCAAAATACTATTAGTAGGTCTAGAAGGAATTAGTCTAAGAAACTTTATGATGCATTGTGGGCTTATGGAACTGCTTATAAGAATCCCATGGGCATGTCTCCGTATAAAATGGTTTACGGTAAAACATGTCATTTACCTCTTGAGCTAGAGCATAAGGCTTATTGGGCAATCAAAGAGCTCAACTTTGATTTCAAACTTGCTGGTGAGAAGAGGTTATTTGATATTAGCTCACTTGATGAATGGAGAACTCAGGCATATGAAAATGCCAAGTTGTTTAAAGAAAAAGTTAATAGGTGGCATGATAAAAGGATACAAAAACGTGAGTTCAGTGTAGGTGCCATAAAAATCAACAACGCGGAACGTAATTTTCCGAGAGTTGTAAATGGGCAAAGAATCAAGCATTATATCTCAGGTACTCCCATAAATGTTGAAAGCAATATTATTAACATCATAACTCCGGAGGAGTACATCAGGGATATTTACCAGCTTGTTTCAGACTCCAAGAACGAAGAGGTATGTGTTACCGTAAGTAAACCAACTCCAAAACTTCCGAGCATGCTTAGTGGTAATTAAAAAGAAAACCCAAAAAGATTTCGCGTTCTTCTTTTGTTTGTTGGGAGCTTTCCCGTGTAAATAGTTTTCTTTTTCTTTGGGCCGAGGAAGAAGACCATGATTAAAATGATTAGTGGCTCTCATATGCATTATTGTTTATCCGTCAAAGAGCCATATTACTTTGTCTTCTCCTCTGAATTTGCTTGCAGATTCCAGCTTAGTACAATGCACGAACACTCTTATTATTATTCACATCATTCGGTCGTGCAAGTGAAAGGCAATAATGACGATATATGATGAAGTGACTGAGCCTGTAAAAGCTGGTATGAACTCAGCCTATTTTGCTTTTGTAAATATGACTAGCTCATCATTCCTAATTCAGCATTGTTATGAGAGAAACATGTTTGCAATGACAGCTTAGAAATCATAGTTTCCGATGCCATGCTTAATTTGCTAGGAGCTTATAATGGTTTGTCTTGGATGCCAACATGAATTTCAAGATGATTATGATGTAGTATGATAGGATGGTATCCTCTTTTGAATGATTCAAGTGGCTTGACTTGGCACATGTTCATGCATGTAGTTGAAACAAAACCAACATAGCCTCTACAATATTCATGTTTATGGTGATTTATATCCTACTCATGCTTGCACTCAACATTGGTTAATTTCAATGCATATTGATGACTGTTGTCGCTCTCTAGTTGATCGTTTCCTAGTCTTTTGCTAGCCTTCACTTGTACTAAGCGGGAATACTGCTTGTGCATCCACTTCCGTAAACCCAAAGTTGTTCCACCATACCTACCTATATGCGGTATCTACCTGCCGTTCCAAGTAAATTTGCATGTGCCACTCTCTAAATCTTCAAATAATAATCTATTTTGTATGCCCGAACCGCTCATGTGGTGACAAGGGGCGGTCAGTATCTTCCATGCTAGGTGTGTTATCCTTGATACGTGTTTATTCACTATATCTCACGAGAAAGGGGATGGTAATCGGAATGCCCAGTTCCATGCTCAAATCAAATCAAAAATATAATTGCAAACAAAACTCCCCCTGGATTGTTGTTGGTATGGACGACACCCGAGGATTCGGCTAGTCATGGAGTGTGATTGATCGGTGGTGGGGGAGTCAAAACTTTACTATTCTGTTTGGGAACCGCCTATAATATGTGTAGCATGGAAGATGGTGAAAACTCTTGGTCATCGTGTTGACAATGAAACCATGCCACCCAAAATTATTTTCCTCTGTTTTAAAAAGCTTGAACTCTGGCACCTCTCCAAATCAATGCTTCCCTCTGCGAAGGGCATATCTATTTACGTTTCTGTTGAGTCCTCCTCTTCTTATAAAAGGCACCAATTAGAGAGCACCTCCGTCATTTTTATGCTTTGCTATTAATTGATATTGAGTATGACTGTGACTGGATCTTCTTTGCCATGAATTACAATGTTCAGTCAGCCCTTGGTCTTTGAAGGTGCTCTGCATTTATGTTTTGCGGTCCCAGAAAGGGCTAGAGAGATACCATTGTGACGCCCTCGATTTAATCATACACTAATCATACACGCAAATGCGTACGATCAAACTCAAGGACTCACGGGAAGATATCACAACACAACTCTAGACACAAATAAAACAACATCAACTTCATATTACAAGCCAGGGGCCTCGAGGGCTGGAATACGGAAGCTCGATAAACACACAAGTCAGCAGGAGCAACAATATCTGAGTACGGACATAAAACATGGGGTGCCTTAGAGAAGGCTAGCACAAAAGATACAACGATCGAATGAGGCGAGGCCTCCTGACTGGGAACCTCCTAAACTACTCCTGGTCATCAGCAGCCTCCACGTAGGAGTAGGCACCTTCGGGGTAGCAGTCGTCGTCGACGGGGACCTCCATCTCCTGTGCTCCATCATCTGGTCGGAGGAACGAATCAAGGGGACAAAGGGGGAGCAAAGCACTGGTGAGTACTCATCCAAAGTACTCACAAGTCTTACATCAGAACTATTCTAAATATGCATCAATATCAAAGAAGGGGGGGGTTATATGTGGACTGACTGCAGCAATGCGAGAAAAGAGAGAGAAGGCCTAGTCCTATCAAAGACTAGCATCTTCAGAGTCTTGCAGCAATAGACGAGAGTAGAACATGTGTAACACAATAATAGTCATACTATTATAACAGTATTAAATTGAGGTCACGCCCAGAGATCCTCCCTCGACTCCCTGCGGGGATGCAATCACGAGGCAACAAATTCTAGTTAAGTAACAATTGTAGTTGTATAAGATCGGGGCACAACTCCAAGTCGTCCTGTAACAGTGGAAACGACTATTCGAATAGTTAATTCTCATCCCTGCAGGGGTGCACCAGATGTCCTGACACGCTCGATAACACTATGGCCAGACACACTTTTCTGGGTCCTTCCCGACGTCGGAATATCGACACGTCGCAGGCCCAGCTAAGCTCAACACACAGGACAACCTGCTGGTCTAAATCCTAAGCGCAAAGGATTCATGGGTCCAGTTCCCCTCCGCGCTCCTGCACGATGCGAGGGCGGCCGACGTTAGTCCTAGCACCCCTTAATCACAAGCGCGATGCCTCTCGGGACCACTCGGGCGCGCGCCGCTACATCGCTGACATCTGAAGAGCTTCGGCTAATACCGCGACGTCGAGTAGCCATAATTCTTCCCACGCAGACGGTTAGTACGAAAAGGTCTCCGACCAACCCAGATCAAATACCCAAATCCATTAAAATTTTAATTAGGCCATCGACACAATCTCACGAGAATCCACCTGTCTTAACAACTAATCACCAATGATCCCAGTAACATGGTCGAGTAACTGTGTGGTTGTAATATCAGGGGGAATCCGAGGTATCACCCTCGTTGGATTCCGAACGATGTATCCGTCAAGGTGGGCTTAGAGGAATCACCCTCGGGGGTCCCACACTTCAGGGGTTGCATGACAGAGGCATTGTCGGGAATGGTGAAAGAGGAATCACTCTCGATAACCACGACCGACTAGCTATACTACAGAGATATCATCAGGAGTACTTAGGGAGGTGCCACTCTCGGTACCCGATAGTATCTCTGTAGCATCATACAACTAAGGGGGGGGGGGGTGTATGTGCTGTGTCGGGTCTGGCTCGTCGATCAAGGATCGAGATTTGAAAACAAGCGGGGCAACTGGACTACGGGGTCACAGGGGATGACCGCTCCACCTATACTAAGCAGATTTAAAGATACAATGCTGAAAGTAGCAGTTTATCAAAAACAGGCTATGCATCACATATAGGAGCTAACTACAACAGTAGCAAAATACTAATGCAAGCAGTAGGAAGAAAGACATAGGCGATATAGGATTGATCAATGGGGGGTTTGCTTGCCTTGCTGCTCTGCGGCAAAGGACTGATCGGCAGGGTCGTAGATGTACCAGGCAGCAGCGTCAGTCTCGGGGTCTACCGGTAACACGATGCATGCCATGGCAAGATGAAGGCTAGACATGAGCTAACGCAGCAACATCCGTCATAGACGGGTCGGAAGAATATCTGACGATATTTTCTGGGTCTCGGGCTACTACCGGACAGATGGAAAACGATGGAAATGTTCCATGTTTGTTATGCTAGGGACGCGTGACAGACGAATGGACCGTGTATCCGGGTTCGTCTCGTTCTGCTGACCAACTTTCATGTTGAAAATATATTGATCTCACTTACGGATTATTTTATATTAATTTTTAAAGTTTTATTCAATAATTAGGAATTAAATACAGATTTAATTAAATTGGTTAAAAGCAATTATGACATCAGCATGATGTCATGCTGACATCAGGAGTTGACTGGTCAACTGACTAGTGGGTCCCGAGCGTCATAGACACACATTTTTAATTAAGATTAAATAGTAATTAATCTGATTAATTTAGTGGGGGACCCACGTGTCATACTCTAATTATTCTAATTACCCATTTAATTAATTAACTAATATAACTATTTATTTATTTAATAAAAACATATTTTTATTTTTATATTTTCATTTTCAGTTTTCTTAAAAGAGGGTGTGGGGCCTCCGTGTCATAGACAGCGGGGTGGGTTGGCCCACCGGTAAGTGGCTTAGGCCACATACACATAAAACACCCATAAACATATTTATACAATCAACGTATTTCTCCATATACCTACATACATAAATACATACATACGTGCATCTCATACATACAAAATACATACGCGAATACATCATTTTATTTTTATTTCTATCAAAAACTCTCTCTCTCCAACCTTTGTGTTAAACAACAAAGAACTCTCAAACTCTCAACCACACAACGAGAGGGACATCTCCAATATCACCTACTCGATCCTAACGGCGCCGGAACGGAGCGCCGCTTGCCGGAATGGAACCGGGACGACGCGAGGAAGGAGACGGTGGGAGGAGCCCGAAAAGGGGCTCACCGACGTTGACGAGAGGGCCTGGTGAAGCCGGAGTTCTCGGGAAGAGGAGGAGACGGCGAGAAGGAGGACGAGGCGGTGACGGTGGCACGGTTCCGGAGACAGTGGTGATGAGGAGAGCCGGCCGGAGGGCCGCCGTGAGGAGCCCCGGTGGGGAGGGCCCCCAGGGATGGACCCGCCATGGGAAGCTGTGGCCGATGCAGGGCGAGATGAGGAGGTCGTCGGAGTGGGGTGGCCGATGGGAGGGATCTCTGGCCGGGTGGCTGCGGCAGGTGATGGGGCTTGACTGGCGCGGGGGCACAGCGGGGACGGGGGCTGAGCTCGGTGGGGGATGGGGGCCCTCGGTCCCTGGGAGGACGAGGGGAAGGGATTGTCGGTGGGGAGGGATGGAGATCTGGGAGAGGGAGACCGACTGGAGGTGGGGTGTGTGACCGAGAGAGGAGGGGGCGGTCGTGGGGTGAGGCACGAGAGGAGGGAGTGGGGCTCTCGGTCTCATGGGGAGGGAGACCGAGAGGTAGAAGGGGGCAAGCAGGGGGGGTCCTCGGGCGTGGTAGGTGGGGGCTGGTGCGGGGGTTGGTGGCAATTTGGGTTGGTGGGGCTGCCGACGGGGGAGAGTGGCGGCTGCGAGGGGGAGGGGTGTGGAGCGGGGCTGGCTAGGGTTTGGGCCCCCCTTGTAGGGCCGATTGGGGAGGCCGGCTGGGCCAGTTTTGGCCGAGTTAGGCCCGGGGGTCTTTTTCCTTTTTTTAATACTTTCTTTTTTATTACTATTCTTTTATTATTTTATTTTATTTGCTTTATTTGCTTTATTCATTTTACCTAAAGTTTCTCTTTTAAATATATTGGGATTACCAATAATTCCAAAAGTGCCCGATTCACATTTATAATTCGTTAGAGAATTTTTATAACTCCCTGACGTTTTTATTTCAACAACATAAAACCTTTCTCGTTCGACTTTAATTTTAAGTTTCGAATTTTGATTCGGTTTCAACCAACACGAGATCACTGATATAATTAACGGTGACGTGGCATCATTAGCGCGGGATCACTGTCGCTTAATTACAATCATCAGTGTAGCAAATGTCGAGGATGTCAAAATTCTCCCCTACTAACAAGAATTCTTGTCTCGAGAATTAAGAGGTAGAAGGAAAGAGCTCGGGGTATTCATCACAAAGATGATCCTCGTGTTCCCAAGTGGCTTCATCTTCAGAATGATTTGACCACTGCACTTTAAGGAACTTTGTGACTTTGCGATGAGTCTTACGTTCAGCTTGGTCAAGAATGCGTACCGGATGCTCTTTATAAGAGAGGTCTTGTTGCACCTCAAGCATACCATGATCCACTGCTCGAATAGGATCCTTGAAGCAGCAGCGGAGCTGAGAAATATGGAAGACATCGTGAACCTAAGAAAGGTTCGCCGACAGTTCCAACTGAAAGCCACTCTTCCACGCCTTTCGAGAATAGTGAAAGGACCAATATAGCAAGGAGCTAACTTGCTGTTGATCTCAAAACGATGTGCACCTCTCATTGGTGTGACACGAAGATAAGCTTTTCGCCAGGTTGATAGACCATATCTTGATGATGACGGTCATACTGACTCTTCTAACGAGACTGAGAAGCCTTCAGATTCTCATGAATAACGCGGACTTGTTCTTCAGCTTGTTGGATAACATCTGGACCGAATATTGATCGGTCCATTGAACGGTGGCTCGAGAATTTCATACGAAGCCAAGTGTAAAAAGATACCTTGGAGTTAAGGGTGTACAGTAGAGTCAGGTTTCAATCCTGTGGAACTTTGGGTTATGGGTCCACCATGTGGGCCGAGAGTAGGCAGAGTGGTGACATATTATACGGTCTTGGTAGCAAGACATGTCAGAGGATAGCCTGTCAGTTATGTTGGCAACAATGTCGGTACCAAGGGCGGGGGATGAATAGAACCATTTTTCCTGCTCGTTGAAACGAGGCGGACCAATAGGCAAGGTTCGCGTCCACCGGAGGCTACCGGAATGTTATCCACAATAGGAACAGGGTCTTACTGACAGGGTTGTATACCGAGAATTTTACCTAAGCAGGGAATTAACACTTCTTAGATAAGTTATGCCACAAGAAAGGTCAAACAGACCAATGTGAAGGAAAATGTGTTCACACACATAAGTATTAGATTATACCATTCCCGAGGAAACATAGAGTATGGTATACATGATAGGTCATTAAGTGCCTATCCATCTGGATAAAGAGGCAAGGGGAACCATGATGTTTACCCATACCATACGGTTTGGATAATTGATCAGGAACAATTTAGCATTGCGCTTCCAATTTTCCTGTTGAAATTTGAAGTACCACATCCGTGCTTCGAGGTAGTACCGTCATGGTCATCACATAAAGGTTGGACTTATGGGTATACAAAGAGGATTCATGAGGAAGAACTTATGAAATAAGTCATATAGTTTCCTCATGGTAGAATGGCTAACCTTACGTATGAAGAATTTATAACAATAGGTCCTTCGACCCGATGCGTTGGAAAGACAGCACCGTACCGGTTTACCTAAAGACCAAGTTATAATTATTGGGAAATGTTCCTACCATCATAACTGCCCGAGTTTTAGATCTGATTGGTGTCGGGACATCTCAGACTCAAGATGCCTAAGAAGAAAAATGAAGATGCAAGATTCTCATGATATGAGCTACACAAGCAATACTTGAACCATGAGTCCGATTGTAAGACACATGAACATCATGTCAAGACATTCGTGCCCATGTGCAATTATTACGTCAAAATGAAACTGAGTTCTCATTTGGGAACCATCATCTGGGATAACAAGGTTCCATGTGTAAGTCTGGATTAGCTCTTATGAAGGAACTTCTTTTCCCTTGATCAAATCATTCGATGGCTTGGCGTGCTAAGAGAAGTTATATGAAGTGAAGATAACAAATCTTCATAACATATAACACTTCACACATGCGTGAATGACTTGGGAAGATCCTAGAGGAAGCAGAACAAAACTTTCAAATATTCACGGCGACAAGAGTGCACGTGAACTTTGGGGAAAACACTTCTTATACCAAACATAACCTCGATGAGCTAGGCACAAAGGTAGTGCTTACAAAAGATTCATCACGAACCATGGAGAACTTGAGGGTGCGACCGATGGGCTAAGCAACAATCCCTCAAGATTTTGACAGGAATGAATTTCCAAAATTATAATATCAAGGAGTTAGCATTTCTCAAATCAAATGGTATAATGTCGTATGCTCGAGGGAGCAACAACAATTAAACATTGGTCGAAGGGTGCACTCGGAAATACGGACGGAGTAGCACAACCAATGTCAAAAATGCTGAGTCAACACCCAACTCACTAAGAATGAAACAATCAGTTGTTAACCTCAAGGCAATAGGGTTGCCAGAAGTATTGTAATCACACATCACAGTTCACTTGTTGGTATTCCGGTTTGAATCAACAAGGGACCAAGAAATGAATGGTGATGGCGAGAAGTATTACTATATCAAGAATTCTTAAGACGTTTGCAATTCTCACGACATTCTTGACATAAAAGATAGTAATACTCCAAGGTAGAACATAACATAAGCTGACTAGCAAGGAACTTAAGGGACAACACAAAACATGAACAAGTTTGTGTTGGAGGGAAGGCAATAAGGTTGACGATGATTTCACAAATCATCGAGGGGCAAGGATGGTATTCCTCAACATGCATTCGATTGATACCCAACAAGAGCTCAGAATGCTGATGGTGATCACGACACATTTGTCGAGAAGCTTCACGAAGATGTAATCAATCAGCGACGACATCAAGCAAGGGAAATGATGAAGCAGGAGGTTGTCGGAATCACCGATAAGACTGCTAGCTTAGAATTGAGATCGCCAGTTAAGACAACCAACATGGTGTTGAAAGATTGATGTAAGTTCAACAGCTTGGAATGACATGGTCGAGTACAAACTCGTAAACAAGGAATATTACTAAAAGTTGTTGGATTGCAATGTGTACTCGATTCAGCTATCGGTATCCTTGAGTGTCCAATAACTCAAAACACGAGGAAATCTGGAATTAATGGAAATATCATAGTTGATGAGGAGATCACACGAAGCTATGTAGCTCCGCGATATTCTCGGAACATGAGGGGTAATACTCGAAGGTAGGTCAACATTTAAGGCTTGGACCGATGTATTGATCTGAAGAAGACAAGTACTTTAACACATCTGAGAATGAAATCAAGATAAGACAACCTGATCGGAACCACGACTGCAAAGGACTAGATCACAAATACCAGATTTAAACCGCAGAACGAATGATTATCGATACGAGAAGTTTCTATGATAGGATCAATGTCGTTTCCATGGGCATGAACACAAAGTTCAAGGTCGACTCCCACTTCATCAATGCATCACGTGCCATTTACTCCTCGACTTTGATCAGGTTGTAGCTTTGAAAGGATATTCAGAAAAGCACCAGAAGAGTAAGACTCATGAAAACTTTTCGAGTCATGTTAATTTAGGAAGGCATAGGTTCAACCCGTCGGGGCATCTTAGGGACATATACCATACACTCCAAGAGTAATTAACACATGCTTGAAGAGTAAAGCTGACAGGGGCATCGGATATAACTTATCAAAAGGAGAGGACGCAATTTACCAATGACATTATTTATCAGGGGAACAATATCACGATATATATTTTTTGAATGTAAAGGATGCCGTCGGATAATAACGCAGCAATGGGTCTGGCAATCCACAAAGGACCTGACGCGAGTATCACTACTCAGTCAGAGGGAGATAGGATGAAATGCATCGGGTTATAGAACATTTGAAAAATACTGATACTTAATTACCAAAAGAATTAGGATTTCTAGGTTGGTGTATCATAATAAGCTGCTCCGATCAATTACAGGTAAGCTGAATGGACTTAGCCGATCAACCAACCAAAGTTGATGCGTTGAGAACCAGCTCTGCCTGGAAGGACGCATGTGCCGGAACGATAGTTTATGAGTATCAACAGATGATTGTGTGCCTCCATACAAAGGTAGAATCAATAAGATCGCAGGAATAATCCCAAAGGATTTTAATGAATGCTGCTAGACATATGGATTTAACCATAACACAAGAACGTGGGAAAAGTTAAAAGCAATAGGCTACGGAGGATTTCGGAAGACCGAATAGTAATTCAAAGAACTTTCGAAACCCATGGAAACTTATGATGGACGAATCCCCGATAAGATAATTCGTTGCATCTCGTAAAACAAGAGGAATTGGAGAAGAAAGCATGAACGACATTTGTATGTCGTCAGCCATAGGGGTTGATGGAGGAAGGGAAATCACAAGTTCTTAAGAGAACATCGAAGAGTAACTGCAATTCTTCTGACAGATAAAGCCATCGTCTGTAATACGGCGCTCTCCGGGAGGAAGTATTTACGAGAACCTAATGTTAGAGTTAGCAAAATCCTTATCCCGAAAGACAAGAGAGAGTAGAGCCCAGAGTATAGGAAAGGAGTAAAAGATACTAATACCACCCAATTGAGATGTGGGCCCGTAAGCCACAACATCAGTGTTAGTAAAGCTTTTTCAAACACTAGACTCAACTTTGGCCAAGGAGTTGGAAAGGGGCTACCTATAGGCAGTCGGCTCTGATACCAACTTGTGACACCCTCGATTTAATCGTACGCTAATCATACACGCAAATGCGTACGATCAAACTCAAGGACTCACGGGAAGATATCACAACACAACTCTAGATACAAATAAAACAACATCAGCTTCATATTACAAGCCAGGGGCCTCAAGGGCTAGAATACGGAAGCTCGATAAACACACGAGTCAGCGGGAGCAACAATATCTGAGTACATACATAAAACATGGGGTGCCTTAGAGAAGTCTAGCACAAAATATACACCGATCGAATGAGGCGAGGCCTCCTGACTGGGAACCTCCTAAACTACTCCTGGTCATCAGCAGTCTCCATGAAGGAATAGGCACTGTCGGGGTAGCAGTCATCATCGGAGGGGACCCCCATCTCCTGGGCTCCATTATCTGGTCGCAGCAAAGAATCAAGGGGACAAAGGGGGAGCAAAGCAGCAATGAGTACTCATCCAAATTACTCGCAAGTCTTACATTATAACTATTCTAAATATGCATCAGTATCAAAGAAGGGGGGTTTATATGTGGACTGACTGCAGCAATGCAAGAAAAGAGAGAGAAGGACTAGTCCTATCGAAGACTAGCATCTTTAGAGTTTTGCAGCAATAGACGAGAATATAACAGGTGTAAATTGAGGTCACGCCTAGAGATCCTCCCTCGACTCCCTGCGAGGAAGCAATCACGAGGCAACTAATTCGAGTTAAGTAACAAATGTAGTTGTATAAGATCAGGGCACAACTCCAAGTCGTCCTGTAACCGTGGACACGCCTATTTGAATAGTTAATTTTCATCCCTGCAGGGCTGCACCACATGTCCCTACGTGCTCGATAACACTCTTGCCGGACACAGTTTTTTGGGTCCTGCCCGGCCTCGGAATATCTACACGCCGCAGCCCCACCTAAGCTCAGCAGAGAGGACAACCCACCAGTCTAAATCCTAAGCGCAAAGGGTTCATGGGCCCAGTTCCCCTCCATGCTCCTGCATGATGCGAGGGCGGCCGAGGTCAGTCCTAGCACCCCTTAATCACAAGCGCGATGCATCTCGGGACCACTCGGGCGCGCGCCGCTACATCGCTGACGTCTGAAGAACTTCGGCTGTTACCGCGACTTCGAGTACCCATAGTTCTTCCCACGCAGACGGTTAGTGCAAAAAGGTCTCCGACCAACCCAGATCAAATACCCAAATCCGTTAACATTTTAATTAGGCCATCGACACAATCTCGCGAGAATCCACCCGTCTTAACAAGTAATCACCAATGATCCCAGTAACATGGTCGAGTAACTGCGTGGTTGTAACATCGGGGGGAATCCAAGGTATCACCCTCGTTGGATTCCGAACGATGTTTCCGTCAAGGTGGGCTTAGAGGAATCACCCTCGGGGGTCCCACACTTGAGGGGTTGCATGACACAGGCATCGTGGGGAATGGTGAAAGAGGAATCACCCTCGATAACCACGACCAACTAGCTATACTACAGAGGTATCATCAGGAGTACTTAGCGAGGTGCCACCCTCGTTACCCGATAGTATCTCTATAGCATCGTACAACTAAGGGGGGTGTATGTGATGTGTCGGGTCTGGCTCGTCGATCAGGGATCGAGATTTGAAAACAAGCGGGGCAACTGGACTACGGGGTCAGAGGGGATTTAAAGATACAGTGTTGAAAGTAGCAGTTCATCAAAAACAGGCTATGCATCAGATATAGGAGCTAACTACAACAGTAGCAAAATACTATTGCAAGGAGTAGGAAGAAAGACATAGGCGATATAGGAATGATCAAGGGGGGGGGGGTTGCTTGCCTTGCTGCTCTGCGGCAAAGGACTGATCGGCAGGGCTGTAGAAGTATCCGGCAGCAGCGTCAGTCTCGGGGTCTACCGGTAAGAAGAGGGCGGAGAAACAATAAATAATAGCAACAAATGCGACACGATGCATGACATGGCAAGATGCAGGCTAGACATGAGCTAACGCAACAACATCCGTCATAGACGGGTCGGAAGAATATCTGAAGATATTTTCCGGGTCTCGGGCTACTACCGTACAGATGGAAAACGATGGAAATGTTTCATGTTTGCTATGCTAGGGACGCATGACAGACGAATGAACCGTGTATCCGGGTTCGTCTCGTTCTGCTCATCAGCTTTCATGTTGAAAATATTTTGATCTGACTTACGGATTATTTTATATTAATTTTTAAAGTTTTATTCAATAATTAGGAATTAAAAACATATTTAATTAAATTGATTAAAGCAATTATGACATCAGCATGATGTCATGCAGACAATGACATCAGTAGTTGACTGGTCAACTTACTAGTGGGTCCCGAGCGTCATAGACACACATTTTTAAATAAGATTAAATAGTAATTAATCAGATTAATTTAGTGGGGGACCCACGTGTCATACTCTAATTATTCTAATTACCCATTTAATTAATTAACTAATATATCTATTTATTTATTTAATAAAAAAACATATTTTATTTTTATATTTTCATTTTCACTTTCCTTAAAAGAGGGTGTGGGGCCTCCCTGTCATAGACAGCGGGGTGGGTTGGCCCACCGGTAAGTGTCTTAGGCCACATACACACAAAACACCCATAAACATATTTATACAATCAACGTATTTCTACATATACCTACATACATACGTGCATCTCATACATACAAAATACATACGCGAATACATCATTTTATTTTTATTTCTATCTAAAACTCTCTCTCTCCAACCTTTGTGTTAAACAACACATAACTCTCAAACTCTCAAGCACAGAGAGAGAGGGACATCTTCAATATCACCTACTCGATCCTAACGGCGCCGGAACGGAGCGATGCTTGCCGGAATGGAACCGGGACGACGCGAGGAAGGAGACGGTGGGAGGAGCCCGAAAAGGGGCTCACCGACGTTGACGAGAGGGCCTGGTTAAGGCGGAGTTCTCGGGAAGCGGAGGAGACGGCGAGAAGGAGGATGAGGCGGTGATGATGGCACAGTTCCAGAGACGATGGTGACGAGGAGAGCCGGCCGGAGGGCCGCCGTGAGGAGCCCCGGTGGGGAGGGCCTCCGGGGATGGACCCGCCATGGGAAGCTCCGGCCGATCCAGGGCGAGATGAGGAGGTCGCCAGAGTGGGGTGGCCGACGGGAGGGATCTCTGGCGGGTGCCTGCCCGCGGGTGATGGGGCTTGGCCGGCGCGGTGGCACAGGGGGGATGGGGGTGAGCTCGATGGGGGATGGGGGCCCTCGGTCCCTAGGAGGACGAGGGGAAGGGACTATCGGTGGGGAGGGAGGGAGATCAGGGAGAGGGAGACCGACTGGAGGTGGGGTGTGTGACCGAGAGAGGAGGGAGCTCTCGGTCGAGAGGAGGGGGCGGTCGTGGGGTGAGGCACGAGAGGAGGGAGTGGGTCTCTCGGTCTCGTGGGGAGGGAGACCGAGAGGGAGAAGGGGGCGAGCGGGGGGGGGGGGGGGTTCCTCGTGCGTGGTAGGTGGGGGCTGGTGCGGGGGTTGGTGGCGATTTGGGTTGGTGGGGCTGCCGACGGGGGAGAGTGGCGGCTGCCAGGGGGAGGGGTGTGGAGCGGGGCTGGCTAGGGTTTGGCCCGCCTTGCTAGGCCGAATGGGGAGGCCGACTGGGCCAGTTTTGGCCGAGTTAGGCCAGGGGATCTTTTTCCATTTTTTAATACTTTCTTTTTTTATTATTATTCTTTTATTATTTGATTTTATTTGCTTTATTTGCTTTATTTATTTTACCTAAGGCCTCGTTTGGTTAAGGGGGATTGGGGAGGTTTTGAGAGGGAGGGATTTCAGGGGATTGGGTGAATCCCTTTGTTTCACCCAATCCTCTTGAATCCCCGGGGTTTTGCTTCCACTAGTCCTCCGAGGAGGGTTTTGAAACACATGGATAGAAAGGGATTGAAGGGGAACGGAGGGGATTGGGTTGAGCAAACCCCTCCTACCAAATGGGCGCCCGAGGATCTGTGGGGTTTCTGAGCCACCCGGGGATTTTCCTCTCAAAACCTACCCAATCCCCCTTAACCAAACAAGCCTAAAGTTTCTCTTTTAAATATATTGGGATTACCAATAATTCCAAAAGTGCCCGATTTGCATTTATAATTCGTTAGAGAATTTTTATAACTCCCCGACGTTTTTATTTCAACAACATAAAACCTTTCTCGTTCGACTTTAATTTTAAGTTTCGAATTTTGATTCGGTTTCAACCAACACGAGATCACTGATATAATTAACGGTGACGTGGCATCATTAGGGCGGGATCACTGTCGCTTAATTACAATCATCACTGTAGCAAAAGTCGAGGATGTCACAACCATCTATTCGTATTGTATCATGATTATTTTGATTGAAGTGTTGACATTTGAAACATATTATTATTGCTAGCTAGTTGATTATGCCATTAATATGAGTACGCCATGAGACCTAAATGTTATTGCTTATGTGGTTAGCTTATGATCTTGCTGAAAATCCGAATATGAGTTAGACTTAATTACAACAACAAGATCAAACAGAGTTCGTAAAAGTTTTTCTTTTGTGTCTTTCAGTTTGTCAACTGAATTGCTTGAGCACAAGCAAGGCTTTAAGCTTGGGGGAGTTGATACGTCTCTATCGTATCTACTTTTCCAAACTCTTTTGCCCTTGTTTTGGACTCTAATTTGCATGATTTGCCTCGAACTAACGCGGACTGACGCTGTTTTCAGCAGAATTGCCATGGTGTTGTTTTTGCGCAGAAATAAAAGTTCTCGGAATGACCTGGAAACTTACGAGGATTTTTTGTGGAATATATAAAAATACTGGCGCAAGAATTACTCGAAGACACGGAGCCAGGGGCCCACGAGCCCAGGAGGCGCGCCCCCTAGGGAGCACCTGACAGGCTCGTGGGGCCCACGTGGCCCCGTAGCCTCCAACTCCAACTCTATATAGTCTCTTTCGTCCCAGAAAAAATCAAGGGAGAGCTTTCGGGAAGAAACGCCGCCGCCACGAGGCGGAACTTGAGCAGAACAAATCTAGACCTCCGGCAGGGCCATCCTGCCGGGAAACTTCCCTCCTAGAGGGGGAAATCGTCGCCATCGTCATCAGCAACACTCCTCTCATCGGAGGGGCTCATGTCCATCAACATCTTCATCAGCACCATCTCATCTCCAAACCCTAGTTCATCTATTGTACCCAATGTCCGTCTCGCGACTCCGATTGGTACTTGTAAGGTTGCTAGTAGTTTTAATTACTCCTTGTAGTTGATGCTAGTTGGTTTACTCGGTGGAAGATCATATGTCCATATCCTTAATGCTATTCAATACCTCTCTGATCATGAACATAATTATGCTTTGTGAGTAGTTACTTTTGTTCCTGAGGACATGGGATAAGTCTTGCTATTAGTAGTCACGTGAATTTGGTATTCGTTCGATATTTTGATGCGTTGTATGTTGTCTTTCCTCTAGTGGTGTTATGTGAACATCGACTACATAACATTTCACCATTATTCGGGACTAGAGGAAGGCATTGGGAAGTAATAAGTAGATGATGGGTTGCTAGAGTGACAGAAGCTTAAACCCTAGTTTATGCGTTCCTTCGCAAGGGGGTGATTTGGATCCACTAGTTTAATGCTATGTTTAGACTTTGTCTTAATTCTTCTTTCGTAGTTGCGGATGCTTGAGAGAGGGGTTAATCATAAATGGGATGTTTGTCCAAGTAAGGACAGCACCCAAGCACCGGTCCACCCACATATCAACTATCAAAGTAGCTAACGCGAATCATATGAACATGATGAAAACTAGCTTGATGGAAATTCCCATGTGTCCTTGGGAGCGCTTTATCTTATATAAGAGTTTGTCCAAGCTTGTCCCTCGCTACAAAATAGAATGGGCCATCTTGCAACACCTTTGTTACTATTGTTACTTGTTACCCGTTAAGAATTATCTTATCACACAACTATCTGTTACCGATAATTTCAGTGCTTGCAGGGAATACCTTGCTGAAAACCACTTGTCATTTCCTTCTACTCCTCGTTGGGTTCGACAGTCTTACTTATCGAAAGGACTACGATAGATCCCCTATACTTGTGGGTCATCACTCTCTGACCTTTGCTTACCCTTGTTCGATTTCTTGTCCCCAATGATCTCTAATCTTCTCGTATTGATTGATGAACTCTCAAGTCTCGTCTTTCTCGAAAAACTTTGTGTTCAAATGTTTCCTCCAGTTCTTGAATAGTTCCGCCATCTTCTTAAGAGAAAACGCCTTGACCTTTCGCTCTATAACTTGGTTATTCGGATCCTCCTTTAGCGGTAGGCTGAAATTTGTCATCGGTGAGGTCCAAAGATCATCTTTTAGTCTATCAAGGACATAAGAAACTTCAGGGTCCTTCTTCTTATTCCATTCATGGATTGTGATCGGGGTGGTGTCCCTAACAACAACTCCGCAGTGATGTACAAATGTGTTCTTGGTACGCGTGGGAGCAATCAGTTGGCCATTTTCCGTGAATTCTATGATTCTGAGCCTTTCATCCTGGCGCAACCTTTTCTTCGGGCCTCGTCTCCTTATGGAGCTTTGGCTCAATCCGGAGGGCTAAAAGAAGAAAGAAGCGTTAATATATGTACATACCAAAACAATTAATGCATCAAGTCAGCACAGGCTTAATTTATATATATATATATATATATATATATATATATATATATATATATGTAAACTCTATTCATCACCGAGGGTGCAGAATAAATTATTCCTCACTCAAGGTAATTTTACGATCATTTTATAAATAAATTAAATTTGAAATGCAAATAGATACATTTATATTGATTAACTACGGAAAATTTGCCATAAGAAAAATAAATATAGATCATAAGACCAGAAAAATCGCATTTTATGTATAATTTACACTATGTTTTTATGTTTGTAATTTTACGTGACATAAAATATTTTTTATGGTGACTATGTATTTTTTTACGGTCTCTTTTTTCGTATGAGATAAGATTAAAATTTAAGAAACGTAAAATTACGGTGTATTAATGTGAAAACAGAGGGGATGAAGAATAACTATTCCTCATCCAGGGTGACGAATAGCGCGACCCAATATATATATATACATATATACATATATATATATATATATATATATATATATATATATATATACCTCGCCGGATTTTGCAACAATTTAGGCTCACTCCTCTGTTCGGTCACCGGAGCTGTCGTCATGATCTCCTTCCCCCAACATTCGGTCACCAGAGCCGTCATGACCTCCTTCCTCCTCCATTGTTGGATCATTGGAGCCGTCATCCTCTCCTAACTGACCATCGGTGTCATTGAGAAACAACAAGGGATCACCTCCATCGCCGATTATATCCCCCAACAACTCTTCTTGTTCCAAGTCTATTTCCATGATTTCTGCAAATATTACAACATGGCAATATATAAACATGAGAGATGGATTAGCGTGGCCTCAATAGTTGGTCGGGCGAGCGAACCGCCTCTCTCTCATGCATGTCCGACGTCCCCCCTCATGTCGAAGTTATCGGGGAGGGGGTAGATCGACAATGACTCTCTTTCTTCTAGGGTTTGGGTGGCCTCGATAGTTGGTCGGGCGAGCGGACCGCCTCTCTCTCATGCATGTCCGACGCCCCCCTCATGTCGAAGTTATCGGGAGGTGGTAGATCGACAGCGACACTCTTTCTTCTAGGGTTTGTGTGGCTTCGATAGTTGGTCGGGCGAGCGGACCGCCTCTCTCTCATGCATGTCCGACATCCCCCTCATGTTGAAGTTATCGGGGAGGGGGTAGATCAACAACGACCCTCTTTCTTCTAGGGTTTAGGTGGCCTCGATAGTTGGTCGGGGGAGCGGACCGCGTCTCTCTCATGCATCGTTGACGCCGAGAACAAATTTCTATGCAAATTTAACATTTCTTAAATGCTTGGATTGTGATTTCATATATACGAGGAACCTTTAGTCCCTGGCTAGGAACAGGATTCAGAATCACAACGGATTCTCTTAACCTTTAAGGGATTTAACAAAATGGCGCCATTCTGGATGTGCACAAAATGGTCCATATTTTTCCTAATCTCATCTACCCTTCTATATGTGACGTTGTCTACTATCAAAGGATTAAAGAAAACCATGACTTCATCATTACCTGGAAGTAAGAGGCGCATGATGGTACCAAGCTCTCCAAAATTGTTTTGGAACGGAGTCCCAAATAGGATAATTAGCTTTTTGGTACAAAGTTCAACAAGAGCCTTCCCAATATCGCTATTTGGAAGGCCTTTGCTGAACTTCGTACCAAAAAGCGAATTATCGTATCAAGAACTCCATTCCAAAACAACTTTGGAGAGCTTCGTACCATCATGTGTTTGTTACTTCCGGCTAATGATGAAGCCATGGATTTCTTTAGTACTTTGACACAAGACAACATGACATATAGAAGCTAGCTAGGGTACGTAAATGAGATCAGAAAAAATGGATCAACTTGTGCACAACCATAATGGGGGCATTCTTGATAAATTCATTATTAAAGGACTAAGAGAATCTATTGTATACATACATATACTAATTAATTGCAAATATATAACAGACTTTTGCAAATACAACATTAAAACATGCAACTTTTGCAAATACTAATTGCTATACATTGGATCAAATGTCAAAATTCATCAACATTTTTCTATACATTGTATTCATACATACATATATATATATATATGTATGTATATATGTATATACTAATTTCTATACATATTGGATCAAAATATAAAAATTTCTCAAATGTCGAAATTCCTTAACTTTTTTCTATACATCTAATCATCTAGTGAAAAAAAAGGATTCCAATTTGCAAATGAAACAACCTATCCAGAAAGAATTCCGAAGAATCCAATCCTCCAAAAATTCTATGATTTTTTTGAATCAAAGAAGTTACGTATTAAAAGTAATCCTCTAATAAAGTATATGACAAACTACTTTATTTTGAAAATTAGCCTAATAAAGATCTTTAGTATATGACAAACATTATAAATTTTGACCAAGTTTATACAAGAAGGTATTAACACCCACAATCTACCATTAGAATAATCATTGCATATATTTTCACAACATATAAATTTGTTGTCATGAAAATTTACATTGTTTCCTATAAACTTGCTCGAACTTTATAATGGAGTAAGTTTTGACCAAGTTGCGAAAATCCATGTAAATTTTGACCAAGTTTAGACAAAAAGGTATTAACACCCGCAGGGGGCCAACGGTCACGGCGACGGATCGAGGTAGGAAACAAAGGGAGAAATAGCGGTGCTCACCGAAGAGCATACGAAGGCTCGTTGAGGGACTAGTCGCAGTAGACGGCAGCGGGATCGACAGAAATACTTCTGCTACTACAACAAAAGACCTTCCAACGGCGTCAGAAACACATGCTGACGGGAGACTGTTCTTGTCTTGATTCTCCTCAGCAACGGCACCAGGAATCCTTCTGCTACGGCTATGCCTTTAGGGACTTCCTAGGAAAATATGCAAAGGATTTCCCCGTGGCCTTGGAGCCTTGCGTTGGTGTTCCCTCGAAGCGAAAAGGGTGATGTAGCACAGCGGTGGTAAGTATTCCTCTCAGTTTTGAGAACCAAGGTATCGATCCAGTGAAGGAGTATCACAAGTGCCTACACAAACAGAAAGAACCTGCTCCCAATGCTATGAAGGGGTTGTCAATACCTTATAGATTGTTCGCAAAGTGAGAACTGAAAGCAACAAAGTAACAAAGCAAAGTAAAAGTGGAGGCGTAAACGATAGATGTGAATAGACCCGGGGGCCGTAGTGTTTACTAGTGGCTTCTCTCATGAAAGCAAGTAGACGGTGGATGAACAAATTACTGTCGAGCAATTGATAGAACCACGCAAAGTCGTGACGTCATCTATGGCAATGATTATATCTATAGGCATCACGTCCAAAACAAGTAGACCGATACTTTCTACATCTACTACTATTACTCCACACGTCGACCGCTATCCAGTATGCATCTAGTGTATTAAGTCCAAAAAAAGAGAGTAACGCCTTAAGCAAGATGACATGATGTAGATGGACAATCTCATATCAACGACAGAGACCACCTTGTTACCCTTGATGGCAACTACTCAATGTGTGCCTTGCTGCCCCTACTGTCACTGGGAAAGGTCACCACATGGTAAGAACCCAAAACCAAGCACTTCTCCCATTGCAAGAATCATAGATCTAGTTGGCCAAACAAAACCCAAGACTCGGAGAGACTTACAAGGATATCAAATCATGCATAAAATAAATCAACAAAGACTTAAATATATATCATAGATAATCTGATCACAAATCCACAATTCATCACATCTCAACAAACACACCGCCAAAGAAGATTACATCGGATAGATCTCCATGAAGATCATGGAGATCTTTGTATTGAAGATCCAAGAGAGAGAAGAAGCCATCTAGCTACTAACTACGGACCCGTAGGTCTGAAGTGAACTACTCCCGAGTCATTGGAGGGGCGACGATGATGATGAAGAAGCCCTCCAACTCCAAAGTCCCCTCCGACAGGGCGCCGGGAAGGGTCTCCAGATGAGATCTCACGGAAACGAAAGCTTGCGGCGGCGGAAAAGTATTTTCGAGGCTCCCTTGATTTTTTTAATGATTTTTAGGGAATATATAGGCGCAAGATCTAGGTCAGGGGGGCGCCAGGGAGGCCACAAGCCTGCCCACCGCCGCCTCCCCTGGTGGCGGAGTGGGGGCTTGTGGGATCCCTGTAGCCCTCCTGGCTTGGCCCACAGGCCCCCTGATCTTCTTCCGTTCGGGAAAAAAATCATTTCGGGGATTTTATTCCGTTTGGACTCCGTTCCAAAACCAGATCTGAAAAGAGCCAAAAACACATAAAAAACAGGAACTGGCACTTGGAACTGAATTAATAAGTTAGTCCCAAAAAATATATAAAAGGTACATAAAACATCCAAACATGACAAGATAACAACATGAAACCATCAAAAATTATAGATACGTTTGAGACGTATCAAACGACAGCGGCCACAGGAGGAAGCAGCGGAGCTTGACGGGGGAGGGATCGACGGAGCATGGCACCTATCCTCGTAGTCAAAGGAGTGGAATTTGACGGGGACGGCGATGGCGAGGAGGCCCGACGACGAGGCCGAGTAGGCTCGAAGGCGACGGCGATCTCCGTCGCAGCAGCGTGACGGCGTCGTGTTGTGGTTCGACATCGTGGGAGAGAACGGGAGAGATTGGGGGAAAGTTCTCTAAGTGCTTCTTATATACCGAACCCTATAGTCCTGGTTGGTGGCTCTAACCGGGACTAAAGGGGTCCTTTAGTCCCTTCTGGAGCCACCAACCGGGACTAAAGGTGAATTTCAACAGCCCAAAGGGCGCGAAACCGCCAGTCCTTTAGCCCCGGTTGGTGGTTCGGACCGGGACTAAAGGGGGCCTTTAGTTCCAGTTGAAGCCACCAACCAGCACTAAGAGGTTGATCGTGGCACTAGCGCGAGGTGGTGGGAGTTTAGTCCCACCTCGCCAAGCGAAGGGCGCTGTCATTAGTTTATAAGCCCTGCAGCGGCTTACCTCTCGAGTTCCTCTCTAGAAGACAGTACATGCCTAACACTTTCTGTGCCCTGTTTGGCCTAATTGCCCAGTGGGCGTGCATCCTGGCCCAAGTAAAGCTGGGTTTCTAGTCGTATGCACGCCATGGTGGACTATTAGGAGGGTATTTTTTTATTTTTTGCAAAATTATACTTCAATCATAACCTGAGGTTTACAAAAGCTTTTTAGTTGAACTTTTTCCTGCTATTTTAGTTTGCTATTAAAGATTTTAACAAAAAAAAACTTTATGATAATTCTTTTTTACTTGATGTTTTTTGATTCTTTTTAGTTCATTCTTTCTAGTTAATGCTTTACTTGATTCTTTTTAGTTGATTCTTTTTAGTTCAATCTTTTTAACAATTAAGTACTTTAATAATTTTAGTTAATATTTTTTTATTCTTTTTAGTTCATTCTTTTTAACAAATCAATACTTTGATAATTTTAGTTAATATTATTTTGATTCTTTTTAGTTCATTCTTTTTGCTATTAGTTTATTCTTTCAGATAAATGATCCTGAAATTAAAAAAGCACTACAAATGAACTCTGAAAAGGTTGAAAGTTGGCATTGTATCATCATTTCACCCACATAACATGTGCTAAAAAGTGGCGAGGGTTACGACAAAAACTGGATGCACTTCGTGTACAAAATTAACAATCTCTTTCAAGGTATGAGGGTTTTGGATGAAAACTCATGTGTTACAAAGGGATTTCATTTTTTAAAACTTATTTCAAATCCAGTTGTTTTTGCATTCAACATGCACCATTGAAAGGCACATCATCAATTTTCAACCCTTTTGACTTCATTTGGTATTTTTCATGCATTTACTGATTATTTTGAGCTAAATGACCATGAAATTGAAAAACACTATAAATGAACTCTAAAAAGGTTGAAAGTTGGCATGGTATCATCATTTCACCCACCTAGCATGTGCTAAAAAGTTGAGAGGGTCACGACAAAAACTGGATGCACTTCGTGTACAAAATTGACAATATCTTTCGAAGTATTACAATTTCGGACGAAAACTCATGTGTTACAAAGGTATTTCATTTTTTTTGAATTTATTACAACTTCAGATATTTTGTGCGTTCAACGTGCACCATTCAAAGCCACATCATCAATTTCCAACCCTTTTGACTTCATTTGGTATTTTTCATGCATTTACTAATTTTTTTGAGCTAAATGACCGTGAAATGGAAAAGCACTACAAATGAACTCTGAAAAGGTTAAAAGTTGGCATGGTATCGTCATTTCACCCACATAGCATGTGCTAAAAAGTTGAGAGGGTTATGGGAAAAACTGGATGCACTTCGTGTACAAAATCGATAATCTCTTTCGAAGTATGAGGGTTTCGGACGAAAATTAATGTGTTACAAAGGGATTTCATTTTTTTGAACTTATTTCAACTCCAAATTTTTTCTACGTTCGTCAAGCACCAATCAAATCAACACCATCAATTTTCAACCCTTTTTGACTTCATTTGGTATTTTTCATGCATTTACTGTTTTTTGAGCTAAATGACCGTGAAACTGAAAAGCACTATAAATGAACTTTGAAAAGGTTGAAAGTTGGCATGGTATCATAATTTCATACACATAGCATGTGCTAAAAAGTTGAGAGGGTTACGGCAAAAGTGTATACACTCCGTGTACAAAATGGACAATCTCTTTCGAAGTATCAGGGTTTCGGACGAAAACTCATCTACTACCAAAGGATTTCATTTCTTCGCGTAATCAAATCCATCATTAGAGCCATCATCAGAATAGTTCTGGAGAGGAAGTCTTCACTTTTTTCATGTGTGTCCCTTGTTTATTGCGCCGTAACCATGGATAATCTTCATCTCTTAACAGGGTGCTTGGGTCAGCCTTCACTTAAATGGAGGAATTTTATGAAACTTTTCATAATCTTCAGACATGTCTGTCTTGCCCTCCACTCCCACGATGTCTCTTTTCCCTGAAAGAACTATGTGGCTCTTTGGCCCATCGTATGATGTATTCACTTCCTTATCTTTTCTTTTTCTCGGTTTGGTAGACATGTCCTTCACATAGAAAACCTGCGCCACATCATTAGTTAGGAAGAATGGTTCGTCTGTGTACCCAAGATTGTTCAGATCCACTATTGTCATTCCGTACTATGGGTCTACTTGTACCCCACCTCCTAACAGATTGACCCATTTGCGCCGAAACAAAGGGACCTTATAATCTTGTCCATATTTAAGTTCCCATATGTCCACTATGTAACCATAATATGTGTCTTTTCCCCTCTTGGTTGCTGCATCAAAGCAGACACCACTGTTTTGGTTGGTGCTCTTTTGATCTTGGGCGATCATGTAAAATGTATTTCCATTTATCTTGTACCCTTCGTAAGTCAATATAGTCGAAGATGGTCCCCTGGCCAACGAGTACAACTCATCTTCAACAGTGTTGTCACCCATGAGATGTGTTTGCAACCGACTATCGAAAGTCCTAATGTGTTCACATTTAGTCCAGTCGTCACACTACAACAGGTGTTTGGAGCGCAGAATATTCTTGTGTTCATTGACATACGGGGTCACCAAGGTAGAATTCTGTGGAACTGTGTAGTGTGCTTGGGCCCAAGAATGCCCGTCCCGACATATTATTGAGTCTGCTCCTAGTGTGCCTTTTCCAGTCAGTCTCCCCTCATACCGTGATTGAGGGAGACCAATCTTCTTAAGGTCAGGAATGAAGTCAACACAAAACCCAATGGCCTCCTTGATACGTCTCCATCGTATCTAATTTTCCAAACTCTTTTGCCCTTGTTTTGGACTCTAATTTGCATGATTTGAATGGAACTAACCTGGACTGAAGCTGTTTTCAGCAGAATTGCCATGGTGTTGTTTTTGCGCAGAAATAAAAGTTCTCGGAATGACCTGGAAATTTACGAGGATTTTTGTGTGGAATATATAAGAAATACTGGCGCAATAATTACTTGGAGGGACGGAGCCAGGAGCCCACAAGCCCAGGAGGCGCCCCCTAGCCGTGCTAGGCACGCTTGTGAGGCCCTCGTGGCTCTCTCGCCTCCAACTCCAGCTCTATTTAGTCTCTCTCGCCCAGAAAAAATTAAGAGAGAAGAGTTCATCGCGTTTTGGGCAGATCTTCCTCTGGAGGGCAGATCTGGAGTCCGTTCTGGGCACCGAAGAGGGGAGATCGACGCCGTCGTCATCATCAACCATCCTTCATCGCCAATTCCATGATGCTCTTCACCGTTCGTGAGTAATCTCATCGTAGGCTTGCTGGACGGTGATGGGCTGGATGAGATCTATCATGTAATCGAGTTAGTTTTGATGGGGTTTTGATCCCTAGTATCCACTATGTTTTGAGATTGATGTTGCTACTACTTTTCTACGGCTAATGCTTGCCACTAGGGCCCGAGTGCCATGATTTCAGATCTGAACCTATTATGTTTTCATCAATATATGTGTGTTCTTGATCCTATCTTGCAAGTTGTAGTCACCTACTATGTGTTATGACCCGGCAACCCCGGAGTGACAATAGCCGGAACCACTCCCGGAGATGACCATAGTATGAGGAGTTCATGTATTCACTATGTGCTAATGCTTTGTTCCGGTTCTCTATTAAAAGGAGACCTTAATATCCCTTAGTTTCCATTTGGACCCCGCTGCCACGGGAGGGATGGACAATAGATGTCATGCAAGTTCTTTTCCCTAAGCACGTATGACTATATATGGAATACATGCCTACATTACATTGACGAACTGGAGCTAGTTACATATCTCCCCATGTTATAACTGTTACATGATGATGTCATCCGACATAATTACCCATCACCGATCCAATGCCTACGAGTCTTTTCCTGCTGTCACTACTGCTACTGTTACCGCTACTTCTGTCACTACTGTTACTATTACCACTGCTACAGTTACTATCACACTACTTTGCTACTGAAACTTTGCTGCAGATACTAAGTCTTTCAGGTGTGGTTAAATTGAGAACTCAACTGCTAATACTCGAGAATATTCTTCAGCTTCCCCTTGTGTCGAACCAACAAATTGCTAGAGTTGCTGCTGAATGTGATGATATTTCTGAAACTGCTGAAATTATTGAAGTAGAACCTGCTGTTTCACATGTTAGAACTAGCTCTCCTAGATATGAATTGCCTGATATACCTGAGGGTTATGTTATGGAAGGAGAGGTAGCTCAGGACTTTCTTTCTTCTAAGGATAGTTATGATCTTGAGAATTTATTGCGCAAGTGGAAAGAAAAATATCTGAATGCTAGAATGAAATACGATCCTAAGTTTGCTACTTCACCCATCTTTGTGACTAATAAGGATTATGAATTCTCTGTTGATCCCGAGTTGATCACTTTGGTTGAATCTGATCCTTTTCATGGTTATGAGTCTGAAACTATTGTAGCACATCTTACTAAGCTGAATGATATAGCCACCCTATTCACGACTGAGGAAAAGATTCGCCATTACTGTATCCTTAAGTTGTTTCCTTTCTCGCTAAAGGGTGATGCTAAGACTTGGTTTACTTCTCTTTCTCCTGGTTGTGTGCGTAGTCCCCAGGATGTGATCTACTACTTCACTGAGAAATATTTTCCTGCCCATAAGAAACAAGCTGCCTTGCAGGATATATATAACTTTGTGCAAGTTGAAGAAGAGAGTCTCCCACAAGCTTGGGGGAGGCTTGTCCAGTTACTGAATCCTTTGCTTGATCACCCTCTTGAGAAAAATGAAGTACTTGATAACGTTTATAATGGACTAACCGATGCTTCTAGGGACCACCTAGATAGTTGTGCTGGTTGTGTTTTCAGGGAACGAATTGTGGAACAAGCTGAAATTCTATTGAATAATATCTTGAGCAATGATAATACTTGGACTATTCCCGAACCACCTCCGAAGCCAACTCCGACGAAAAGAGGTATTCTATTCCTCAGTCCTGAAGATATGCAAGAAGCCAAGAAATCTATGCAAGAGAAGGGTATTAAATCTGAAGATGTTAAGAATCTACCACCTATCGAAGAGATCCATGGTCTTGATAACCCGACACGGGTAGTAGAGGTAAATTCTCTTCGTAGATTCAATGAGAGTGATATTCCTTTTGATAAACCTGCTAGCTTATGCTTAGATGAATTTGATAACTTTGTTGCCAAACAACAAAGTTTCAATGATTATTTTAGCAGACAATTGGAACAAAATGCTCGCATGATTAATCATTAAAGTGCTTGTGTGGA
Source organism: Hordeum vulgare subsp. vulgare (assembly GCF_904849725.1). Classification (NCBI taxonomy): domain Eukaryota; kingdom Viridiplantae; phylum Streptophyta; class Magnoliopsida; order Poales; family Poaceae; genus Hordeum; species Hordeum vulgare. The sequence continues at coordinate 549,406,981 of NC_058524.1, read as the reverse complement.
TAGAAATGTCAATGATCTTAAGATTTTGAGTAAACATGCCTCTATGGTCATTACTCAAGTAGAACAAGTACTTAAGGCTCAAAATGACTTGCTCAATGACTTGAATGACAATTCTGTTAGAGTCGTCACTAGAGGTGGTAGAATGACTCAGGAACCTCTGTATCCCGAGGGCCATCCTAAGAGAATTGAACAAGATTCTCAAGGAGTTAGCACTGAGGCACCTAGTCATCCTAGTAATAGGAAGAAAAAGAAAGATGATAGGAACTTGCATGCTAGCAAACGTGCTTCTGTTACACCTGAGAATCCAAATGATATCTCTGTTTCTGATGTCAAAACACAATCTGGTGATGAACATGAGCGTAGTGATAATATTGATAGTGGTGCTCATGATGATGCTCAACCTAGTAATGATAAGGATGTGGAGAATGAACCTACAGTTGATCTTGATAACCCATGCTATGGCGACAGAAATATTCTCTCGTCTCTTGACCTTGCGTAGGTTTTTCCCTTGAAGAGGAAAGGGCGATGCAGCACAGGAGCAGTAAGTATTTCCCTCAGTTTGAGAACCAAGGTATCAATCCAGTAGGAGAATCTCGTCAAGTCTAGAGTACCTGCACAAACACAAAAGAGCTTGCACCCAACGCTATAAAAGGGGTTGTCAATCCCTTCAAGATTGATTGCAAAGTGAGATCTCAAGGCGGAAAGTGCAACGAAGTAAAAGTGTAAGGCTGAAAATAAGATGTGAAGTAGACCCGGGGGCCATAGTGTTCACTAGAGGCTTCTCACGAAATAGCAAATATCATGGTGGGTGAACAAATTACTGTTGAGCAATTGATAGAACCACGCAAAGTCATGACGATATCTAAGGCAATGATCATACATATAGGCATCACGTCCGAGACAAGTAGACCGATACTTTCTGCATCTACTACTATTACTCCACACATCGACCGCTATCCAGCATGCATCTAGTGTATTGAGTTCATGACGGACAGAGTAACGCCTTAAGCAAGATGACATGATGTAGAGGGATAAACTCAAACCAATGATGAAAACCCCATGTTTTTACCCTTGATGGGAACAACATGATGCGTGCCTCGCTACCCCTTCTGTCACTGGGTGAGGTCACCGCATGGTATGAACCCAAAACCAAGCACTTCTCCCATTGCAAGAAGCATAGATCAAGCTGGCCAAACAAAACCCACAACTCGAAGAGAATTACAAGGATATGAAATCATGCATAAGAGAGATCAGAAGAAACTCAAATAAGATTCATAGATAATCTGATCATAAACCCACAATTCATTGGATCTCGACAAACACACCGCAAAAGAAGATTACATCGGATAGATCTCCATGAAGATCATGGAGAACTTTGTATTGAAGATCCAAGAGAGAGAAGAAGCCATCTAGCTACTAGCTACGGACCCGTACGTCTATGGTGAGCTACTCACGCATCATCGGAGAGGTCATGGTGTTGATGAAGAAGCCTCCGTATCCGAATCCCCCCTCCGACAGGGCACCAGAACGTGCCCTAGATGGGATCTTGTGGAGACAGAAGCTTGCGGCGACGGAAAAGTACTTTTGATGATCTCGTGATTTTTTCTGGGATTTTAGGGAATATATAGGCGGAAGACCTAGGGAGATCACAAGCCTGGGAGGCGCGGCCCCCCTGGCCGCGGCTAGGGGGCTTGTGGGGTCCGTGGTGGCCCCCTGCCCTGATTCTCAGGCTTCCCGATCTTCTTCTATTTCGGAAAAAAAATCTTTTTGGAAGTTTCGTTCCGTTTGGACTCCGTTTAAAATCCTCCGCTGAAAGGGGTCAAAAACATGGAAAAAACAGGAAGTGGCACTTGGCACAGAGTTTATAAGTTAGTCCCAAAAATGATATAAAAGGCATACAAAACATCCACAATTTGACAAGATAATAGCATGAAACCATCAAAAATTATAGATACTTTGGAGACGTATCAAGCATCCCCAAGCTTAACTCCTGCTCGTCCTCGAGTAGGGAAGTGATAAAGACTGAATTTTTGATCTGGAATGCTACCTAGCATAGTTGTCCTTTGCAACTTCTTTCATGTGACATGAATGTTCATATCCGTAAGATTTAAAACAATAGTTTGCTATTGACATGAAAACAATAATACTTCAAGCAAACTAGTAAGGTAATCACAAACTTTCAAAATAACAAGGCCAAGGAAAGTTATCCCTACAAAATCATATAGTCTGTCTATGCTCCATCATCCCCACACAACTAATGTAAATCATGCACAACCCCGGTATTGGCCAAGTAATTTTTTTCGCACTCTTACTTTCTCAAACTTTTTATAACTATCACGCAATACATGAGCGTGAGCCATGGATATAGCACTATAGGTGGAATAGAGTGTGGTGGTGGTTGTGAGACAAAAAGGAGGAGATGGCCACATTGACTCGGCGTATCAAAGGGCTATGGAGATGCCCAATAATAGATATCAATGTGAATGAGTAGGGATTGCCATACAAAGGATGCACTAGAGCTATAAGTGTGTGAAAGCTCAAAAGGAGAACTAGTGGGTGTGCATCCAACTTGCTTGCTCATGAAGACCTAGATAAATTTTGAGGAAGCCCATCATTGGAATATACAAGCCAAGTTATATAATAAAGATTCCCAATACCATATGGTGGTGACGAAACAAGAGGCTCACAATCCTGAAGAACATGGTGCTATTATGAAGCACAGGTGTGGAAAAAGATAGTAGCATTGTCCCTTCTCTCTTTTTCTCTCTCTTTTTTATGGGATCTTGGGCCTCTCTCTTTTTATTTTTTTTATATTTCCTCACAGGGGACAATTCTCTAATAATGATGATCATCACACTTTTATTTACTCACAGCTCAAAGCTCAGAATGATGATGACTCTATAGGAAATGCCTCCAGCGGTGTACCGGGATGTCCAACGACCTAGCTTGGCGTATGAAGTTGAAACATCTCGCTAGCTATGTTACGATCATGCAATGGTAATATGAGAGTGACGGCACAAGTCATGAGACAGAACGGTGGGAGTTGCATGGCAATATATTTCGGAATGGCTATGAAAATGCCATAGTAGGTAGGTATGGTGGGTGTTTTGAGGAAGGCATATGGTGGGTTTGTGCACCAGCGAGAATTGCGCGGCACTAGAGAGGCTAGCAATGGTGGAAGGTGAAAGTGCATCTATACCATGGACTCACATTAGTCATGAAGAACTCACATACTTGTTGTGGAAGTTTTTATTAGTAATCGAAACAAAGTGCTAAACGCATACTCCTAGGGGAAGGGTTGGTAGGTGTTAAATATGGCGCGATCCCGACCTCAACACAAAGGATGGCAATCAATATATCAATTATGCTCCAACTTCCTAACATAGCGGTTCACCATATGTGCATGCTACGGGAATCACTAACTTCAACACAAGTATTTCTAGATTCACAACACCCTACTAACATAACTCTTAATATTACCAAATCCACATCTCAAAACTAATTGAGAGGAATCAAGACTTATCTTTCTAATCAATGCACATGAAGATGGAGATTTTTGTATCCTCTTTGGGTACCTATCACCTTTGGGACTACTTTCATAGCATAAGCCAACTACCAAGTCACGCATCGCCGTGCTCTAAAAGATCTAAGTGAAGTACATAGAGCAAAATTATCTAGCTCAAAAGATATAAGTGAAGCACAATGAGAATTCTAGCAAAATCATGAGGAGTGCATGTCTATCTCTAAAGGTGTGCAGAAAGGATCATTGTGACACAACAAAAAGAAAAGACTTCTACGATACAAGACGCTCCATGCAATACACATATCATGTGGTGAATAAAATTATAGCTGCAAGTAATGTTACCGATGGATTGAAGACGAAAGAGGGGATGCCTTCCCGGGGCATCCCCAAGCTTAGGCTTTTTTGTGTCCTTGAATTTGGCCTGGGATGCCTTGGGCATCCCAAAGCTTGAGATCTTTCCACTCCTTATCTCTTTGTCCATGAGAACATCACCCAAAACTTGAAAACTTGAAAACTTCACAACACAAAACTTAAAAGAAACTCGTGATAACATTAGCACAAGAAAACAAACTACCACCTCTTTTGGTACTGTAGCAATCTTGATTTCCAGTTATATTGGTGTTATATTACTGTATTCTCACTTTTCCAGGGCTAGTACCCCCGGATACTATCCTTAGTTTCATCAAAACAAGCAACCAACTCAACAAAAAACAGAATCTGTCAAAAAGAGACCAGTCTGTAGCAATTTGTATACTTCGTATACTTATGGTACCTAAAAAATTCTTAAACATTACCACAGCCTGGTAAAAAGTCATATCAACCAGAAGCAAAAAGAATCAACTCAAAAGCTCTTTCTGAATAAAAATAAAAAATAATCTCGTGAGCGAAAAGTTTCTGTCTTTTTCAGCAGGGTCAAACAACCATCACCAAGACTAGTCATAAAGGTTTTGCTTGGCTCAAACACAAAAAGAAACACAAAGTACACAATCATAACAGAATTATGATAGTGTGGACGCAACAAAACAGAAAGAAAAAGATAAATTCATTGGGTTGCCTCCCAACAAGCGCTATTGTTTAACGCCCTTAGCTAGGCATTGATAATTCAATGATGCTCACACAAAAGACAAGAATTGAAGCACCGCGAGAGCATCATAAAGCATGTGAAAATCACATCTAAGTCTAACATACTTCCTATGCATAGGCATTTTATAGGAAAATAAATTGGCAAGACAACCAATAGTTACCAAATGCAAGGAAGAAGAAAGAGACAATAGCAATCTCAACATAACGAGAGGTAATTTGGTAACATGAAAGTTTCTACCACAATATTTTCCTCTCTCATAGCAATTACATGTGGGATCATATTAAAATTCAACAATATAGATATCGCAAATGATATTTTTTTCATGATCCACATGCATGCAAAGTTGACGCTCTTCAAAAATAGTGGGATTATCATCAAATGAAGTCATGACTTCTCCAAACCCACTTTCAATATTATTGCAAATATCATATTCATCATGAGGCTTAAACAAATTTTCAAGATCATAAGAAAAATCATTGCCCCAATCATGATCATTGCAACTAGTAGTGGACAAAGCAAAACTAGCATCCCTAAGCTTAGGGTTTTGCATATTTTTAGCATGATTGACACTAATAGGATTTACAGTGAAACCATTCCAGTCATGCTTTTCATTCAAGGAGCCCTCGTGAATCACTTCATGAATTTCTTCATCATGATTTTCATATTCACGCATCTCAAGCAAAACTCCATAGAGAAAGTCAAGTGCACTCAACTCACTAGCAATTGGATCAACATAAGTGGATATCTTAAAGATATTAGCAAGTGGATGAGGATCCATATCACTAGATTTTCAGCAAGCAAAGATGCAAGCAAATTGAAGGCACATAGCACAAAAGCAAAGGAAAGGCAAATATATTTTTTTGTAAATTTTTGTTTTTCAGAAGTGTGGTAGAGGAAAACGAGAGGCAAAAAAGGTAAATGCAAGACATGAGTTTGCGACACTTACTTGGATGAGTTCTTGACTTGGTCCTCCCCGGCAACGGCGCCGGAAATTCTTCTGCTACGGCGACAGAAATATTTTGTCGTCCCTTGATCTTGCGTTGGTTATTCCCTTGAAGAGGAAAGGGCGATGCAGCACAGGAGGAGTAAGTATTTCCCTCAGTTTGAGAACCAAGGTATCAATCCAGTAGGAGAATCTTGTCAAGTCGAGAGTACCTGCACAAACACAAAAGAGCTTGCACCCAACGCTATAAAGGGGTTGTCAATCCCTTCAAGATTGATTGCAAAGTGAGATCTGAAGGCGGAAAGTGCAACGAAGTAAAAGTGTAAGGCTGAAAATATGATGTGAAGTAGACCCGATGGCCATAGTGTTCACTAGAGGCTTCCCTCAAAATAGCAAATATCACGGTGGGTGAACAAATTACAGTTGAGCAATTGATAGTACCACGCAAAGTCATGAAGATATCTAAGGCAATGATCATACATATAGGCATCATGTCTGAGACAAGTAGACCGATACTTTCTGCATCTACTACTATTACTCCACACATCGACCGCTGTCCAGCATGCATCTAGTGTATTGAGTTCATGACGAACAGAGTAACGCCTTAAGCAAGATGACATGATGTAGAGGGATAAACTCAAACCAATGATGAAAACTCCATCTTTTTACCCTTGATGGCAACAACACGATGCGTGCCTCGCTACCCCTTCTGTCAGTGGGTGAGGTCACCGCATGGTATGAACCCAAAACCAAGCACTTCTCCCATTGCAAGAATCATAGATCAAGCTGGCCAAACAAAACCCACAACTCGAAGAGAATTACAAGAATATGAAATCATGCATAAGAGAGATCAGAAGAAACTCAAATAAGATTTATAGATAATCTGATCTTAAATCCACAATTCATCGGATCTCGACAAACACACCGCAAAAGAAGCCATCTAGCTACTAGCTATGGACCCGTAGGTCTATGGTGAACTACTCACGCATCATCGGAGAGGTCATGGTGTTGATGAAGAAGCCCTCCGTATCCGAATCCCCCTCCGGCAGGGCACTAGAACGTGCCCCAGATGGAATTTTGCAGAGACAGAAGCTTGTGGTGGCGGAAAAGTACTTTTGATGATCTCCTGATTTTTTCTGGGATTTTAGGGAATATATAGGCAGAAGACCTAGGGAAGAGGTGGCCCAGGCAGCCCACAAGCCTGGGAGGCACGGCCCCCCTGGCCGCGGCTAGGGGGCTTGTGGGGTCCCTGGTGGCCCCCTGCCCTGATTCTGAGGCTTCCCGATCTTCTTCTGTTTTGGAAAAAATCTTTTTGGAAGATTCGTTCCGTTTGGACTCCGTTTAAAATCCTCCTCTGAAAGGGGTCAAAAACATGGAAAAACAGGAACTGGCACTTGGCACTGAATTAATAAGTTAGTCCCAAAAAAGATATAAAAGGCATACAAAACATCCAAAGTTTGACAAGATAATAGCATGAAACCATCAAAAATTATAGATACATTGGAGACGTATCAACCCACAACCTAAGAACAAGAGATACGATAAGAACGACTTCATTGCTAGGAAGCATGGTAAAGAAAGAGAACCATGGGTTCAGAAACCCATGCCCTTTCCTCCCAAACCATCCAAGAAAAAGGATGATGAGGATTTTGAGAGCTTTGTTGAAATGATTAGACCGGTCTTTCTGCAAATGCGCTTGACAGATATGCTCAAAATGTCTCCCTATGCTAAGTACATGAAAGATATTGTGACTAATAAAAGGAAGATACCTGAGGTTGAGATTTCCACCATGCTTGCTAATTACACCTTCAAGGGTGGAACTCCTAAGAAACTAGGTGATCCCAGAGTGCCCACTATACCTTGCTCCATTAAAGGAAATTATTTTAGAACTACTTTATGCGATCTTGGAGCTAGTGTTAGTGTTATGCCTCTCTCTCTTTATCGTAGACTTGAATTGGATAAGTTGACACCCATTGAAATGTCTTTGCAAATGGCCGACAAATCAACTACTTTTCCTATCGACATTTGCGAGGATGTGCCTGTTGTGGTTGCTAACGTTACTATCTTAACGGACTTTGTTATTCTGGATATTCCTGAGGATGATGCCATGGCGGTCATCCTTGGAAGACCCTTTTTAAACACCGCAGGGTTTTTTATTGATTGCAACAAAGGCAATGTCACTTTCCATGTTAATGGTAATGAGCATACGGTGCACTTTCCGAAGAAACAATATCGAGTACATTGCATCAATGCTATTGAAAAAACTTCATCAATTCTTATTGGGAGCTTTGAATGCCCTATACCTACTGTCAAGATGAAGTATGATTTACTTGTTGGGGATATGCACATCCCCATTGAGGTAACCTAGTGATTATTCAAAAATTCTTCGTTTTTATGTGATTCAAAAAAAAGTATGTTAAGGAGACTTGATCAACCTCATTGACAGATTTCTTTTGATGACCATGAGATGGATGAATCTAGGAGTCACAACCTTGTATTCCAAATTTTACTTTCGGTTGCCTAGAAGAAAAATGATAAATTTAGCTTTATTTTCCTGTTTTCTGCTTTTTGCGTCCCTTAGAAAAGTGTACCGAAAATAAAAGTTCTTCAAACGCCCTGAAATTCAAGTATGATTTTTTCTGGAATTTTTGAAAAATTTCTGAGATAAAGAGCTAGTCACGGGGATGCACCTGTGGGCCACAAGCCCAGGAGGCGTGGGCACACCCCCTGGCCGCGCCTGGCAGGCTTGTGGGACCCACATGGCCCCCTCCACTTCTTCCAGCTCCCATCGCCTTCTTATACCTCCATAAAAAAGCATTCCACAGCTCAAACCCGTGTTCTTGCTCTTCTTGCTGCATTTTTCGATCTCCTTGTGCAAAGCCCCATTTACCAAACTGTTTTCGGGGAATTGTTCCTTGGTATGTGACTCCTCCATTGGTCCAATTATTTTTTTCTCTTGTGCTTTATTCGTTGCATATTTTTGCTGCCTTGGTGACCCTATTCTTTAGCTTTGCATGTTAATTTTAGTTGGTCCCAAGTAGTTTTGATGCATGATATGGACTCTAGGCACTTGTAGGAGTAGTTGCCATGAGTTTTGTTGAGCCTTGTTCACTTTTCTTTTGAGTCACTAAAAATTTCAAAAAAAATCAGAGAAAGAAAAGGGAAAAGATGAGGAGGTTCCTAAGAGTCTCTTCAAGCCGTGATCCCAAGGAAGATGACAATGAGAAGAAGAAACCCAAGTATCCGGTCCCCCGAGTTGCAGAAGTTCGAGCGTGCGAGTGGCCAAGCGATGTATACTTACGTGTCGCCGGTCTTTATGAGGATTTTTATTACTTGGTGGAGAACACATGACTTACCGCATTTGTTGAAGATAAGTGTCCACAATACCTCCTCCTCACTAATATTTTCGTGCAAAGCTTTAATTTCTATCCAAGGAAGAGTCCTCCTATGGTTGAGTTCAAGTTATATGATATCCCCCAGCGCATGTCACTTCAGGATTTTTGCAATGTTTGCAAATTACCTTATGTTGGGGATATTCATGAACCTCGTCCACGGGACTTGGAGACTTTCATTGATACTATTGATGTAGGAGAGGAGAGAGCAGTGTCTTGCACTAGAGTTGCTAGTGTACATTTTCCCGTGCTTCGGTATCTCTCATTATTTGTGGGAAAATGTTTGATTGGCTGTGGGAAAGCTGGGGCTCTTAGCTCCCCAGATCTTGCGGTTCTGCGCGAAGCTCTTTATAATGATAAAACTAATAGCTTGGGCGCTATAGTGGCTCAACAGTTCAACATGAACCATACTAAAGGCGTTGTTTATGGAGGTATCGATGCTACCCGTCTTGCTAAATGATACGTCTCCAACGTATCTATAATTTTTGATGGTTTCATGCTATTATCTTGTCAAACTTTGGATGTTTTGCATGCCTTTAATATATTTTTAGGGACTAACTTATTAACTCAGTGCCAAGTGCCAGCTCCTGTTTTTTCCATGTTTTTTACCCCTTTCAGAGGAGGATTTTGAACGGAGTCCAAACAGAATGAAACTGCCAAAAAGATTTTTTCCGAAACAGAAAAAGATTGGGAAGCCGGAGAATCAGGGCACGGGGCGTGCAGGGACCCCACAAGCCCCCTAGCCACGGCCAGGGGGGCCGCGCCTCCCTGGCTTGTGGGCTCCCTGGGCCACCTCTGCCCTAGGTTTTGCGCCTATATATTCCCTAAAATCCCAAAAAAAATCAGGAGATCATCGAAAGTACTTTTCCGCCGCCGCAAGCTTCTGTCTCCGCAAGATCCCATTTGGGGAACGTTCTGTTGCCCTGCCGGAGGGGGGATTCGGACACGGAGGGCTTCTTCATCAGCACCATGACCTCTCCGATGATGCGTGAGTAGTTCACCATAGACCTACGGGTCCATAACTAGTAGCTAGATGGCTTCTTCTCTCTCTTGGATCTTCAATACAAAGTTCTCCATGATCTTCATGGAGATCTATCCGATGTAATCTTCTTTTGCAGTGTGTTTGTCGAGATCCGATGAATTATGGATTTATGATCAGATTATCTATGAATCTTATTTGAGTTTCTTCTGATCTCTCTTATGCATGATTTCATATCCTTGTAATTCTCTTCGAGTTGTGGGTTTTGTCTGGCCAACTACATCTATGATTCTTGCAATGGGATAAGTGCTTGGTTTTGGATTCATACCGTGTGGTGACCTCACCCAGTGACAGAAGGGGTAGCAAGGCACGCATCATGTTGTTGCCATCAAGGGTGAAAAGATGGGGTTTTCATCATTGGTTTGAGAGTATCCCTCTACATCATGTCATCTTGCTTAAGGCGTTACTCTGTTCGTCATGAACTCAATACACTAGATGCATGGTGGATAGTGGTCGATGCGTGGAGTAATAGTAGTAGATGCAGAAAGTATTGGTCTACTTGTCTCGGACGTGATGCCTATATGTATGATCATTGCCTTAGATATCGTCATGACTTTGCGCGGTTCTATCAATTGCTCGACAGTAATTTGTTCACCCACCGTAATATTTGCTATTTTGAGAGAAGCCTCTAGTGAACACTATGGCCCCCGGGTCTAGTCCACACCATATTTTCAGCCTTACACTTTTTATTCGTTGCACTTTCCGCCTTCAGATCGCACTTTCCAATCAATCATGAATGGATTGACAACCCCTTTATAGCGTTGGGTGCAAGCTCTTTGTGTTTGTGCAGGTTCTCTCGACTTGACGAGATTCTCCTACTCGATTGATACCTTGGTTCTCAACCGACGCAAGGAAGAGAAGTAGCCAGAAGAATTCCTAGCGTTGCCGGGGAAGGACTTCTGTTGCCGTAGCAGAATAATTTCTGGCGCCGTTGCCGGGGAGGATCAAGTCAAGAACTCATCCAAGTAAGTGTCGCAAACTCATCTCTTGCATTTACTTTGTTTGCCAGTTGCCACTCGTTTTCCTCTCCCCCACTTCACCGATTTGCCTTTTTTCGTTCGCCTTTTCGTTCACCCTTTTTTCTCGCTTACTCTTTGTTCTCTTGTGTGCTTGCTTGGTTGCCGAAGTTACCATGACTGAAAACACCAAACTTTGTGACTTCTCGAATACTAATAATAATGATTTTATTAGTACTCTAATTGCTCCCGCCACTAGTGCGGAGTCATACAAAATCAATGTTGCTTTGCTGAATCTTGTTATGAAAGAGCAATTCTCCGGCCTTCCTAGTGAAGATGCCGCATCCCATCTCAATACCTTCATTGAGCTTTGCGATATGCAAAATAAGAAAGATGTGGATAATGATGTGATTAAATTGAAGTTTTTTCCTTTCTCGTTGCGAGATCGAGCAAAAACTTGGTTTTCGTCTTTGCCCAAAAATAGTATCGATTATTGGGATAAGTGCAAAGATGCTTATATTTCCAAGTATTTTCCGCCGGCTAAGATTATCTCTCTCCGTAATGATATCATGAATTTTAAGCAACTTGATCATGAACACGTTGCACAATCTTGGGAGAGAATGAAATTGATGATTAGAAATTGTCCTGCTCACGGCTTGAGTCGTTGGATGATTATACAAATCTTCTACGCTGGCTTGAATTTCGCTTCTAGAAATATCTTGGACTCCGCCTCAGGTGGAACGTTCATGGAAATCACGTTAGGGGAGGCCACAAAGCTCCTAGACAATATCATGACGAACTACTCCCAGTGGCACACTGAAAGGTCACCTACTAGTAAGAAGGTACACGCTATAGAAGAAACTAACTCGTTGAGTGCTAAGATGGATGAGTTAATGAATTTGGTTGCTAGTAGAAGTGCTCCTTTAGATCCTAATGATATGCCCTTGTCTTCCTTGATTGATAGTGGCAACGCTAGCTTGGACGTTAATTTTGTTGGTAGGAATAATTTTTGCAACAATAATGCTTTTAGAGGAAACTATGTTCCTAGGCCTTTTCCTAGTAACTCCTCTAATAACTTTGGCAACTCTTACAACAATACTCATGGAAATTACAATAGGTTACCCTCTGATCTAGAGAGTAATATCAAAGAGTTTATCAACTCACAAAAAAAATTCAATACGTCCATAGTGGAAAAACTACTCAAAATTGACGATTTGGCTAAGAGCGTTGATAGAATGTCTAGTGATGTTGATGCTTTGAAAGTTAGATGTACTCCTCCCAAGATCAATATGGATGAAACTTTGAAAGCTATGCGTGTTTCCATGATTGATTGCAAAGAAAGAACCGCCCAAATTCGTGCTAGACATGAATGGCTTAAAAAGGCATGTTCTCGTGATAAGAATCACGAAGATCTTAAAGTGCTTGGTGTGACTCCCATTGTATCTTTGTTTTCTTGTGTCAAACCTAATGATGATGGGGCTGGATATGAATCCACTTTGGTTGAAAAGTGCCCCAATGATTCGGAGTCCATCTATCTTGATGCTAAAAGCATTGAAAGTGGAGTAGAAGATATTAAAACTTTGAGTAGTAATGAAATTACTACCTTGGATTTCAAGGAATTCAACTATGATAGTTGCTCCTTGATTGAATGCATTTCCTTGATTCAATCCATGTTAAACTCTTCACACGCTTATAGCCAAAACAAGGCCTTTACCGATCATATGGTCGAAGCCATGCCAAAATCTCTTGAAGAGAAACTTGAATTGGAAGTCTCTATCCCTGGAAAGCTTCATGATGAGTGGGAACCTACTATCAAAATCAAAATAAAAAACTATGAATGCAATGCTTTGTGTGATTTGGGTGCTAGTGTTTCCGCGATTTCGAAGTCTTTATGTGATGTTCTGGGTTTTAATGAGATTGAGGAGTGTTCTCTTAATTTTCATCTTGCGGATTCTACTGTCAAGACACCCATGGGAAGGATCAATGATGTTCTTATTATTGCAAATAGGAACTATGTACCCGTGGATTTCATTGTGCTTGACATTGATTGCAATCCTACATGCCCTATTATTCTTGGTAGACCTTTCCTAAGGACTATCGGTGCTATCATCGATATGAAGGAAGGGAATATTAGATTTCAGTTTCCTTTAAAGAAGGGCATGGAGCACCTTCCTAGAAAGAAAATAAGATTTCCTTATTAATCCATGATTAGGGCCACTTATGGTTTGAGCACCAAAGACGAAGATACGTGATTCTATCGCTTTTATGCCTAGCTAGGGGCGTTAAACAATAGCGCTTGTTGGGAGGCAACCCAATGAATTTATCTTTTTCTTTCTCTTTTGTTGCATCCACACTTTCATAATTCTGTTGTGATTGTGTTTTCTGTGTTTCTTTTTGTGTTTGAGCCAAGCAAAACCTTTATGACTAGTCTTGGTGATGGTTGTTTGATCCTGCTAAAAAAAGACAGAAACTTTTCGCTCATGAGATGATTTTTCATTTTTATTCAGAAAGAGGTTTTGAGTTGATTCTTTTTTCTGCTGGTTTATATGCCTTCTTTGCAGGCAGTCGCAACTGTTCAGAATTTTTGACGTACCAGAAGTATACGAAGTATACAGATTTCTACATACTAGTCTATTTTTGACAGATTCTGTTTTTGTTGAGTTGGTTGCTTGTTTTGATGAAACTATGATTAGTATCGGGGGGGGGGTACTTGCCATGGAAAAGTGAGAATACAGTAGCCCATCACCAATACAAATAGAAATCAAGATTGTTACAGTACCGAAGGAGGTGGTAGTTTGTTTTCTTGTGCTAATGTTATCACGAGTTTCTGTTTAAGTTTTGTGTTGTGTAGTTTTCAAGTTTTGGGTGATGTTCTCATGGACAAAGAGATAAGGAGTGGAAAGAGCTCAAGCTTTGGGATGCCCAAGGAATCCCAAGCCAAATTCAAGGACACCAAAAACCTAAGCTTGGGGATGCCCCGGGAAGGCATCCCCTCTTTCGTTTTCAATCCATCGGTAACATTTCTTGGAGCTATATTTTTATTCACCACATGATATGTGTTTTTCTTGGAGCATCTTGTATCTTAGGAGTCTTTCCTTTTTGTTGTGTCACAATCATCCTTGCTGCACACCTTTAGAAAGAGACATGCACTCATCGTGATTTTGCTAGAATGCTCATTGTGCTTCACTTATATCTTTTGAGCTAGATAATTTAGCTCTATGTGCTTCACTTAGATCTTTTAGAGCACGGCGGTGCGTGATTTGGTAGTTGGCTTATGCTAAGAAAGTAGTCCCAAAGGTGATAGGTACCCAAAAAGGATACAAAAACCTCCATCTTCATGTGCATTGAGTAGAAAGAGAAGTTTCGATTCCTCTCAATTAGTTTTGAGACGTGGAATTGGTAATATTAAGAATTATGTTAGTAGGGTGTTGTGAATCTAGAAATACTTGTGTTGAAGTTAGTGATTCCCGTAGCATGCACGTATGGTGAAGTACTATGTTAGGAAGTCGGAGCACAATTGATCTACTGATGGTCATCCTTTGTGTTGAGGCCGGGATCGCGCGATGGTTAGCACCTACCAACCCTTCCCCTAGGAGTATGCGTTTAGAACTTTGTTTCGATTACTAATAAAAACTTCCGCAACAAGTATGTGAGTTCTTCAGGACTAATGTGAGTCCATGGTATAGATGCACTTTCACCTTCCACCATTGCTAGCCTCTCTAGTGCCGCGCAATTTTTGCCGATACACAAACCCACCATATGCCTTCCTCAAAACAGCCACCATACCTACCTACTATGGCATTTTCATAGCCATTCCGAGATATATTGCCATGCAACTCCCACCGTTCCGTCTCATGACTTGTGCCATCACTCTGATATTGCCATTGCATGATCGTAAGATAGCTAGCGAGATGTTTCAATTGTTGGGGAATGTTGCATGGGAAACAAAAAAATTCCTATGCGCACGAAGACCTATCATGGTGATGTCCATCTACGAGAGGGGATTTTGATGTAGTGGAACGTCCTCACGTCCCTCGATCCGCCCCGCGAACCGTCCCACGAACCGTCCCGCGATCCGTCCCACGATCCGCTCCGATCTAGTGCCAAATGAACGGCACCTCCGCGTTGAGCACACGTACAGCTCGACAATGATCTCGGCCTTCTTGATCCAGCAAGAGAGACGGAGAGGTAGATGAGTTCTCCGGCAGCGTGACGGTGCTCCGGAGGTTGGTGGTGATATATCTCACCAGGGCTCCGCCCTGGTCCGCATAAATAGGATTTAGAGGAAAAACCGTGGAGGCATGTGGTCGGGCTGCCGTGGCAAAGTTGTCTCAAATCAGCCCTAATACCTCAGTATATATAGGAGGGAGGGGGAGGGACCTGCCTTGAGGCTCAAGGGAGCCTCAAGGGGTTGGCCGAAGGGGGGGGAGGAGGAGTCCTCCTCCAATCCTAGTCCAACTAGGATTGGAAGTTGGAGTCCTTCTCCACTTTCCCACTTCCCCCCTTTTTTTCTTATCTCTTTGATTTTTTCTTCTCCTGCGCATAGGGCCTCTTGGGTTGTCCTACCAGTCCGGCTGGTGCGGCACCCCTAAGGCCTATGGGCTTCCCCCGGGTGGGCTGGCACCCCCGGTGAACATCCGGAACCCATTCGTCACTCCCGGTACATTCCCGGTAATGCCGAAAACTTTCCGGTAATCAAATGAGGTCATCCTATATATCAATCTTCGTTTCCGGACTATTCCGGAAACCCTCGTGACGTCTGTGATCTCATCCGGGACTCCGAACAATATTCGGTAACGAACCATATAACTCAAATACGCATAAAACATCATCGAACCTTAAGCGTCCAGACCCTACGGGTTCGAGAACTATGTAGACATGACCCGAGGGACTCCTCGGTCAATATCCAATAGCGGGACCTGGATGCCCATATTGGATCCTACATATTCTACGAAGATCTTATCGATTGAACCTCAGTGCCAAGGATTCATATAATCCCGTATGTCATTCCCTTTGTCCTTCGGTATGTTACTTGCCCGAGATTCAATCGTCAGTATCCGCATACCTATTTCAACCTCGTTTACTGGCAAGTCTCTTTCCTCGTTCCGTAATACAAGATCCCGTGACTTACACTAAGTCACATTGCTTGCAAGGCTTGTGTGTGATGTTGTATTACCGAGTGGGCCCCGAGATACCTCTTCGTCACACGGAGTGACAAATCCCAGTCTTGATCCATACTAACTCAACGGACACCTTCGGAGACACCTGTAGAGCATCTTTATAGTCACCCAGTTATGTTGTGACGTTTGATACACACAAAGAATTCCTACGGTGCCAGTGAGTTATATGATCTCATGGTCATAGGAATAAATACTTGACACGCAGAAAACAGTAGCAACAAAATGACACGATCAACATGCTACATTTATTAGTTTGGGTCTAGTCCATCACATGATTCACCCAATGATGTGATCCAGTTATCAAGCGACAACACCTTGTACATAGTCAGAAGACCTTGACTATCCTTGATCAACTGGCTAGCCAACAAGAGGCTTGCTAGGGACAGTGTTTTGTCTATGTATCCACACATGTATCTAAGTCTTCATTCAACACAATTATAGCATGGAGAATAATTATTATCTTGATACAGGAATTATAATAATAACTTATTTATCATTGCCTCTAGGGCATAATTCCAACATCAACGTCATACGCCAAGCTAGATCGTTGCACATCCCGGTACACTGTCGGAGGCATTTCCTGTAGAGTCATTTCTAAGCTTTGAGTTGTGAGTAAATAAAAGTGTGATGATCATCATTATTAGAGCATTGTCCCATGTGAGGAAAAAAAGAGGCCAGGGAGCCCAAAAAATAAAAAAAATAAAAAATAAAAAAACAGAGGCCTAAGAGCCCAAATAAAAAAAGAGAAGAGAGAAAAAGAGAGAAGGGAAAATGCTACTATATTTTTCCACACTTGTGCTTCGTAATAGCACCATGTTCTTCATGTTTGAGAGCCTCTCGTGTCGTCACCACCATATGCTAGTGGGAATCTTCATTATAAAACTTGGCTTGTATATTCCAATGATGGGCTTCCTCAAAATTGCCCTAGGTCTTCGTGAGCAAGCAAGTTGGATGCAGACCCACTAGTTCTACTTTTGAGCTTTCACATACTTATAGCTCTAGTGCATCCTTTGTATGGTAATCCCTACTCATTCACATTGATATCTATTAATGGGCATCTCCATAGCCCTTTGATACGCCGAGTCAATGTGACCATCTCCTCCTTTTTGTCTCACAACCACCACACCACTCTATTCCACTTTTAGTGCTATATACATGGCTCACGCTCATGTATTGCGTGATAGTTATAAAAAGTTTGAGAAAGTAAGAGTGCGAAAACAATTACTTGGCCAATACCGGGGTTGTGAATGATTTAAATTAGTTGCGTGAGGATGATGGAGCATAGCCAGACTATATGTTTTTGTAGGGATAACTTTCCTTGGCCTTGTTATTTTGAAAGTTCATGATCACCTTGCTAGTTTGATTGAAGTATTATTGTTTTCATGTCAATAGCAAACTATTGCTTTGAATCTCACGGATCTGACACTCATGTCACATGAAAGAAGTTGCAAAGGACAACTATGCTAGGTAGCATTCCACATAAAAAATACATTCTTTTTCACTTCCCTACTCGAGGACGAGCAGGAGTTAAGCTTGGAGATGCTTGATACGTCTCCAACTTATCTATATTTTTTGATGGTTTCATGCTATTATCTTGTCAAACTTTGGATGTTTTGCATGCCTTTTATATATTTTTTGGGACTAACTTATTAAATCCGTGCTAACTGCCAGTTCCTGTTTTTTCCTTGTTTTTGACCCCTTTCAGAGGAGGATTTTGAACGGAGTACAAACGGAATGAAACTGCCAAAAAGATTTTTTCCGAAACAGAAAAAGATCGGGAAATCGGAGAATCAGGACACGGGGCCTGCAGGGACCCCACAAGCCCCCTAGCCGCGGCCAGGAGGGCCGGGCCTCCCTAGCTTGTGGGCTCCCTGGGCCACCTCTGCCCTAGGTTTTGCGCCTATATATTCCCTAAAATCCGAGAAAAAATCATGAGATCATCGAAAGTACTTTTCCGCCGCCGCAAGCTTCTGTCTCCGCAAGATCCCATTTGGGGCACGCTCTGGTGCCCTGTCGTAGGGGGATTCGGACACGGAGGGCTTCTTCATCAACACCATGACCTCTCCGATGATGCGTGAGTAGTTCACCATAGACCTACGGGTCCATAGCTAGTAGCTAGATGGCTTCGTCTATCTCTTGGATCTTCAATACAAAGTTCTCCATGATCTTAATGGAGATATATCCGATGTAATCTTCTTTCGCGGTGTGTTTGTCGAGATCCGATGAATTGTGGATTTATGATCAGATTATCTATGAATCTTATTTGAGTTTGTTCTGATCTCTCTTATGCATGATTTCATATCTTTGTAATTCTCTTCGAGTTGTGGGTTTTGTCTGGCCAAATAGATCTATGATTCTTGCAATGGGAGAAGTGCTTGGTTTTGGGTTCATACCGTGTGGTGACCTCACCCAGTGACAGAAGGGTTAGCAAGGCACGCATCGTGTTGTTTCCATCAAGGGTAAAAAGATGGGGTTTTCATCATTGGTTTGAGATTATCCCTATACATCATGTCATCTTGCTTAAGGCGTTACTCTGTTCGTCATGAACTCAATACACTAGATGCATGCTGGATAGTGGTCGATGTGTGGAGTAATAGTAGTAGATTCAGAAAGTATCGGTCTACTTGTCTCGGACGTGATGCCTATATGTATGATCATTGCCTTAGATATCGTCATGATTTTGCGCGGTTCTATCAATTGCTCGACAGTAATTTGTTCACCCACCGTAATATTTGCTATTTTGAGAGAAGCCTCTAGTGAACACTATGGCCCCCGGGTCTACTCCACACCATATTTTAAGCCTTACACTTTTTCTTCGTTGCACTTTCCGCCTTCAGATCTCACTTTGCAATCAATCTTGAAGGGATTGATAGCCCCTTTATAGCGTTGGGTGCAAGCTCTTTGTGTTTGTGCAGGTACTCTGGACTTGACGAGATTCTCCTACAGGATTGATACCTTGGTTCTCAAACTGAGGGAAATACTAACTGCTCCTGTGCTAGATCACCCTTTCCTCTTCAAGGGAAAAACCGACGCCAACAAGAGAAGTAGCAAGAAGAATTCCTGGCTTTGCTGGGGAAGGACTTTTGTTGCCATAGCACTAAACATTTTGAGATACCTATTAGACTGTACAAGGAAGAAGATATGCTTCTTCCTGAGAGATATCTAGATTATGATAGCATGGTTCGCCATGACTTTCTTGATAAAGATATAAATAAGAGGATGATTTATAACTTTGTATTTAGTCAGGGTACTCGTGAGACTATTACTTTGCCTGCTCCTTCTTTGTTCAATCTTCATATAGGCAGGTACATTATTATGCCCTCGGACATCTATGCATATTGGGGCATAGCGCCACCATAGGCGCCCGTGCCCGAGCTACCAGTCGAGTACCAGACGCTAGTTTATCAGTAGGAGCCAGAGGAGCTCACCCAGCAGTGGCACCCTCAGTACACTCTGGAGTACCTCGGAGATGGCTATTTCCCTCCATGGGAGTAGACCAACTTAGGCCAAAAGCCTAAGCTTGGGGGTGTATGTGTTTCTGAGCGACTTTATATTCATGCTCACACTTTCACTTTGATAGTCGGTGTTCTCACCTTGCCATTGTATCATCCATGCTAGTTTATTTATTTTTCTCGCTTTCTTCTCGTGTGTTTGTTTAGATTGAGAAAAACAAAAAAAATTAGTTGTAAGTTTACTTTCCAGCTTGCTTAGTGGTGTTTGAAAAGAAAACCCAAAAAGATTTCCCGTTCTTCTTTTGCTTGTTGGGAGCTTTCCCGTGTAAATAGTTTTCTTTTTCTTTGGGTCAAGGTAGAAGACCATGGTTAAAATGTTTAGTGGCTCTCACATGCATATTTGTTTATCTGTCAAAGAGCCTCTTGATAACCCACAAGTACAGGGGATCGCAACAGTTTTCGAGGGTAGAGTATTCAACCCAAATTTATTGATTCGACACAAAGGGAAGCGAAAGAATATTCTCAAGTATTAGCAGCTGAATTTGTCAGTTTCAACCACACCTGACGGATTTGTGTCTGCAAGCAAAGTATCACTAGAAAAGTGGTATGATAGCAACGGTGTCAAAAAGATCTGTTGACGACAGACTATTCCTAACTGTTGTATCAATGGCGCCAGTAAATAGCACGTGGAGGGGGAACTATTCTTCCCCGACAACGGTGTCGGAAAAGTCTTGCAACAAGTAACAGCAAAGCAGCAAGTAACAACAGTAGTGACAACTGCAACAAGTAACAACAGTAGTGGCAGCAGTAGCAAGGAACAGCAGTAGTGACAGCAGCAGCAGAGTAACAGTAGTAGCAACAGTAGTAGCGACAAAGTAACGTAGCAAGGACCAGTAGTAAAAGTCTCGTAGGCAGTGGATCGGTGATGGATGAGTAATGACGGATGTGATTCATCATGTAATAGCTATAACACGGAGAGATATGTAACTAGCTCCCGTTCGTCAATCTAATGTAGGCATGTATTTCGTATGTAGTCATACGTGCTTAGGGAAAAGAACTTGCATGACATCTATTGTCCATCCCTCCGATGGCAGCGGGGTCCTAATGGAAACTACGGGATATTAAGGTTCTCCTTTTAATAAAGAACCGGACCAACGCATTAACACTTGGTGAATACATGAACTCCTCATACTATGGTCATCTCCGGGAGTGGTTCCGGCTATTGTCACTCCGGGGTTGCCGGGTCATAACACATAGTAGGTGACTACAACTTGCAAGATAGGATCTAAAACACACATATATCGGCGACAACATAATAGGTTCAGATATGAAATCATAGCACTCGGGCCCTAGTGACAAGCATTAAGAATGGCAAAGTAGTAGCAACATCAATCTCAGAACATAGTGGATACTAGGGATCAATCCCCGTGAAAACTAACTCGATTACATGATAGATCTCGTCCAACTCATCACTGTCCAGCAAGCCTACGGTGAGATTACTCACGAACGATGAAGAGCATCATGGAATTGTCGATGGAGGAAGGTTGATGATGACGATGGCGACGATCTCCCCTCTCCGGAGCCCAAAACGAACTCCAGATCTGCCCTCCACATGAAGAACAGGGGGTGGCGGCGCCTTCGTATCGTAAAACGCGATGAATCCTTCTCCCTGATTTTTTTCCATGCGAGACGGAAGATATAGAGCTGAGTTTGGAGGCGGTGGTGCCACGCGGGCCCCACAAGCCCTCACGGCGCGGCCAGGGGGGTGGCCGCGGCCTAGGGGCTTGTGGCCCACTAGCACACCTCCTTCGGTGGATCTTTGCGCAGGTATTTTTCATTAATTCCAGAAAAATTCTCCGTAAATTTTCAGGACATTCCGAGAACTTCTATTTCTGCAAAAAAACAATACCATGGCAATTTTGCTGAAAACAGCGTCAGTCCGGGTTAGTTCCATTCAAATCATGGAAATTAGAGTCCAAAACAAGGGCAAAAGAGTTCGGAAAAGTAGATACGACGGAGCCGTATCAACTCCCCCAAGCTTAAAGCCTTGCTTGTCCTCAAGCAATTCAGTTGACTAACTGAAAGAGGCAAAAGAAAAACTTTGACGAACTCTGTTTTATCTTCTTGTTGCAACTATGTCTAGCTCATAACCAAAATTTCAGCAAGATCACAAGCAAACCACAAAAGCAAATGACGTCTAGGTCTCACAATAAACTCATATCAATGGCATAATCAACTAGCGAGCAAATAATAATAGGCCTCAAATGTCAACACTTCAATCAAAACAACATGAAGCAGTATGAATAGATGGTATCTCGCTAGCTCTTTCTGAGACCGCAAAACATAAATGCAGAGCACCTTCAAAGACCAAGGGCTCACTAAACATTGTAATTCAAGGCAATGAAGATCCAGTCATAGTCATACTCAACATAGTTAAAAAGCAAAGCATAAAAATGACAGACGTGCTTTCTAATTGGTGCTTTTGTAAGAGGAGGATGACTCAACAGGAACATAAATAGACAAGCCCTTCGCAGAGGGAAGCATTGATTTGTAGAGGTGCCAGAGCTCAAGGTTTGAAAACAGAGATAATAATTTTGGGTGGCATGCTTTCATTGTCAACGCAATGACTAAGAGTTCTCAACATCAATCAATCACACTCCACGGCTAGCCGAATCCTCGGGTACCGTCCATACCAACATCAATCCTGGGGGAGTTTTGTTTGCAATTATCTTTTCGATTTGAGCATGGAACTGGGAATTCCAATTACCGGCCCCTTTCTCGTGAATGATAGTGAATAAACACATATTGAGGATAACACGGCTAGCATGGATTATTTCTTGAAGATTTAGAGAGTGGCACATGAAAATTTACTTGGAACGGCAGGTAGATACCGCACATAGGTAGGTATGGTGGACTCATATGGCACAACTTTGGGTTTGTGGAAGTGGAAGCACAAGCAGTATTCCCGCTTAGTACGAGTGAAGGCTAGCAAAAGACTGGGAAGCGACCAACTAGAGAGCGACAACAGTCATCAAAATGCATTGAGATTAACTAACATTGAGTGCAAGCATGAGTAGGACATAAATCACCATGAACATGAATATCATAGAGGCTATGTTGATTTTGTTTCAACTACATGCGTGAACATGCGCCAAGTCAAGCCACTTGAACCATTCAAAGGAGGATACCATCCTATCATACTACATCATAGTCATCTCAACATTCATGTTGGCAACCAAGACAAACCATTATAAGCTCCTAGCTAAGTAAGCATGGCATAAGCAACTATGATCTCTAAGTTGTCATTGCAAACATGTTTCTCTCACAACAAAGCTGAATCAGGCAGATGAGCTAGTCATATTTACAAAAAAAATAGATCGAGTTCATACCAGCTTTTCCAGGCTCAGTCACTTCATCGTATATTGTCATTATTGCCTTTCACGTGCACGACCGAATGATGTGAACAATAATAAGAGTACTTGTGCATTGGACTAAAGCTGGAATCTGCAGTCAAACACGAAGGAGAAGAGAAAGTAATATGGCTCTTTGAAAGCTAAACAGGTATGCAAGCAAGAGCCACTAAACATTGTAACCATTATCTTCTACCTTGACCCGAAGAAAAAGAAAACTATTTAAATGGGAAAGCTACCAACAAGCAAAAGAAGAAAAAGAAAATATTTTTGGGTTTTCTCAAACTAGACAGACGCACGAAAAGAAAACGAGAAAAAGAAAATAAACTAGCATGGATGATACAGTGGTAAAGTATGAACACCGACGAACAAAGTGAAAGCATAAGCAAGAATCTAAAGTCGGTGAGAACACATACTCCCCCAAGCTTAGGCTTTTGGCCTAAGTTGGTCTACTCCCATGGATGGTCCTGGCGAAACCCAAAATCATAATGGGGGTTATACGGGAGCGCTGCAGCCACTGTCTGAATAGCTGCCTCACGGAGACGAGCAGCCTTTGACTCCCTCTCATACTCCTTTGCCTCTCATTTGGTTATGTAATATCTCCGTTTTACCTGAAAGTCAAAGAAGGGAGGAGCAGGAAGGGTAATATGGAAAACATGCTGCCGGTTAAATATCAGACGGTATGGGAGGGATTCGTCATCCCTCTCAAGGAGCTGGTAGCGTGTCAAAGCGACGCGGTCAAGGAAAGCTATATGGAGCGGGGCATCTCCTTCGCGGATGGGTACTCCAAGAAAATTTGCTATGCGAGTGGCATAGATCCCACCAAAGAAATCCCCTTCATTAGCATTCTTATTCAGCCTCCTTGCTATTATAGCTCCCATGTTGAAGCTTTTGTCACCAGTCACTGCGCTCTTAAGGATACTAAGGTCGGGTGCGCAGAGGTGACAATGCTCAATCTTGCCATTAATGCATCTGCCTATGAAGAGGGCAAAGTAATGCAAGGCAGGAAAATGAATACTCCCCATGGTAGCTTGCGTAATGTCTTTAGTTTCTCCAATTGTAATACCAGAGCAAAAATATCTAACCAAAGATTTAGGAGGATCATTGAGACTACCCCAAATAGGTATTTTGCAAATTCTATTGAAATCCTCTAAATCCATGGTATACGATTTATCATAGAGATCAAACAGTACCGATGGCTCACGGCCAGCTGAAAATTTGAATCTACAAACAAAAGAGGCAGTGAGAGCAACATACTCTTCACATTTATCGGAGATGAATTCTTAGAATCCGACGTTGTGAACAAGTGTATCAAACTCATCTTTGAACCCTGCCTCAATCATAAATTCATCAAAAGGTCATTCACATGGTTGTACCTACGCGCCCCTTGGTTGGTAAGGATCAGGCTCCCGAATCGCAAGACGGGGACCTCTCTTGCTTGAGGAACCACCATGAAAGTTTCTCCTGAACATCTTCCTTTTTTGAAATTTTCAGTGACCCAAAGGAAAAGTGAACAAGGCTCAACTAAACTAGAAGGAACTACTCCCACAAGTGCCCAGAGGCCATATTACGCATCAAAACTACTTGGGACCAGCTAAAATCAGCATGCAAAGCTCAAGGACATGGTCACCAAGGCAGCAAAAATACGCGGAGTATAAGGCACTAGAGCAAAAACTAATTGGACCAATGGAGGAGTCACTTACCAAGGAGTAATTTCCCCAAAACAGTTCGGAGAGTGGTGATTTGAGAAAAGAGATCGAAAATCCCAGCAAGAGGAGCAAGAACACGGGTTTGAGCTGCGAAACGATTTTTTCTAGAGGTAGGAGAACCAGATGAGAGCAAGAATGAGTGGAGGGGGTGCCTGTGGCCTCCACAAGCCTGGGTGGCGCGGCCAGGGGGTGCCCGCGCCCAGGGCTTGTGGCCCACTGGTACAGCCCCCAGACAAGCTCTTAGTCTTAGATTTTTTCAAAAACTCCAGAAAAAATCATACTTGATTTTCAGGACGTTCGGAGAACTTTTATTTTCGGCATACATTTCTATTGGACGCTAAAACAGAAAACTGGGAAAACTAAACTAAATCTAACATTTTTCTTCTAAGCAACCGAAAGTGAAAGTTTGGAATAGAGGTTTGTGACTCCTTGATTCATCCATCTCCTTCTCATCAAAAGAAATACGTCAATGGGGTTGATCAAATCCCCTCGACAAAACTTTTCGAATTAAAAAAGAGAACGGAGAATTTCCGAATAGTCACTAGGTCACCTCAATGGGGATGTGTATTTCCCCAACAAGCAAATCATACTTCATCTTGACACGAGGAATAGGGAATTGTTGTGGCAACAAAAGACCTTCCCCGACAATGGCGCCAGAAATTCTTCTGCCGCAGGCTACGCCTATAGGGATTTCCTTGGCAAATATGCAAAGGATTCCCCCGCGGCCTTGGAGCCTTGCGTTGGTGTTCCCTTGAAGAGGAAAGGGTGATGTAGCATAGCGGCGGTAAGTATTTCCCTCATTTTGAGAACCAAGGTATCGATCCAGTAGGAGGATCGCGTCAATTCACAAGTACATGCACAAACACAAAGAGCTTGCACTCAACGCTATGAAGGGGTTGTCAAGCCCTTATAGATTGTTTGCAAAGTGAGAACTGAAAGCAAAAAGTAAACAAAGCAAAGTAAAAGTGAAAGCTGAGATGATAGTTGTGAATAGACCCGGGGGCCGTAGTGTTCAATAGTGGCTTCTCTCATGAAACCAAGTAGACGGTGGGTGAACGAATTACTGTCGAGCAATTAATAGAACCGTGCAAAGTCATGACGTTATCTATGGCAATGATCATATCTATAGGGATCACGTCCAAAACAAGTAGACCGATACTTTCTCCATCTACTACTATTACTCCACACATCAACCGCTATCCAGCATGCATCTAGTGTATTGAGTTCAAAAGAATAGAGTAACGCCTTAAGCAAGATGATATGATGTAGATGGACAATCTCAAATCTATGATGAAAGCCCATCTTGTTACCCTTGATGGCAACAACACGATGTGTGCCTTGCTACCCCTTCTGTCACTGGGAAAGGTCACTGCACGGTATGAACCCAAAACCAAGCACTTCTCCCATTGCAAGAATCATATATCTAGTTGGCCAAACAAAACCCAAGAATCGGAGAGACTTACAAGGATATGAAATCATGCATATAAGAAATCAGCAAAGACTCAAATATAATTCATAGATAATCTGATCACAAATCCACAATTCATCGGATCTCGACAAACACACCGCCAAAGAGAATTACATCGGATAGATCTCCATGAAGATCATGGAGAACTTTGTATTGAAGATCCAAGAGAGATAAGAAGCCATCTAGCTACTAACTACGGACCCATAGGTGTGAAGTAGACTACTCACGAGTCATTGGAGAGGCGATGATGTTGATGTAGAAGCCCTCCAGCTCCAAAGTCCCCTCCGGCAGGGCACCGAGAAGGGTCTCCAGATGAGATCTCGCGGAAACGGAAGTTTGCGGCGGTAGAAAAGTGGTTTCGTGGACGCCCTGATTTTTTCTGGGATTTTAGGGAATATATAGGCCAAAGAGCTAGGGCAGGGGAGCTCTAGGGAGGCCACAAGCCTGGTCGCCACGGGCCCCCCTGGCCGCGGCGTCAGGGCTTGTGGGCTCCCTGTGGGCTTCTTGCCTTGGCCCTCAAGTCCCCCGATCTTCTTCTGTTCTGGAAAAAATCATTTTGGGGATTTTATTCCGTTTGGACTCCGTTCCAAAATCAGATCTGAAAAGAGTCAAAAACACAGAAAAAACAGGAATTGGCACTGAATTTATAAGTTAGTCCCAAAAAAGATATAAAAGGTATATAAAACATCCAAAGTTGACAAGATAACAGCATGAAACCATCAAAAATTATAGATACGTTTGAGACGTATCAAGCATCCCCAAGCTTAATTCATGCTCGTCCTCGAGTAGGGAAGTGATAAAGAATGAATTTTTGATGCTTTCATGCAACCTAGCATAGATGTCCTTTGTAACTCCTCTTATGTGACGTGAATTTTCAGATCCGTTAGATTCAAAACAATAGTTTTCTATTGACGTGGAGACAAAAATACTTCAAGCAAACTAGCAAGGTAATCATGAACTTTCAAAATAACAAGGCCAAAAGAAAGTTATCCCTACAAAATCATATAGTCTGGCTATGCTCTATCATCCTTGCAAAACGAATTTAAATCCTGCACAACCTCGGTATTGGCCAAGTAATTGTTTTCACACCTTACTTTCTCAAACTTTTTCAACTCTCGCGCAATACATGAGCGTGAGCCATGGTTTTAGCACTATAAGTGGAATGGAGTGTGGTGGAGGTTGCAAGGCAAACAAGGAGAAGATGGTCACATTGACTAGGCATATCAATGAGCTATGGAGATGCTCATCAATAGATATCAATGTGAATGAGTAGGGATTGCCATACAAATGATGCACTAGAGCTAAGAGTATGTGAAAGCTCTTAAAGAAAACTAGTGGGTGTGCATCCAACTTGCTTGCTCACGAAGACCTAAGGTAATTTTGAGGAGGCCTATCATTGGAATATACAAGCCAAGTTATATAATGAAAATTTCCACTAGCTATATGGTGGTGACAAAACGAGAGACTCTCAATCATGAAGGTCATGGTGCTTAATAAGCACAAGTGTGGAAAGATAGTAGCACTGTCCCTTCTCTCTTTTTCTCTCATTTTTTGGTGGGCTCTTTGGCCTCTTTTTTATAAATTTTTTATTATTTTGGTGGGCATGTTTGGCCTCTTTTTGTAATTGGGCTTCGCTGGCCTCTTTTATTTCCTCACATGGGACAATGCTCCATCAATGATGATCATCACACTTACAACTCAAAACTTAGAGCAATGATGACTCTATATGGAATGCCTTCGGTAGTGTACCGTGACAATGATCTAGCATGGCATAGACATCGATGGAAACATCATGCTAGCTATCTTATGATCATGCAATGTCAATGTAGAAGTGGTGGCACATGTCATGGTGGTAGTTGCATGGCAATATATCTTGGAATGGCTTTGAAAAAGCCATAGTAGGTAGGTATGGTGGCTGTTTTGAGGGAGGCTAATGGTGGGTTTTGTGCACCGGCGAAAGTTGCACGACACTAAAGAAGATAATGATGGTGGAAGGTGAAAGTGCATCTAAACCATGGACTCAACATTAGTCATCAAGAACTCATATACTTGTTGCAAAAGTTTTAGTAGTAATCGAAACAAAGCATTCAACGCATACTCCTAGGGGCAGGCACTACAGGAATCAGCTTCTTTGCCGTCTGCCATCACAGACGGCAAAGACAAAAGCCCGGACGGGAAAGACAAAATCACAGACGACAAAGATTCACACGGCCGGCAAAATTTCTGCGTCAGCCTACGACGGCATAGGACCTTCTTTGCCGTCTGCCCCCCCCCCAAAGCGGACGGCAAAGCTCTTTGTCATCAGCTTTCCTTAGGAGCAGTCGGCAAAGTGCTCGAGACGGCAGCCGACAGGCGTTGCCTCTGTTAGGGGTTAACGGAGCCTTTGCCGTCCGCCTCCCCCTCCATCTTTGCCGACTGCCTACCCCTCCATCTGTGCCGTCTGCCTACTCCTCCCCTCCCCCCTTCATCTTTGCCGTCTGCCTCCCCCCTCCATGTTTGCCGTCTGCCTACTCCCCCCCTCCACTCTTTGTCGTCTGCCTCTCCCCCCCTCCACTCTTTGTCGTCTGCCTCCTCCTCCCCCCTCCTTTGTGCCCTCTTCTTTGTCGTCTGCCCACCCTGGAGGCAGACGGCAAAGAGACTATATAGACACCCCTGGATTCACAGCTGGGTGCCATGTGGCACCTTTGCCATCTGCCAGCTAATGGCACAGGTCTTTGCCATCAGCTGGCAGACGGCAAAGAGCCCATATAGTACCTTTTTTGTTTTATATTATTTCACAGCACACACACACACACCCATATATATATATATATATATATATATATATATATAT
This sequence comes from Hordeum vulgare subsp. vulgare, assembly GCF_904849725.1. Lineage (NCBI taxonomy): Eukaryota > Viridiplantae > Streptophyta > Magnoliopsida > Poales > Poaceae > Hordeum > Hordeum vulgare. The sequence goes on along the minus strand of NC_058524.1, from coordinate 549,377,992 downwards.
ATGACAGCACATTTATATAATTCAGCACCTATATATGATATATAGTTCACCACACATATACTTGCCAACACATATATATAATTCACCACACATATATGATATACATATAAATCAATGTACATCCCCATATATCCAAAGAACCAACATACAAAGTATTGCACTGTTTATCCATATATACATATACATATAGTTCGACATTGTTCATCAACTCAAATGAAAACTAGATGATATACATATAAAGTTCATCCATCGACATTGTTCAACTCCATGAATGCCAGCTTCCATGCATGTAGTATATCCAATCTGCAAAAATGTGAATAAGAAAGTCAGAAGAAGAACAAAATATGATGTTTTTCAGCCAATTATATCATTTTAGAGGAAAACAAGCTAACTATATAATATTCATGAGCTAACCAAGGTTCTGATGCCATTTTGAGCTTATTATGGTATTTTGGAGCTAAATGGGTTAATTATGTCATTGTTGGGTTAATTAAAGCAAGGATAATATGAAAGAGGAGAAGAAAGAGGAGGAGGAGGAGGAGAATAAGAAATCAAGAAGAAGTAGGAGGAGGAGGAGAAGGACTAGAAGGTCCTTGGCCTTCTCCTCCTCCTCCTCCTCCTCCTTCTCCTTCTTCTCTTCTTCTTCTTCTTCTTCTTCTTCTTCTTTCTTTTAAATTTTCTTATTTCTTCTCCTCTTCTCCTCTTGTTGGAGCTAAATTACCTAACTATGTCTTTTTTGAGCTAAATGGGTTAATTATCCCATTTTAGAGGAAAACAAGCTAAGTATATAATATTCATGAGCTAACCAAGGTTCTTACGCCATTTTGAGCTTATTATGGTATTTTGGAGCTAAATGGGCTAATTATGTCATTGTTGGGTTAATTAAAGCAAGGATAATATGAAAGAGGAGAAGAAATAGGAGGAGGATTACAAGAAGAAGAAATCAAGAAGAAGGAGGAGAAGGAGGAGGAGGAGAAGGACTAGAAGGTCCTTGGACTTCTCCTCCTCCTCCTCCTCCTCCTCCTTCTCCTTCTTCTCTTCTTCTTCTTCTTCTTCTTTCTTTTCATTTTTCCTATTTCTTCTCCTCTTCTTCTCTTGTTGGAGCTAAATTACCTAATTATGTCTTTTTGGAGCGAAATGGGCTAATGATCCCATTTTAGAGGAAAACAAGCTAACTATATAATATTCATGAGCTAACCAAGGTTCTGATGCCATTTTGAGCTTATTATGGTATTTTCGAGCTAAATGGGCTAATTATGTCATTGTTGGGTTAATTAAAGCAAGGATAATATGAAATAGGAGCAGAAAGAGGAGGAGGAGGAGAAGAATAAGAAATCAAGAAGAAGGAGGAGGAGGAGGAGAAGGAGGAGAAGGACTAGAAGGTCCTTGGCCTTCTCCTCCTCCTCTTCCTCCTTCTCCTTCTTCTCTTCTTCTTCTTCTTCTTCTTTATTTTAATTTTGCCTATTTCTTCTCCTCTTCTCCTCTTGTTGGAGCTAAATTACCTAATTATGTCTTTTTTGAGCTAAATGGGTTAATTATCCCATTTTAGAGGAAAACAAGCTAAGTATATAATATTCATGAGCTAACCAAGGTTCTTATGCCATTTTGAGCTTATTATGGTATTTTGGAGCTAAATGGGCTAATTATGTCATTGTTGGGTTAATTAAAGCAAGGATAATATGAAATAGGAGAAGAAAGAGGAGGAGGAGGAGAAGAACAAGAAATCAAGAAGGAGGAGAAGGAGGAGAAGGAGGAGGAGGAGAAGGACTAGACGGTCCTTGGCTTCTACTCCTCCTCCTCCTTCTCCTTCTTCTCTTGTTCTTCTTCTTATTCTTTCTTTATTTTCATTTTGCCTATTTCTTCTCCTCTTCTCCTCTTGTTGGAGCTAAATTACCTAATTATGTCTTTTTGGAGCTAAATGGGCTAATTATCCCATTTTAGAGGAAAACAAGCTAAGTATATAATATTCATGAGATAACCAAGGTTCTTATGCCATTTTGAGCTTATTATGGTATTTTGGAGCGAAATGGGCTAATTATGTCATTGTTGGGTTAATTAAATCAAGTATAATATGAAAGAGGAGAAGAAAGAGGAGGATGAGGAGAAGAAGAAGAAATCAAGAAGAAGGAGGAGAAGGAGGAGGAGAAGGACTAGAAGGTCCTTGGCCTTCTCCTCCTCCTCCTCCTTCTCCTTCTTCTCTTCTTCTTCTTATTCTTCTTCTTTCTTTTAATTTTGCCTATTTTTTCTCCTCTTCTCCTCTTGTTGGAGCTAAATTACCTAATTATGTCTTTTTGAGCTAAATGGGTTAATTATCCCATTTTAGAGGAAAAGAAGCTAAGTATATAATATTCATGAGCTAACCAAGGTTCTTATGCCATTTTGAGCTTATTATGGTATCTTGGAGCTAAATGGGCTAATTATGTCATTGTTGGGTTAATTAAAGCAAGGATAATATGAAAGAGGAGAAGAAACAGGAGGAGGAGGAGAATAAGAAGAAATCAAGAAGAAGGAGGAGAAGGAGGAGAAGGAGGAGGAGGAGAAGACTAGAAGGTCCTTGGCCTTCTCCTCCTCCTCCTCCTTCTCCTTCTTCTCTTCTTCTTCTTCTTCTTCTTCTTTCTTTTCATTTTGCCTATTTCTTCTCCTCTTCTCCTCTTGCTGGAGCTAAATTACCTAATTATGTCTTTTTGGAGCTAAATGGGTTATTTATACCATTTTAGAGGAAAACATGCTAAGTATATAATATTCATGAACTAACCAAGGTTCTTATGCCATTTTGATCTTATTATAGTATTTTGGAGCTAAGTGGGCTAATTATGTCATTGTTGGGTTAATTAAAGCAAGGATAATATGAAAGAGGAGAAGAAATAGGAGGAGGAGGAGAAGAAGAAGAAATCAAGAAGAAGGAGGAGAAGGAGGAGAAGAAGAAGAAATCAAGAAGAAGGAGGAGAAGGAGGAGAAGGAGGAGGAGGAGAAGGACTAGAAGGTCCTTGGCCTTCTCCTCCTCCTCCTCCTCCTCCTCCTCCTCCTCCTTCTCCTTCTCCTTCTTCTCTTCTTCTTCTTCTTCTTCTTTCATTTCATTTTGCCTATTTCTTCTCCTCTTCTCCTCTTGTTGGAGCTAAATTACCTAATTATGTCTTTTTGGAGCTAAATGGGCTAATTATCCCATTTTAGAGGAAAACAAGCTAAGTATATAATATTCATGAGCTAACCAAGGTTCTTATGCCATTTTGAGCTTATTATGGTATTTTGGAGCTAAATGGGCTAATTTTGTCATTGTTGGGTTAATTAAAGCAAGGATAATATGAAAGAGGAGAAGAAATAGGAGGAGGAGGAGAAGAAGAAGAAATCAAGAAGAAGGAGGAGAATGAGGAGAAGGAGAAGGAGGAGGAGGGGAAGGACTAGAAGGTCCTTGGCCTTCTCCTCCTCCTTCTCCTCCTCCTTCTCTTCTTCTTCTTCTTCTTCTTCTTCTTCTTTCTTTTAATTTTGCCTATTTCTTCTCCTCTTCTCCTCTTGTTGGAGCTAAATTACCTAATTATGTCTTTTTTGAGCTAAATGGGCTAATTATACCATTTTAGAGGAAAACAAGCTAAGTATATAATATTAATGAGCTAACCAAGGTTCTTATGCCATTTTGAGTTTATTATGGTATTTTGGAGCTAAATGGGCTAATTATGTCATTGTTGGGGAAATTAAAGCAAGGATAATATGAAAGAGGAGAATAAAGAGGTGGAGGAGGAGAAGAATAAGAAATCAAAAAGGAGGAGAAGGAGGAGGAGGAGAATAAGGAGGAGGAGAAGGTATTTTTCTTCTCTTCTTCTCTTCTTCTTCTTCTTTCTTTATTTCTTTTCGTTTTTCCTATTTATTCTCCTCTTCTCCTCTTGTTGGAGCTAAATTATCTAATTATGTCTTTCATAGAGCTAAATGGGTTAATTATCCCATTTTTGAGGAAAACAAGATAAGTATATAATATTCATGAGCTAACCAAGGTTCTTATGCCATTTTGAGCTTATTATAGTATTTTGGAGCTAAATGGGCTAATTATGTCATTGTTGGGTTAATTAAAGCAAGGATAATATGAAAGAGGAGAAGAAAGAGGAGGAGGAGAAGAAGAAGAAATCAAGAAGGAGGAGAAGGAGGAGAAGGAGGAGGAGGAGAAGGACTAGAAGGTCCTCGGCCTTCTCCTCCTCCTCCTCCTTCTCCTTCTCCTTCTTTTCTTCTTCTTCTTCTTATTCTTCTTCTTCTTTCTTTTAATTTTGCCTATTTCTTCTCCTCTTCTCCTCTTGTTGGAGCTAAATTACCTAATTATGTCTTTTTGGAGCTAATTATCCCATTTTATAGGAAAACAAGCTAAATATATAATATTCATGAGCTAACCAAGGTTCGTATGCCATTTTGAGCTTATTATGGTATTTTGGAGCTAAATGGGCTAATTATGTCATTGTTGGGTTAATTAAAGCAAGGATAATATGAAAGAGGAATAGAAACAGGAGGAGGAGGAGAAGAAGAAGAAATCAAGAAGAAGGAGGAGAAGGAGGAGAAGGAGGAGGAGAAGGACTAGAAGGTCCTTGGCCTTCTCCTCCTCCTCCTCCTCCTTCTCCTTCTCTTCTTCTTCTTCTTCTTCTTCTTTCTTTTCATTCTGCCTATTTCTTCTCCTCTTCTCCTCTTGTTGGAGCTAAATTACCTAATTATGTCTTTTTTGAGCTAAATGGGCTAATTATCCCATTTTAGAGGAAAACAAGCTAAGTATATAATATTCATGAGCTAACCAAGGTTCTTATGCCATTTTGAGCTTATTATGGTATTTTGGAGCTAAATGGGCTAATTATGTCATTGTTGGGGAAATTAAAGCAAGGATAATATGAAAGAGGAGAAGAAAGAGGAGGAGGAGGAGAAGAAGAAGAAATCAAGAAGAAGGAGGAGAAGGAGGAGGAGGAGGAGAAGGACTAGAAGGTCGTGGGCCTTCTCCTCCTCCTCCTCCTTCTCCTTCTTCTCTTCTTCTTCTTCTTCTTCTTCTTTTTCTTTCTTTTCATTTTGCCTATTTCTTCTCCTCTTCTCCTCTTGTTGGATCTAAATTACCTAATTATGTCTTTTTGGAGCTAAATGGGCTAATTATCCCATTTTAGAGGAAAACAAGCTAAGTATATAATATTCATGAGCTAACCAATGTTCTTATGCCATTTTGAGCTTATTATGGTATTTTGGAGCTAAATGGGCTAATTATGTCATTGTTGGGTTAATTAAAGCAAGGATAATATGAAAGAGGAGAAGAAAGAGGAGGAGGAGGAGAAGAAGAAGAAATCAAGAAGGAGGAGAAGGAGGAGGAGGAGAAGGAGGAGGAGGAGAAGGACTAGAAGGTCCTTGGCCTTCTCCTCCTCCTCGTCCTCCTCGTCCTCCTTCTCCTTCTTCTCTTCTTCTTCTTCTTCTTCTTCTTATTTCTTTTCATTTTGCCTATTTCTTCTCCTCTTCTCCTCTTGTTGGAGCTAAATTACCTAATTATGTCTTTTTGAGCTAAATGGGCTAATTATCACATTTTAGAGGAAAACAAGCTAAGTATATAATATTCATGAGCTAACCAAGGTTCTTATGCCATTTGAGCTTATTATGGTATTTTGGAGCTAAATGGGCTAATTATGTCATTGTTGGGGAAATTAAAGCAAGGATAATATGAAAGAGGAGAAGAAAGAGGAGGAGGAGGAGAATAAGAAGAAATCAAGAAGAAGGAGGAGAAGGAGGAGAAGGAGGAGGAGGAGAAGGACTAGAAGGTCCTTGGCCTTCTTCTCCTCCTCCTCCTTGATCCTCCTCCTCTCCTCTTCTCCTCCTCCTCCTCCTCTCCTTTTCTCCTCCTCCTCCTCCTCTCCTCTTCTTCTTCTTCTCGTCCTCCTCCTCCTCCTCTCCTCTTCTCCTCCTCCTCCTCCTCTCCTTTTCTCCTCCTCCTCTCCTCTTCTTCTTCTTTCACGGGAAATTTCGACATGACACGTCCCAATTCGAAATATCACGTGTCCAAATCACATGTCCACATATGACATGTCCACTTCAAATATTTGGAACTAGTGGTAATCAATTCTGTTTTTCTTTTCTTTAAATAGCCTATATGAAACTTGAAAAAAAATTTGCAACCTTATAAGAATTAACCTAAGTAACTTAACCTAAGAACCTAATAAAAATTAACCTAAGTAACTTAACTAAATCTTTACCCAATAATAAAGAGGCTAGCGCTTCTGTCGGAAAACCGTCGTGGCTATTTTTCAAAAAAAAGCCCCTGACATTTTGTGTATTTAACCTGCGGTCGATATAATAATAAGTCAATTGAACTGTTACGTAGGAGACAAAAATTCTCCCGATCCCATCTAGACAAGGAGGGGAGCCGGGGCTGCCCACGGGCGCGGCGACAAATAGGCGGGGATTCAGCGCGGGGAGCCGGCGCTGCCCATGGTCGCGGCGACAGCTAGGCGGGGAGCCGGCGCTGCCCTCAGGCAATGCAGGAGGACCGCATGGAGTTGAAGGAGGAGAAAATGAAGAGTCGACGGGATGGTTCAACGCATGAGGGTCTCCTCTCAATCGATCTGGATCGAGGCGACTCAGCGAACATGCAGGCGACAGGCGGCTCTCCCGCTCGATCCGATTGAGTGTGGTGTGCGCAGCGAGGCAGCGGACGGGTTGTACGCACGGAATGACGGTGGGGACGGATCCAGGCGAGCAATAGTGGCGACTTGCAAGGTGTCGGGGTTCTCGAGGCAGCGCCATGGTTACTCGGGCGTGCTCCTAAAAGAAAACGAGCGAGAGAGAGAGAGAACTCGGAGGAAGGGGAGAAACGAGGGGAGGCACGGCATGACGTTGTGCTCTGGTTGCTCTGGTGAACATAGAGAAACACAAACCATCAACTGGAAACAACTAAAACTAGCAACGGAGATGGATCTTACTAGGCAAGAACTTCTTTTCTTCTCAAAAGGAAAATGGAATAGAACCTGGAAATGTTGGATTCATGTCTGCGTAGACTAATCCCACAAATCAAATGACAACACATAAAAAAGGCTAGGGAAAGTGAGTGAGTAAATTCGTCAAATGCAGGTACCCCTTTGTTTTCTCTTTTCTAAAGGCAGGGCTAGGCAGCAGCTTGATCAAAAGGGACTGACCTCCTTATTATAGCTCACTTGTGTATTACTCATAATTCATAATACTTTGATATAAAAACCACGGTATTAAAACCCAGGGTATATTGGTATACGTTCCCTAAGGGTGATTGAGTATGGTTAAACTATAATTTTACTAAAAGTTCCTTGGGCTTAATCCATCAGTGGAAAAATTGTCTATTGACTACTACACTTTTTTTCATAGTGGCAAAGAAAGGAAAGGAGGGCCGAAGGACTTACAAGGAGCTCCGGCGGCGGGTCGCGGGGAGGAGGGAGGAGGGAGGACGAGCTCCGGCGGCGGTGCAGGGAGAGAGTCGGGCGGTGGTGGAGCAGGGGAACGGAGAGGAGGGGCGGTGGTGGAGCAGGGGCACGATGGTGGAGGAGGGGGTCGCAGGGAGGAGGAGGGGCGAGCTCCGGCGGCGGGTCGCGGGGAGGAGGGAGGACGAGCTCTGGCGGCGCTGCAGGGAGAGAGTCACGGGCGTGGGGGAGAGAGGTGAGCCGTTACGGGGGAGAGAGGGGGTGGGGTGGGGGTTGACGACGTTAGGTCTAGTGGGCGCTTTGCCGTCTCCCCCCGACGGCAAAGGGGTAGCAGGCTGATGGCAAAGCGGTGGGCCGTTATGGGTTAGAGGGCGGTGTGGGGTGGGTTCTTTGCCGTCTGCCTGCATGTGCTTTGCCGTCAGCTGGCAGACGGCAAAGAGGCAGTAGATGGCAAAGACACTCTTTGCCATCAGCCTGCTCTTTGCCGTCAGGTTTTGGGTAGCTGATGGCAAAGAGTGTCTTTGCCATCAGGCAGCAGACGGCAAAGAAGCAGCAGATGGAAAATTCTCTGATTCCAGTAGTGAGGGTTGGTAGGTATAAACCAACGCGCGATCCCGACCGCCACACAAAGGATGACAATCAATAAACTAATCATGCTCAGACTTCATCACATAGCGGTTCACCATACGTGCATGCTACGGGAATCACTAACTTCAACACAAGTATTTCTAGATCCACAACACCTTACTAGTATAACTTCAATATTACCACAACCACAACTCAAAACTAATTGAGATGAATCAAACTTCTCTAACTATTCAATGCACATGAAGGTGGAAGTTTTCATATCCCTTTGGATAACTACCCCTTTTGAGACTACTTTCACAACATAGATCAACTACCACGCCACGCACTTCCATGCTCTAAAAGACAGAAGTGAAACACATAGAGCAAAATCAACTAGCTCAAAATATATAAGTGAAACACATGCGAGCTGAATTGTCTAACCAAAGGATATAAGTGAAGCTCGACAAAATCACGGTGAGTGCATGTCTCTCTCTCTAGGTGTGCAGCAAGGAAGATTGTGACACAACAAAAATAAAAGACTCCTACGATACAAGACGCTCCAAGCAAAACACATAACATGTGAATAAAAATATAGCCCCAAGTAACGTTACCGATGGATTGAAGACGAAAGAGGGGATGCCTTCCCGGGGCATCCCCAAGCTTAGGCTTTTTCGGCATCCTTGAATCAACTTGGGGTGCCTTGGGCATCCCCAAGCTTGAGCTCTTGCCACTCTTTATCTCTTTGTCCATAAGAACTTCGCCCAAAACTTGAAAACTTCACAACACGAAACTTAAACAGAAACTCGTGATATCATTAGTATAAGAAAGAAAATCACCACTTCCTTAGGTACTGTAGCAAACTTAAATTCTACTTATGTTGATGTTGGGTTACTGTATTTTCAATCTTCCATGGCTAATACCCCCGATACTATCAATAGTTTCATCAAAATAAGCAACCAACTCAACAAAAACAGAACCTGTTAACAGCAGACTAGTCTGTAGCAATCTGTATACTTCGTATACTTCTTTACTTCAAAATTTCTGAAAAATTACGACAGTCTCAAGGATTTGCGTAGGCATCAGCAGCAGAAACAATGAACTCAAAATCACTCACATAAAAAAAATGAAAATTCTTTTCGTGCGCAGAAAGTTTGTGTCTTTTCCAGCATGATCAAACGATCATCCCCAAGGCTAATCATAACGGTTTTACTTGACACAAACGCAAAAGAAACACGAAAAACACAATCATAACAGAATTATGAAAGTGTGGAAAACACAAAACAAAAAGAAAAAGGATAGATTTGTTGGGTTGCCTCCCAACAAGCGCTATTGTTTAACGCCCTTAGCTAGGCATTGATAAATCAATGATGCTCACACAAAAGACAAGAATTGAAGCACAACGAGAGCATCATAAAGCATGTGAAAATGACATCTAAGTCTAACATACTTCCTATGCATAGGCATTTTATAGGAAAACAAATTGTCAAGACAACCAATAGTTTCCATATGCAAGGAAGAAGAAAGAGACAATAGCAATCTCCACATAACGAGAGGTAATTTGGTAACATGAAAGTTTCTACCAAAAATATTTTCCTCTCTCATAGCAATTACATGTGGGATCATATTCGAATTCAACAATGTAACTATCACATAGGATATTATTTTCATGATCCACATGCATGCAAATTTGACGCTCTTCAAAAATAGTGGGATTATCATCAACTAAAGTCATGACTTCTCCAAACCCACTTTCAATATTATTGCAAATATCATATTCATCATGAGGTTTAAACAAAATTTCAAGATCATAAGAAAGATCATCACCCCAATCATGATTATTGCAATAAGTAGTGGTCATAGCAAAACTAGCATCCCCAAGCTTAGGGTTTTTCATACTTTTAGCATGATTGTCACTAATAGAATTTATAGTGAAACCATTGCAATCATGCTTTTCATCGAAGGAGGCCTCGTGAATCACTTCATAAATTTCTTCCTCGCAATTTTCAGATTCACGCATCTCAAGCAAAACTCCATAGAGAAAGTCAAATGCACTCAACTCACTAGCAATTGGTTCCTCATAAGTGGATCTCTTAAAGAGATTAGCAAGTGGATGAGGATCCATATCACTAGATTTTTAGCAAGAGAAGATGCAAGCATATTGAAGGAACATGGTACACAAGCGAACAGAAAGCAAGCGAGAGAAAAGGGCGAACGAAAAAGGCAAATGAAAACGGCAAATGTGAAGTGGGGGAGAGGAAAACGAGAGGCAACTGGCCAAAAAGGTAAATGCAAGAGATGAGTTTGTGACACTTGGATAGATCTTGACTCGATCTCTCCTCCCCGGCAACGGCGCCAGAAATCCTTCTGCTGCGGCAAAAAAATACCTTCCCCGGCAATAGCGCCATAAATCCTTCTGCTGCAGGCTACGCCTATAGGGATTTCCTTGGCAAATATGCAAAGGATTCCCCCGCGGCCTTGGAGCCTTGCGTTGGTGTTCCCTTGAAGAGGAAAGGGTGATGTAGCACAGCGGCGGTAAGTATTTCCCTCAGTTTGAGAACCAAGGTATCAATCCAGTAGGAGGATCGCATCAAGTCACAAGTACCTGCACAAACACAAAGAGCTTGCACCCAACGCTATGAAGGGATTGTCAATCCCTTATAGATTGTTTGCAAAGTGAGAACTAAAAGCAAAAAAGTAAACAAAGCAAAGTAAAAGTGAAAGTTGAGATGATAGTTGTGAATAGACCCGGGGGACGTAGTGTTCACTCGTGGCTTCTCTCATGAAAGCAAGTAGACAGTGGGTGAACGAATTACTGTCGAGCAATTAATAAAACCGTGCAAAGTCATGACGTTATCTATGGCAATGATCATATATATAGGCATCACGTCCAAAACAAATAGACCGATACTTTCTGCATCTACTACTATTACTCCACACATCGACCACTATCCAGCATGCATCTAGTGTATTGAGTTCAAAAGAACAGAGTAACGCCTTAAGCAAGATGACATGATGTAGATGGACAATCTCAAATCTATGATGAAAGCCCATCTTGTTACCCTTGATGGCAACAACACGATGCGTGCCTTGCTGCCCCTTCTGTCACTGGGAAAGGTCACCGCGCGGTTGATACGTCTCCATCGTATCTACTTTTACAAACTCTTTTGCCCTTGTTTTGGACTCTAATTTGCATGATTTGAATAGAACTAACCTGGACCGATGCTGTTTTCAGCAGAATTGCCTTGCTGTTGTTTTTGTCCAGAAATGAAAGTTCTCGGAATGTCCTGAAAATTTACGAAGAATATTTCTCGAAAATATGAAAAATACCTGCGCAAAGATCCACCGGAGGGGATGGCCAGTGGCCACAAGCCGTGTAGCCGCCACCCCTTGGTGGCGGCTAGCAAGCTTGTGGGGCCCACGTGGCTCTACCGCCCCCAATCTCAGCTCTATAAATTCACTTTCGTCCTAGAAAAAATCAAGAGATAAGATTTTGTTGCGTTCACGATACGGAGGCGCCGCCACATCTCGTTCTTCATCTGGAGGGCAGATCTGGAGTCCGGTTTGGGCTCCAGAGAGGGGAAATCGTCGCCATCGTCATCATCAACCTTCTTCCCTCTCCAATTCAATGAAGCTCTTCATCGTTCGTGAGTAATCTATTCGTACGCTCGCTGGGCGGTGATGAGTAGGATGAGATCTATCATGTAATCGAGTTAGTTTTGACGGCGACTGATCCCTAGTATCCACAATGTTCTAAGATTGATGTTTCCACTACTTTGCCATGCTTAATGCTTGTCACTAGGGCCCGAGTGCCATGATTTCAGATCTGAAATTATTATGTTGTCACCAATATATGTGTGTTTTAGATCCGATCTTGCAAGTTGTAGTTACCTACTATGTGTTATGACCCGGCAACCCCGGAGTGACAATAACCAGAACCACTCCCGGTGATGACCAAAGTTTGAGGAGTTCATGTGTTCACCAAGTGCTAATGCGTTGGTCCGGTTCTTTATTAAAAGGAGAACCTTAATATCCCGCAGTTTCCTATTGGAACCCGCTGCCACGGGAGGGATGGACAATAGATGTCATGCAAGTTCTTTTCCCTAAGCACGTATGACGACACACGGAATGCATGCCTACATCACATTGACGAACGGGAGCTAGACACATATGTCTCCGTGTTATAGCTGTTGCATGATGAATATCATCCAAACAAATCACCGACCCATTGCCTACGAGTTTGTCCCACTGCTGTTGTTAATTGTTTTACTGTGCTGTTGTTACTACTGTTGCTGCTGCTGTTACTTGCTTTGCTCTGCTGTTACGTGATACTGTTGCTACTTGCTACTGCTGTCACTATTGCTGTTCCTTGCCACTGCTGTTACTCGTTACACTGCTGCTACCTGCTACAATTCTTGTTCGCACGAGGTTGACGGGAAAGAATATTTCCCGTCCACGGGCAACTTCTGGCGCCATTGATACAATCGTTAGGAATAGTCTACCGTCAACAGATCGTTTCTGACACCGTTGTCATCATACTACTTTGTTGCTGATACTTTGCTTGCAGATACTAATATTTCAGGTGTGGTTGAATCTGACACATTGAGTTGCTACTTCTTGAGAGTATCCTATCACTTCCTGTCCGGCGAACCAACAAATTTAGGTTGAATACTCTACCCTCGAAAACTGCCTCGATCCCACGCGCTGGTGGGCTATTGCAAGACAATTTCTAATTGTTGAGCGATCGAGAATAGCATTTTTCTAGCCATTGACAGGGATCTGTTAACAACGGTATGAACCCAAAACCAAGCACTTCTCCCATTGCAAGAATCATAGATCTAGTTGGCCAAACAAAACCCAAGAATCGGACAGACTTACAAGGATATCAAATCATGCATATAAGAAATCAGCAAAGACACAATTATAATTCATAGATAATCTGATCACAAATCCACAATTCATCGCATCTCGACAAACACACCGCCAAAGAGGATTACATCGGATAGATCTCCATGAAGATCATGGAGAACTTTGTATTGAAGATCCAAGAGAGGGAAGAAGCCATCTAGCTACTAACTACGGACCCATAGGTCTGAAGTAGACTACTCACGAGTCATTGGAGAGGGCACCGGGAAGGGTCTCCAGATGAGATCTCGCGGAAACGGAAGTTTGCGGCGGTAGAAAAGTGGTTTCGTGGACGCCCTGATTTTTTTGGGATTTTAGGGAATATATAGGCCAAAGAGCTAGGGCAGGGGAGCTCCAGGGAGGCCACGAGCCTGGTCGCCGCAGCCCCCCTGGCCGCGGGTTCAGGGCTTGTGGGCCTCCTGCCTTGGCCCTCAAGTCCCCCGATCTTCTTCTGTTCTGGAAAAATTCATTTCGGGGATTTTATTCCGTTTGGACTCTGTTCCAAAATCAGATTTAAAAAGAGTCAAAACATAGAAAAAACATGAACTGGCACTTGGCACTGATTTAATAAGTTAGTCCCAAAAAATATATAAAAGGTATATAAAACATCCAAAGTTGACAAGATAACAGCATGAAACCATCAAAAATTATAGATACATTTGAGACGTATCAGGCATTCAAAGCTCCCAATAAGAATCGATGAAGTTTTTTCGATAGCATTGATGCAATGTACTCGATATTGTTTCTTTGGAAAGTGTACTGTATGCTCATTACCGTTAACATGGAAAGTGACATTGACTTTGTTGCAATCTATAACTGCCCCTTCAGTGTTTAAAAAGGGTCTTCCGAGGATGACAGCCATGGCATCGTCCTCGGGAATATCCAAGAGAACAAAGTTTGTTAAGATAGTGACGTTAGCAACCACAACACGCACATCCTCGCAAATGCATATAGGAAAAGCAGTTGATTTGTCGGTCATTTGCAGATAGATTTTAGTGGGTGTCAACTTATCTAGTTCAAGTCTACGATAAAGAGAGAGAGGCATAACACTAACACCGGCTCCAAGATCGCATAACGCAGTTCTAACGTAGTTGCCTTTAATGGAGCAAGGTATAGTGGGCACACCGGGATCACCTAGTTTCTTGGGAGTTCCACCCTTGAAGGTATAATTAACGAGCATGGTGGAAATCTCAACCTCAGGTATCCTCCTCTTATTAGTCACAATGTCTTTCATGTACTTAGCATACGGAGACATTTTGAGCATATCTGTCAGACGCATTTGCAGAAAGACAGGTCTGATCATTTCAACGAATCGCTCAAAATCCTCATCATCCTTTTTCTTGGATTGTTTGGGAGGAAAGGGAATAGGTTTCTGAACCCATGGTTCCCTTTCTTTACCGTGCTTTCTAGCAGCAAAGTTATTCTTATCGTATCTCTTGTTTTTAGGTTGTGGAATATCAAGATCAACAGGTTCAATCTCCACATCCTTTTCATTGCTAGGTTGAGCATCTTCATGAACATCACTATTGATATCATCATTAGGCTCATGTTCATCATCAGAAACAGAGGCATCGTTTGGACTCCCAGGTGTAGCAGGGTTGCTAGCGTGTAGGTTCCTATCATCTTTCTTCTTCTTTCTAGGAAGACTAGGTGCATCAGTGCTAATCCCTTGAGAATCTTGTTCAATTCTCTTCGGATGACCCTCAGGATACAGAGGTTCCTGGGTCATTCTCTGGCAGAATTGTCATTCAACTCATTGAGCAAGTCATTTTGAGCTTTAAGTACTTGTTCTACCTGAGTAGTGACCATAGAAGCATGTTTACTCAGAATTTTAAGATCATTGATGTTTCTGTCCACACAAGCACTTAAATGACTAAGCATACGAGCATTTTATTCCAATTGTGTGCTAACATAATCATTGAAACTTTGTTGTTTGGCAACAAAGTTATCAAATTCATCCAAGCATAAGCTAGAAGGTTTATCAAAAGGAATATCACTCTCATCAAACCTACGCAGAGAATTTACTTCTACTACCTGTATCGGGTTATCGAGACCATGGATCTCTTCGATAGGTGGTAGATTTTTGACATCTTCAGATTTAATGCCTTTCTCTCGCATAGATTTCTTAGCTTGTTGCATATCTTCAGGACTGAGGAATAGAATACCTCTTTTCTTCGGAGTTGGCTTAGGAGGTGGTTCGGGAATAGTCCAAGCATTCTCATTGCGCAAGATGTTATTCAATAGAATCTCAGCTTGTTCTATGTTTTGTTCCCTAAAAACACTACAGGCACAACTATCTAGGTGGTCTTTGGAAGCATCAGTAAGTCCATTATAGAAGATATCAAGTATTTCATTCTTCTCAAGAGGGTCATCAGGCAAAGCATACAGTAGCTGGATAAGCCTCCCCCAAGCTTGTGGGAGACTCTCTTCTTCAGCTTGAGCAAAGTTGTATATTTCCTGCAAGGCAGCTTGCTTCTTATGGGCAGGGAAATATTTTTCAGAGAAGTAGTAGACCATATCCTGGGGGCTACGCAGATAATCAGAAGCAAGAGAAGTGAACCAAGTCTTAGCACCATCCTTTAGCGAGAAAGGAAATAGCTTGAGGATGTTGTAGTGGCGGATCTTTTCCGCACTAGTGAATAGGGTGGCTATATCGTGCAGTTTGGTAAGATGGGCTACAACCGTTTCAAACTCATAACCGTGAAAAGGATCAGATTCGACCAGAGTGATTAACTCAGGGTCGACAAAGAATTCATAATCCTTATCGGTCACAAAGATAGGCGAAGTAGCAAACTTCGGGTCGTATTTCATCCTAGCGTTCAGAGATTTTTCTTTCCACTTGCGCAGTAATTTCTCAACATCATAGCTATCCTTACACGCAAGAAAATCCTCAGCTATCTCTCCCTCCATAACATAATGTGTATCAGGCATAACAGGCAATTCAGGCATAGGAGAGCTAGTTCTAACAGGCAAAGTAGCAGGTTCTACTTCAATAGTATGAGCAGTTTCAGAAGTATCATCACATCTAGCAGCAACTCTAGCAATATGTGCATCAAGGAATGCACCTAGTGGCAAAGCAGTATCAAGCATAGCATCATCAGGCATAGTATCAAGCATAGCATCATCATAAGCATCATGGGCAGCAGAAGTAGCATCATCAAGCACAGGCGGCATATCAAGATTTATAGCAGGAGGTGAAGTCGCAAACTAACTCATAACTGAAGGTGAATCAAGTGCAGAGCTAGATGGTAGTTCCTTACCTGTCCTCGTAATGGAAGGCAAGACTTTAGTTCTTGGATATATCGGATTCGTCATAGTGACCAACAAACGTAAATCCCAAGTGACTCAGAGAATATAGATGTGCCTCCCCGGCAACGGCGCCAGAAAAAGGTCTTGCTAACCCACAAGTATAGGGGATCGCAACATTTTTCGAGGGTAGAGTATTCAACCCAAATTTATTGATTCAACGCAAAGGGAAGCGAAAGAACATTCTCAAGTATTAGCAGCTGAATTTGTCAGCTTCGACCACACTTGAAAGATTAGTGTCTGCAAGCAAAGTATCAGTAGCAAAGTGGTATGATAGCAACGATTTTAGAAAAAGATTTGTTGACGACAGACAATTCCTAACTGTTGTATCAATGGCGCCAGTAAATAGCACGTGGACGGGGAACTATTCTTCCCCGGCAACGATGTCGGAAAAGTCTTGCAACAAGTAACAACAAAGCAGCAAGTAACATCAGTAGTGACAACAGCAACAAGTAACAGCAGTAGTGGCAGCAGTAGCAAGGAACATCAGTAGTGACAGCAGCAGCAGGGTAACAGCAGTAGCAACAGTAGTAGCGACAAAGTAACGTAGAAAGGACCGGTAGTAAAAGACTCGTAGGCAGTGGATCGGTGATGGATGAGTATGAGGGATGTGATTCATCATGTAACAGCTATAACACGGAGAGATATGTAACTAGCTCCCGTTCGTCAATCTAATGTAGGCATGTATTCCGTATGTAGTCATACATGCTTAGGAAAAAGAACTTGCATGACATCTATTGTCCATCCCTCCCGTGGCAGCGGGGTCCTAATGGAAACTACGGGATATTAAGGTTCTTCCTTTAATAAAGAATCGGACCAACGCATTAACACTTGGTGAATACATGAACTCCTCATACTATGGTCATCTCCGGGAGTGGTTCCGGCTATTGTCACTCCGGTGTTGCCGGGTCATAACACATAGTAGGTGACTACAACTTGCAAGATAGGATCTAAAACACACATATATTGGCGACAACATAATAGGTTCAGATCTGAAATCATGGCACTCGGGCCCTAGTGACAAACATTAAGCATGGCAAAGTAGTAGCAACATCAATCTCACAACATAGTGGATACTAGGGATCAATCCCCGTCAAAACTAACTCGATTACATGATAGATCTCATCCAACTCATCACCGTCCAGCAAGCCTATGATGAGATTACTCACAAACGATGAAGAGCATCATGGAATTGTCGATGAAGGAAGGTTGATTATGACGATGGCGATGATCTCCCCTCTCTGGAGCCCAAAACGGACTCCAGAACTGACCTCCAGATTAAGAACAAGGGGTGGCGGCGCCTCCGTATCGTAAAACGCGATGAGTCCTTCTCTCTGATTTTTTTTCCGGGCGACACAGAAGATATAGAGCTGAGTTTGGAGGTGGTGGTGCCACGTGGGCCCCACAAGCCCTCACGGCGTGGCCAGGGGGGTGGCCGCGGCCAACGGGCTTGTGGCCCACTAGCACACCTCCTCCGGTGGATCTTTGTGCGGGCATTTTTCATTAATTCTAGAAAAATTCTCTGTAAATTTTTAGGACATTCCGAGAACTTTTATTTCTGCACAAAAACAACACCATGGCAATTCTGCTGAAAACAGCGTCAGTCCGGGTTAGTTCCATTCAAATCATGCAAATTAGAGTCCAAAACAAGGGCAAAAGAGTTCAGAAAAGTAGATACGACGGAGACATATCACAGACATATTACTTTGTCTTCTCCTCCGAGTTTGCTTGCAGATTCTAGCTTAGTCCAATGCACGAACACTCTCATTATGATTCACATCATTTGGTCGTACAAGTGAAAGGCAATAATGATGATATATGATGAAGTGACTGAGCCTGGAAAATCTGGTATGAACTCGATCTATTTTGTTTTTGTAAATATGACTATCTCATCGTTCCTAATTCAACATTGTTATGAGAGAAACATGTTTGCAATGACAACTTAGAGATCATAGTTTCTGATGCCATGCTTAATTAGCTAGGAGCTTATAATGGTTTGTCTTGGATGCCATCATGAATTTCAAGATGATTATGATGTAGTATGATAGGATGGTATCCTCCTTTGAATGATTCAAGTGGCTTGACTTGGCGCATGTTTACGCATGTAGTTGAAACAAAATCAACATAGCCTCTATGATATTCATGTTTATGGTGATTTATGTCCTACTCATGCTTACACTCAATGTTGGTTAATTTCAATGCATATTGATGACTATTATCGCTCTCTAGTTGGTCGCTTCCCAGTCTTTTGCTAGCCTTCACTTGTACTAAGAGGGAACTCCTTGTGCATCCACTTCCCTAAACCCAAAGTTGTTCCATATGAGTCCACCATACCTACCTATATGCGGTATCTACCTGCCGTTCCAATTATATTTGCATGTGCCACTCTCTAAACCTTCAAGTAATAATCTGTTTTGCATGCCCGAACCGCTCATGTGGTGTCAAGGGGCGGTCAGTATCTTTCATGCTAGGCGTGTTATCCTCGATACGTGTTTATTCACTATCACTCACGAGAAAGGGGCCGGTAATCGGAATTCCCAGTTCCATGCTCAAATCGAAAAGATAATTTCAAACAAAACTCCCCCTGGATTGTTGTTGGTATGGACGGCACCAGAGGATTCGGCTAGTCGTGGAGTGTGATTGATCGGTGGTGGGGGAGTCAAAACTTTACTTTTCTGTTTGGGAACCGCCTATAATATGTGTAGCATGGAATATGGTGAAAACTATTGGTCATCGCGTTGACAATGAAAGCATGTCACCCAAAATTATTTATCTCTGTCTTCAAAGCTTGAGGTCTGGCACCTCTGCAAATCAATGCTTCCCTCTGCGGAGGGCCTATCTATTTATGTTTCTGTTGAGTCAAACTCTTCTTTTAAAAGCACCAGTTAGAGAGCACCTCCGTCATTTTTATGCTTTGCTATTAATTGTTATTGAGTATGACTGTGACTGGATCTTCTTTGCCATGAATTACAATGTTCAGTCAGCCCTTGGTCTTTGAAGGTGCTCTGCATTTATGTTTTGCGGTCTCAGAAAGAGCTAGCGAGATACCACATGTTCATATTGTGTTATGATTGTTTTGATTGAAGTGTTGACGTTTGAAACTCATTATTATTGCTCGCTAGTTGATTATGCCATTGATATGAGTATACCATGAGACCTAAATGTCGTTGCTTATGTGGTTAGATTATGATCTTGCTGAAAATCCAAATGTGAGTTAGACATAATTA
The DNA here is from genome assembly GCF_904849725.1 of Hordeum vulgare subsp. vulgare. Taxonomy (NCBI): domain Eukaryota; kingdom Viridiplantae; phylum Streptophyta; class Magnoliopsida; order Poales; family Poaceae; genus Hordeum; species Hordeum vulgare. Next base: position 549,358,602 of record NC_058524.1, on the reverse strand, counting down.
CATCAACAAGATCAAACAGAGTTCGTAAAAGTTTTTATTTTGTCTCTTTCAGTTTGTCAACTGAATTGCTTGATGAGAAGCAAGGCTTTAAGCTTGGGGAGTTGATACGTCTCCATCGTATCTACTTTTCCAAACTCTTTTGCCCTTGTTTTGGACTCTAATTTGCATGATTTGAATGGAACTAACCCGGACTCACGATGTTTTCAGCAGAATTGCGATGGTGTTGTTTTTGCGCAGAAATAAAAGTTCTCGGAATTACCTGGAAATTTACGAGGATTTTTTGTGAATATATAAAAAATATTGACGCAAGAATTACCTGGAGGGACGGAGCCAGGAGCCCACAAGCCCAAGAGGCGCGGCCCCCCAGGCCGCGCCTAGCAGGCTAGTGAGGCCCTCGTGGCTCCACCGCCTCCAACTCCAGCTCTATTTAGACTCTCTCGCCCAGAAAAAATTAAGAGAGAAGAGTTCATCGCATTTTAGGACACGGAGCAGCCACCACCACCTGTTCTTCCTCTGGAGGGCAGATCTGGAGTCCGTTCTGGGCTCTGGAGAGGGGAAATCGACGTCGTCGTCATGATCAACCATCCTTCATCGTCAATTCCATGATTCTCTTCACCGTTCGTGAGTAATCTCATTGTAGGCTTTCTGGACGGTGATGGGTTGGATGAGATCTATCATGTAATTGAGTTAGTTTTGATGGGGTTTCATCCCTAGTATCCACTATGTTGTGAGATTGATGTTGCTACTACTTTGCCTTGCTTAATGCTTGTCACTAGGGCCCGAGTGCCATGATCTCAGATCTGAACCTATTATGTTTTCATCAATATATGTGTGTTCTTGATCCTATCTTGCAAGTTGAAGTCACCTACTATGTGTTATGACCCGGCAACCCCGGAGTGACAATAGTCGGAACCACTCCCGGAGATGACCATAGTATGAGGAGTTCATGTATTCACTATGTGCTAATGCTTTGTTCCGGCTCTCTATTAAAAGGAGACCTTAATATCCCTTAGTTTCCATTAGGACCCCGCTGCCACGGAAGGGATGGACAATAGATGTCATGCAAGTTCTTCTCCCTAAGCACGTATGACTATATACGGAATACATGCCTGCATTACATTGACGAATTAGAGCTAGTTACATATCTCCCCATGTTATAACTGTTGCATGATGAATGTCATCCGGCATAATTATCCATCACCGATCCAATGCCTACGAGTTTTTCCTACTGGTCCTTGCTACGTTACTTTGCCGCTATTGCTGTCGTTGCTGCTACTGTTACTCTGTCGCTACTGCTGTCACTACTACTACTGTTACCGCTACTACTGTCACTGCTGCTACTGTTACCGTTGCTACTGTTGCTATCACACTACTTTTCTACTGATACTTTGTTGCAGATACTAAGTCTTTCACATGTGGTTGAATTGAAAACTCAACTGCTAATACTCGAGAGTATTCTTTGGCTTCCCCTTGTGTAGAATCAACAAATTTGGGTTGAATACTCTACCCTTAAAAACTGTTGCGATCCCCTATACTTGTGGGTTATCAAGACTATTTTCCGGCGCCATTGCCGGGGAGGCATAGCACTATTCTTTGAGTCACTTGGGATTTACGTCTGTTGATCACTATGAGTAATCCGAGAGATCCGAAAACTAAATTCTTGCCCTCAACTACGAGGACAGGTAAGGAATGGCCATCTAGCTCTGCACTTGATTCACCTTCAGTTATGAGTAAGTTTGCGACAGCACCTCCTGCTAGAAATTTTGATGTGTCGCCTATGCTTGATGATGCTACTTCTGCTATCCTTGATGCTTGTGATGATGCTTTGCTTGATACTGTTTTGCCACTAGGTGCATTCCTTGATGCACAAATTGCTAGAGTTGCTGCTGAATGTGATGATACTTCTGAAACTGCTGAGATTATTGAAGTAGAACCTGCTATTTCACCTCATAGAACTAGCTCTCCTAGACATGAATTGCCTCATATGCTTGAGGGTTATGTTATGGAGGGAGAGATAGCTGAGGACTTTCTTGCTTGTAAGGATAGCTATGATCTTGAGAAATTACTGCGCAAGTGGAAAGAAAAATCTTTGAATGCTAGGATGAAATACGACCCGAAGTTTGCTACTTCGCCTATATTTGTGACCGATAAGGATTATGAATTCTCTGTCAATACTGAGTTAATCACTCTGGTCGAATCTGATCCTTTTCATGGTTATGAGTCTGAAACGGTTATAGCACATCTTACTAAGTTGCACGATATAGCCACCCTATTCACGAGTGAGGAAAAGATTCACCACTACTATATCCTTAAGTTGTTTCCTTCCTTGCTAAAGGATGATGCTAAGACTTGGTTCACTTCTCTTGCTCCTGGTTGTGTGTGTAGTCCCCAGGATATGATCTACTACTTCTCTGAGAAATATTTTCCTGCCCATAAGAAGCAAGCTGCCTTGCAGGAAATATATAACTTTGCACAAGTTGAAGAAGAGAGTCTCTCACAAGCTTGGGGGAGGCTCGTCCAGCTACTGAATGATTTGCTCGAGCACCCTCTTGAGAAGAATGAAATACTTGATATCTTCTATAATGGACTAACCAAAGCTTCTAAGGACCACCTAGATAGTTGTGCTGGTTGTGTTTTCAGGGAATGAACTGTGGAACAAGTTGACATCCTATTGAATAATATCTTGTGCAATGAGAATGCTTGGACTATTCCCGAACCACCTCTGAAGCCAACTCCGAAGAAAAGAGGTATTTTATTCCTCAGTCCTGAAGATATGCAAGAAGCTAAGAAATCTATGAAAGAGAAAGGCATTAAATCTGAAGATGTCAAAAATCTACCACCTATCGAAGAGATCCAAGGTCTTGATAACCCGACACACGTAGTAGAGGTAAATTCTCTTTGTAGATTCAATGAGAGTGATATTCCTTTTGATAAACCTACTAGCTTATGCTTAGATGAATTTGATAACTTTGTTGTCAAACAACAAAGTTTCAATGATTATGTTAGCAGATAATTGGAACAGAATGCTCGTATGATTAGTCATTTAAGTGCTTGTGTGGACAGAAACGTCAATGATCTTAAGCTTTTGAGTAAACATGCCTCTATGGTTACTACTCAAGTAGAACAAGTACTTAAGGCTCAAAATGACTTGCTCAATGAGTTGAATGACAATTCTGTTAGAGTCGTCACTACAGGCGGTAGAATGACCCAGGAACCTTTGTATCCTAACGGTCATCCTAAGAGAATTGAACAAGATTCTCAAGGAGTTAGCACGGATACACCTAGTCATCCTGGAAACAAAAAGAAATATGATAGGATCTTGCAGGCTAGCAACCCCGTTGCTGTTACACCCGAGAGTCCAAACGATGTCTCTGCTTCTGATGCTGAAACACAATCTGGTGATGAACATGAGCCTAATGATAATATCGATAGTGATGTTTATGAAGATGCTCGACCTAGCAATGATAAGGATGTGGAGATCAAACCAGTTGATCTTGATAACCCACAACCTAAGAATAGGAGATACGATAAGAACGATTTCATTGCTAGGAAGCATGGTAAATAAAGGGAACCATGGGTTCAGAAACCCATGCCCTTTCCTCCCAAACCATCCAAGAAAAAGGATGATCAGGATTTTGAGCGCTTTGTTGACATCATTAGACATGTCTTTCTCCAAATGTGTTTGACAGATATGCTCAAAATGTCTCCTTATGCTAAGTACATGAAGGATATTGTGACTAATAAGAGGACGATACCTGAGGTTCATATTTCCACCATTCTTGCCAATTACACCTTCAAGGGTGGAACTCCTAAGAAACTAGGTGATCCCGGAGTGCCCACTATACCTTGCTCCATTAAAGGCAACTATGTTTGAACCGCTTTATGCGATCTTGGAGCCGGTGTTAGTGTTATGCCTCTCTCTCTTTATCGTAGACTTGAACTGGATAAGTTGACACCCACTAAAATCTCTCTGCAAATGGTGGACAAATCAACTGCTTTCCCTATCGGCATTTGCGAGGATGTGCCTGTTGTGGTTGCTAACGTTACTATCTTAACGGACTTTGTTATTATGGAAATTCCCGAGGATGATGCCATGGCAGTCATCCTTGGAAGACCCTTTTTAAACACTACAGGGGCTGTTATTGATTGCAACAAAGGCAATGTCACTTTCCATGTCAATGGTAATGAGCATACGGTACACTTTCTGAAGAAACAATATCGAGTACATTGCATCAATGCTATTGAAAAAACGTCATCGATTCTTATTGGGAGCTTTGAATGCCCTATACCTACTGTTAAGATGAAGTATGATTTGCTTGTTGGGGATATGCACATCCCCATTGAGGTAACCTAGTGACTATTCGAAAATTTCCGGTTTTATGCGATTCGAAAAAAGTTGTCAAGGAGACTTCATCAACCTCATTGACAGATTTCTTTTGATGACCATAATGGATGAATCTGAGAGTCACAGCCCTCTGTTCCAAACCTTTACCTTTGGTTGCTTAGAAGAAAAATGATAGATTTAGCTTTAGTTTTTCCTGTTTTCTGCTTTTTGCGTCCTGTAGAAAAGTGTCCCAAAAATAAAAGTTCTTCAAATGCCCTGAAAATCAAGTATGATTTTTTTTGGAATTTTTGAAAAATTCTGAGACGGAGAGCTAGTCATGGGGATGCACCAGTGGCCCACAAGCCCAGGAGGCGCGGGCACCCCCCTGGCCGTGCCTACCAGGCTTGTGGGGCCCACGTGTCCCCCCTCCACTTATTCCAGCTCCCATCTCCTTCTCCTACCTCTAGAATCTACATCTCAAACCCATGTTCTTGCTCTTCTTGCTGTGATTTTCGATCTCCTTGTGCAAAGCCCCATTCATCAAACTGTTTTCGGGAAATTGTTCCTTGGTATGTGACTCCTCCATTGGTCCAATTAGTTTTTACTCTAGTGCCTTATTCGTTGCATATTTTTGCTGCCTTGGTGACCCTATTCTTGAGCTTTACATGCTAATTTTAAATGGTCCCAAGTAGTTTTGATGCATGATATGGCCTCTAGGCACTTGTAGGAGTAGTTGCTATGAGTTTCGTTGAGCCTTGTTCACTTTTCCTTTGAGTTACTGAAAATTTCAGAAAAGGAAGATGTTCAAGAGAAACTATCATGGTGGTTCCTCAAGCAAGAGGGGTCCCCGTCTCGCGATTCGGGAGCCCGATCCTTACCAACCGAGGAACGCATAGGTACAACCATGTGAATGGCCTTCTGATGAATTCATGATTGATGCAGGTTTCAAAGACGAGTTTCATACACTTGTTCACAATGTCGGCCTCGAAGAATTCATCTCCAATAAATGTGAATAGTATACTCCCGAGTGCTACCAAAGTTCCTCTAATTCCTCAGCCAGATATTCCCCTTGCCAGACTTTCCCGATAGCTCTCACTGTCTCTTTTGTTCGTAGATTCAAATTTTCAGCTGGCCGTGACACATCCGTACTGTTTGATCTCTATGACAAATTGTATACCATTGATTTAGAGGATTTCAATAGAATTTGCAAGATACCTGATTGGGGTAGTCTTAATGATCCTCCTAAATCTTCGGTTAGAGATTTTTTTCTCTAGTATAACGGTCACAGTAACTAGAGATATTACGTAGGCTACCATGGGGAGCATTCATTTTCCTGCCTTGCATTACTTTGCCCTCTTCATAGGTAGATGCATTAACGGCAAGATCGAGCATTGTCACCTCTGCGCACCTGACCTTAGTATTCTTAAGAGCGCAGTAACGGGTGATAGAAGTTTCAACATGGGAGCTATAATAGCAAGGAGGCTGAATAATAATGCTAATGAAGGGGATTTCTTTGGTGGTATCTATGCCACTCGCATGGCAAATTTTCTTGGAGTACCCATCCGCGAAGGAGATCCCCCACTCCATACAGCTTTCCTCGATCGCGCCACTACGACACGCTATCAGTTCCTTGAGAGGGACAATGAAACCCTCCTATACCGGTCAATATTTAACCGACAGCGTGTTTTCCATATTACCCTTCCTGCTCCTGCCTTCTTTGACTTTCAGGTAAAACAGAGATATTACATAACCAGAGGAGAGGCAGAGGAGTATGAGAGGGAGGCAAAGGTTGCTCGCCTCCGTGAGGCACCTATTCAGGCGGTAGCTGCCGCGCTTCCGTACAACCCCCATTATGATTTTGGATATCGCCCGGACCAGCCATGGGAGTAGACCAACTTAGGCCAAAAGCCTAAGCTTGGGGGAGTACGTGTTTCTCACCGACCTTATATTCTTGCTTATGCTTTCACTTTGTTAGTCGGTGTTCACACCTTGCCATTGTATCATCCATGCTAGTTTATTTATTTTTCTCGCTTTCTTCTCGTGTGTTTGTCTAGTTTGACAAAACCCAAAAATATTTCATGTTCTTCTTTTGCTTGTTGGGAGCTTTTCCGTGTAAATAGTTTTCTTTTTCTTTTGGTCAAGGCAGAAACCATGGCTACAATATTTAGTGGCTCTCGCATGAATATCTGCTTATCTGTCAAAGAGCCATATTACTTTGTCTTGTCCTTTGTGTTTGCTTGCAGATTCCAGCTTAGTCCAATGCACGAGCACTCTTATTATTGTTCACATCGTTCGGTCGTGCAAGTGAAAGGCAATAATGACGATATATGATGAAGTGACTCGGCCTGGAAAAGCTGGTATGAACTCGATCTATTTTGTTTTTGTAAATATGACTAGCTCATTGATGACCCACAAGTATAGGGGATCAATCGTAGTCCTTTCGATAAGTAAGAGTGTCGAACCCAACGAGGAGCAGAAGGCTCTGATAAACGGTTTTCAGCAAGGTAATAACTGCAAGCACTCAAAGTAGCGGTAACAAGTGATGGTGTAGTGAGGTGAAACGTATCAAGAGAAAAGTAACAAGTAGTAGTAACGGTGCAGCAAGTGACCCAATCCCTTTTGTAGCAAGGGGCAAGCCTAAACAAAATCTTATAGGAGGAAAAACCCTCCCGAGGACACACGGGAATTTCTGTCATGCTAGTTTCATCATGTTCATATGATTCGCGTTCGTTACTTTGATAGTTTGATATGTGGGTGGACCGGCGCTTGGGTACTGCCCTTACTTGGACAAGCATCCCACTTATGATTAACCCCTCTCACAAGCATCTGCAACCACGATAGAAGAATTAAGACAACGTCTAACCATAGCATTAAACTAGTGGATCCAAATCAGCCCCTTACGAAGCAACACATAGACTGGGGTTTAAGCTTCTGTCACTCCAGCAACCCATCGTCTACTTACTACTCCCCAATGCCTTCCTCTAGGCCCAAGTATGGTGAAGTGTTATGTAGTCGACGTTCACAAAACACCACTAGAGGAAAAACAACATACAACATATCAAAATACCGAACGAATATCAAATTCACATGACTATTATCAGCATGACTTATCCCATGTCCTCAGGAACAAAAGTAACTACTCAAAAAGCATAATCATAATCATGATCAGAGGTGTAATGAATAGCATCAAGGATCTGAAGATAAACTCTTGCACCAAGTAATCCAACTAGCATCAACAACAAAGAGTAATCAACACTACTAGTAACATTACAAGTAGCAATCAGAGTCGTGAGACGGAGATTGGTTACAAGAGATGAACTAGGGATTCCAGAGGAGATGGTGTTGATGAAGATGGTGATGAAGATGCCTCCCCTCCGACGAGAGGAGTGTTGGTGATGAGGATGGCGAAAATTTCCCCCTCTGGGAGGGAAGTACCCCCGGCAGGATCGTCCTGCCGGAGCTCTAGATTGGATCTGCTCAAGTTCTGCCTCATGGCGCGGCGAAACCACGAAAAAGCTCCCAATTGATTTTTTTTCTGGAACGAAACCCTTCATATAGCAAAAGAGGGGGGCAGTGGGCCGTCAGGGAACCCACAAGCTTCTAGCCAACACCAGGGGGTGGCGGTGGCAGGGCTTGTGGCGCCCTGGTAGCTCCCCTCTCGTACTTCTTTAGCCCAGTATTTTTATATAATCCCAAAAAATTCCACGTAAATTTTCAGGGCATTTGGAGATGTGCAGAATAGTGGACTAAGATTTGCTCCTTTTCCAGTCCAGAATTCCAGCTGCCTGAATTCTCCCTCTTCAAATAAACCTTGCAAAATAAGAGAGAAAAGGCATAAATATGGTACGACAAAGTAATATAACAGCCCATAAAGCAATAAATATCAACAACAATAAAGCATAAGTACTCAACTCCAAGTTGATATATGAATATAGATCTTTCCCAAGCATGTGACGGTAGCTAAGACAAAGGCAAAAATAGGGAATTGGTGAAGATCACCATGACTCTTACAAGGGAAAAAAGTAAAGGTACAAGATAGGCCCTTCGCAGAGGGAAGCATAGGTTGTCATGCGCTTTTGAGGTTTGAATGCGTGTCCTCTTAGTGCGGAGGAACGTCACTTTATATTTCCTCCTGTGATAAAGAACTTTATTATGTAGTCTGTTGCGTTTATGTCTTCCTCATCACAGGTTCGTACAAAGCTTATTTTCTACACACTAACAGATCATACATATTAGAGATCAATTTTTATGGCTTGCACCAATGAAAACTTACTTGAAGGATCTTGTTCAATCCATAGGTAGGTATGGTGGACTCTCATGGCAAAACTGGGTTGAAGGTTTATGGATGCACAAGTAGTATCTCTACTTGGTGCGGGAGTTTTGGCTAATATGAGGCGGAAGCAATCGTCACATGCTAAGGGATCTCTAATGATATAACATTGTTTGGAACCTAGCAAACACAATTCATTATGTTGTCTTCCTTGTCCAACATCTACTCCTAAGCATGTAATAGTTTGGTGAGTGCTCACAATTGTAAAAAGTGTCTAAGAAGATATATTTATATGTGAACCTCTCTTTCCTTATTACTTCTTATTAATTGCAACAATGACTGAGGTCTATGTTGATCTATTCTCAACAAGTTTCAATCATCCTATGTGTCATATGTGAAGCTATCACTTTCCATAAGATCGTCTCATGATCTTTCATGCTATCGTTCTTTTCATACTTTTGATCATGGCACAAAGCAAAGCCCTTGACTAAGATACTCTTTATTATATAGCTCGCAAGCTCGAATACATCGGGGGAGACACAAGGCAAAAGACTCAAAACTAAACACTAAAGACTTGCTCCTCTAAGAGAAGAAATAAAAACTGAAAAGGAAAGAACTAAAACAAAGGTAAAAGCAAAAGATATAAAGGTGATACGATACCAAGGCAACTCCCACAAGCTTGGCAGAAGCCAAGGGGATTGCCTATACCAATGCTTAGTTGTCTTCCTTTGGTGGTGATGGTGGTGGAGTTGCTGAAGCAGTCTTGAGCTTGTCTAATTTCCACTAGAGAAAAAAGTTCTGCTCCCTTAGATCGTCATTTTCCTCCTAAATTTTCAACACTCTATGGCAAAGTTCCTGCTTACTCTCGTGCAAGAAATGAGAAGGGATAAACAAGGTCTTAGGCTTCTTCCTTTGGTCAGGGAGGCTTCACTTCTTGAACTCCACACGAGTGCGTCCAGGTTGAGGTAGAGGAGCCTCCTCTTCATCGGAACTCGTTTGTTCCTTCCCCTTGGGCTCATAGTCCTCTTCCTCGTCAGTGGGCCAGCCATATGGTTCCAGGTCCCCATTAATCCTAGATGTAGCATGATCATCGGCCACATAGATCTCTTCTTCTGAATCTTGAGAAGACATCTTGACCTAAATTTGTGGCAGACAACAAGCTTGAAACAAAAACAGAGGAAAACTGCGCGATACGGAGATCAAAACCTTCGGTCGAATATATATTGATTTTTTCTGGGCCAGGAGGAGTGCTCCGCAAGGAAACGGAGTCCGGGAGGCACACGAGGTGCCCACAAGCCCTCCATCCGCCACCAGGGGGTAGGTGGCGGCTTCCAAGCTTGTGGCCGCCTCGTGCGCTCTCCGGACTGCTTTTTATTTTTCTAATTTTCCAAAAATTCCAAAACGAAGGAAATTTGCTATTGGAAAAGCATCGGAGTCCAATTTCTTACTGAAACAGATACCTCTTCGTTTTCAGGGTCCGAAACAGGCTGATAAACATCCCTTATGTACTCCTCTGGAGTTATGACATTGATGATATTGGTCTCAACATTTATGGGAGTACCAGAGATGTAATGCTTGATTCTTTGCCCATTTACCACTCTAGGAAAATTTCCTTCCGTGTTATTGATTTTGATGGCACCGGATTGATATACTTCCTCGATAACATAAGGACCTTCCCATTTAGAGAGAAGCTTGCCTGCAAAGAATCTTAAATGAAAATTGTATAGCAGGACATAATCACCTACATTGAACTCTCGTTTCTGTATTCGTTTGTCGTGCCATCTCTTAACCTTTTCCTTGAACAACTTGGCATTCTCATATGCCTGGGCCCTCCATTCATCTAATGAGCTGATATCAAACAACCGCTTCTCACCGACAAGTTTGAAATCGAAGTTGAGCTCTTTGATTGCCCAATAAGCTTTGTGTTCCAGCTCAAGAGGTAAATGACAGGCCTTACCATAAACCATTTTATACGGTGACATGCCCATGGGATTCTTATAAGCAGTCCTATAAGCCCATAGTGCATCATCAAGTTTGCTAGACCAATTCTTTCGAGATCTATTGACGGTCTTTTGTAGGATCAATTTGATCTCCCTATTACTCAACTCCACTTGACCACTAGACTGAGGATGATAAGGAGATGCAACTCTATGGTTGACATCATACTTAGCGAGCATCTTGCGGAAAACACCATGAATGAAATGTGAACAGCCATCAGTCATCAAATATCTAGGGACTCCAAATCTTGGGAAAATGACTTCTTTAAGCATCTTAATAGAGGTGCGGTGATGAGCATTTTTAGTGGGGATAGCTTCTACCCACTTAGTGACGTAATCCACAGCAACTAAGATGTGAGTGTACCCATTGGAACTCGGAAAGGGTCCCATATAATCAAATCCCCAGACATGAAATGGCTCAATGACAAGTGAATAGTTCATAGGAATTTCCTGACGCTTACTGATATTCCCTATTCTTTGGCATTTGTCGCAAGACAAGACAAACTTACGGGCATCCTTGAAGAGAGTGGGCCAATAGAAACCTGATTGCAATACCTTATGGGCAGTTCTATCTCCAGCGTGGTGTCCTCCGTAGGCTTCGGAATGACACTTCTGCAAGATCTGTCCCTGTTCATGTTCAGGCACAAAACGTCTAATAACACCATCTACTCCTTTCTTATAAAGGTGAGGATCATCCCAAAAGTAGTGTCTCAAATCAAAGAAGAATTTCTTCTTTTGCTGATAGGTGAAACTGGGTGGTATGTATTTTGGCTACGATATAATTTGCATAATCCACATACCACGGTGCACTATGTGAAGTGCGGATGACATTTAATTGCTCATCAGGAAAGCTGTCATCAATAGGTTGTGGGTCATCAAGGACATTCTCTAGCCTAGACAAGTTATCTCCTACAGGGTTATCAGCACCCTTTTGGTCAACGACATGCAAATCAAATTCTTGTAGCAGGAGAACCCATCTGATCAGCCTAGGCTTAGCGTCCTTCTTCTCCATAAGGTAATAGCAGCATGATCAGAGTGAATAGTGACTTTGGAGTCAACTATATAAGATCTGAACTTTTCACATGCAAACACGACTGCTAAAAATTCCTTCTCCGTAGTGGCATAGTTTCTTTGGGCGTTGTCTAGAGTTTTACTAGCGTAGTGAATGACATTCAACTTCTTGTCAACTCTTTGTCCTAGAACAGCACCAACAGCATAATCACTAGCATCGCACATGATTTCAAAGGGCAATTTCCAGTCAAGTGGTTGAACAATAGGTGCGGTTATCAAAGCCTTCTTAAGTATTTCGAAAGCTTCCTCACAATCCTCATCAAAAACAAAAGGAACATCCTTCTGCAAGAGGTTGGTAAGAGGCCTAGAAATCTTAGAGAGGTCTTTAATGAACCTTCTATAGAAACCAGCTTGACCTAGGAAACTTCGTATACCTATGCTATCTGTGGGGCAAGGCATTTTCTCAATTGCATCAACTTTAGCCTTATCAACTTCAATGCCTCTTTCAGAAATTTTGTGTCCTAAGACGATACCTTCATTAACCATAAAGTGGCACTTCTCCCAATTCAAGACGAGGTTGTTATCTTTGCATCTCTATAAGACTCAATCAAGATTGCTGAGGCAATCATCAAAGGAAGACCCGTAAACGGAGAAGTCATCCATGAAAACCTCTACAATCTTTTCACAAAAGTCACAGAATATAGCCATCATACATCTTTGAAAGGTGGCAGGTGCATTGCATAAGCCAAAAGCCATACGTCTATAAGCAAAGGTACCGAAGGGGCAGGTGAAAGTGGTTTTCCCCTGATCGGATTGTGCAACAGGTATTTGCGAGAAACCTGAATAACCGTCTAGAAAGCAGAAGTGTGTGTGCTTGGATAGCCTTTCTAGCATTTGGTCCATGAACGGCAAAGGATAATGATCTTTCCTGGTTGCCTTGTTCAGTTTCCGGAAGTCTGTCACCATCCTATAGCCAGTAATAATCCTTTGTGGGATTAGTTCATCCTTATCATTAGGAACGACGGTGATACCTCCCGTCTTGGGTACGCAATGTACTGGACTTACCCAATCACTATGAGAAACGGGATAAATGATTCCTGCTTCCATAAGCTTTAATATTTCTTTTCTAACGACCTCTTTCACCTTAGGATTTAATCTCCTTTGATGATCAGCAACTGGTTTAGAATCAGGATCGGTTTTAATCTTGTGCTAACATAGAGTGGGACTAATACCCTTAAGATCATCAAGAGTATATCCAATAGCAGCACGGTGCTTCCACAAAGTTCTTAGTAACTTCTTCTCTTCGTGCTCTGAGAGGAGAGCACTAATAATAACAGGATGTATCTCCTTCTCATCAAGATAGGCATACTTAAGAGTATCAGGCAACTGTTTAAGCTCGAACACAGGATCACCCTTTGGTGGGGGAGGATCCCCAAGCAGTTCAACAGGATATTGTTCTAAGACAATTTTATCTATCTCATCCCTCTCCTCCATATGCATATCATTTTAATGCTCAAGCATATATTGCTCTAAATGATCCGTAGGAGGTACGGCAATAGAGGCAAGAGCAATAATTTCATTCCTACCAGACGACTCTTTTTCATGGGGTTGTCTTCCAAACTTGGAGAAGTTAAATTCATGAGACACACCCTCGAAACTAACTATGACAGTCTGCTTAATGCAATCAATGTGAGCATTGACAGTGTTGAGAAATGGCCTACCGAATATGATGGGAGAAAAGCTATCTTGTGCAGTACCAAAAGGACGAGGAAATCAGTAGGATACTTCGTCTTACCACACGGGACTTCTACGTCTCTCACAATTCCTAGAGGGCAGATAGTGTCTCTATTAGCTAGCGTAATAGTGACATCAATGGGTTCTAGCTCAGCACGTGCAATCTCCTCTTTGATTTCATCATATACGGAACGGGGTATTGCACTAACACTAGCTCCCATATCACATAAACCATGGTAACAGTGATCTCCTATCTTGACAGAAACAACGGGCAGGCCAACTACAGGTCTGTATTTGTCTTTCGCGTGAGGTTTAGCAATTCTAGCGGAGTCCTCACAGAATTTGATAACATGCCCGTCTACGTCTTCGGTTAAGAGATCTTTGATAATAGCAACACTAGGTTCAACTCTAATCTCCTCAGGGGGTGCAAGTGGTCTAATGTAACCCCTACGTATCATAGTTGGAGCTTTAGAATAATCCTTTATCCTAGCAGGGTATGGTGGTTTCTCAGCGTAGGCACAAGGAACAACAGGATCACTAAAAGCAATGACTTTCTCCTCAACTAGATTGGTTTTGACTATGTTGCTTTCTACAAGAGGATGATACTTAAACCACTTCTCTTTGGGAAGATCAACATGAGCAACAAAAGATTCACATAGAGAAACTACTATCTCAGAGTCAAGTCCATACTTAGCGCTAAAATCTCTAGAGGTGTTTGTCTCAACAAAAGATTTAACGCAATCAAACTGGAAATTCATACGTGACTCCTTACCTTCCTCCAGCTCCCAATCTGCAGAGTTACGTTTGATTCATTCCAATAAATTCCACTTGTGGTCAATATCCTTCTTCATAAAAGAACCGGTACAAGAAGTGTCAAGTATGGTACGATCTTCATGAGAAAGCCGAGCATAAAAGTTTTGAGTGATAATTTCTCTCGAGAGCTCATGATTGGGGCATGAATATAGCATTGATTTAAGCCTCCCCCAAGCTTGAGCTATTCTTTCCCTGTCACAAGGCCAAAAGTTATAAATAAAGTTCCGATCACGATGTACTAAATGCATAGGATAGAACTTTTAATGAAATTCCAATTTCAACCGATTGTAGTCCCATGATCCAGTATCATCACATAGCCTATACCATGTCAACGCCTTATCCTTCAAAGATAAAGGAAAGACTTTCTTCTTTACCTCATCCTCGGGCAAACCTGCAAGCTTAAATAAACCACAAACTTCATCTACATAGATCAGATGCAAGTCTGGATGTGAAGATCCATCTCCTATGAAAGGATTAGCCAGCAGTTTCTCAAGCATACCCGAAGGAATTTCATAAAAGATATTTTCAGTAAGTACCTCAGGTTGAGGAACAACTCCCCGTGCTTCCGTTCGTGGTGAAGATACCCCGAACAAAATCCTCAAAGGAACAGTTTCCATAGTGACAAGTGACAATAAATTTCAGCACAGTACATAAATGTTTCCTTACCAAAGGCACTTCACTCCCCGGCAACGGCGCCAGAAAAGAGTCTTGATGACCCACAAGTATAGGGGATCAATCGTAGTCCTTTCAATAAGTAAGAGTGTCGAACCCAACAAGGAGCAGAAGGCTCTGATAAACGGTTTTCAGCAAGGTAATAACTGCAAGCACTGAAAGTAGCGGTAACAAGTGATGGTGTAGTGAGGTGAAACGTATCAAGCGAAAAGTAACAAGTAACAAGTAGTAGCAATGGTGCAGCAAGTGGACCAATCCCTTTTGTAGCAAGGGACAAGCCTGAACAAAGTCTTATAGGAGGAAAAACGCTCCCGAGGACACACGGGAATTTCTGTCATGCTAGTTTCATCATGTTCATATGATTCGCGTTCGTTACTTTGATAGTTTGATATCTGGGTGGACCGGCGCTTGGGTACTGCCCTTACTTGTACAAGCATCCCACTTATGATTAACCCCTCTCGCAAGCATCCACAACTACGAAAGAAGAATTAAGACAACGTCTAACCATAGCATTGAACTAGTGGATCCAAATCAACCCCTTACGAAGTAACGCATAGATTGGGGTTTAAGCTTCTGTCACTCCAGCAACCCATCATCTACTTACTACTCCCCAATGCCTTCCTCTAGGCCCAAGTATGGTGAAGTGTTATGTAGTCGTCGTTCACATAACACCACTAGAGGAAAAACAACATACAACATATCAAAATACCGAACGAATATCAAATTCACATGACTATTATCAGCATGACTTACCCATGTCCTCGGGAACAAAAGTAACTACTCACAAAGCATAATCATAATCATGATCAGAGGTGTAATGAATAGCATCAAGGATCTGAACATAAAATCTTCCACCAAGTAATCCAACTAGCATCAACTACAAAGAGTAATCAACACTACTAGTAACCTTACAAGTACCAATCGGAGTCGTGAGATGGAGATTGGTTACAAGAGATGAACTAGCGATTGGAGAGGAGATGGTGTTGATGAAGATGTTGATGAAGATGCCTCCCCTCCGACGAGAGGAGTGTTGGTGATGACTATGGCGACGATTTCTTCCCCCGGCAGGATCGTCCTACCGGAGCTCTAGACTGGATCTGCTCAAGTTCCGCCTCGTGACGGCGACGAAACCACGAAAAAGCTCCCGATTGAATTTTTTTCTCGAACGAAACCCTTCATATAGAAAAAGAGGGGGGCCAGTGGGCCGTCAGGGATCCCACAACCTTGCTAGCCGCCACCAGGGGGTGGCGGTGGCAGGGCTTGTGGCGCCCTGGTAGCTCCCCTCTGGTACTTCTTTAGCCCAGTATTTTTTATATAATCCCGAAAAATCCACGTAAATTTTCAGGGCATTTGGAGATGTGCAGAATAGTGGACTAAGATTTGCTCCTTTTCCAGTCCAGAATTCCAGCTGCCTGAATTCTCCCTCTTCAAATAAACCTTGCAAAATAAGAGAGAAAAGGCATAAATATGGTACCACAAAGTAATATAACAGCCCATAAAGCAATAAATATCAACATGAAAGCATGATGCAAAATGGACGTATCACTCATCGTTCCTAATTCAGCTTTGTTGTGAGAGAAACATGTTTGCAATGACAACTTAGAGATCATAGTTTCTGATGCCATGCTTAATTAGCTAGGAGCTTATAATGGTTTGTCTTGGATGCCAACATGAATTTTGAGATGATTATGATGTAGTATGATAGTATGGTATCCTCCTTTGAATGATTCAAGTGGCTTGACTTGGCACATGTTTACGCATGTAGTTGAAACAAAATCAACATAGCCTCTATGATATTCATGTTTATGGTGATTTATGTCCTACTCATGCTTGCACTCAATGTTGGTTAATCTCAATGCATATTGATGACTGTTGTCGCTCTCTAGTTGGTCGCTTCCCAGTCTTTTGCTAGCCTTCACTTGTACTAAGCGGGAATACTGCTTGTGCATCCACTTCCATAAACCCAAAGTTGTTCCATATGAGTCCACCATACCTACCTATACGCGGTATCTACCTGTCGTTCCAAGTAAATTTGCATGTGGCACTCTCTAAACCTTCAAGAAATAATATGTTTTGCATGCATGTTGGGGATGTAACCAGTGGATGACCCGCCCTAGTTGGGTCAGGTTATCCATTGGGCGATTCATATAAATGTTTAGTTGGGCCTCGTTTGGGCCGAATCAGGGTCGTACGACGAGTATGGCTCTTGGCGGGTCTCCCAGCTTTGGAAGATGGCGATTTAGAGACCGCAATGGTCACGAGTTGTAGAAAGGAAGGAATCCTTGTAAACCCTAGGGAATTGACCTATATATAAAGGCGAAGTCCCAGGGGACAGGGGGAGATTAGAAATCATCGAGTGCTAGGTTTAGGCGAGTTACGCCTTCCTTGTAATCGAATCCATATCAATACACACAAAAGCAGGACGTAGGCTATTACCTCCTCTCGAGGGGCCGAACCTGGGTAAATCGTCGTGTCTCTCCCGCTTAACCCCTTTGAGTCGCCACCAAGGTGCGATGGCTCCAGTATCAAGTCCTTTTACGAGGACATCTGCCGTGAAAAAACCACGACAGTTGGCGCCCACCGTGGGGCCTGCGCACGGTGGAGTTGAGTTCTCAAAGGGAGCCCTACCAGGGTTTGGGAGTTACGCGATGGCGCTCATGACTCGGAGCCGCCGCGGGATAACCTACATCGACAACCAGCAATGGGGACCTGAAGCGAATTCAATTGAATCTGGCTACAGGGTCCCCTTCGGCAAGATCAACATCTTCATCGGCATGATCGGATCATCCGTTCCTGAGCCGGACATCTCCGCCGACATCGTACGTCCGCCCAGTCATAACGCAAAATCTAACTCGCCCGGTCTTTGTGGGGTTCACGCAGGGATCGGAGGAGCCAGAAGACTTGGCGACTCAGGAAACTACCCTGGTCAACTCGGATGATGAATCGTCCATGGGCGACTCAGATTCCATCCGGTCTCTTCATGGGGATGGTCTCGGAGGCTTGTCGCTGGCCATGGATCCGGAAGTCCTTGACCGAACCCGCCGCCAGATCGCCATCTACATGGCTGGGGCAACTAAACCCACACAAAACCCTGCTGGAGGCGATGGGACCGGCGGGACGTCCAGGAGTCCATCCGCAGTCCTGGTAGATTTAGCGGCGGAAATCACGAGACTAATGGCGACTCCCCTCACTCCTGAGAACCAAGAGGAGATAAACGCAGAGTTAGCGAAGCTCAGAGAGGCGGTGGCAAAGGCCCACCAGGATGCTGAGATGGAGTCCGCCAGGATCGAGACTCGACAAGCCCAAATTGCGGCCGAAAGGATGCGCTTAAACACTGACAACTGGCGGCTCGAGAGACAGCAGCGCGCGTCCGACGCCGTCCATCAGCGGAGACACCAGGGTTGCCTGCCCCATGACCTCAATGCGACCCGTATGTTCGACCCTCCACGAACCCCTGGGATGGGAGCCGCCCCGGCAGGAGGACCGGGCCGCCCACCTAACCCGCCGACTCAGCCGATTGAGGGTCAAATTCCTCGTTTCCGGATGCCTCAAGGCCACTTCTCCAACCCGGTGGATAACGTGCTTGCCGCAACTCGCCACCTGGAGTCTCTTCCGATTCACGGCAACACCCCAGCTGAGATAGAAGCAAGGAATGCCATCGAGATGTTGAAGACGGCGGTGGTTCAAAATGCCCAGTTCTCGCATAGCCTCGAGAGGTTGCACTCCACCCCTCAGGCAAGTTATACCAGGAGCAGGCCGGAGGACCAGCCTGCCGTAAACAGTGGGCCGCGACACTTCCCGAAGGACAACCCGCCCGAGCGGAACCTGCCGGGCCGAGATCTCCCGAACATCCAAGACGCCCCGGCCCCCCTCGTAGGGGGCGGAGGGCGAGTTGGGGTACCATGCTTGTCCTCGGCCCTTCGGAACGAAAGGATGCCCAAGGATTTTAAGGGACCAAGGAAAGTGCCTAATTATACACCAGACCTCGAACCAACGTCATGGATCGAGGGTTATGAGATTGCCATGGACATGCTCGACGTAAACGAGGCGGTTTGCGCCAGATACTTCACGATGATGCTCGAGGGGTCGGCACGCACTTGGTTGAAAAACTTGCCTCCCAATTCCATCCAGTCCTGGGCCGAGTTAAAAGAGCGTTTCATCAAAAACTTCCCGGGAACCTGCAAACGTCCGATGACGATTGTCGATCTACAACATTGTGTTCAGCGCCCGGATGAATCGGCCCACCATTGGTCACGGCGGGTTGCAGAAATTATTCATTCGTCAGATGGTATTACGGCGGCTCAAGCTGTGCTTATCCTCGAGCACAATTGTCATTACGAGCCCTTAGTGCAGAAGTTGGGGCGACTCAAACGGAAGATCCAAGACATGGGCGAACTGATGGACACCCTCACTAGATACGCCGAGGCCGATGATACTAAGGATCCCGGCGAGGATGGTAAGATTAACTCGCCCAAAAAGGGCGAGTCATCCAAAAATCATACCCGTTTCCAGGGGCGCAACCGTCACAATCAGGGGACCAATGGCAAGCGTAGACCGCAGGAGGAGCCCTCGGACTTGGTCGCCAACACCAATGCCAATGACGGCAAAAAGAAGAATCGAGGTTTCAGTGGGAAAAGGCCGCGTAACTATGAAGAGTTACTCAAGGGCCCTTGCCCGCACCACGCCACGGCTGACGGCCCGGCGAGTCATTCTTGGGAAAACTGTTTCGTGATGCGAGAGTTTCGGGCGGAGGCGATCAAGAAGAGTCAAAACGAAGATCCAGACCGACGCCAGGACCAACTCGCCGCGTCCAACCAAAGATAGAACCCCTTCGGCGGCTTTCCCGAACAGGGGGCTCAGGGAGGCCCGCAGCCAGGCGGCGGCCAATACCCGGTGCACCACCAGCGGCGGTACAACCCGCCGGGAGTTTTCCCGCAGCCGCCCCCAAAGGGCGCTCCACAGGACCAGGATGATAATGGGGGCTTCCGCAGCAACCCCAAACAGCTAAGTAATGGGCAGTACCATGTTTTCACTACTAATGCTTGCAGGCGTGATAAAAAGGTAAGTCACCGGGCGTACAGTGTATCTGAGCGGGCGATTCCCAGATATCTCCATTGGTCTGAGTAGACCATAACATGGAGCAGGGAGGATCACCCGCCAAGAGTAGATAACCCAGGCGATCTGGCGTTGGTCGTGGCTCCCCAAGTGGGGGGTTACACCCTATCAAAGGTATTAATGGATGGTGGCAGCAGCATCAATATCCTACACTTCAACACCTTCCAGAGGATGAATCTATTGGAGAAAGACTTGATGCCTTCAACCACGGTTTTCCACGGAATTGTCCCGGGCAAGTCGGCTTATCCCATAGGCCGGGTCAGGCTCACAGTGGCGTTTGGAACTGCGCAGAATTACAGGTCGGAGTCTCTAATCTTTGAGGTGGTCAAGCTGAAAAGCCCCTACCATGCACTATTCGGGGGACCGGCTTACTCCCGCTTCATGGCCCGCCCGTGCTATGTCTACCTCAAGCTCAAAATGCCTGGTCCCAAAGGACCCATCACAGTTGATGGAGATAGAAGGATCGCAAAAGAATGTGAAGAAGGGGACGCGGCTTATGCGGAAGTCGCCTGTGCGGCGGAAGAGCTCAAACACCATCGGGCCAATGTTGACCCGGCGGACATGTCACCGCTCAAGAAGCCAACTACAGATTCTGAGTCGCCCCTCAAGTTCAAACCAACGGATGACACTAAGACAATCGATTTCGTGCCTGGCGATTCATCCAAGCAGTTCACCATTGGGACGGGTCTGGACCCCAAATAGGAAAGCGCGCTCATCGAATTCATCCGTGAGAATTGGGACATCTTCGCATGGAAACCTTCTGACATGCCTGGTGTACCGAGAGAATTCGCTGAGCACCATCTTAACGTTGACCCAAAATGCAAACCTGTCCAGCAGTACCTTCGCAGATTCAACGAGGAACAATGCAAGGCGATTGGAGAAGAAGTCGCCCGTCTTTTAGCCGCCGGGTTCATTGTGGAAGTTTTTCACCCCAAATGGCTGGCTAACCCGGTGTTGGTACTCAAGAAGAATGGTACTTTCCGTATGTGTATTGATTATACAGATCTCAACAGAGCTTGTCCCAAAGATCCCTTCGCTCTTCCCCGCATCGACCAAATCATTGACTCGGTGGCGGGATGCGAACGATTGTGCTTTTTGGACGCCTATTCAGGATATCACCAGATCAAAATGGCCGTACAGGATCAGGAGAAGACGGCCTTCATAACCCCCTTCGGGGCCTTTTTCTATGTGTCCATGCCTTTTGGACTCAAAAGCGCGGGGGCGACTTATCAACGTTGTATCCAGAATTGTCTTCGTAACCAAATTGGTCGCAACGTCCATGCCTATGTCGACGATATTGTGATCAAGACCTGCCACCGGGAGACACTATTGGAAGACCTTAAGGAGACTTTTGATAATCTACGGGTATATCAGATGAAGCTAAATCCTACCAAGTGCGCTTTTGGTGTACCTGCAGGGAAATTGTTGGGTTTCTTGGTATCGGAGCGCGGCATCGAAGTTAACCCGGACAAGATCGAAGCGGTTACCTCTCTCGGAAAGCCGGCGAATGTTAATCAAGTTTAACGACTGGCGGGTCGCGTTGCGGCTTTAAGTCGTTTTGTAAGTCGCCTAGGGAAAAAGGCAATTCCTCTTTATCAATTATTGAGGAAGTCCGATCAATTCGTGTGGACAAATGAGGCAGACGAGGCGCTCGAGGCCCTGAAACACCAATTGATTAACCCGCCGGTCCTGGCAGCCCCAACTGAAAAGGAGCCTATGCTCCTGTATATCGCGGAAAATTCCAAGGCAGTAAGTGTGGCAGTGGTCGTTGAAAGAAAGGAAGAAGTGAAGGAATACCCAGTGCAACGCCCAGTATATTTTATCAGCGAGGTGTTAACTCTTTCCAAACAACGATACCCGCATTGGCAAAAACTGGTATATGGGGTGTTTATGGCAAGTCAAAAACTTAAGCATTATTTCCAGGAGCACCCGATCACAGTGGTTAGTTCTGCTCCCCTTGGTGACATCATCCAGAATCGGGAGGCAACAGGGCGAATCGCCAAATGGGCGATAGAGCTTGGGTCTCATCACATACAATATACTCCCCGCACAGCTATCAAGTCCCGGGCACTAGTTGATTTCGTTAACGACTGGACAGAGCTACAGGCTCCGGAAGACCGGCCTGACCTTACCTACTGGACTATTTACTTTGATGGATCCAGGCAGCTGGAAGGCTCGGGGGTTGGTGTGGTGTTAGTATCCCCTCAAGGAGATAAGTTCTGTTACGTTCTCCGACTCATGTTTCCCTGCACTAATAATGCGGTGGAATATGAAGCTTTGCTTCACGGCTTGCGACTTGCAAAAGAGATGAACCTAACACGAGTCAGGTGTTTTGGTGACTCCGATTTGGTGGCGCAACAAGATTCGGGTACCTGGGACTCTCGGGATCCCATGATGGTGGCTTACAGACGAGCTGTGTCTGATGTGGTGGGTCATTTTCATGGCTATCAGGTGGACCATATTGACCGGCGCCTCAACGAGGCAGCTGATGCCCTCTCGCGACTCGGCTCTCAGAGAAAACCGGTTCCCCCTAATGTTTTCTGGATATCTTGCATAAACCATCCGTGGTTTTACCCTCAGAGGAGGAATTGGCGATACCAGATCCCGAGTCTCAGCTCGTGGTGGCTCTCCGTGTCACTCCGGATTGGGTTCTTCCTTATCTGGCTTATCTCACTCGCGGCAAGTTACCCACCGACGAAGTTTTGGCTCGCCAGATCGTTCGGTGCAGCAAATCCATGGTCATCATTAATGGTGAGTTATATAAACGGAGCGCTTCTGGGGTGTTTCAGCGATGTGTTTCCCCCGAAGAAGGATGCGCGATCCTAAATGACATTCATTCCGGAGACTGTGGACATCACGTCGGGTCACGTTCTTTGGTATCAAAGGCTTTTCGTCATGGTTTCTTTTGGCTGACGGCTCATGCAGATGCAGAAGACATAGTTCGTCGGTGCGAGGGGTGCCAACGTTATGGGAGGCAGGCTCATGTGCCGGCTCAAGAATTAAGAATGATTCCCATTACTTGGCCTTTTGCAGTTTGGAGGCTGGACATGGTTGGTCCTTTTAAAATGTCCACCAACAAGAAGACCCACCTATTGGTGGCAGTTGATAAATTCACCAAGTGGGTTGAGGCGAAACCTGTTGGAGCTTGCGATGCGGAGACATCGGTCAAATTTTTGAAGAAGCTGATTTTCCGGTTTGGATATACGCACAGTATTATCACTGATAATGGTACTAACTTGTCCCAAGGGGCGATGCAGGATTTTTGTCGTCGAGAACATATCCGACATGATATTTCTGCAGTCGCTCGCCCGCAATCCAACAGGCAAGCAGAGCGGGCGAATCAGGAGGTCTTGCGAGGGATCAAGCCCCGACTCATGGTTCCCCTGGAAAGGACTCCAGGGTGTTGGGTTGAAGAGTTACCTTCGGTACTGTGGAGTATTTGGACCACCCCGAACCGGTCCACGGGATTCACCCCTTTCTTTTTGGTCTATGGAGCAGAGGCTGTTCTCCCTACTGACATAAGGCATGACTCTCTTAGAGTCGCCGCATATGTGGAGCAAGATAATGAGCTGGCGCGTCAAGATTCTTTGGATGCCTTGGAGGAGGCGCGTGACCTGGCTGCGGCCCGTTCGGCTATCTATCAGCAAGATCTGCGGCGTTATCATAGTCACCGGGTTAAGAGTCGGACCTTTCAGGAAGGCGACTTAGTGCTTCGTCTAATACAAGATCGAGCAGGCATGCACAAGTTGTCACCCCCTTGGGAAGGGCCGTTCGTCGTCAGCAAGAACCTCTCCAATGGCTCTTATTATTTGGTGGATCTTCGGCCTAATCGACCGACCACGGAGGCTGAGTCAACTCGCCCTTGGAATATTGCCCATTTGCGGCCTTACTACACTTGAGTTCTTAAGCTCTACACTTTGTAAGTTTTTCAGTTTCATTATGAAGTAATAAAATACTCCCTGACTTGGGGGCTTCTTCATTAAAAAGCAAATTGTGTCATCCTGTTGCGACCGTATGAGCCGACAGAATCTGCATTTAGGGTGGGTGCACGATCTTTCTGACTCGCCTCCCCCTGTCGCGACATTATGAGCCGACGAAACCCGCATTTAGGGTGGGTGCGCGAGCTTTCTGACTCGCCTCCCCCTGTCGCGACCTTATGAGCCGACGAAACCTGCATTTAGGGTGGGAGCACGAGCTTTCTGACTCGCCTCCCCCTGTCGCGACCTTATGAGCCGAAGAAACCTGCATTTAGGGTGGGTGCACGAGCTTTCTGACTCGCCTCCCCCTGTCGCGACCTTATGAGCCGACGAAACCTGCATTTAGGGTGGGTGCACGAGCTTTCTGACTCACCTCCCCCTGTCGCGACCTTATGAGCCGACGAAACCTGCATTTAGGGTGGGTGCACGAGCTTTCTGACTCGCCTCCCCCTGTCGCGACCTTATGAGCCGACGAAACCTGCATTTAGGGTGGGTGCACGAGCTTTCTGACTCGCCTCCCCCTGTCGCGACCTTATGAGCCGACGAAACCTGCATTTAGGGTGGGTGCACGAGCTTTCTGACTCGCCTCCCCCTGTCGCGACATTATGAGCCGACGAAATTACTGTTGCTATTTTTCGTCGTGGCATAGCCCTGAAAGTGTTAAGCCTTTTCTTTCTGATGCTTGTTGAAAATATCTATAGTTTGTTTGTTTTCACATATGCTATTCTCCAAGCTTAAGACAGAAGGGTGATAAGAATTGTTTCATCCATGGCAAATTAAGCGTTATAGAAGACTCCTATAAAGGCGGGTCAAGTATTTCAAATCGCCTTAAGGGCGATATAAAGGTTCTTGCAGAGGGTATCATCAAAAACAGTACTGACTTACGGAAAAAGGACCTATTACATGGCTCTCAGGCCAAAATCAAAAAAGTTTACTTGGCTGGCGCCTCGGGATCATCGTGATGTGAGCTCTGGCCGACTTTGATTTGCAAGTCGCCCAATACCCAATTGCACTTGGCCAAAGCAGCAAAGTCATCTTCATCAGTCAGAATTGATGCCAGGTCTGCTTCCAAGTCGAAAGGATTCTTGGGTCGCCAAGGAGTTAGACTGGTCGTCACGAAGGTTGGCGGGCTGACCTTCTTGTTTCTGCTATCGTAAGCCGCCTGGTATTTTGTTAAAACAAGGCTTGCGGCAAGTTGAGTTGCAGCCAACCGAGAGTCCTTGACGACTCGCTGATAGTCCTCTTCAACAAATTCGGACCCATCGTCCTTGAGCTGAGGAAATCCTGCGGCTACTTCTTCTAAGTTGATTTCTGGAGCATACGCCAAACAGCGACTCAGGGCAGTCAGAATACCTCTCCGGGCGGCTGACCGAGTTAACTCGCCAATCTGAGGGGGAAGTGTGGACAAGCAGCCAAGCACCTTCTTGATGTAAGTGATAGGTTCTTTGGCACCCATCACAGCTTTAACAGTCAAGACACTGCCTGTGTACAATTGCTCTGTCAGCGTGTAAATCGCCTTCAGCATCAACACACAGTCTTCTTGAAGGTTGGCGACTCTCGGACCTGAATCATGATGATTAGCGACTTATCGTAAGTGTTATTTTAAAACAAAAAAGAGATGAGGAGATCAAAGGTTTAAGTAAGGCTTACCAAAGACAGCTTGCGTCATGTTAGAGATATGACGCTTTAAGCCGGACAATTCCTGTTGTACAGTGGCCAGCCTAGCTTCAGCTTTCTCTGCCCTCTTCAAGGCAGCATTTTGGTCAGCCTGAGCTTCTTTCAACTCGGCCTTGAGTTTTACCAGTTCGGCCAAGGCCAATTGACATTTTTCCTCCGACTTAGCTCGGGCGTCTTGTTGACCAGCTAAATTCTTCCTTAACTCGCCCAGCGCCGATTCGGTCTGAGCAAGGTTTTCCTATTGAAAGTTTAAAATAAGGGCAAGTCTCAGAACTACTGCAAAGCAATATCCCTGACACTTGGGGGCTAATGTATAATTTTTTCAGATGAAATTATACAAAAATCAAGACCCGGCTCATCTTTTTACTAATGACCCGGCCCTTGGGGGTTACCAGTCGCGAAGTTTTTTCTAAATTTTCAAGACCCGACTCATCTTTTTACTGATGACCCGGCCCTTGGGGGTTACTGGTCGCGAAGTTTTTTTTTAATTTTTCAAGACCCGGCTCATCTTTTTACTGATGACCCGGCCCTTGGGGGTTAATGGGAATAATATAGTATAACAAAATTTACCTCATGTTTGTTGTTTAACATCCGCAGCAGGTTTTTCTCCATCTCATAGCTCGCCTCCAGGCGACTTGCAAAGCCAGAGCAGAGTTCCTTAAACTCCAAATTTGCATAGTCGGAAAGTTTCGCCTTGGAGAGCCCAGACTCGGGAATGGCTTGGGAGGAGGATGCTACATGTTTGGACAACACTGTCGCCGTCGGCTTAGAAAAGCCAGAGCCAGTAATAACTACAGCATCTGGGTCTTTTGTTGTCGTCAATGGGCTCGGCGGCTTAGGGGCATCCATTGTTTCCTTCGGCGACTTAGGAAGATCCACTTGAATCACAGGCTCAGTCTGATCCGGATTGTCTTGAGTCGGAGTTGATTCTTTCACGGGTTCTGAAGTTGCATCAGGAGTTGATCCACTGGTTTTCCTCTTCTTGGCTTGTGCCCTTAAAAAAGGGAATAAGCATGTTAAGGAATTGAAAAGCTCGTTATTCTCAAAAGTCAAGGCAAGGTTATCAAAAGACTTACCCCGGAACTCGAATCATTGGTGGAAGTGTTGACATCACTGAGTCGCCGGAAGTGGGAGGAGAGTTCTGCAAGAATTATACATCAATAATATAGGCGGGTTACAAGCGTGATCCAAAGAGACATGAAGAATGGTTACTCATAAGAGTACCTCGCTTGGTTTTCTTTTGTTCGTTGCTGGTAAGCCAGATACCAGATCGCCGGAGTGACTTCGTGTTTTCCGGTTTGAGGCATGCTGTGCTTTCTTCAGTAGGAAATTTGGATCCAAATAAGTATTTGGATGTGAGAAGGGAACTTCCCACAAATTCGCCTGGCCGGCTTAGGTGGAGAAGGAGATGAATCGGAGGAAACAAAAATTACCTCAACAGAGTCCTCTTGGCTTCCGTTATCTTCATTCTATTTCAAGGAAAGGGAGAGATATAAATACAAAGGCTAACAATAATAGGTGGCGAGTGAAAACAGGACGAATTTTTACCTCCGAAAGTGCATCGCCGACTTGAGATTCGTCAACTTCGGATGGTTCAGCTGCACCAGATTTGCCCTTACCCTTGGTTTTCTTTGAGGGCGGCTTGACATTTTTCATGGCTTCCTTTTTGGGCTTCCTGGACCAGAACTTATCGCCTTTCTGAAATGGCATATATTACGAAACCACAATACAAATGAAGCATAAAGAATAAGGACCAAAGGTGGGTTAGGTTTGTTTACCTTGGGCGCCGGGTTAATTTTGCAGAAAGGCTTAAGGCCGATTTGGCCGCATTTTCCCGCAGGCTCGCCAGTCAGCTTTTTGATAATGGTAACAATATCCTTTTCCGTTAAAGCTGTGCGGAAATAGCATTGAGGATGATCCAGGGTGCCATCAAATTTACACATCAGACCATCCCGGCGGCTCAGAGGGAGGATACGCCATTCAACCCAACAGCAGATTAGGTCGACCCCGGTAAGGCCGTTGTTCGTCAGAGATCTTAATTCAGATAGTATTGGGATAAATTCCGATTCCTCCTCCTCGGTAAGCTTGTCTGGAAGCTTGAAGTTGGTTGGAAGGCGAGTTGGCCTGTAACCCAGAAGCTTGTTCTCGCCAGCAGGAGACGTCTCTTGACAGTAAAACCAAGACTCGCCCCAGCCTTTGGGATGGCTAGGCATGGTGAGTGAGGGGAATGGGCTATCCCTGCGCCGCTGGACATTGACGCCACCACGTTCCAAGCTAGGGCCGTTGTGGAATTCCGTTTGGCGATTCAGATGAAAGAAATGCAAGAATAAAGGGACAGAAGGCTCGATTCGCAGATAAGCCTCAAAGAGAACTTGGAATTGGCACAAATTACTTATGGAATTGGGTCCCAGATCCTGGAGACGGATGTTCATGAAAGTCAAGGCGTCCCTAAGAAACTTTGATCCGGGCGGCTTAAAACCTCGCTCCAGGTGTTCAACAAAAACGATTACTTCCCCTTCTTTGGGGTTAGGGAGATCTTCTCCGAACCCGGTGCGCCAGCCAATAACATCCTGAGGATCCAAGCTGCCCGTTTTCACATAATCGGCTAATATGGAGTCATCGACCTTTGTAGGAAGCCAGTCACTTTTGAAGAAGGCGACCATGCTACAAATAAGTAAAGTACGATATTACAAACCTTGGACACCTACTGTATGGGATGAAATCAGTTCATTTAACCCGCCGAGTAATTTGATTAAGGAAGACTTTGACCCGCCAGATCAAAGGGCCGAGTTGGGTCACTATGGCGACTTATGGAGGTGTGGCTATTCCCAAGAGCTACGTTCTGAATATGGTAAAGGCGCTTCACTTAAAGTACCAGGAGATGAAGACTATAAACAACTTTTTGCAAACAGTAAATAAGGAATGGATCTACCAGACAGATGAGAAAACCTAAAGAAAATGACTGGTCGCGACAGTTTATTATCAGATGATGCCCTTCGCTTGGTGAAAACATTATTTTCAAAGATTCACGAGTACAGCGGATAAGTAGAAGTATTCAGAACATTAGCTATCCTACCAACACTCGTGCTAATCGATTCAGAGCAGATGTCGTCTATATGCAAGGAGCTTCAAGAATACGGCAATGGCGGAAGTTCAAGCGGAGAGTAAATCTACTCCTAAAGATAGGTGGAAGCCTAACCTGATGCTGTCAGGTGAGAGAAGCCGACGGTGATGGGGTTTGCTGGAGAAGCACGGGCGTCCCGTCGAGCGAAGAGGTTTCCGACGGCGGCGAAGTTCGTGGTGAATGGCGAGGTGACCGACGGCGATGCAGTCGACGATGACGATGGCGGATGTGTTGGTTGCGGCACGAGAATGGACGACGGCAAAAGCCCACAGGCAGCACCGAAGCTCCTCGCGTGAAGGCCGAAAGCTCGGTCGGCGACGGATTCCTCGCGGCGATGCGGTTTTCTCGCTGCGCCGGTGGGGAGGAAGGTGACATGACTGGTAGGTGGGAAGCGCCAGTTCTGTCCCCCCCCCCCCACCCCGGGCCTATTTATCAAGGCGGGTGCTGGAATCGAGGCGCCATGAGCGGGAACCGCCGGGAGATAAAAGATTCGCTATAAATGTGCGCCGAAAATTTCGGGATAACAATGCCCTAAAGATTCGTTGGAGTTGTGGCGGTCTTCCCGAAAAAAGAGGAATAAGAAAAGGCCAGTTAGTAATGATCTGGCGACTTAAGGGATTGTCAGTGCCCAAAGGCGATGGCGGGTGTGCAATTTTTTGACAGATGAAGAAAAGTAGGGAATGAATCGCCTTCAATGAAGCAGAGGTATTGGCATGAAGAAGAAAGGTTCAAGTCAATTTGGGGCCTAATGTTGGGGATGTAACCAGTGGATGACTCGCCCTAGTTGGGTCGGGTTATCCATTGGGCGATCCATATAAATGTTTAGTTGGGCCTCGTTTGGGCCGAATCAGGGTCGTACGACGAGTATGGCTCTTGGCGGGTCTCCCAGCTTTGGAAGATGGCGATTTAGAGACCGCAATGTTCACGAGTTGTAGAAAGGAAGGAATCCTTGTAAACCCTAGGGAATCGACCTATATATAAAGGCGAAGTCCCAGGGGACAGGGGGAGGTTAGAAATCATCGAGTGCTAGGTTTAGGCGAGTTACGCCTTCCTTGTAATTGAATCCATATCAATACACACAAAAGCAGGACGTAGGCTATTACCTCCTCTCGAGGGGCCGAACCTGGGTAAATCGTCGTGTCTCTCCCGCTTAACCCCTTTGAGTCGCCACCAAGGTGCGATGGCTCCAGTATCAAGTCCTTTTACAAGGACACCTGCCGTGAAAAAACCACGACAATGCCCGAACCGCTCATGTGATGACAAGGGGCAATCAGTATCTTGCATGATAGGCGTGTTATGCTCGATATGTGTTTATTCACTATCAGTCATGAGAAAGGGGCCGGTAATTGGAATGCCCAGTTCCATGCTCAAATCGAAAGATAATTGCAAACAAAACTCCCCTGGATTGTTGTTGGTATGGACGCACCCGAGTATTCGTCTAGCCGTGGAGTGTGATTGATCGGTGGTGGGGAGTCAAAACTTTACTTTTCTGTTTGGGAACCGCCTATAGTATGTGTAGCATGGAAGACGGTGAAAACTCTTGGTCATCGCGTTGACAATGAAAGCATGCCACCCAAAATTATTCTTCTCTCTTTTAAAAGCTTGAGCTCTGGCACCTCTGCAAATCAATGCTTCCCTCTCCGAAGGGCCTATCTATTTATGTTTCTGTTGAGTTATCCTCTTCTTATAAAAGCACCAATTAGAGAGCACCTTCGTCATTTTTATGCTTTGTTATTAATTGATATTGATTATGAATGTGACTGGATCTTCTTTCCCATGAATTACAATGTTCAGTGAACCCTTGGTCTTTGAAGGTGCTCTGCATTTATGTTTTGCGGTCTCAGAAAGAGCTAGCGAGATACCATCTGTTCATATTGCTTCATGATTGTTTTGATTGAACTGTTGACGTTTGAAACTTATTATTATTGCTCGCTAGTTGATTATGCCATTGATGTGAGTTCCTCTTGAGACCTAAATGTCATTGCTTATGTGGTTAGCTTATGATCTTGCTGAAAATCTGAATACGAGTTAGACATAGTTACAACAAAAAGATCAAACAGAGTTCGTAAAAGTTTTTCTTTTCTTTCTTTCAGTTTGTCAACTGAATTGCTTAAGGACAAGAAAGGCTTTAAGCTTGGGGAGTTGATACGTCTCCATCGTATCTACTTTTCCAAACTCTTTTGCCCTTGTTTTCGACTCTAATTTGCATGATTTGAATGCAACTAACCTGGACTAACATTGTTTTCAGCAGAATTGCCATGGTGTTGTTTTTGCACAGAAATAAAAGTTCTCAAAATGACTTGGAAACTTACGAGGATTTTTTGTGGAATATATAAAAAAAATACTGGTGCAAGAATCAACCAGAGGAGTGGAGCGAGGATCCCGGAAGCCCACCAGGCGCGGGCCCCCCCTGGCCGCACCTAGCACGCTTGTGTGGCCCTCAGGGCTCCGCCGCCTCCAACTCCAGCTCTATTTAGTCCCTTTCGTCCGGAAAAAAATCAAGGAGAAGAGTTCATCGCGTTTTACGATACGGAGGCGCTGCCACCACCTGTTCTTCCTTTGGAGGGCAGACCTGGAGTCCGTTCTGGGCTCCGGAGAGGCGAGATCGTCGCCATCGTCATCACCAATCTCCCCATGTTATAACTGTTGCATGATGAATGTCATCCGGCATAATTATCCATCACCGATCCAATGCCTACGATTTTTTCCTACTGGTCCTTGCTAAGTTACTTTGCTGCTATTGTTGTCGCTGCTGCTACTGTTACTCTGTCGCTACTACTGTCACTGCTGCTACTGTTACCGCTACTGTTGTTACTGCTGCTACTATTATCGTTGCTACTATTGCTATCACACTACTTTTCTACTGATACTTTGCTGCAGATACTAAGTCCTTCAGGTGTGGTTGAATTGACAACTCAACTGCTAATACTCGAGAGTATTCTTTGGCTTCCCCTTGTGTCGAATCAACAAATTTGAGTTGAATACTCTACCCTCGAAAACTGTTGCGATCCCCTATACTTGTGGGTTATCAATGCCTACATTACATTGACGAACTGGAGCTAGTGACATATCTCCCCATTTATAACTGTTACATGATGAATGCCATCCGACATAATTACCCATCACCGATCCAATGCCTACGAGTCTTTTCCTGCTGTCACTTCTGCTACTGTTACCGCTATTGTTGTCACTACTATTACTGTTACCGCTGCTACTGTTACTATCACACTACTTTGCTACTGAAACTTTGCTGCAGATACTAAGTCTTTCAGGTATGGTTGAATTTACAACTCAACTGCTAATACTCGAGAATATTCTTCGGCTTCCCCTTGTCTCGAACCAACAAATTTGGGCTGAATACTCTACCCTCGAAAATGGTTGCGATCCCCTATACTTGTGGGTTATCACTCCTCTATTTGATGGCCCGTGGAGATGCTTCTTTCTGGCCTAGCACAGTTACGGACATATTTCTTTAAAATTCCCATGAACCTTTCAAAGGGGAACATATTGTGTAGAAATAGAAGGCCCATAATGCCAATCTCGTCGACTAGACGAACTAGGACGTGTGTCATGATATTGAAGAAGGATGGTGCTAACACCAGCTCGATACTGACAAGACATTGCACCAAATCACTCTTTATCCTTGGCATGATTTCTACATCGATTACCTTCTAAGAGAATGCATTAAGGAATGCACATAGCTTCACAATGGCTAATCGGACATTTTCTGGTAGAAGCCCCCACAATGTAACCGGAAGCAGTTGCGCCATAATCACGTGGCAGTCATGAGACTATAGGTTCTGGAACTTTTTCTCTGCCATATTTATTATCCCCTTTATATTGGATGAGAAGACAGACGGGACCTTCATACTGAGAAGGCATTTAAAGAAGATTTCCTTCTCTACTTTGGTAAGAGCATAGCTGGCAGGACCTTCGTACTGCTTTGAATGCATGGCGTCTTTTTCATCACACGTTGTTGGTCCTCCCATGCCTCCGGTGTATCTTTTGTCTTCCTATACACGCCCAAGAAGCCTAGCAGGTTCACGCAAACATTCTTTGTCACGTGCATTACATCGATTGCAGAGCAGACCTCTAGGTCTTTCCAATAGGGTAGGTCCCAAAATATAGATTTCTTCTTCCACATGGGTGTGCATCCCTCAGCGTCCTTCGGAACAGATTGTCCGCCAGGACCCTTTCCAATGATTACTTGTAAATCATTGACCATATCAAGTATGTGATCACCAGTACGAAGGGCGGGCTTCTTTCGGTGATCTACCTCACTTTTAAAATGCTTGCCTTTCTTTCGACATTGATGGTTGGTCAAAAGAAATTGGTGATGTCCCGGGTACACATTCTTCCTGCATTTGTCCAAATATATACTTTTGGTGTCATCTAAATAGTGCGTGCAAGCATGGTATCCCTTGTTTGTATGTCATGAAAGGCTACTGAGAGTAGGCCAATCATTGATGGTTACAAATAGCAACACATGTAGGTCAAATTCCTCATGTTTGTGCTCATCCCACACACATACACCTTTTCCATTCCACAACTGTAAAAGTTCTTCAACTAATGGCCTTAGGTACACATCGATGTCGTTGCTGGGTTGCTTAGGGCCTTGGATGAGCACTGGCATCATAATGAACTTCCGCTTCATGCACAACCAAGGAGGAAGGTTATAGATACATAGAGTCACAGGCCAGGTGCTACGATTGCTGCTCTGCTCCCCAAAGGTATTAATGCCATCTGCACTTAAACCAAACCATACGTTCCTTACATCACCTACAGAGTCCACCCACCTTCTCTCGATTCTTATCCACTGCAACCCATCAATGGGTGCTCTCAACTTCCCATGTTTCTTACGGTCTGCCTTGTGCCATCGCATCAACTTGGGATATTATTTGTTTCTGGACAAATGTTTCAACCGTGGTATTATAGAAGCATACAACATCACCTTTGCAAGAACCCTCTTCCTTAGGCGCTCTCCCTCAACATCACCAGGGTCATCTCGTCTGATCTTATACCGCAATGCACCATATACCAGGCATGCGTTCAAATCCTCGTACTCACAGCGGTAGAGGATGCAGTCATTAGGGCATGCATGCATCTTCTGCACCTCCAATCCTAGAGGGTAGAGAACCTTCTTTGCTTCATACGTACTATGAGGCAATTCATTATCCTTCGGAAGCTTCGTCTTCATTATTTTTAGTAGCTTCCCAAATCCCTTATCAGATAAACCATTCTCTTACTTCCATTGCAACAATTCCAGTGTGGTACCGAGCTTTGTGTTGTCATCTTCGCAATTTAGGTACAACCCTTTTTTGTGATCCTCTAACATGTGCTCGAACTTCAACTTCTCCATTTCACTTTCGCATTCTCTCTGTGCATCGACAATGACACGACAAAGATCATCATCGTGAACATCGTCTGGTGCCTCTTGATCTTCAGCTTCCCCCATTGCAGTATCACCATATTCAGGGAACATAGGATCCAGATAGTTGTCATCATCCTATTCTTCTTCATTCTCTTCCATCATAACCCCTGTTTCTCCATGCTTGGTCCAAACATAATACTGGGGCATGAAACCCTTCTCAAGCAGGTGGACATGAAGGGTTTTCGCGGAAGAGTAATCCTTCGTATTCTCAAAGTTAACACATGGACAGTATGTAAAACCATTCTAATTGGCTGCCTCGGCCACACCGAGAAAATTATGCAGGCCCGTAATGTACTCCGAAGTGCGTCAATCACCGTAAATCCATTGGCGGTTCATCTATATTATGAAATTAAGTATATCAAAAACCATTGCAGAAGATCATGAATAGAGAAATGACCAAATTAATAAAACCTCATCATCACATTAAAACCAAAGTACATTAGTGATCAAATGTTATGACTGCAAAAGAATACATAAAATTAATATATAGTTCTCGTAAAACAACATACAACTATGTAGACCACTTAAATGCAACAAGAAATGTGATAAAATCGCAAATAAGGTAACAATTGACCCAACAACATAATGATACCAAGCCTCTTTATCAATGTCATATTTTCTATTATTCCTAATCTTCAAGTGCATTGCATCCATCTTCAAGCGCATTGCATCCATCTTCAACCGCATTGCATCCATCTTCAACCGCATTGCATCCATCTTGATCTTGTGATCATCGACGACATCGCCAACATGCAACTCCAATTCCATATTCTTCTCCTCAATTATTTTCAATTTTTTCTTCAAGTAATTGTTTTCTTTTTCAACTAAATTTAACCCCTCGACAAGAGGGTCGGTTGGAATTTCTGGTTCACATACATCCTAGATAAAAACATCCATGTCACTTTGGTAAGCATAATTGTCATAAACACTACATGAAACAAATAGTTATAAAAGAAAATATACCACGTCCGAATCACAGGCCGAACTAGGGCTCACGTGGGCGGATACCAAAACCATCGCACTATATAATAAGAAACAATAATAAAAGTAAGAAATTTATACAAGTATCTATCTAAATCATACAAGTAAGAATTTTTTTTCTCTTAGAAATAAGATAATAATAAGAAGCTCACCAGAGTGGTGCCGGTGACGAGATCGGCGCGGGCGATCAACGACAGTGAGGACGGGGTCGGGGCCGCACCTTACACATGTGCAAACTCTAATAAGTTAATTTGAGCTCAAATTGTGCATCGAAATCAAAAGAACTCCCACATACACCCCTACACTAAAATCCACAAACCGCTCTACTTCTAGAGCATTTGAAATGAGCTAAACTAGCAGTGAGAGATGAAATGATGAAGTAGCTAACCTTTTAGAACACTTGTGTAGTTGGTGCACGCCAAACCTAACAAATCTTGATAAAAATGGAACTTGGAGGTCGAGCTTGGAGAGGATAAAGCTCAAGTGTGGCTCGGGCATTTCATCGAACACCTCATGTGCATAGGAAGGCAGAACAGAGCAGCACACACACCTCCTACCTTCTACGGTAAAAAATAGAGGAGAGGGTGGGCAGGGGAGAGTATATATAGGCATCTCTTTGGTCCCGGTTGGTGGCTAGAAACGGCACAGAAGACTAAACCTTAGTCCCGGTTCCAGCCACCAACCAGGAATAAGGTGTTGCAGTAGGAGCAAGGACCATTGGTCCCGGTTCGTGTCTCAAACCAGGACCAAAGGGGTCAGGCGAACCTGGACCCTGGCCCGGCCGGCGCCCTCGCCTCACGAACCGGGACTAATGCACCCATTGGTCCCAGTTTGTAACAGAACCGGGATTAAAGCCCTTTCATCGCCTGGACCAAAGCCTTGTTTTCTACTAGCGAAGGAACCTCAAATGGCTTCAAGCTTCAAGACTTCACATTTTGCATTCTGTGAGATATCACATTTGAGTCCATACCAAGGCCAATACTATTAAAAGGGGATGAGGTATCCATGATGATCTGGTTTCTCAAATGCTTAGAGTTAGCCAAAAATACTCATGAATTTCCCCACAAAAATATTCTGTCTAAACTCTATCACTCAAATTTGGTGCCATAACCTATTCCAAATTGGCCCTAATGATTTTCACCATAAACAGATCCAGAGCCAACCCTACCTTCTTGGTGACACCAAGTTTGATTCCGGTGCAACCGAAAAACAGTGACCAACTCCCTGGTATCCATTTGCTAAAGATTGGAATCTCTGAGTTTTACGAATTGGTGCCACCAAGTCTGTGTAACTGCCTAGGCTAGCAAAATCATACTCACCGAGAGTTATATATCGGTCTCATCGAAATGCCAAATGTTTCCACATTTTGCACTAGTCGGTGCAACTCAGTTTTTGCTTCGGTTTCACCGAGTTGAGCACTAATGTTGTAACAATTGGATTTTTGGTGACACCTATATATACCCCTCCAAATCCCTTTCATTCGTAGACAGAGCACGGAGAACATGCCAACACTTGCCCCATATATTTTCTAAGAGAGAACCACCTACTCATGTGTTGAGATCAAGATATTCCACTCCAACCTTATGAACCTTGATTTCTAGCATCCCCAAGTTGCTTTCCACCCAATCAATTTCCTCAACCAAGCGAAATCTGTGAGAGAGTGATTGAGTGTTTAGGAGACTATCTTTTGAGACACAAGAGCAAGGACTTCACCATCCATACCACATCTATTACCTTTTGTGGAGTAGTGTCTCCTAGATTGGTTAGGTGTTGCTTGGGAGCCTCCAACTTCATGTGGAGTTGAACTAAGAAGTTTTTAAGGGCAAGAAGATCGCCTACTTCATGAAGATCTACCCTGAGTGAGGCTAGTCCTTCGTGGACGTAAGTCATGGTGGAATAGACAAGGTTGCTTCTTTGTGGACCACTTGTGGGTGGAGCCCTCCATGGATTCTCACGACCGTTACCCTTCGTGGAGTCTCCATCAGCATGGACGTATGATAACACCACCTATCGGAACCACGGGAAAATCTCTGTGTCCCCATTGCATTTGATCTTCCTATCCCTTCCCTCTACATACATGTGTATGTATTTACTTTGTGCTGCTATACTCTTAGACTTGCATGTGTAGGGTGAGCTTGACTTAGTATAATTGCTAAAACTTGGCAACTATTAAAATTTGGAAAAGGCTAAGTTTTTATTTGGTGAAGTAGTCTAATGACCCCCTATAGACATATTCCGGATCCTACAAGTGGTATTAGATCTTTGGTTCCATCACATTGGTTTCACAACCTAGGAGAGTATGACGTCTAGTGAGGGAAATTATCATCGTAGAGGTCCTTCGTTTTATGGTACAAACTTTGCTAGTTGGAAGCATAAAATGAAAATGCATATTCTTCGTCATAACCCTGCCGTTTGGGCTATTGTTTGTGTTGGATTGCAAGGTGAATTCTTTGGTGATGAAAAGGAACTAGATCATGAAGCTTTTGCGGAAGAATTGAAGATGTTGCAATATAACGCTCAAGCATGCGACATTCTATTCAACTACCTATGCCTCGAAGAGTTCAACAAGATTAGTGGTCTTGAGAATGCAAAGAAAATTTGGGATACTTTGGTTGATATGCACAAAGGTATCGAATCCATTAGGGAATCTAAGTTGGATGTGCTACAAAGTCAACTTGACAAGTTCAAGATGTAGGATGGTGTAGGAGTCACTGAAATGTACTCTACGCTCGCTCTCATGAGAAATGAGATCGCCGGCTTCGGAAGCGAAGAGATGACCGACAAGAAGATCCTTAGAGCCTTGGATGGAAAGTATGACACCATGTGCACATTGATCCAAATGATGCCAAACTACAAAGATCTCAAGCCTACGGAAGTCATTGGAGGGATTGTTGCTCATGAAATGTCACTCAAGGACAAAGAAGAGCTTCACAACAAATAAAGTGGTGCATACACAGCTTCAAGCGACATCCACACTACCTCAAGTGACAACCTTGTTACCAATGAAGAGATAAGACTCATGGTAAATAAATTCAACAAGTTCTACAAGAATATAGGCAAAGAGAGAAGCTCCAATTAAAGATATGAAGAGAAGTGTTCATCTAGTCATGAACGAAATTGTTACAATTGTGGAAGGCCCGAACAGTTTTCCAATGAGTGGTCAACCCCCTCCAAGAGAAGAGGAGAATCACCTAGAATAATAAGCTCAAGAGATGAGTCACCTTGTAGAGACAGAAGCAATAGAGAAGATCATTATGAATGAAGACCCTCCCGAAGAAGCAAGGGCTCGAAGAAGAAGGACAAGTACACCAAGAGATACTCCAGAAGAAGACATCAAGCTCATGTTGGTGAATGGGTTTCCGGCTCCGAATCCGACAACCAATCCGAGAGAAGATACCACTCCAACTCTGACCATAGTCAAAGTGAAGGTTTTCTCGGACTAGGATTTGTATCCTCCAATTCCTATGCCATATTTTATTCGCCAAATGAAAGAAGTGGAAGTTGCTTCATGGCTAAAGGCCCCAAGGTATCACACCCTGAATACTTTGACTTTAATAGTGATGAGGATGACTTACTAGTAGATGATGACTTGCTATTTGATAAAACTAGTGATGTTAGTCAAAATGAACTTGATAATAATCATACTAGTCAAGATAAGCCGTGTGATGATAGGAAGGAGATTGAACGTCTAAATAAGGAATTAAACACTCTTAAGTTAGCTCATGAATCTACTCAAGAAGATCATAGAGAGCCTCTAAAAACTCATGAGAAGTTATGCTTCAACAAGATAAATTTAGAGAAAGAACATGAGTTTCTTAAAGCTATCAATGATGATCTTCGGAAGAAGATTTCTTCTTATCTAGCCAAATGATTACTCTTGTCTACTTTTGTTCCACAAGTTAAATCTAAGCAAACTAGTAAAAAAGGCAAGAATGGTTCTTATTCTAGTAGAAACAATAAAAATGCTAAATCAAATGATGTTGATTCTAGTAGTTCTATTTATTCCAATAATGATATTCTTAGCCAAGTTACACTTGAGCAAGAAAACTATATATTGAAGGGGATTTTAAAGAAAAGTACCTACAATAGTATTTTCAGAAGTAAGCAATTTTAGGAGATTGTACGCAAGCAAGGATGGCACCAGAAGAACCAAGGCATTGGCTATTTCAATGCAAATGGAGTTGAACAATAAGAAAGTCAATACTCCAACATGAAGTTTCTTACCCAAAAGGAGAAGTATGATCCTACTCTCCTCAAGGGAGCAAATGCTCAAGATGA
The DNA here is from genome assembly GCF_904849725.1 of Hordeum vulgare subsp. vulgare. NCBI lineage: Eukaryota > Viridiplantae > Streptophyta > Magnoliopsida > Poales > Poaceae > Hordeum > Hordeum vulgare. The sequence goes on along the minus strand of NC_058524.1, from coordinate 549,319,198 downwards.
CCTTCCAACACAAGACCACAAGCTCAAGGGCAAGGACAAGCTTCAAGAGGACATTGACTCATATGAAGAAGAATCCCAAGCCATAGTCATGTGGGTTCCCAAGGCCACCACTAGCTCTAATTCATCATGTGCTAAATGAAATCCAAGGATCCCCGTCAAGTTGATGTGGGTCCACAAGAAAAAAACTAGATAAGTTCTTGAGGGGTGAATCTGCGAACAAAATTCACTCACATTCATCATTGGCAAGAACTAATTGCAATCAACTTTAATCTTATGCAATAGTTCAAGGAGTCACACATTCCCTCATAGGTAAGCAAGGAGAAAGGTTATTAATGTATCAATGGACATCATCTTACATGTGTTTCACTCCATGCCCATAGATATCATTGTATTTGTTCCTTGTGTGGGATAAGCCATGTAGGTGAGAATTGAGAAGAGTACACAACAACAAGGATAGCTCCCAACTCAAGATGGTATTCATCATCTAAGAGCATCCACTACTACAGCACCTACACGAAGTCTTCAACGACAAACCCAAGGTTACTTTATCCCTCTTAGGGGGCATGTCACATCAAGGGGGGGCTTTACTCTAAGACTTGAGTCAAAGCATCTCACAAGATGTGAACACATTATAAGCTTTATGTAACAGTGGCAACCCCACTTGTTCTTAAATCATGAGTATGACCTATGATCAAGTAACCTTACTTGGCTCCTAAGCCAATATACTCATATATAGATGACTACCTCATCACCAACGTGCTTGATAGATACTAGAGTGGTTTTGTATGTTTGCCATGTTTTATTTGACATCTTATTGTGTAAGCATGTTGGTATGCATATTTTTACTCATCCGAGTACCTCCAATTGTTGTTCTATTGGCTTTTAATTTTTTGGCCAATTGGACATACAAAAATGCCTAAGTAACCCTTCTAGCCATCTATGCTTCCTCGTCTCAAATTCTGTTCATGCTTCATAAATTTTTTTGAGCAAGCACTTCTCAGACTCTTTGTGTGAGGAGCACTCGGTGCTACCTTCTCGACAAACGGCTGACTTCCAAAGCATCCCATGTGCCACTCGACGTAATCAACTCTGAAAACTCGGTTCCATCGAAGCACTAGGGTTGATCTGGTCTTAATTCTTGGTACCACCGATTTCGAACTCTCGGCATCACCGAGTTGTTCTGTCTAGCAATTATGCATCTCGGTAGAACTGAAACTTGTGGCTCGATATCACCGATGGCAGGTGGGTATATATAGCTATGTTGGTCCATACTTTGAAATTCATCCTCAAACGAAAGACCCCACACCCCACTTCTACTGTCGCTTGAGTCCACGGACAATCTACTTTGCTTCACGTGCACCTGCACCATAGGAGTCTCCCGCCGTCAACGGGAATCCTCTCCATCGTTGCCGCCTTAGAGGAGATTTTGCGAAGCTAGGGTAAGTCTCCAACCCCTCCTGTGCTCCATGTCTGATTCATGTGCATTAGTAAGTACTTGATATCTTGCCATGATTTGAAATACTTCCATCCTCGAAGAAACTCCGTAGAATGGATGAAATGAGAAGATTTAGGTTTAGGTTTCCGCCATATGTGATTTGGCGTCACCGAGTCGAAACACATCAATATCACCGATGTGGGTTACCCAAAGCACAAAGGATTTCTCGATGAAACCAAAAGTTCCTATCACCGATTTGGAGTTTTAGGGTTTCCAAGAGAAGCTTGGATGAGACTGAGTCATGTTTTGGTTAAACCAAGAACGATGTACAATTTTTTGTTGATGAAGTTGTTTGTCTCGGAGACTCTGAAATTTAAAACTTGGTGGAACCGAAACCCATACTGTGGAAATCTGAAACTAAGTTTTTGAGTTCATATTTTGCAAAAATATGTGTTTTTGGTGATGCTCATCTTGTCCACTCCTCTATATCTATTCACATGGCCAGTTCTTAGCCATGCCAAATTTAGAGGACAGTCAGAATGCTTTCAGAGAACCAAGTATAGATCTTAATGCTAGCACTAGTCTAGAAGCTAGGTCTTCAGACCCTGGCACCCCTAGTTCACATGACTTGCCCAAGGCCACGAGGAATATGAACTCAAATGAATAGGATGCAGACTTTGTTCCAGATGAAGATACATCCCAGAAACAGTCTGAATGGAAAGATATGGCAGCAACAAAAAACTTCCAGAGTCTGTTGCAGCTAAGAGAGGGTTGTCTCTATTTTTAGAGCAACCAAGTGGAACTAGGAGGATTAAGGTCTTGGCTACGAAGCCAGGGCAGAAAAGGCAAAGAACGAGATTTTTCAAAGGTGTTGCGCACCCTTCCACTCCATAATATCCTGATGAGAAGGAGGGGGAGAAAAGGAGGCCCCAGCTGCTAACCCTCCTCCTTCCAAGCAAAGGAAGCTAATGAAGGATGTTGTTCCCAGCAAGCCATCTTCTAAGGAAAATCCCTCAGCTCCCAAGGCCAAGCCTACAACAACCACGCCAGCTGCCTCCAAGCCTAAGAGGACAATCAGAGACATCCCTACTGCTGAGAAGAACAAGAGTTTAACTTCTAGAGATGCTATGGCAGATGATGAAGAGATTGCTATTTTGAGGAAGCTTGGGCCTCACTTGCCTAATGATAACCATCAAGTGGGAGAGAACATGAATGAGAGAAAGGACCAGGATCTCAGAAGATGGACAGCAGATGATCCATATGCCGTGAGGAGAAGGACTGTTGTGGATGTGAGATTTTAGACCAAGGAACAACGAGACTTTTATGAGGTTGTGCTGCTTGATAAGAGCCTGGTTGTGAATGACATGAGATATGTTGATTGGAAGTTCATCAAGAAGAATGAAGACTACTTCCCTCATGTGCAACAAAACTTCAGGATGATGGACATTGAAGATTTTTTTTGGGAGAGGTATGATTCACTGGAATGATGAGATGATCATGCAATTTTATTCCACATCTCATTTATGTCCTGATGGGAAGGTTGTATGGATGACTGAGGGCACCAGATACCAGTCGTTATTTGATGAGTGGGCTACCATATTAGGAGCCCCAAAGGTACAAGATGGTGATCTTGATGTGTATGCTGAGGCCAAGATGAACCACAACTCCATGGAAAATATGTATAACCCCATCCCCAATCCATACATGAAGACACCTAAGCTTCGTTCACTCTACTTCTTGCAAGCAGGTCTACAAACCTCCAATACCATTCTGAGGCACACGTTGATGCCCAAATCAGGTGATGATAAGATGAACAGATGGTATTCCATCAACATGCTGCATCATGTAGACAACCACACCAGGATCAGGGTGATGGATTTGATTGTAGAGACAATTAAGAGAACAACTCCTGGCCAGAAGAGGTCGTGTGGATATGCTCCTTACATCGAGATGCTCATCAATTCCAAGGTTGGGAAGAGCATATATCTACTTGATCGGCCACACCTGCCCCTCCAGACAGACTTTGAGGACAATGTCGTGGTGATGGAGCCATCTCATCCCACTTCCTCCATTGCAAAACAAGATGTTGAGGGTGAGGCCCAGACAGAGGCAGCTAGAGCCACTACTGCTCAAGTGCTCAAGACCAAAAGTGATCAAATGTCCTATCTCATTAGCACTATTTAGGGTATGGAAAAGAGCATCAACGAGCTTCGATAGGATTGTGGAGACTAAGTTTAATGACCTTGATGTCAAGGTGATTGAGCTCACCACCACGGTCAAGCAGTTGAAGCAGGAGGTAGATGCAGTGCCTGCACCCAGCTCATATGATGACGACGAGAGGTCCACACTACCATTCCAGACCCAGTTCATGACTCGGGCTCGATCTACTGATGTGCCTATTCAGGACCCCGAGACCCTCAATGTCTACACTTGCTGCTACTATCGTGCCTCTATCACCACCTCTAGTGTCAACTCAACCAACCCACAGGACTTCTGCTAAAGCATTTGCATATGCTCTCTTATCGACTCCTTCCATGACTATCGACGCATCTTCATCACCCCATGAAGGAGACCATGCCCATAGCGACGCTTATCTCTATACCTTCAAGCTTCCTCGTAACTTCTTGCCAAAGGGGGCTAAGTGTTATAGGTCATAGGGCTTCCAGAGAGAGTGTTGCATTTTGGTTGCTCTTCTCATTGTAAAACATTTGGCCTATATTTTGTTGGTCTTGAACTTCATGGTGTTTGATAATATGCTTTATGACTGTTGATACTATTTCCAATATCATTGTGATGTTTATGTGATAATAATTCACTCATTTGTGGTGTTATGTGCATTGTAATCCATTCATATATTTTATGCACACCACCAAGTTGTATGTGACATAGAAGAGTATCCCATGAACCTAATCGATTGTACATTTGCATTCAATTTTTTTCAAAATAATGCAAAATTTTAGGGGGAGCTCTTGCTTATCACATACTTCTCAAAGCAACGATTCTATTCGTTGATTATATTATATGTCGAAGCATTGATGTGTATGTTGTCGTCAATTATCAAAAAAGGGGAGATTGAAAGCACAACTTCTCCCTAGGTGGTTTTGGAAATTAATAACAACATATATTTCATTGAACTAATTATTCTACCAAGTATATTTTAGGAAAATTTCAATGAATGGATTGGCAAAGGATTGTGAGGAGATCCCCTAGATGCAAGGAACATCAAATGGCTTCAAGCTTCAAGAGTATATATTTTGCATTTTGTGAGAAATCACATTTGAGTCCATAGGAAAGCCAATACTATTAAAAGGGGATGAGTTATCCATGATGATCTGGTTGCTCAAGTGCTTAGAGTTAGCCACCAAAAATACTCATGAATTCTCCAACAAAAATATTCTGTCTAAACCCTATCACCCAAATTCGGTGCCACCAACTATTCCAAATCGGCCCTACCGACTTTCACCCTAGACAGATCCAGAGCCAACCCTACCTTCTTGGTGACACCAAGTTTGATTCCGGTGCAACCAAAAATAGTGACCAACTCCCTGGTATCCATTTGATAAAAATTGGAATCTCCGAGTTTTACGAATCGGTGCCACCGAGTCTGTGTAACCGCCTAGGACAGCCAAATAAGACTCACCGAGAATTATATGTCGATCTCATCGAAACGCCAAAAGTTGCCACATTTTACACTAGTCGGTGCAACCGGGTTTTTGCTCCGGTTTCACCGAGTTGGGTATAATGTTGGAGATTCCTATATATATACCCCTCCACCTCCCTCACATTCGTAGATAGAGTACTCCAAACAAGCCAACACTTGCCCCATCTATTTTCTGAGAGAGAACCATCTAATCATGTGTTGAGATGAAGATATTCCACTCCAACATTATTAATCTTGATTTCTAGCATCCCCAAGTTGCTTTCCACCCAATCAATCTCTTCTACCAAGCCAAATATGTGAGAGAGTGATTGAGTGTTGAGGAGACTATCTTTTGAAACACAAGACCAAGGAGTTCACCATCCATACCACGTATATTACCTTTTTGAGAGCGGTGTCTCCTAGATTGGTTAAGTGTCGCTTGGGAGCCTCCGACTTTGTGTGGAGTTGAACCAAGAAGTTCTCAAGGGGAAGGAGATCGCCTACTTCGTGAAAATCTACCCCGAGTGAGGCTAGTCCTTCGTGGATGTAAGTCATGGTGGAATAAACAAGGTTGCTTCTTCATGGACCCCTTGTGGGTGGAGTCATGTGTGGACTCCCGTGATTTTTATCCTCCTTGCGTTGAAGTCTCCATCGGCGTGGACATACAATAACAACACCTATCGTAACCAAGGGAAAAATCTTTGTGTCCCCATTGTGTTTGATCTTCCTATCCCTTCCCTCTACTTACATGTGCATCTCTTTACTTATTGCCACTATACTTTTAGACTTGCATGTGTAGGGTGTGCTTGACTTGGTATAATTGCTAAAACTTGCCAACTATTATAATTGGGAAAAAAACTAAGTTTTTGTTTGGTCAAGTAGTCTATTCACCCCCCCTAGACATACTTCGGATCCTACATGCTCTTACAGTGTATCCAACGTGCCTCCGCCGTTATCGTACATACACTATTGGCATGCATTCATCATAGTTTTAAATAGTGTGCTCAGCCTCTTAGCGGCAAACCTCCTCTAAACGCTATGGCATGCAATAACGTGCTATTTAAAATGTTTTTTTCATGTGTTTTGATCAAGGTCCCTTAGCGCATGGCATGCTATAGCAGAGCTACAACGCGCTATTTCAAGCCTATTTGGTCCACCATGCTACCATCGGTGGTCATCCCCTCCTCGACGACGCCTTCCTCTCCCCGGCTCCTCGCCATGCACTGCCACTGCATATCATGAACCAGTTGTGTTGTCTTTGCCAAGCATAGACACATGTGTTGCTTCCGATACCCTCCCAGCCCACCCATGCCATCATTACCTAGTGCACAAACACAGGGAGCCCAACTACCATGCAACTCATGTTCGGAGTATCCGTGCCTACTTGTGGGGCTAACGCTGTTGTGCTTCTCCTCTCCACAACCTTGAGCATGACTGATGTCTACTATGCAACTTTATTATTGTAGACTTGGTTGGGCCTCAAAGCGCAGAGTTTTATAGGGCAACATCATATTTTCCTCAAGTGGATAACCTAAGATTTATGAATTCATGGGAGGTGTAGGATGAAGTTGGTCTCTCTCAAACAACCCCACAATCAAATACAAACAGTCTCTTGTGTTCCCAACACATACAATACAATCGTAAATTATACATGTGCACTAGTTCGGCAAAGAGATGATGATACAAGTATAGTATGGATATTAGATATTGGTTTTTGTAATCTAAAATTATAAAAATAGCAAGGTAGCAAGTGATAAAACTGAGCCCAAATTGTATTGCAATGCTTTTAAAACAAAGCCTAGGGTTCATACTTTCACTATTACAATCTCTCAACATCACTAGCATAATTGAATCACATAACAGTCCATCAGCGTGTGATAAAGAATCACTCCAAAGTTCTTATCGACAGGGAAGAAAATAAGATCAAATTGTTGAAGGTAGTAAACCCACATCAAACTTATTTTTCCAATCAATCTATAGCCATCCTTAATTGTCTTGAATAGATGTAGAGAACGTACTATGATAACACCATATGATATACAACAATCAACTCCAATGTCACCTAAAGAACCCCATTGTCACCTCTAGTCTCCATGAGTTAATTATTCAATATGCATCAAATAATCTCAGATTCATAATTTTCAAACCAACACAAAGAACTTCAAAGAGCAAGACTCAATTCATCACAACAAACATAGAGAGGGAAGAATACCATATTATCCAACTATATTAACAAAGCTCATGATACATCAAGATCGTGCCCTATTGAGATCACGAGCGAAAGAGATCAAACACATGGCTACTCATACATACCTTCATCCCGGGGGTGATCTACTCCCTCCTTGTTAGGGATTCCATGGGTGTTGTCTCCTGCATCCGCAAGCGTTGCAGATGTTTCCGCCGCAACTTACCTCGACCTCCTCTCCTCCCCGCCCACCCCGAGCACTGTAAGACCAGACTAGCCTTTCCAAACAGCCTCCATCTTTCCACAACAACTTCCCACAATAGCATTTCTAGAATCTATAGCATAACCAAACATAGGCGCTACCATGTTCAAATTGCCACTACTCAGGAAGGTCCAAAGACGACACATATCTCAGAGACCCTTCACCTAAACTATGTGCGACCGAGCCATCACAAATGGTATAGTTATAGCTCTATGGCCAATAATAAAAACTATGTGCAATGACTGGTCCATCAGGCATGTTTGGGATTAGACCAGTGTGTGTGATGCAGGGAATACATTTGGTTCTTATGAACTTTTGCAATTAGACAAGATAACACAAACGGTTCACAAAATACATATGTGTGCAAAGTATGACATATAGTTTGCTCGGACAAACCGTTTGCGTTGATACAACTAGAACACAAATGAGTTACCATAACAAGGTGTGTGTGATACCCGACAAGCAGTTCATTCATCGGAATTGTGTGGGAAGACCAATATTAACTGAAATGATTCATAGTGACAAGCTGTGTGTGTTGTGGGTAAACAGTTGCTGCTAAACAACTGTCAGAGATGGATGAAATCATTATCGATGCTACGTTGGGAAGTGTTGTTTGCCTCTATTAATATCACAAATGTTTTATTATTATGAACCATATGCCTGCGCATCACCACATCCTCCTCTCTCACGTCTTGTTACCGAGTTGTCGCCCGAGGATTCCAGTGCATGCTTCGGCACCGCTTTTGGCCACGCGTCGGCTCGATGATCCTGTTCCCACGCACCATCGTGCAACTTCTCGTACACAAAACCGTCCTACGGCTCTAGATTACCGCCTGGCTCGGCGAAATCCCCAATGCTTGTTGGCCTTATATATAAACCCTCACGGTCAGCAACTCCACATTGCGTTCATCCCCTCCCTCACGGTAGCTTGTCTAGTTTGCTTCTCAACCAATCGCCAATGGCACCGGTCGTTCGTCGTCGCTCAGCCACTCAGCCAGAGGACAGATCCATCTAGGAGGCTTCACCGTGTCAGCATGGCAGTCCTGTTAAGAGTGTAGTGCACGTGGCCTCCCTGGTGGGTGTGTGCATGCCACCAACTTCTCTCCACCACCGCTGCTCGAAGGCAGCTGCTGCCGGTGGCCGTCATTGCCACCACCACGCCACCAGCCACCAGGGCCGCCACCAAATCATCGTCCGCCTTGGTCATGACCCCATCGTAAGGCGGCGGGGTCATCACCCGCTCGACCACCGCAGCCTGAATGCGGGAGGTGGAGGCCGCCAAACGCCCGCCGCCGGGCTTCTTCATGGCAAACCTTGTGCGCTACATCTATTTCCTCGAGAAGGAGGTGGAGCCCGAGGTCACGCACGCGAAGAATCTCACCAATGCCTCGGCTGCAGCAGAAGCCGCAATGACGGTGCGGAATGCAGAGATCTATGCCGAGTACCGATGCAGCATGAGATCTATGCCGAGTAACTTGCCTAAGAGAATCATTAGTGAAATCAAGAGAGCCACTAGAAAACAACATCATTTGATTTAACTTTAGAATTGTTGTTACTATATGAACAAACCTTCTTGCCTTTGTTACTAGTGTTCTTACATTTAAATTGTGGAACAAAAGTAGACATGAGTAATCGTTTGGCTAGATAAGAAGAACTCCTTTTTCGAAGATCGTCATTGATTGCTTTTAGAAACTAATGCTCTTGCTTGAAATTTAGCTTCTCGAAGCGTAGCTTCTCATGAGTTCTTGAAAGCCCTATATGTTCTTCTAAAGTAGTTTTATGAGCTCACTTAAGAGTGTTTAATTTTTTAGTTAGTCATTCAATCTATTTCCTATCATCATTATTTGACTTCTCTTGACTAGCATGATTATTATCAATTTTTTGTTTAACATGGTCACTAGTTTTATCAAAGAGCAAGTCATCTTCTCCTAACAAGTCATTCTCATCACTATCAAAGTCGAAGTACTCGAGGTGTGATACCTTGGGGCCTTTTGCCAAGAAGAAGTTTCCAATCCCTTCTTTTGATGAATCAGATATGTCGTAGGAGTTGGAGGAAACGCGTGGAAGATTAGCAACAGATGGAGTGGTAGCTTCTCTCGGATTGGTTGTCACACTCGGAGCCGGATACCCATTCACAAAAACATGAGTTGATGTCTTCTTCTTGAGTGGCTCTTGGTGTACTTGTCCTTCTTCTCCGATCCCTAACTTCTCCGGGAGTGTCTTCATTCATAACGATCTTATCTACTTCTTCCCTCTCTGCAAGATGACTCTTCTCTTGAGCTTCGACTTCTAGGTAACTCTTCCCTTCATTTGTGGGGAGCCAAGCACTCAATGGAATAGTGTCCGGGCTTTCCACAATTGTAGTAATTTCTATCACGACTAGATGAGCGCTTCTCTTAATGTCTTGAGCTAGAGCTTCTCCCTTTGCCTGTACTCTTGTAGAACTTGTTGAATTTCCTAACCATGAGGCTTTCCTCTTCATTGGTAACAAGGTTGTCATTTGAAGTAGCAGGAGCATCACTTAAAGTTTTGTAAGCACCGATTGACTTGTTGTGCAGCTCATCTTTGTCCTTGAGTGACATTTCATGAGCGACAATCCCTACAATGACTTCCGTTTACTTGAGATCCTTGTAGTTTGGCATCGTTTGGATCAATGTGCACACGGCGTCGTATCTTCCATCCAAGGCTCTAAGTTTCTTATTGATGATGAATTTTTTGGTAATCTCTTTGCTTGCTAAGCCGACAATCTCATTTGTAATGAGAACTAGCCTAGAGTACATCTCAGCGACTCCTTCACCATCCTTGATCTTGAACTTGTGAAGCTGACTTTCTAGCACATCCAACTTAGATTCCCTGACAGTTTCTGTACCTTCGTACATATCAACGAAAGTATCCCAAATTTCCTTTGCATTCTCAAGGCGACTGACTTTGTTGAATTCTTAGGGGCATAGATAGTTGAATAGAAGTCGTAGGCTTGAGCATTGTATTGCAACATCTTCAATTTTTCTGTTGTCGCATCACGATCCGGTTCCCTTCCATCACCGAAGAAATCACCTTGCATACCAACACGAACAACAACCCAAATGATAGGGTTATGACCAATAATATGCATTTTCATCTGATGCTTCCAAATAGCAAAGTTTGTACCATCAAAATATGGACCTCTACGGTGGTAATTTCCCTCACTAGACTCCATACTCTCCTAGGTTGTGAAACCAATGCAATGGAGACCAAAGCTCTAATACCACTGGTAGGATCTAAAGTATGTCTACAGGAGGGGGGTGACTAGACTACTTGACCAATTAAAAACTTAGCCTTTTCCCAATTTTAGTTGTGGACTAGTTTTAGCAATTATGACTAGTCAAGTTCACCCTACACGTGGATATCCAAGAGTATAGCAGCGGAAAGTAAAGACATGCAAATATAAGTAGAGGGTAGGGAAGGAAGATCAAACGCAAAGGTTGACATGATGTTTTTTGGCGTGGTTCCGATAGGTGGTGCTATCATACGTCCACGTTAGTGGAGACTTGAACTCACGAACACTACTAGGGAAAAGCTTATAGACAGACGCTTACTAGTAGCATGGGTTTTTACCCCTCGCTACTGCTACTTACTAGTAGCACGGTTTTTTACCCCTCGCTACTACTAAGCTGATAGTAGTAGCGTGGGTTTTTACCCCTCGCTACTACTAAGTGGTCTCAACCGTGCCCCCCGGGACATACAATAGTAGTAGCGCGTGGTATAAACTAGCGGTAGTACTAAGTTGATAGTAGTAGCGCGGGTTTATAACCCACGCTACTACTAAGTGGCCTTCAGTGTGCCCCCCGATCTCGTCCCCCAAATCCCTCCTATCTCATGTCACTCTCCCCAAAATCTTGTCACCCCTCTACTCTGCTGCACCGAGCCTCCTCCCCGCCCTTGCACTGCGCCCGCGGGTCGCGGAGTCGCCTGATGCTACTGCAACAAAAGACCTTCCAATGGCGCCAGAAACGTGCTAACGGGAGACTGTTCTTGTCTTGATACTCCTCAGCAACGGCACCAGGAATCCTTCCGCTACGGCTACGCCTTAAGGGACTTCCTAGGCAAATATGCAAAGGATTTCCCCCGTGGCCTTGGAGCCTTGCATTGGTGTTCCCTCGAAGCGGAAAGGGTGATGTAGCGCAGCGGTGGTAAGTATTTCCCTCAGTTTGAGAACCAAGGTATCGATCCAGTGAAGGAGTATCGCAAGTGCCTGCACAAACACAAAAAGCTTGCTCCCAACGCTATGAAGGGGTTGTCAATCCCTTATAGATTGTTCGCCAAGTGAGAACTGAAAGCAATAAAGTAACAAAGAAAAGTAAAAGCAAAAGTAGAAATGATAGGTGTGAATAGACACGGGGACCGTAGTGTTCACTAGTGGCTTCTCTCATGAAAGCAAGTAGACGGTGGGTGAACAAATTACTGTCGAGCAATTGATAGAACCGCGCAAAGTCGTGGCATCATCTATGGCAATGATTATATCTATAGGCATCACGTCCAAAACAAGTAGACCGATACTTTCTACATCTACTACTATTACTCCACACGTCGACCGCTATCCAGCATGCATCTAGTGTATTAAGTCCAAAAGAACAGAGTAACACCTTAAGCAAGACAACATGATGTAGATGGTCAATCTCATATCTACGACAAAGCCCACCTTGTTACCCTTGATGGTAACTACATGATGTGTGCCTTGCTGCCCCTACTGTCACTGGGAAAGGTCACCACACGGTAAGAACCCAACACCAAGCACTTCTCCAATTGCAAGAATCATAGATCTAGTTGGCCAAAAAAAACCCAATACTCAGAGAGACTTACAAGGATATCAAATCATGCATATAAGAAATCAGCAAAGACTCAAATATATATCATAGATAATCTGATCACAAATACACAATTCATCGGATCTCGACAAACACACCGCCAAAGAGGATTACATCGGATAGATCTCCATGAAGATCATGGAGAACTTTGTATTGAAGACCCAAGAGAGAGAAGAAGCCATCTAGCTACTAACTACGGACCCGTAGGTCTGAAGTGAACTACTCACGAGTCATTGGAGGGGTGATGATGTTGATGTAGAAGCCCTCCAACTCCAAAGTCCCCTCCGGCAGGGCACCGGGAAGGGTCTCCAGATGAGATCTCGCGGAAACGGAAGCTTGCGGCGGCGGAAAAGTATTTTCGTGGATCCCCTTGATTTTCTTCTGTATTTTAGGGAATATATAGGCGAAGGAGCTAGGTCAGGGGGGCGCCAGGGAGGCCACAAGCCTGCTAGCCGCCGCCCCCTGGTGGCGGCTACAGGGCTTTCGGGCTCCCTGTAGCTCTCCTGGCTTGGCCCACAAGCCCCCTCATCTTCTTCCGTTCGGGAAAAAAATATTTCGGGGATTTTATTCCGTTTGGACTCCATTCCAAAATCAGATCTGAAAAGAGCCAAAAACACAGAAAAAATAGGAACTGGCACTTGGCACTGAATTAGTAAGTTAGTCCCAAAAAAGATATAAATGGTACATAAAACATCCAAATATGACAAGATAACAACATGAAACCATAAAAAATTATATATACATTTGAGACGTATCACCTGGCGGCTGAGCTCACGAGGGCCCAACAGGCCGCGCCCGAGTCGCCTTCCTCATCTCCTAGCGGAACGCCCCGTCTAGTGATCGCCGGCACAACCCTGGCCACCCCAAGGACCTCAAGGTCGGAGCTCTCTGCTCCTCATCTCTCTCTCGCGCGTAATTCCCCTTATCTCTCTAATCTCCACTCTCTCTCTATTTGAACGAACTGTAGGAGACAACTGTGGCCATCCCCGAGCTCCGCGCCGCCTCTCCTCATGCCGGGCCTCGCCGTTTGCCGCCTTTGCCGGAGCACCACCATAGGCGAGCTCCCCGTCGCCCTCTTCCTCCTCCTTCTTTTTTCCTTCTCCTTCTCATGGTCTCTACTCTCTCGTTTCGCCATGGAAAGAAGCTTGCAGCCTGTCGCCGTCGCCCCAAGATGCCAGTGGTCACCGCCGTTGATGTACAACGTCAGAGATGGACGGATCCGGCTGCCCCCCTTCAAATCCCATCGACCGACGACCCCCCCCTCGCCGAGCCATCGCCAGATCTGGTCTATCGCTGTCGGTCCACCCCACCGGCGACCCCTTCGTCGATGGATCGAATCATTGCAGCAATTGACAGCACACATGGGATCAAGAATTTTTTTTGTTTTTGAAATTAATATTAGTAGCGCGGGAATAGAGTAGGCGCTACTGCTATTTAGTAGTAGCGCGTCTACAACCAACGCTACTGCTATCACAGCTAGCAGTAGCGCGGGCCGAAGCGTGTTGCTACTAAACGTTAGTTGTAGCGTCGTATCAGTAGCATGGTGCCCCGCGCTACTGATAGCCCTTAGAACCGCGCTACTGCTAGGCTTTTCCCTAGTAGTAGGAGGGTAACGACTTCAGGAGTCCATGGAAGGATCCACCCATAAAGGGTCCACGAAGAAGCGACCTTGTCTATTCCACCATGGCTTACGTCCACACATGTAACGCCCAAGATGCTATCCTATCCCTATTTTGGCACGAGGGCCTCGACAGGGATAGAAGCGCATCTCGTTGTTTTGCAAGAATGGATATCATTACTAGTATATTTACAGAAGAGATGAGTATATGGAATTGTCTTACACTCGCCACAAGCTGCATCGTGAACAACACAATACAACAATATATTCAGCCACCAAGTAAAAGAGCAGGGTCTGACTACGGACGAAATCAATCGATAAAAAAGCGACCTCCATCCTTGCTATCCCAGGCTGCCGGCCTGGAACCCATAGTATGACCGATGAAGAACAAGAAACTCCAAATAGAGCAATCATCGCACTCACATCAAAGTATCGCTTTACCTATACCTGCAACTGTTGTTGTAGCAATCTGTGAGCCACAGGGATTCAACACTCTCATTTCCAAAGGTATCAAGACTAGTAAAGCTTAATGACTGAGGTATGGTTAGGTGCTGAGGCTTAAGCAATTACGCATTTATTTGAGTGGATAACTTACGAGTACAAGAATAAGAGGGCAGATGATCTACGCATAACAGACGTTAACTAATAATGACCACGAAGTGATCGTGAACACCTACTTACGAGCCAAACATAACCCCATCGTGTCCTCTTCTGGATGTGGAACTCACGAGAAGAGACAGTCACGGGTATGCACGTAGTTGGCATATTTTAATTAAGTTTACTTCAAGTTGTCTAGAACCGGATGTTAAACAAGTTTCCAAGTTTGCACATAAACACGGGCATGATTTTTCGAAAGATTTAACCCTACAGGGGTGCTCCAACTAGTCCATCACAAACTACCACACGCTGCGTCGGAAACCTCGACCGTGGGAAACCCGCGATCTCCTCATATTACCAATGGAAAACCTCAACCTTGAGATAGACCAAAGTATCATCGGAATCCCTGACACAAGGCATTCAAGAAAGGTAAAAAAAATCCAACAAGGTCGTCCGAGGTGTCGACGATCCCAATAGGAGCCGCGTATCTCATTTTCAGGACACGATGGATAAGCACAACGTACAATGGCCTGATAGACATCACCCGAGTTGTCCCGGGTTGGCCCCGCACAGGGCTCTATTTAGGACCAGCACCATCAGCACTCGCCCTCCCTATATTATGTTGATTTATCCACAGGTGCGCTAACTCCCTATGCGTTACTAACGGTGTTCAATATTATTATGTTGGGAAAATATAGTACCAATGTTGAGCCTTGCCGGAAGAGTTTGATCCCAAAAGAAAAATCAAGGGGGTCCCCATAACAACCCCAAGCATGTTAGGAGCGCTCATTTATGGAAAATAACACCGGTAGCCAAAACTAAGGTGGCAAAAGCGAAGGAAAACACCCAGCCAGAAGACCAAGCCTTTTGACTTTTACCAAGTATACAGGTGCATTAAATGAAATAGTAATAATATGGTGATATAACAAGAAACCCATGTTTTCACATGGAAGCAAATGCACCTGCAACTAGCAACGCTATCAAAAGGATGAGCAATCGGTAACATAATCAAATAGTGGTTTGCTGGGTTGTGGAAGGATTGGAAGTTTTTCATGGCAATGTTGGGAGGCTGACATTTAAGTGGTACGCAGTGAGACATAGCGAAAGAAACGAGACAACTAGCATGACAATGATAGTAATGGTATCTAGAGAAATGATTGTCTTGCATGTGATCTTGCTTGGAAGAAGAACAAATCCGTGAAGGAGACAAACCAACGTAGTCAAACGAATCTGTGAAGCAGACGAACCAATGTAGGCGAACGAATCATCACAATCTGACACGCTTGCGGAACTCTATCGAGAAGAAACAATCCGGAACAACAACCAACACCCGATAACACCACACATATTCATGTAAAGATGAACAATCAAATATGATCCATGTCCATTTAATTATGCACGACGCAACAAAACATAACAATTTATTACTAGACATTAAATGAATCTCAATATGCAACTCGTTGCATATTGATGAAACTCCACATTTTAGTTACTCAGTTCACTACCGTTTAGGTACTCAAAAATATTAAATGTTGTTAAACATGGCTAGAGGTGAAGCATAAATAAACTACACTAGCTAGGCATTTTAAATGAGGTCAGAAACAACCTATAGCATTTTCGAAACGACCCCACATGTTAATTTCGAAATATGTCCAGATCTGAACTAAACACATTTTTTATTTGTTAAACATTAAAATGAAGTAGACCATATGATTCTACACGTCATTCTAATCGATTTACATATATATATCATCTAAAATGGAGCTATAATTTAAAATATTTGAGCAACACAAGATGATATGCTACGAATATAAAATGCATGCAAATGGCAATCACAACATATTAATGATGGATGCAACAAGATAATATGAGACTACATGAAATACTAAGCAAGTTTAAATGAGGCCGGAACAACGAATAGAATTCTGAAAAGTCTCCATATGTAATTTTGAATTTGCTATAGATCTTTCTAAACACAATTTTAGAGTTGTTAAATAGGAAGATAAACGTCACCATGTTATTATACGCATTTTTCTAGCCAAGTTACATATGTGAAACATTTTTAATCGGAGCTACGGTTAATTAGTTATGAGACAAACTGTTTCTAACATGGAAAATAATGCAAATTAGATGAAATAGAAAGTTAAACATTTTAAACACATGTGAGACTTGGATATTGCAAAACTAAACATAATTCGAAGCAGGTTTCATGTATGAAGTTTTTAAATTTGAAGCACACTTAATTGGCTATGGACTAAATCATTTTAATATGTCATCACGCAAATCGATGCAAACAGAACATTTAATTATTCTTAACATGCACGAAAGTTGGAAATTATTAATCTACATGAAGTTCTAAATATTTTACATATTCAAATCATTTATATCCGATGCGTGGTTGAAGAATTATTATCATTTTAAAATGTGCATTTTTCTGTAATTTATTAAATGTCCAAGATTAAATGTTAAATTTTCACCGCAGGGAAAATGTTTATGGGCCGAATTTGTCCACTAGCCTAAATAAAGTAGCGAGCGCAAGTTAGCAGAACACCGCACGGGCGTAGGGTAAGCAGATGGCGCTCTCCAGGCCATCGAGCCGGAAGCGGAGGCTGGGCCATGATGGGGTTGATGGAGAGGAGGTCATGGTAGGCGGCCGGGCCTTGGCGCGGCCTACGATGCTGCTAGAGGCGGGCCTCGCATCGTTGTGGCCGAGGGCGAGCGAGCGGTTAGCGCTGTGCGTCTCCTCGCTCATGCTCCCACAAGAGAGCAGAGGCCATAGCGACGCTGGGGGATTCCGGTGACGTGGGGAAGGCGTGGATGCGCGATTTCATGGGGGTCCGACCGGATCTGAACGGATCCAGGCACGAGGGATCCATTGCCGGCGGCGGCTGACAGATCCGAGCAAGCGTGGAGCAGATCGGGCGGCGGCCATGGTTGGTCTTCTCCCTGTCCATTTGGAGGAGAGCGGGGTAGAGGATAAGACAGAGAGATAGAACGGGGGGAGGAGAGAAGTTGTGCGTGGGGTGACCGGCCTGGGCAAAGTCCAGCGAGGTGAGGTTGAGGCGGCGACGAGGTTGGGCGAGGCCCTGGCTCGGGCAGCACTCGAGATCCAGGCACGGGAGGCTCCTGGGCGAAGGCGGTGGTTCGGGCCCCGGGCGGGCCTGTGATGGGCTCTACAGGGCCGCACTGGCTGGGGCGCTGCAGGGTCGACGATTTGAGGATGAGGAAGGTGGAGGTCCATTTTTGGAATGGGGGCATCCTTATATAGTAGGGGGTGCTAGGGCTAGGGTTTTTGTCCATTTTCAGACCGTCTAATCTCGATTGGGCGGTCCGAAATGGAGGGGTAGGCCAGGTGGGTTTACGTGGCCTGTGTGGAGGTGTTGGGCTGCGATGAGAGGGAAATAAGTAGCCCGACAACAATTTAGAACACCGAAAATGTCTGCGGTTTGACCGGCTATAGTGCCGCTATAGGTTTAACGGTTCAGGTATCAAACTACCTTCGATCGCGATGAAATTTGGCATGCGGCCTAACTACACTAAAGTAAGACCGCACGCCAAGTTTCAACCCAATCCGAGAAATTTTTATACACACTTTTAAAAACAATAATTTTAACGATTTCGTGGGCGCGTGCGTGTATGGTTGGTCTCGAAACGGTCAACGACAAAAATGAAGGGAACCGGCAACTAACAACGGATGCATGTTTGAAACTGACGGCAACATAGTGCCGATGCAATGCGGATAATGTGAATGATGCAATGCTGAATGCAACAACCAAACAAATCACACGATGACAATGGAATAAAAGAGGAATCTTCTGAAGCGTCGGTTCCTGGCTATTACAACTCTCCTTATACTAACAAGAGATCTTGACCCAAAATCTAAGAATGAAAGGGGGAAGAGGAAGAGGAAAGAAGAGGTAAAACTTTGTTGCTTCTTTGACAAATGAGTGAAACCAATGAATCTTGGGGGTTGCAAAGAGATGAAGAATGACATGGGGAACAACCAATAATTCAAAAGAAATTTCGACACCACTTCAGTAGGAAATAGAGGCAAAATTTGATGAGATGAAGAGAATAAGATGAAAGGACACAACACTCTCGTTAGTTGAACAAGCAAGGGAATAACAAGATCTTGACAAAACTAGATTATGAATGAAAGAGAGCAACATCACCATGCCTCACGTACAAGGAATAGAAACTAGATCATTGGAAAGAAAAGAATAGAGACGAAAATGATAACTTGCACCACAATTGAATTGAAACACCCTTATGAAGAAGAATTGAACGGAGTTGTTCGAAAATCAACAACGAAAAGAACATACTTGTTGTAGTCTTATGGAAACTATTTCAAAATTATGAGGTGACAACCAGCCACTAACATAAGCAATTGATTGCTTGATAGCAACAAGAGAGGCAAACTTCTTTCACCAAGAGGATACATTGAGAACTTGGATTAATGACAAGCACCATGATAGCAACATTCCTTAGGAAAAGCTTTAGGTGAAATCTAAACCAAGGTAGCTCAATCGAAGAAAAGATGGGTTAAAAATATCTCATGACTGAAGAAATTGGTGGGTTTAAATATCCCATTCTTGAAACAAATTCTCTTCGAGAATTCTCAAGAATCAAAATGATATAACACTACCTCAAGGAATAAAGGAGGAAGAACTGCACTTTGAAATGCAAGAGAAAGAACACTTGAGGTTCTCCAACAAGAATCTTGAAGAACACCTTGAGAATGAATTAAATCCTTGAAGAACCCTTGGAAGAACTGCGGGATGAAAGGATCACAGAAAAGAATTGAAGGTTGCAAAAGAATAAGATTAAGGCCTTTCCATGATTTAGATGAAGCTTGGTGATGAGATACCTGAGAAGACTTGGAACTCCGGAAAAGAAAATATGAAGCACTTGGGATAAATAATTTCATAACATGAACAAGTTTGGAAGAAGAACTGAAATCACCTTGAAGAAACAAGAATAAGAATTATGTTATGCTTATCCTTCATCAAGTTAAATTTATGACAAGCAAAATGTTTAAAATACCACTTATTCTTCTTGAAAAGATTGGAGAGAGACATAGAGCACACCTTGAATAAGTCTTGGAAGATACACCGGTATGAATTTGTGGAACGGAAGAAGATCGGGAAGCTTGGGAGCCAAGGCAGGGGAGCCTCAGGGGCCCCACAAGCCCCCACCTCGCGGCTAGGGGGAGGCCGCGCCATCCAGGCTTGTGGGCCCCCTGGACGCCCTTTTCCCTAGATCTTTCGCCTATATATTCCCATAAATTCCAGAAAAAATCCGGAGATCATCGAAAGTACTTTTCCGCCGCCGCAAGCTTCTGTCTCCGCAAGATCCCATCCGGGGCACGTTCTGGTGCCCTGCCGGAGGGGGGATTCGGACATGGAGGGCTTCTTCATCAACACCATGACCTCTCCGATGATGCGTGAGTAGTTCACCATAGACCTACGGGTCCATAGCTAGTAACTAGGTGGCTTCTTCTCTCTCTTGGATCTTCAATACAAAGTTCTCCATGATCTTCATGGAGATCTATCCGATGTAATCTTATTTTGTGGTGTGTTTGTCGAGATCTGATGAATTGTGGATTTATGATCAGATTATCTATGAATCTTATTTGAGTTTCTTCTGATCTCTCTTATGCATGATTTCACATCCTTGTAATTCTCTTCGAGTTGTGGGTTTTGTCTGGCCAACTAGATCTATGATTCTTGCAATGGGAGAAGTGCTTTGTTTTGGGTTCATACCCTGCGGTGACCTCACCCAGTGACAGAAGGGGTAGCCAGGCACGCATCGTGTTGTTGCCATCAAGGGTAAAAAGATGGGGTTTTCATCATTGGTTTGAGATTATCCCGCTACATCATGTCATCTTGCTTAAGGCGTTATTCTGTTCGCGGTTTACTAGTAACTTGATCCGAAGCTTCATGATCATCATCATTAACTTCCTCTTCAGTTGGTGTAGGCACCATAGGAACAACTTCCCGCGCTGTGCTACTATCCTGTTCGAGAGGGGGTGTAATTACCTCATCAAGTTCTACCTTCCTCCCACTTACTTCTTTCGAGATAAACTCTTTCTCTAGAAAGGATCCGTTCTTGGAAACAAAGGTTTTACCTTCAGATCTAAGATAGAAGGTATACCCAATAGTTTCCCTAGGGTATCCTATGAATACGCATTTCTCCGCTTTGGGTTCGAGCTTTTCTGGTTGAAGTTTCTTCACATAAGCATCGCAACCCCAAACTTTAAGAAACGACAACTTAGGTTTCTTGCCAAACCATAGTTCATACGGTGTCGTCTCAACGGATTTAGACGGTGCCCTATTTAAAGTGAATGCTGCAGTTTCTAATGCGTATCCCCAAAATAATAGCGGTAAGTCGGTAAGAGACATCATAGATCGTACCATATCTAATAAGGTGCGATAACAATGTTCAGACACTCCGTTGCGTTGCGGTGTGCCAGGCGGCGTCAGTTGTGAAACGATTCCAAACTTCCTTAGGTGTGTGCCAAACTCGTGACTCAAATATTCTCCTCCACGATCAGATCGTAGACACTTGATTTTTCTGTCACGTTGATTCTCGACCTCACTCTGAAATTCCTTGAACTTTTCAAATGTCTCAGATTTGTGTTTCATCAAGTATATATACCCATACCTACTCAAATCATCGGTGAGAGTGAGAATATAACGATAGCCACCGCGAGCTTCAACGTTCATTGGACCACACACATCAGTATGTATTATTTCCAATAAGTCGGTTGCTCTCTCCATTATTCCTGGAATGGAGTCTTAGTCATCTTGCCCATGAGGCACGGTTCGCATGTGTCAAATGATTCAAAATCAAGAGACTCTAATAGTCCATTAGTATGGAGCTTCTTCATGCGCTTAACGCCGATATGACCAAGGCGGCAGTGCCACAAGTATGTGGGACTATCATTATTAACTTTACATCTTTTGGTACTCACACTATGAATATGTGTAACATCACGATCGAGATTCATCAAGAATAAACCATTCACCAGCGGAGCATGACCATAAAACATATCACTCATATAAATAGAACAACCATTATTCTCTGACTTAAATGAGTAGCCGTCTCGCATTAAGCAAGACCCTCATACACTGTTCATGCTTAAAGCTCGTACTAAATAACAATTATTAAGGTTTAAAACTAATCCCGACGGTAGATGTAGAGGTAGCGTGCCGACGGCGATCACATCGACCTTTGAACCATTCCCGACGCGCATCGTCACCTCGTCCTTGGCCAGTCTCCGCTTATTCCGCAGTTCCTGCTTTGAGTTGCAAATGTGAGCAACAACACCGTTATCAAATACCCAGGAGCTACTACGAGTGTTGGTAAGGTACACATCTATAACATGTATATCACATATACCTTTAACGTTGCCGGCCTTCTTGTCCGCTAAGTATTTGGGGCAGTTCCGCTTCTAGTGACCCTTTCCCTTCCAATAGAAGCACTCAGTCTCAGGCTTGGGTCCATTCTTTTTCTTCTTCCCGGCATCTGGCTTACCGGGCGCGGCAACACCTTTGCCGTCTTTCTTGAAGTTCTTCTTACCCTTCCCTTTCTTGAAACTAGTGGTCTTGTTGACCATCAACACTTGATGCTCTTTCTTGATTTCTACTTCTGCAGACTTGAGCATCGAGTACAACTCGGGAATGGTCTTTTCCATCCCTTGCATGTTGTAGTTAAGCACAAAGCCTTTGTAGCTTGGTGGGAGAGACTAGAGGATTCTGTCAATTATAGCATCATCCGGAAGTTCGACTCCAAGTGAAGTCAGACGACCGTGTAACCCAGACATTTTGAGTATGTGCTCACTGACAGAACTGTTCTCCTCCATTTTACATATAAGAACTTGTCGGAGACTTCATATCTCTCGACACGGGCATGAGCTTGAAAAACTAGCTTCAGCTCCTGGAACATCACATATGCTCCGTGTTGCTCAAAACGCCTTTGGAGCCCCGTTTCTAAACTGTATAACATGCCACACCTAACCAAAGAGTAGTCATCACTCCGCGTTTGCCAGACGTTCCGAATGTCCTGGGCTGCTGCGGGAGCGGGAGGGTCACCTAGCGGCACATCAAGGACATAAGCCTTTTTAGTTGCTTCAAGGATGAGCTTCAAGTTGCGAACCCAGTCCGCATAGTTGCTACCATCATCTTTCAGCTTGCTTTTCTCTAGGAATGCGTTGAAATTGAGGTTGACGTTGGCCATCTACAATATTTATAAATACAACTTTTAGACTAAGTTCATGACAATTAAGTTCATTTAATCAAATTAAGTATGAACTCCCACTTAAATCGACGTCACTCTGGTCATCTAAGTGATACTTGATCCATCTTAACTAACCCGTGTCTGATCATCACGTGAGATGGACTAGTCACCATGGTGAGCAACTTCATGCTGATCGTATTCAACCATACGACTCATGTTCGACCTTTCGGTCTCTTGTATTCGAGGTCATGTCTGTACATGCTAAGCTCATCGAGTCAACCTAGGTGTTTAGCGTGTGTAAATCTGGCTTACACCCGTTGTATGTGAACGTTAGAATCTATCACACCCGATCATCACGTGGTGCTTCGAGACAACGAACCTTCGCAACGGTGCACACTTAGGGGAATATGTTCTCAAAATTTTAAGAGGGATCATGTTATTATGCTACCGTCGTTCTAAGCAATAAGATGTAAAACATGATAAACATCACAATGCAATCATATAGTGACATGATATGGCCATTATCATCTTCGCCCTTTCGATCTCCATCTTCGGGCATCGCATGATCATCGTCGTCACCGGCGTGACACCATGATCTCCATCTTCATGATCTCCATCATCGTGTCTCCGTGAAGTCGTCACGCCAACTACTACTATCACTACTACTATAGCTAACCGTTAGCAATGAAGTAAAAGTAGTAAGCACATGGCGTTGCATCTCATACAATAAATTAAGACAACTCCTATGGCTCCTGCCGGTTGTCATACTCATCGACATGCAAGTCGTGAAACCTATTACAATAACATGATAATCTCATACATCATACATGCAACATCACAACTTTGGCCATATCACATCACATGTCAAACCCTGCAAACACAAGTTAATCGTCCTCTAATTGTTGTTGCAAGTTTTACGTGGCTGATTTGGGTTTCTAGCAAGAACGCCTTCTTACCTACATGACAGCCACAACGATGGTATGCCAAAGCTATTTACCCTTCATAAGGACCCTCTTCATGAAATCCAATCCGACTAGAGTAGGAGAGACAAACACCCGCTAGCCACCTTTATCCACGGTGTGCATGTCTGTCGGTGGAACCAGTCTCACGTAAGCGTACGTGTAAAGTCGGTCCGGGCCGCTTCATCCCACAATACCGCCGGAAAAGAATAAGACTAGTAGCGGCAAGCAAATTGACAAATCATCGCCCACAACTTTTGTGTTCTACTCGTGCATAGAATCTACGCATAGAAAACCTGGCTCGAATGCCACTGTTGGGTAACGTAGCATAAATTCAAAATTTTCCTACGCATATTCAGATCTTCCTATGGAGAGACCAGCAACGAGAGAGGGGTAAGAGCATCTTCATACCTTTGAAGATCGCTAAGCGGAAGCGTTGCTAGAACGCGGTTGATGGAGTCGTACTCGCAACGATTCCGATCTAGTGCCGAACTACGACACCTCCGCGTTCAACACACGTGCAGCCCGATGACGTCTCCCGCACCTTGATTCAGCAAGGAGGAGGGAGAGGTTGGGGAAGAACTCCAACAGCATGACGGCGTGGTGTCGATGGAGAGACGAGGTCTCCCGGCAGGGCTTCGCCAAGCACCGGCAGAGAGGAGGAGGAAGAAGGGCAGGGCTGCACCGAGGGAGAGGCAAAAGTCTGATCTCCAATGGCAAAAAGTGCCCACTATATATAGGGGAAGGGAGGGGCTGCGCCCCCTTGAGGGTTTCCCTCTCCTGGGGGGCGGCAGCCCTAGATGGGGCTGGTGCGGCGGCCAAGGGGGGAAGGAGGGGTGTGGCGCACCCCTGGTGGGCCTTAGGTCCACCTGGCTTAGGGTTTGCCCCCACCCTTCCCTATCCCCTGTGCATCGGGCTGAGTGGGGAGGCGCACCAGCCCACCTAGGGACTGGTTCCCTCCCCCACTTGGCCCACCTTACCTCCCGGGGTCGTTGTCCCCCTTCGGTGGACCCCCGGGGCCACCTCCGATGGTCCCGGTACGTTACCAGTGATGCCCGAAACACTTCCGATGTCCGAAACCATCCGTCCTATATATCAATCTTTACCTCCGGACCATTTCGGAGCTCCTCGTGACGTCCGGGATCTCATCCGGGACTCCGAACAACTTTCGGTAACCTCGTATAACAATTCCCTACAACCCCAGCGTCACCGAACCTTAAGTGTGTAGACCCTACGGGTTCGGGAGACAGGTAGACATGGCCGAGACACCTCTCTGGCCAATATCCATTAGCGGGGTCTGGATACCCATGGTAGCTCCCACTTGCTCCACGATGATCTCATCGGATGAACCACGATGTCAAGGATTCAATCAATCCCGTATACGATTCCCTTTGTCTGTCGGTATAGAACTTGCCCGAGATTCGATCGTCGGTATACCTATGCCTTGTTCAATCTCGTTACCGGTAAGTCTCTTTACTCGTTTCGTAGCACGTCATCGTGTGACTAACTCCTTAGTCACATTGAGCTCATGATGATGTTCTACCGAGTGGGCCCAGAGATACCTCTCCGTCACACGGAGTGACAAATCCCGATCTCGATTCGTACCAACCCAACAGACACTTTCGGAGGTACCCGTAGTGCACCTTTATAGTCACCCAGTTACGTTGTGATGTTTGACATACCCAAAGCATTCCTACGGTATCCGGGATTTGCACAATCTCACGGTCGAAGGAAAAGATACTTGACATTAGAAAAGCTTTAGCATACGAACAATACGATCTAGTGCTATGCTTAGGATTGGGTCTTGTCCATCACATCATTCTCCCAATGATGTGATCCCGTTATCAATGACATCTAATGCCCATGATCAGGAAACTATGATCATCTATTGACTAGCGAGCTAGCCAACTAGAGGCTTACTAGGGATACATTGTGATCTATTTATTCACACATGTATTAGTGTTTCCTGTTAATACAACTATAGCATGAACAATAGACGATTATCATGAACAAGGAAATATGATAATAACCATTTTATTATTGCATCTAGGGCATATTTCCAACAGTCTCCCACATGCACTAGAGTCAATAATCTAGTTACATTGTGATGTATCGAACACCCATAGCATTATGGTGTTGATCATGTTTTGCTCGTGGAAGAGGTTTAGTCAACGGTTCTGCAATATTCAGATCCGTGTGTACTTTACAAATATCTATCACTCCACTCTGGACATGGTCCTAGATGGAGTTGTAGCGACATTTGATGTGCTTCGTCTTCCGGTGAAACCTGGGCTCCTTGGCTATGGCAATGGCCCCGGTGTTATCACAGAAGAGTGTCATTGGACCCGACGCGCTTGGAACCACTCCAAGGTCGGTGATGAGCTCCTTCATCCAAATTCCTTCATGAGCTGCTTCTGAAGCAGCTATGTACTCCGCTTCACATGTAGATGCTACCACGACTTCTTGCTTGCTGCTGCACCAGCTCACTGCCCCACCATTCAACACATATACGTATCCGGTATGTGACTTAGAGTCATCCGGATCTGTGTCGAAGCTAGCGTCAACATAACCCTTTTCGACGAGCTCTTCATCACCTCCATAAACGAGAAACATTTCCTCAGTCCTTTTCAGGTACTTAAGGATATTCTTGACCGCTGTCCAGTGTTCCATACCGGGATCACTTTTGTTGGGGAACGTCGCATGGGAAATAAAAAATTTCCTACGCGCACGAAGACCTATCATGGTGATGTCCATCTAGGAGAGGGGATATTCGATCTACGTACCCTTGTAGACCGCACAGCAGAAGCGTTAAGAAACGCGGTTGATGTAGTGGAACGTCCTCACGTCCCTCGATCCGCCCCGCGAACCGTCCCGCGATCAGTCCCACGATCTAGTGCCGAACGGACGGCACCTCCACGTTCAACACACGTACAGCTCGACGACGATCTCGGCCTTCTTGATCCAGCAAGAGAGACGGAGAGGTAGATGAGTTCTCCGGCAGCGTGACGGCGCTCTGGAGGTTGGTGATGATCTTATCTCAGCAGGGCTCCGCCCGAGCTCCACAGAAACGCGATCTAGAGGTAAAACCATGGAGATATGTGGTCGGGCTGCCGTGACAAAGTTATGTCAAATCAGCCCTAAAACCTCCGTATGTATAGGGGGGAGAGGGGGAGCCTTGCCTTGGGGTCCAAGGACCCCCAAGGGGTTTGGCCGAGCCAAGGGGGGGAACCCTCCCCTTCCAAACCAAGTCCAACTAGGTTTGGAAGGAGGAGTCCTTCCCCCTTTTCCCACCTCCTCTTTCCTTTTTATTTTCTCTTTGATTTTCTTCCTGTGGCGCATAGGACCTTCTTGGGCTGTCCCACCAGCCCACTAAGGGCTGGTGCGCCACCCCCAAGGCCTATGGGCTTCCCCGGGGTGGGTTGCCCCCCCCCCCCCCGGTGAACACCCAAAACCCATTCGTCATTCCCGGTACATTCTCGGTAACTCCGAAAACCTTCCGGTAATCAAATGAGGTCATCCTATATATCAATCTTCGTTTCCGGACCATTTCGGAAACCCTCGTGACGTCCTTGATATCATCCGGGACTCCGAACAACATTCGGTAACCAACCATATAACTCAAATACGCATAAAACAACGTCGAACCTTAAGTGTGCAGACCCTGCGGGTTCGAGAACTATGTAGACATGACCCGAGAGACTCCTCGGTCAATATCCAATAGCGGGACCTGGATGCCCATATTGGATCCTACATATTCTACGAAGATCTTATCATTTGAACCTCAGTGCCAAGGATTCATATAATCCCGTATGTCATTCCCTTTGTCCTTCGGTATGTTACTTGCCCGAGATTCGATCATCAGTATCCGCATACCTATTTCAATCTCGTTTACCGGCAAGTCTCTTTACTCGTTCCATAATACAAGATCCCGCAGCTTACACTAAGTCACATTGCTTGCAAGGCTTGTGTGGGATGTTGTATTACCGAGTGGGCCCCGAGATACCTCTCCGTCACACGGAGTGACAAATCCCAGTCTCGATCCATACTAACTCAACGAACACCTTCGGAGATACCTGTAGAGCATCTTTATAGTCACCCAGTTACGTTGCGACATTTGATACACACAAAGTATTCCTCCGGTGTCAGTGAGTTATATGATCTCATGGTCATAGGAACAAATA
The DNA here is from genome assembly GCF_904849725.1 of Hordeum vulgare subsp. vulgare. Lineage (NCBI taxonomy): Eukaryota > Viridiplantae > Streptophyta > Magnoliopsida > Poales > Poaceae > Hordeum > Hordeum vulgare. Next base: position 549,291,239 of record NC_058524.1, on the reverse strand, counting down.
CTTGACACGCAGAAAACAGTAGCAACAAAATGACACGATCAACATGCTACGTCTATTAGTTTGGGTCTAGTCCATCACGTGATTCTCCTAATGACGTGATCCAGTTATCAAGCAACAACACCTTGTTTATAATCAGAAGACCCTGACTATCTTTGATCAACTGGCTAGCCAACTAGAGGCTTGCTAGGGATAGTGTCTTGTCTATGTATCCACACATGTATATAAGTCTCCATTCAATACAATTATAGCATGGATAATAAACGATTATCTTGATACAGGAATTATAATAATAACTATATTTATTATTGCCTCTAGGGCATAATTCCAACAGTCTCCCACTTGCACTAGAGTCAATAATCTAGCCCTCACATCATCATGCGAATTACATTGTAATAAATCTAACACACATACAGTTCTGGTGTTGATCATGCTTTGCCCGTGGAAGAGTTTTAGTCAGGGGGTCTGCTACATTCAGATCCGTGTGCACTTTGCATATATTTACGTCCTCCCCTTCGACGTAGTCGCGGATGAGGTTGAAGCGTCGTTTGATGTGTCTGGACTTCTTGTGAAACCGTGGTTCCTTTGCTAGGGCAATGGCACCCGTGTTGTCACAGAACAAGGTTATTGGATTCAGTGCGCTTGGCACCACTCCAAGATCCATCATGAACTGCTTCATCCAGACACCCTCCTTAGCCGCCTCCGAGGCAGCCATGTACTCCGCTTCACATGTAGAATCTGCTACGACGCTTTGCTTGGAACTGCACCAGCTTACCGCACCCCCATTAAGAATAAATACGTATCCGGTCTGCGACTTAGAGTCGTCCGGATCTGGGTCAAAGCTTGCATCGACGTAACCTTTTACGGCGAGCTCTTCGTCACCTCCATACACGAGAAACATCTCCTTAGTCCTTTTCAGGTACTTCAGGATATTCTTGATCGCCGTCCAGTGATCCACTCGTGGATTACTCTGGAACCTTCCTGCCATACTTATGGCCAGGCTAACGTCCGGTCTAGTGCACAACATTGCATACATGATAGAACCTATGGCTGAAGCATAGGGGACGGTGCTCATATGCTCTCTATCCTAATCAGTTGCTGGGCACTGAGTCTTACTCAATCTCGTACCTTGTAAAACTGGCAAGAACCCTTTCTTGGACTGTTCCATTTTGAACCTCTTCAAAACTTTATCAAGGTATGTGCTTTGTGAAAGTCCTATCAGGCGTTTTGATCTATCCCTGTAGATCTTAATGCCTAGAATGTAAGCAGCTTCTCCTAGGTCCTTCATAGAGAAACTTTTATTCAAGTAATCCTTTATGCTCTCCAAAAACTCTACGTTGTTTCCAATTAGCAATATGTCATCCACATATAATATTAGAAACGCCACAAAGCTCCCACTCACTTTATTGTAAATACAAGATTCTCCAACCACTTGTATAAACCCAAATGCTTTGATCACCGCATCAAAGCGTTTGTTCCAACTCCGAGATGCTTGCACCAATCCATAAATGGATCGCTGGAGCTTGCACACCTTGTTAGCATTCTTAGGATCGACAAAACCTTCGGGCTGCATGATATACAACTCTTCCTTAAGGAAACCGTTAAGGAACGCTGTTTTGACATCCATCTGCCAGATTTCATAATCGAAAAATGCAGCTATTGCTAACATGATTCTGACGGACTTAAGCATCGCTATGGGTGAGAATGTCTCATCGTAGTCAACTCCTTGAACTTGTGAAAAACCCTTTGCCACAAGTCGAGCTTTATAAACGGTCACATTCCCGTCAGCGTCCGTCTTCCTCTTAAAGATCCATTTGTTCTGAATAGCCTTGCGGCCCTCAGGTAGTACTTCCAAAGTCCACACTTTGTTCTCGTACATGGATCCTATCTCGGACTTCATGGCTTCTAGCCATTTGTTGGAATCTGGGCCCACCATTGCTTCTTCATAACTTGCAGGTTCATTGTTGTCTAACAACATGATTGACAAAACGGGATTACCGTACCACTCTCGAGCAGCACGTGGTCTCGTCGACCTGCGTGGTTCGACAGGAACTTGAACCGGAGTTTCATGATCATCATCATTAACTTCCTCCTCAACCGGCGTCGCAATGACAGAGGTTTCCCCTTGCCCTGCGCCACCATCTAGAGGGATGAGAGGTTCGACAACCTCATCAAGTTCTATCTTCCTCCCACTCAATTCTCTCGAGAGAAACTCCTCGAGAAAAGCTCCGTTTTTAGCAACAAACACTTTGCCCTCGGATTTGAGATGGAAGGTGTACCCAACTGTCTCTTTTGGGTAACCTATGAAGATGCACTTTTCTGCTTTGGGTTCCAGCTTTTCAGGCTGAAGCTTTTTTACATAAGCATCACATCCCCAAACTTTAAGAAATGACAACTTTGGCCTTTTGCCATACCACAGTTCGTATGGTGTCGTCTCAACGGATTTTGATGGTGCCCTATATAAAGTGAATGCAGCTGTGTCTAATACATAACCCCAAAATGATAACGGCAAATCGGTAAGAGACATCATAGATCGCACCATCTCTAGTAAAGTACGATTACGACGTTCGGACACACCATTACGCTGTGGTGTTCCAGGCGGTGTCAACTGTGAAACAATTCCACATTGTCTTAAGTGAGCACCAAACTCGAAACTCAGATATTCACCCCCACGATCAGACCGTAGGAACTTGATCTTCTTGTTACGATGATTTTCAACTTCACTCTAAATTTTTTTGAACTTTTCAAATGTTTCAGACTTGTGCTTCATTAAGTAGACATAACCATATCTACTCAAATCGTCAGTGAAGGTGAGAAAATAACGATATCCGCCGCGTGCCTCTACGCTCATCGGACCGCACACATCGGTATGTATGATTTGCAACTAGTCACTTGCACACTCCATTGTTCCGGAGAACAGAGTATTAGTCATCTTGCCCATGAGGCATGGTTCGCACGTGTCAAGTGAATCAAAGTCAAGTGACTCCAAAAGTCCATCGGCATGGAGTTTCTTCATGTGCTTTACACCAATATGACCTAAGCGGCAGTGCCACAAAAATATGGCGCTATCATTGTTAATTCTAACTCTTTTGGTCTCAATATTATGTATGTGTGTATCACTATCAAGATTCAATATGAACAATCCTCTCACATTGGGTGCAAGACCATAAAATATATTACTCATAGAAATAGAACAACCATTATTCTCTGACTTAAAAGAGTAACCGTCTCGCAATAAACAAGATCCAGATATAATGTTCAGCTTAACGCAGGCACTAAATAACATTTATTTAAATTCATAACTAATCCTGATGGTAACTGAAGTGAGACTGTGCCGACGGCGATTGCATCAACCTTGGAACCATTTCCTACGCGCATCGTCACTTCATCTTTCGCCAGCCTTCGTCTATTCCGCAGTTCCTGTTTCGAGTTGCAAATATGAGCAACAGAACCGGTATCGAATACCCAGGCACTACTACGAGAGCCGGTTAAGTACACATCAATAACATGTATATCAAATATACCTGATTTTTCTTTGGCCGCCTTCTTATCAGCCAGATACTTGGGGCAATTGCGCTTCCAGTGACCCATACCCTTGCAATAGTAACACTCTGTTTCAGGCTTAGGTCCAGCTTTGGGTTTCTTCGTCGGATTGGCAACAGGCTTGCCGCTCTTCTTTGAATTACCCTTCTTGCCTTTGCCGTTTCTCTTGAAACTAGTGGTCTTACTCACCATCAACACTTGATGCTCTTTACGGAGTTCAGACTCTGCGACTTTCAGCATCGCAAACAACTCGCCGGGTGACTTGTTCATCCCTTGCATGTTGTAGTTCAACACAAAGCCTTTATAGCTTGGCGGTAGTGATTGAAGGATTCTGTCAGTGATAGCCTCTTGCGGGAGTTCAATCCCTAGCTCAGCTAGACGGTTTGAGTACCCAGACATTTTGAGCACATGTTCACTAACATATGAGTTCTCCTCCATCTTGCAAGCATAGAATTTATCGGAGGTCTCATACCTCTTGATTCGGGTGTTCTTCTGAAAGATGAACATCAACTCCTGGAACACCTCATATGCTCCATGACGCTCAAAGCGACGTTGAAGTCACGGTTCTAAGCTATACAAGACTGCACATTGAACTACTGAGTAGTCCTCCTTACGTGTTGACCAAGCGTTCTTAACATCCCGGTCAGCCGTAGCGGGTGGTTCATCTCCTAGCGCAGCATTAAGGACATAATCCTTCTTCCCAGCTTGTAAGATTAGCTTAAGATTACGAGGCCAGTCTACAAAGTTGCTTCCATCATCTTTCAACTTAGCTTTCTCTAGGAACGTATTAAAATTCAGGGTGACTGTCGCGTGAGCCATGATCTACAACACAAATATATTCAAAGTGGACTTAGACTATGTTCAAGATAATTAGAGTTTAACTTAATCAAATTACTCGCTAAACTCCCACTCAAAAAGTACATCTCTCTAGTCATTTGAGTGGTTCATGATCCACTTACACTAGCTCAAGTCCGATCATCACGTGAGTTGAGTATAGTTTCAGTGGTAAGCATCCCTATGCTAATCATATCATCTATATGATTCATGATCGACCTTTCGGTCTCATGTGTTCCGAGGCCATGTCTGCACATTCTAGGCTCGTCAAGCTTAACCCGAGTGTTCCGCGTGCGCAACTGTTTTGCACCCGTTGTATGTGAACGTTGAGTCTATCACACCCGATCATCACGTGGTGTCTCGAAACGACGAAATGTAGCAACGGTGCACAGTCGGGGAGAACACAATTTCGTCTTGAAATTTTAGTGAGAGATCACCTCATAATGCTACCGTCGTTCTAAGCAAAATAAGGTGCATAAAAGGATTAACATCACATGCAATTCATAAGTGACATGATATGGCCATCATCACATGCTCCTTGATCTGCATCACCAAAGCACCGGCAGATCTTCTTGTCACCGGCGCCACACCATGATCTCCATCAACATGTCACCATCGGGGTTGTGTGCTACTCATGCTATTACTACTAAAGCTACATCCTAGCAAAATAGTAAACGCATCTGCAAGCACAAACATTAGTTTAAAGACAACCCTATGGCTCCTGCCGGTTGCCGTACCATCGACGTGCAAGTCGATATTATCAATTACAACATGATCATCTCATACATCCAATATATCACATCACATCGTTGGCCATATCACATCACAAGCATACCCTGCAAAAACAAGTTAGACGTCCTCTAATTTTGTTGTTGCATGTTTTGCGTGGTGACCATGGGTATCTAGTAGGATCGCATCTTACTTACGCAAACACCACAACGGAGATATATGAATTGCTATTTAACCTCATCCAAGGACCTCCTCGATCAAATCCGATTCAAATAATGTTGGAGAAACTGACACTTGCCAGTCATCTTTGAGCAACGGGGTTACTCGTAGCGATGAAACCAGTCTCTCGTAAGCGTACGAGTAATGTTGGTCCAAGCCGCTTCAATCCAACAATACCGCGGAATCAAGAAAAGACTAAGGAGGGCAGCAAAACGCACATCACCGCACACAAAAACTTTTGTGTTCTACTCGAGAAGACATCTACGCATGAACCTAGCTCACGATGCCACTGTTGGGGAACGTCGCATGGGAAACAAAAATTTTCCTACGCGCACGAAGACCTATCATGGTGATGTCCATCTACGAGAGGGGATATTTGATCTACGTACCCTTGTAGACCGCACAACAGAAGCGTTAAGAAACGCGGTTGATGTAGTGGAACGTCCTCACGTCCCTCGATCCGCCCCGCGAACCGTCCCGCGATCAGTCCCACGATCTAGTGCCGAACGGACGGCACCTCCGCGTTCAGCACACGTACAGCTCGACGATGATCTCGGCCTTCTTGATCCAGCAAGAGAGACGGAGAGGTAGATGAGTTCTCCAGCAGCGTGACGGTGCTCCGGAGGTTGGTGATGATCTTATCTCAGCAGGGCTCCGCCCGAGCTCCACAGAAACGCGATCTAGAGGTAAAACCATGGAGATATGTGGTCGGGCTGCCGTGGCAAAGTTGTGTCAAATCAGCCCTAAAACCTTCGTATATATAGGGGGAAGAGGGGGAGCCTTGCCTTGGGGTCCAAGGAGCCCCAAGGGGTTCGGCCGAGCCAAGGGGGGGAACCCTCCCCTTCCAAACCGAGTCCAACTAGGTTTGGAAGGAGGAGTCCTTCCCCCTTTTCCCACCTCCTCTTTTTTTTTCTCTTTGATTTTCTTCCAATGGCACATAGGGCCTTCTTGGGCTGTCCCACAAGCCCACTAAGGGCTGGTGCGCCACCCCCAAGGCCTATCGGCTTCCCCGGGGTGGGTTGCCCCCCCCCCCAGTAAACACCCGGAACCCATTCGTCATTCCCGGTACATTCCCGGTAACTCCGAAAACCTTCCGGTAATCAAATGAGGTCATCCTATATATCAATCTTCGTTTCCGGACCATTCCGGAAACCCTCGTGACGTCTGTGATCTCATCTGGGACTCCGAACAACATTCAGTAACCAACCATATAACTCAAATACGCATAAAACAACGTCGAACCTTAAGTGTGCAGACCCTGCGGGTTCAAGAACTATGTAGACATGACCCGAGAGACTCCTCGGTCAATATCCAATAGCGGGACCTGGATGCCCATATTGGATCCTACATATTCTATGAAGATATTATCGTTTGGACCTCAGTGCCAAGGATTCATATAATCCCGTATGTCATTCCCTTTGTCCTTCGGTATGTTACTTGCCCGAGATTCGATCGTCAGTATCCACATACCTATTTCAATCTCGTTTACCGGCAAGTCTCTTTACTCGTTCCGTAATACAAGATCCCGCAACTTACACTAAGTCACATTGCTTGCAAGGCTTGTGTGTGATGTTGTATTACCGAGTGGGCCCCGAGATACCTCTCCGTCACACGGAGTGACAAATCCCAGTCTCGATCCATACTAACTCAACGAACACCTTCGGAGATACCTGTAGAGCATCTTTATAGTCACCCAGTTACGTTGCGACGTTTGATACACACAAAGCATTCCTCCGGTGTCAGTGAGTTATATGATCTCATGGTCATAGGAACAAATACTTGACACGCAGAAAACAGTAGCAACAAAATGACACGATCAACATTCTACGTCTATTAGTTTGGGTCTAGTCAATCACGTGATTCTCCTAATGACGTGATCCAGTTATCAAGCAACAACACCTTGTTTATAATCAGAAGACCCTGACTATCTTTGATCAACTGGCTAGCCAACTAGAGGCTTGCCAGGGACAGTGTTTTGTCTATGTATCCACACATTTATATAAGTCTTCATTCAATACAATTATAGCATGAATAATAAACGATTATCTTGATACAGGAATTATAATAATAACTATATTTATTATTGCCTCTAGGGCATAATTCCAACAACTTTGGCACCTCCCTACCAAGCTTATGGCAAGGTTTATATCAGGTCTTGTACACAGCATGGCATACATTAGAGAGCCCACGGCTGATGCATAGGGGACAGAACTCATCTTCTCTCTATCTATTGCCGTGGTCGGCGACTGAGTTTTACTCAATCTCACACCTTGCAAAACTGGCAAGAACCCTTTCTTTGAGTTTTCCATATTGAACTTCTTCAATATCTTGTCAAGGTATGTACTTTGCGAAAGACCTATGAGGCGTCTTGATCTATCTCTATAGATCTTGATGCCTAATATGTATGCAGCTTCTCCAAGGTCCTTCATTGAAAAAGTTTTGTTCAAATAGGCCTTTATGCTCTCCAACATCTCTATATTATTCCCCATCAATAATATGTCATCCACAAACAGTATGAGGAAAGCTACAGAGCTCCCACTCACTTTCTTGTATAGACAGGCTTCTCCGTAAACCTGTATGAACCCAAACGCTTTAATCACCTCATTAAAGCGAATGTTCCAACTCCGAGATGCTTGCACCAGCCCATAGATGGAGCGCTGGAGCTTGCACACTTTGTTAGCACCCTTAGGGTCAACAAAACCTTCTGGTTGCATCATATACAACTCTTCCTTAAGGTTCCCATTAAGGAACGTTGTTTTGACGTCCATTTGCCAAATTTCATAATCATAAAAGGCAGCAATTGCTAACATGATTCGGACTGATTTCAGCTTCGTTACGAGAGAGAAAGTATCTTCGTAGTCAACTCCTTGAATTTGTCGAAAACCCTTTGCGACAAGTCGAGCTTTGTAAACGGTTACATTACCATTTGCATCAGTCTTCTTCTTGAAGATCCATTTATTTTCTATGGCTCGCCGGTCATCGGGCAAGTCCACCAAAGTCCATACTTTGTTCTCATACATGGATCCTATCTCGGATTTCATAGCTTCAAGCCATTTGTTGGAATCCGGGCCCGCCATCGCTTCTTCATAGTTCGAAGGTTCACCGTTGTCTAACAACATGATTTCCATCATAGGGTTGCCGTACCACTCTGGTGCGGAGCGTGCCCTTGTGGACCTTCGCGGTTCAGTAGTAACTTGATCCGAAGCTTCATGATCATCATCATTAACTTCCTCTTCAGTTGGTGTAGGTGCCACAGGAACAACTTCCCGCGCTGTGCTACTATCATGTTCGAGAGGGGGTGTCATTACCTCATCAAGTTCTACCTTCCTCCCACTTACTTCTTTCGAGAGAACCTCTTTCTTTAGAAAGGATCCGTTATTGGCAACAAAGGTTTTACCTTCGAATCTAAGATAGAAGGTATACCCAATAGTTTCCTTAGGGTATCCTATGAATACGCATTTCTCCGCTTTGGGTTCGAGCTTTTCTGGTTGAAGTTTCTTCACATAAGCATCGCAGCCCAAAAATTTAAGAAACGACAACTTAGGTTTCTTGCCAAACCATAGTTCATACGGTGTCGTCTCAATGGATTTAGACGGTGCCCTATTTAAAGTGAATGCTCCAGTTTCTAATGCGTATCCCCAAAATGACAGCGCTAAGTCAGTAAGAGACATCATAGATCGTACCATATCTAATAAGGTGCGATTACAACGTTCAGACACTCCGTTGCGTTGCGGCGTGCCAGGCGGCGTCAGTTGTGAAACGATTCCACACTTCCTTAGGTGTGTGCCAAACTCGTGACTCAAATATTCTCCTCCACGATCAGATCATAGACACTTGATTTTTCTGTCACGTTGATTCTCGACCTCAATCTGAAATTCCTTGAACTTTTCAAATGTCTCAGATTTGTGTTTCATCAAGTAGATATACCCATACCTACTCAAATCATCGGTGAGAGTGAGAACATAACGATAGCCACCGCGAGCTTCAACGTTCATTGGACCACACACATCGGTATGTATTATTTCCAATAAGTCGGTTTCTCTCTCCATTATCCCTGAGAACGAAGTCTTAGTCATCTTGCCCATGAGGCACGGTTCGCATGTGTCAAATGATTCAAAATCAAGAGACTCTAATAGTCCATCAGTATGGAGCTTCTTCATGCGCTTAACGCCGATATGACCAAGGCGGCAGTGCCACAAGTATGTGGGACTATCATTATTAACTTTACATCTTTTGGTACTCACACTATGAATATGTGTAACATCACGATCGAGATTCATCAAGAATAAACCATTCACCAGCGGAGCATGACCATAAAACATACCACTCATATAAATAGAACAACCATTATTCTCTGACTTAAATGAGTAGCCGTCTCGCATTAAGCAAGACCCTGATACAATGTTCATGCTTAAAGCTGGTACTAAATAACAATTATTAAGGTTTAAAACTAATCCCGACGGTAGATGTAGGGGTAGCGTGCCGACGGCGATCACATCGACCTTTGAACCATTCCCGACGCGCATCGTCACCTCGTCCTTGGCCAGTCTCCGCTTATTCCGCAGTTCCTGCTTTGAGTTGCAAATGTGAGCAATAGCACCGGTATCAAATACCCAGGAGCTACTACGAGTGCTCGTAAGGTACACATCTATAACATGTATATCACATATACCTTTAACGTTGCCGGCCTTCTTGTCCGCTAAGTATTTGGGGCAGTTCCGCTTCCAGTGACCCTTTCCCTTGCAATAGAAGCACCCAGTCTCAGGCTTGGGTCCATTCTTTTTCTTCTTCCCGGCATCTGGCTTACCGGGCGTGGCAATAGCTTTGCCATCTTTCTTGAAGTTCTTCTTACCCTTGTCTTTCATGAAACTAGTGGTCTTGTTGACCATCAACACTTGATGCTCTTTCTTGATTTCTACTTCTGCAGACTTGAGCATCGAGTACAACTCGGGAATGGTCTTTTCCATCCCTTGCATGTTGTAGTTAAGCACAAAGCCTTTGTAGCTTGGTGGGAGAGACTGGAGGATTCTGTCAATTATAGCATCATCCGGAAGTTCGACTCCAAGTGAAGTCAGACGACCGTGTAACCTAGACATTTTGAGTATGTGCTAACTGACAGAACTGTTCTCCTCCATTTTACAGCTAAAGAACTTGTCAGAGACTTCATATCTCTCGACACGGGCATGAGCTTGAAAAACTAGCTTCAGCTCCTCGCACATCTCATATGCTCCGTGTTGCTCAAAACGCCTTTGGAGCCCCGTTTCTAAACTGTATAACATGCCACACCTAACCAGAGAGTAGTCATCACTCCGCGTTTGCCAGACGTTCAGAATGTCCTGGGCTGCTGCAGGAGCGGGAGGGTCACCTAGCGGCGCATCAAAGACATAAGCCTTTTTAGCTGCTTCAAGGATGAGCTTCAAGTTGCGAACCCAGTCCGCATAGTTGCTACCATCATCTTTCAGCTTGCTTTTCTCTAGGAATGCGTTGAAATTGAGGTTGACGTTGGCCATCTACAATATTTATAAAGACAACTTTTAGACTAAGTTCATGACAATTAAGTTCATTTAATCAAATTAAGTCTGAACTCCCACTTAAATCGACATCCCTCTAGTCATCTAAGTGATACATGATCCATGTTGACTAACCCGTGTCCGATCATCACGTGAGACGGACTAGTCACCATGGTGAGCAACTTCATGCTGATCGTATTCAACCATACGACTCATGTTCGACCTTTCAGTCTCTTGTATTCGAGGTCATGTCTGTACATGCTAAGCTCGTCGAGTCAACCTAGGTGTTTCGCGTGTGTAAATCTGGCTTACACCCATTGTATGCTAACGTTAGAATCTATCACACCCGATCATCACGTGGTGCTTCGAGACAATGAACCTTCGATGAATACGTTCTCAAAATTTTAAGAGGGATCATCTTATTATGCTACCGTCATTCTAAGCAATAAGATGCAAAACATGATAAACATCACAATGCAATCATATAGTGACATGATATGGCCATTATCATCTTCGCCCTTTCGATCTCCATCTTCGGGCATCGCATGATCATCATCGTCACCGGCGTGACACCATGATCTCCATCATCGTGTCTCCATGAAGTCGTCACGCCAACTACTACTATCACTACTACTATAGCTAACCGTTAGCAATGAAGTAAAAGTAGTAAGCACATGGCGTTGCATCTCATACAATAAATTAAGAAAACTCCTATGGCTCCTGCCGGTTGTCATACTCATCGACATGCAAGTCGTGAAACCTATTACAATAACATGATCATCTCATACATCATACATGCAACATCACAACTTTGGCCATATCACATCACATGTCAAACTCTGCAAACACAAGTTAGATGTCCTCTAATTGTTGTTGCAAGTTTTACGTGGCTGATTTGGGTTTCTAGCAAGAACGCCTTCTTACCTACGTGACAGACACAACGATGATATGCCAAAGCTATTTACCCTTCATAAGGACCCTTTTCATCAAATCCAATCCGACTAGAGTAGGAGAGACAGACACCCGCTAGCCACCTTTATGCACGGTGTGCATGTCTGTCGGTGGAACCAGTTTCACGTAAGCGTACGTGTAAAGTCGGTCCGGGCCGCTTCATCCCACAATACCGCCGGAAAAGAATAAGACTAGTAGCGGCAAGAAAATTGACAAATCATCGCCCACAACTTTTGTGTTCTACTCGTGCATAGAATCTACGCATAGAAAACCTGGCTCGGATGCCACTGTTGGGTAACGTAGCATAAATTCAAAATTTTCCTACGCATATTCAGATCTTCCTATGGAGAGACCAGCAATGAGAGAGGGGTAAGAGCATCTTCATACCTTTGAAGATCGCTAAGCGGAAGCGTTGCTAGAACGCGGTTGATGGAATCGTACTCGCAGTGATTCCGATCTAGTGCCGAACTACGGCACGTCCGCGTTCAACACACGTGCAGCCCAGTGACGTCTCCCGCACCTTGATCCAGCAAGGAGGAGGGAGAGGTTGGGGAAGAACTCTAGCAGCACGACGGCGTGGTGTCGATGGAGAGACGAGGTCTCCCGGCACGGCTTCGCCAAGCACCGGCAGAGAGGAGGAGGAAGAAGGGCAGGGCTGCGCCGAGGGAGAGGCAAAAGTCTGATCTCCAATGGCCAAAAGTGCTCACTATATATAGAGGAAGGGAGGGGCTGCGCCCCCTTGAGGGTTTCCCTCTCCTGGGGGGGGCAGCAGCCCTAGATGGGGCTGGTGCGGCGGCCAAGGGGGGAAGGAGGGGTGTGGCACACCCCTGGTGGGCCTTAGGCCCACCTGGCTTAGGGTTTGCCCCCCTTCCCTCTCCACTGTGCATTGGGCTGAGTGGGGAGGCGCACCAGCCTACCTAGGGGCTGGTTCCCTCCCCCACTTGGCCCACTTTACCTCCGGGGTCGTTGCCCCCCTTCGGTGGACCCTCAGGGCCACCTCCGTAGGTCCCGGTGGTCCCGGTACGTTACCCGTGATGCCCGAAACATTTCCGGTGTCCGAAACCATCCTCCTATATATCAACCTTTACCTCCGGACCATTCCGGAGCTCCTCGTGACGTCCGGAATCTCATCCGGGACTCCGAACAACTTTCGGTAACCTCTTATAACAATTCCCTATAACCCTAGCATCACCGAACCTTAAGTGTGTAGACCCTACGGGTTCGGGAGACAGGCAGACATGACCGGGACACCTCTCCGGCCAATAACCATCAACGGGGTCTGGATACCCATGGTGGCTCCCACTTGCTCCACGATGATCTCATCGGATGAACCATGATGTCAAGGATTCAATCAATCCCGTATACGATTCCCTTTGTCTGTCGGTATAGAACTTGCCCGAGATTCGATCGTCGGTATACCTATACCTTGTTCAATCTCGTTACCGGTAAGTCTCTTTACTCGTTCCATAGCACGTGATCATGTGACTAACTCCTTAGTCACATTGAGCTCATGATGATGTTCTACCGAGTGGGCCCAGAGATACCTCTCCGTCACACGGAGTGACAAATCCCGATCTCGATTCGTACCAACCCAACAGACACTTTCGGAGGTACCCGTAGTGCACCTTTATAGTCACCCAGTTACGTTGTGACGTTTGATACACCCAAAGCACTCCTACGGTATCCGGGAGTTGCACAATCTCACGGTTGAAGGAAAAGATACTTGACATTAGAAAAGCTTTAGCATACGAACAATACGATCTGCTGCTATGCTTAGGATTGGGTCTTGTCCATCACATCATTCTCCCAATGATGTGATCCCGTTATTAGTGACATCTAATGCCCATGATCAGGAAACCATGATCATCTATGTACTAACGAGCTAGCCAACTAGAGGCTTGCTAGGGACACATTGTGATCTATTTATTCACACATGTATTAGTGTTTCCTGTTAATACAATTATAGCATGAACAATGGACGATTATTGTGAACAAGGAAATATGATAATAACCATTTTATTATTGCCTCTAGGGCATATTTCCAACAGTTGCCATCAATGGTAAAAAGATGGGGTTTTCATCATTGGTTTGAGATTATCCCTCTACATCATGTCATCTTGCTTAAGGCGTTACTCTGTTCGTCATGAACTCAATACACTAGATGCATGCTGGATAGCGGTCCATGTGTGGAGTAATAGTAGTAGATGCAGAAAGTATCGGTCTACTTGTCTCGGACGTGATGCCTATATGTATGATCATTGCCTTAGATATCGTCATGACTTTGCGCGGTTCTATCAATTGCTCGACAGTAATTTGTTCACCCATCGTGATATTTGCTATTATGAGAGAAGCCTCTAGTAAACACTATGGCCCCCTGGTCTACTCCACACCATATTTTTAGCCTTACACTTTTTACTTTGTTGCACTTTCCGCCTTCAGATCTCACTTTGAAAACAATCTTGAAGGGATTGACAACCCCTTTGAAGCGTTGGGTGCAAGCTTGTTTGTGTTTGCGCAGGTACTCTGGACTTGACGAGACCCTCCTTCTGGATCGATACCTTGGTTCTCATACTGAGGGAAATACTTACTGCTCCTGTGCTGCATCACCCTTTCCTCTTCAAGGGAAAAACCAACGCAAGCCCAGCCTCTGTCAACGTGTCAATTTCTGGCGCTGTTGTTTGTGGGATAGCAAAGAGCGAGTTAAGATCTTGGGAAAACCTATGCGTTATGGGCCCACTCAAAAGAAAACACCGTTGAAAAGATTGCTGAGAACATAGATTGTACCGGTACAAGTAAAAACTTGATGAGTTGAGAACCTCAAAATAATTGAAATGCTTGAAAAACCTGAAACTTCTAAGATATCGTCAACACTCCAGACATAATAGAGAGGGATGAAAAAAATAAGAGAGGCTTGAATTAGAATTTCCAACACAAGAAGCATTTAAATGATGAAAAGGATAATTTGAGGAGGAGGAAGGTGGAGGTCAATTTTTGGAAGGGGGGCATCCTTATATAGCAGGGGGGGGTGCTAGGGCTAGGGTTTTTTTGTGTTTTCGGACCATCGGATCTCGATCGGGCGGTCCGAAACGGAGAGGTAGGCCAGGTGGGTTTAAGTTGGCCGTGTGGAGGTGTTGGGCTGAGATGAGAGGGAAATAAGCAGCCTGGCAACAATTTAGAACACTGAAAACGTCTGCGGTTTGACCGGCTATAGTGCCGCTATAGGTTTAACGGTTCGAGTATCAAAGTATCTACAATCGCGACGAAATTTGGCAGGTGGCTTACCTACACTAAAATAAGACCGCACGCCAAGTTTCAACCCAATCCGAGAATGTTTTATAAACACTTCTAAAAACATTAATTTTAATGATGTCGCGGGCGTGTGCTTGTATGGTTGATCTCAAAACGGTCAACGACAAAAACGGAGGGAACCGAAAACTAACAACGGATGCAAGTTTGAAAAACTGAAGGCAACAGAGTGCTGATGCAATGTGGATGATGCGATGATGAATGCGACAACCAAAAAAATCACACGAGGACAATGGAATAAAATAGGAATCTTCTGGAGCGTCGGTTCCGGGCTGTTACAACACAAGACTAGCCTCACTCAGGGTAGATCTTCACGAAGTAAGCGATTTCCTTTCTCGTACAAACTTCTTGGTTCAACTCATCAACACGAAGTAGGAGGCTCCCAAGTGACACCTAACCAATCTAGGAGGCACCACCCTCCAAAAGGTAATAGATGGTGTAGACCAATGAACTCCTTGCTCTTGTGCTTCAAAAGATAGTCTCCTCAACACTCAATCACTCTCTCACAGTTTTGGCATGGGCAGGAGAGATTGATTTGGTGGAAAGAAGCTTGGGGAGGCTAGAGATCAAGTTTCAAATGGATGGACTGACATCTCTTGATCTCAACACATGAGTAGGTGTCTCTCTCTCAGAAAAATGGATATGGCAAGGGAGTGTGTGTTTTGAGTGCTTCCACTACGAATGAGAGGTGGTGGAGGGGTGTATATAGGCATCTCCCAAAATCCAACCGTTACAACATTATTTCCCAACTCGGTGACACCGAAATGAATCTCGGTGGTACCGAGTTGCACTAAATGTGCCAACTTTTTGAATTCTTGGCGAGACTGATATATGAATCTCGGTGGTACCGATTCGATGACCTAGGGCAGTTTCCAATTCTCGACGAGACCTATTTCAAAACTCGGAATTTCCGATTCTTGAAATCGACATACCAGAAAGTTGGCACTGTCTTTCGATGGCACCGATATGAAAGTTAGAGGTACGGAGAGATTAGGGTTTGGGAAAGGTCTTGTCACTCGGAAAATCGGTAGGGCCGAAATGGAATTCTTGGTTACACCGATTTTGATGTGTAGGCTTTGGACAGAGAAATATTGTGAGAGAAATGCTGAGTATATTTGGTGGCTATCTCTAAGAACTTGAGCAACCAATTCATCATAAATGCCTCACACCCTTTTAACAGTATTGGCTTTCCTATGGACTCAAAAGTGATTTCTCACAAGTATAAAATGTAGAGTCCTCTTGCTTGAAGCTTGGATAATCCTATTCCTTTCCTTGCATCAAGGGGTTTCTCCTCACAATCCTTTAGCCAATGCATCTTTGAACTTTTCTGAAATATACTTGGATAGTATCATTAGTTCAATGATACATATGTTGTTATTAATTACCAAAACCACCTTAGGGAGCAATTGTGCTTTCAACCACCGCTTCAAGGAGGGGCGTATTGAGCACCGAAGGGTAGGACTGGCAGGCAACAGACACGACTCATGGGCAAACTCCTCCTCCATCGACTCTTACTGAGCGCACTCGGTTCTGCCGGAAGTAGTACAAAGCTCCTCCATAGTACAAATTCTTTCTATATATATCATTGAACTTTACCACATACTTTAAATTAGCTAGAATACATAGTTGAACTAGCTATTTCAGTACGTGGTTGGCAGCAATTGGGCAAAAGTTTGTTCGATACACCTATCGAGTTGAACTCTTTTGTACAAAGACCATTGTTTCATGTATGAATGAAATCCATGTTTAGTGAATTTCAGTTGCAAAATTGCACCCTAATTGTGATTTTGTTCCTGCCAAATTTGACAAATGCCAGTGCTACAATGTTGACAAATGCCAATGTTACCAGACCGACAAATGCCAATATTTCCGATTTGACAAATTGCAATTTACCCGATATGATATATATTCTAATCTTCCCGGATTGTCTCTACTAGCACATGGGTCATATTATAGAAACATTTCTCATGACGCATTGCACCAATCCTTGGCACCAATTCTTCACTTAGCTTACAAGCAAAGGAAAGATAGTTGTCGATCTGGAAACGGGTATTCAACCTGTGACGAGTGTTTATTCAGATAAACCAATGATGGTTTTTTGCTTACTACATGAATCTAGGGATAAATACTTAGTTCATCGAACCATAAATTTCATTCAGTCAAGGATTAACTTTACATTCATACAATGGAGATACAATATAAAGAAAATTACTTGCGGCAACGGCGGTGCCGGCGTCCTGTATCAGCGTTGTCATGGTCCAAGGCGCAGTTGTTTAGTTCATCAAACAAGACCAGAATGTTATGGACTTCCCAACTAAAGAGTCGTCCATCGCATGATCGACGGGCGTGGCGCTGGGGGCGATGACTAGTGGCGCTGGGAGGATGCTTTGACAGAGGCGCAATCCGCTGAGGGGGTCGTGACAGGTGTAGGCGTGCGCATGGGCATGGGCGCAGTGGGTGCAAGCACACACACGGGGACGGGTGCCATGGGTCCGGGCACATGCACGGGGACTGGCACAACATGTGCAGGGGCGCACATGAGCACAGGCGCAGAAGGAGGCGTCGGAGCTTGCATGTCCACGGGCTCGCGCGGGTCCATGGGGACCTCCCCGACGTACGCGATTTCTTGCACTGCGATGATGCTCGGCGACCAGCCCGTCAATGCCATGGGGATGGTCGTTGGTGACAGCTCCGGGAGGGTTGCTGGTGAGTGCGTCGGGGTAGCATCCACTGCGGCATGCAGCTCTTCTAGGGCCATGTCCATGGCATCCCATTCGTCTCTATGTTATATCTCCTTCGGCTTGATGTCGACTTCACCAAACAAGAAGACTAGTGGCATATGATCCTTGTGCACCATGGCGTAGGTCACCATGGAGGTCGGATGGAGGGGAATGGAAGGCGGAGACATATAGAGGATTGTGAGTGAGTGGGCAGTAAAGCCACCTATTAAACAACGGCTCGGGCGCCATTGATGGACAAGTTGGAAGCGAGGAAGGCGGGAATAGAGGTTAAAGGGCTCGCTTCCGGTGAGCCTGCGCAGCGGAGGCCTATTGGAAATATGCCCTAGAGGCAATAATAAATTAGTTATTATTATATTTCTTAGTTCATGATAATCGTTTATTATCCATGCTCTAATTGTATTGATTGGAAACACAGTGCATGTGTGGATACATAGACAAAACATTGTCCCTAGTAAGCCTCTAGTTGACTAGCTCGTTGATCAAAGATGCTCAAGGTTTCCTGACCATAGGCAAGTGTTGTCACTTGATAACGGGATCACATCATTAGGAGAATCATGTGATGGACTAGACCCAAACTAATAGACGTAGCATGTTGATCGTGTCATTTTGTTGCTACTGTTTTCTGCGTGTCAAGTATTTGTTCCTATGACCATGAGATCATATAACTCACTGACACCGGAGGAATGCTTTGTGTGTATCAATCGTCGCACCGTAACTGGGTGACTATAAAGATGCTCTACAGGTATCTCCGAAGGTGTTCGTTGAGTTAGTATGGATCGAGACTGGGATTTGTCACTCCGTGTGACGGAGAGGTATCTCGGGGCCCACTCGGTAATACAACATCACACACAAGCCTTGCAAGCAATGTGACTTAGTGTAAGTCACGGGATCTTGTATTACGGAACGAATAAAGAGAATTGCCGGTAAACGAGATTGAAATAGGTATGCGGATACTGACGATCGAATCTCGGGCAAGTAACATACCGAAGGACAAAGGGAATGACATACGGGATTATATGAATCCTTGGCACTGAGGTTCAAACGATAAGATCTTCGTAGAATATGTGGGATCCAATATGGGCATCCAGGTCCCTCTATTGGATATTGACCGAGGAGTCACTCGGGTCATGTCTGCATAGTTCTCGAACCCGCAGGGTCTGCACACTTAAGGTTCGACGTTGTTTTATGCATATTTGAGTTATATGGTTGGTTACCTAATGTTGTTCGGAGTCCCGGATGATATCACCGACGTCACGAGGGTTTCCGAAATGGTCCGGAAACGAAGATTGATATATAGGATGACCTCATTTGATTACCGAAGGTTTTCGGAGTTACCGAGAATGTACCGGGAATGACGAATGGGTTTTGGGTGTTCACCGGGGGGGCAACCCACCCCGTGGAAGCCCATAGGCCTTGGGGGTGGCACACCAGCCCTTAGTGGGCTGATGGGACAGCCCAAGAAGGCCATATGCGCCATAGGAAGAAAATCAAAGAGAAAAAAAAGGAGGGGGTGGGAAAAAGGCGAAGGACTCCTCCTTCCAAACCTAGTTGGATCCGGTTTGGAAGGGGAGGACTCCCCCCCTTGGCTCGGCCGACCCCCTTGGGGCCTCTTGAGCCCCAAGGCAAGGCTCCCCCTCTTCCCCCTATATATACGGAGGTTTTAGGGCTGATTTGAGACAACTTTTCCATGGCAGCCGACCACATATCTCCACGGTTTTACCTCTAGATCGCGTTTCTGCGGAGCTCGGGCGGAGCCCTGCTGAGATTAGATCACCACCAACAAACGGAGCGCCGTCACGCTGCCGGAGAACTCATCTACCTCTCCGTCTCTCTTGCTGGATCAAAAAGGCCAAGATCATCGTCGAGCTGTACGTGTGGTGAACGCGGAGGTGCCGTCCGTTCGGCACTAGATCGGAGCGGATCGTGGGACGGATCGCGGGACGGTTTGTGGGACGGTTCGCGGGGCGGATCGAGGGACGTGAGGACGTTCCACTACATCAACCATGTTTCTTAACGCTTCTGCTGTGCCATCTACAAGGGTACGTAGATCGGAAATCCCCTCTCGTAGATGGACATCACCATGATAGGTCTTCGTGCGCGTAAGAAATTTTTTGTTTCCCATGCGACGTTCCCCAACAGTGGCATCATGAGCTAGGTTCATGCGTAGATGTCTTCTCGAGTAGAACACAAAAGTTTTTGTGGGCGGTGATGTGCGTTTTGCTGCCCCCCTTAGTCTTTTCTTGATTCCGCGGTATTGTTGGATCGAAGCTGCTCGGACCGACATTACTCGTACGCTTACGAGAGACTGGTTTCATCGCTACGAGTAACTCCGTTGCTCAAAGATGACTGGCGGGTGTCAGTTTCTCCAACTTTAGTTGAATCTGAATTGACCGAGGAGGTCCTTGGATGAGGTTAAATAGAAATTCATATATCTTTGTTGTGGTGTTTGCGTAAGTAAGATGCGATCCTACTAGATACCCATGGTCACCACGTAAAACATGCAACAACAAAATTAGAGGACGTCCAACTTGTTTTTGCAGGGTATGCTTGTGATGTGATATGGCCAACGATGTGATGTGATATATTGGATGTATGAGATGAACATGTTGTAATAGTTAATATCGACTTGCACGTCGATGGGACGGCAACTGGCAGGAGCCATAGGGTTGTCTTTAAACTAACGTTTGTGCTTGCAGATGCGTTTACTATTTTGCTAGGATGTAGATTTAGTAGTAATAGCATGAGTAGCACGACAACCCTGATGGCGACACGTTGATGGAGATCATGGTGTGGCGCCGGTGACAAGAAGATCGTGCCGGTGCTTTGGTGATGGAGATCAAGGAGCACGTGATAATGGCCATATCATGTCACTTATGAATTGCATGTGATGTTAATCCTTTTATGCACCTTATTTTTGCTTAGAACGACGGTAGCATTATGAGGTGATCTCTCACTAAAATTTCAAGACGAAATTGTGTTCTCCCCGACTGTGCACCGTTGCGACAGTTCTTCGTTTCGAGACACCACGTGATGATCAGGTGTGATAGACTCAACGTTCACATACAATGGGTGCAAAACAGTTGCACACGCGGAACACTTGGGTTAAGCTTGACGAGCCTAGCATGTGCAGACATGGCCTCGGAACACATGAGACCGAAAGGTCGAGCATGAATCGTATAGTTGATATGATTAGCATAGAGATGCTTACCACTGAAACTATTCTCGACTCACGTGATGATCGGACTTGAGATAGTGGATTTGGATCATGTACCACTCAAATGACTAGAGAGATGTACTTTTTGAGTGGGAGTTCTTAAGTAATATGATTAATTGAACAAATTGTCATGAACATAGTCTAATGGTCTTTACGAATTACGATGTAGCTTGCGCTATAGCTCTGCTGTTTTTATATGTTCCTAGAGAAAATTTAGTTGAAAGTAGCAAACTTTGCAGACTGAGTCTGTAAAACCGAGGATTGTCCTCGTTGCTGCGCAGAAGACTTATGTCCTTAATGCACCACTCGGTGTCCTGCACCTCGAGCGTCGTCTGTGGATGCTGTGAACATCCGACATACACGT
This sequence comes from Hordeum vulgare subsp. vulgare, assembly GCF_904849725.1. Classification (NCBI taxonomy): domain Eukaryota; kingdom Viridiplantae; phylum Streptophyta; class Magnoliopsida; order Poales; family Poaceae; genus Hordeum; species Hordeum vulgare. The sequence goes on along the minus strand of NC_058524.1, from coordinate 549,269,831 downwards.
TTCTGATGACTACACGATAGTTCAGTGCGCCGAAGACATTTTGAAACGTCACGGAACATAAGTGATGTTCTAAAGAGATGAAATTGTGATTTCATGCTCGTGCCCTTGTTAAGAGGTACGAGACCTCCGACAAGATTCTTTGTCCACGAAGTAAAGGAGAAAATCTCAATCGTTGTGCGTGTGCTCAGATTATATGAGTACGACAATCGCTTGAATCAAGTGGGAGTTGATCTTCCAGATAAGATAGTGATGGTTCTCCAAAGTCACTGCCACCAAGCTGTGAGAGCTTCGTGATGAACTATAACATATCAAGGATAGATACAATGATCCTTGAGAGATTCGCGATGTTTGACACTGCGAAAGTAGAAATCAAGAAGGAGCATCAATAGTTGATGGTTTGTAAAACCACTAAGTTTCAAGAAAGGCAAGGGCTAGAAGGGATACTTCGTGAAACGGAAAAATAGTTGCTGCACTAATGAAGAGACCCAAGATTAAACCCAAACCTGAGACTAAGTGCTTCTGTAATGAGGGAAACAGTCACTGAGGCGGAGCAACCCTAGATACTTGGTAGATAAGAAGGCTGGCAAAAGTCGAAAGAAGTATATTTGATATACATGATGTTGATGTGTACTTTACTAGTACTCCTAGTAGCATGAGGGTATTGGATACCGGTTCGGTTGCTAAGTGATTAGTAACACGAAATGATAGCTACGACATAAACGGAGACTAGCTAAAGGCGAGGTGATGATACGTGTTGGAAGTGTTTCCAAGATTGATATGATCAAAACGTCGCACGCTCCCTCTACCATCGGGATTGGTGTTAAACCTAAATAATTGTTATTTGGTGCTTGCGTTAAGCATGAATATGATTGGATCGTGTTTATTGGAATACGATTATTCATTTAAAGAGAACAATGGTTACTCTATTTGCTTGAATAATCACCTTCAATGGTTTATTGAATCTCGATTGTAGTGTTTGTTTCTAGAAACGGATCCTTTCTCGCGGAAAGGTTTCTCTCGAAAGAATTGAGTGGGAGGGTGGTAGAACTTGATAAGGTTATTGAACCATCACTTCAACCAGTGTGTAGTAGGGCGCAGGAAGTCGTTCATGTGGCGCCTACACCAATTGAAGTGAAAGCTGATGATGGTGATCATCGAGCATCGAATCAAGTTACTACAAATCTCGTAGGTTGACAAGGTCGCATACTACTGCAGAGTGGTACGGTAACCCTGTCTTGGAGGTCATGTTGTTGAGCAACAGTGAACCTACGAGTTATGGAGAAAGCAATGGTGGGCCCGGATTCCGACAAATGGCTGGAGTCCATGAAATCCGAGAAAGAATCCATGTATGAAAACAAAGTGTAGACTTTCGAAGAACCACTTGATGGTCATAGGAGTATTGAGTAAAGATGGATCTTTAAAAGGAAGACAGACGATGATGGTGATAAGTCACTATTAAGAAAAGCTCGACTTGTCACAAAGATGTTTCCGACAAGATCAAACAGTTGACTACGATGAGACTTTCTCACTCGTAGCGATGCTAAAAGTCTGTTAGAATTATGTTAGTAGTTGCTGCATCATTTATGAAATATTACACGTAGGATGTCAAAACATTGTTTCCTCGAAGGTTTCCTTGAGCAAACATTGTATGAGATACAACCATGAAGTTTTGTCGATCCTAAAGATACTAGCAAGTATGCAAGCTCCAGCGATCCTTCAATGGACTGGTGCAAGCATCTCGGAGTTGGAACATACACTTTGATGAGATGATCAAAGATTTTGGGTTTGTACAAGGTTTATGAGAAACTTGTATTTCCAAAGAACTGAGTGGGAGCACTATAGAATTTCTGATAAGTATATGTGGTTGACATATTATGAATCAGAAGTAATGTAGAATTTCTGTAAAGCATACAAGGTTGTTTGAAAGGAGTTTTCAAAGGAATACCTGGATTGCGCTACTTGAACGTTGAGCATCAAAGATCTATGGAGATAGATCAAAAGCGCTTAATGGAAGTTTCAACAAGATGCATGCCTTGACAAGTTTTTGAAGGAGTTCAAGATAGATCAGCAAAGAAGGAGTTCTTGGTTGCGTTGTAAGGTGTGAATTTGAGTAAGACTCAAAACCGGACCACGGCAGAATAAAGAGAATAGACGAAGGTCATCTTATATGCCTTAGCCGTAGACTCTAAAGTATGCCATGCTGAGTACCGCACCTGATGTGTGCCTTGCAGCAAGTCTGTTAAGAGGTACACAGAGTGATCCAAGATTGAATCACTAATCAGTGGTCAAAGTTATCCTTAGTAACTAAATAGACTAAGGAATTTTTCTCGATTATGGAGGTGGTTAAAGAGTTCATCGTAAAGGGTTACTGTTGGGGAATGTCGCATGGGAAACAAAAAATTTCCTACGCGCACGAAGACCTATCATGGTGATGTCCATCTACGAGAGGGGATTTCCGATCTACGTACCCTTGTAGAACGCACAGCAGAGGCGTTAAGAAACGCGGTTGATGCAGTGGAACGTCCTCACGTCCCTCGATCCGCCCCGCGAACCGTCCCGCGATCCGTCCCACGATCCGCTCCGATCTAGTGCTGAACGGACGGCACCTCCGCGTTCAACACACGTACAGCTCGACGATGATCTCGGCCTTCTTGATCCAGCAAGAGAGACGGACAGGTAGATGAGTTCTCCGGCAGCGTGACGGCACTCCGGATGTTGGTGGTGATCTAATCTCAGCAGGGCTCCGGCCGAGCTCCGCAGAAACGCGATCTAGAGGTAAAACCGTGGAGGTATGTGGTCGGGCTGCCGTGGAAAAGTCGTCTCAAATCAGCCCTAAAACCTCCGTATATATAGGGGGAAGAGGGGGAGCCTTGCCTTGGGGCTCAAGGAGCCCCAAGGGGGTCGGCCGAGCCAATAGGGGAAGGTCTCCCCCCCCAAACCGAGTCCAACTTGGTTTGGTGGGTGGAGTCCTTCTTCCCTTTCCCACCTCCTCCTTTTTTTTCTTTTCTCTTTGATTTTCTTCTTATGGCGCATAGGGCCTTCTTGGGCTGTCCCACCAGCCCACTAAGGACTGGTGTGCCACCCCCAAGGCCTATGGGCTTCCCCGGGGTGGGTTGCCCCCCCCCCCCCCCCCCGATGAACACCCGGAACCCATTCGTCATTCCCAGTACATTCCCGGTAACTCTGAAAACCTTCCGGTAATCAAAAGAGGTCATCCTATATATCAATCTTCGTTTCCGGACCATTTCGGAAACCCTCGTGACGTCCGTGATCTCATCCGGGACTCCGAACAACATTCGGTAACCAACCATATAACTCAAATACGCATAAAACAACGTCGAACCTTAACTGTGCAGACCCTGCGGGTTCGAGAACTATGTAGACATGACCCGAGTGACTTCTCGGTCAATATCCAATAGCGGGACCTGGATGCCCATATTGGATCCCACATATTCTACGAAGATCTTATCGTTTGAACCTCAGTGCCAAGGATTCATATAATCCCGTATGTCATTCCCTTTGTCCTTCGGTATGTTACTTGCCCGAGATTCGATCGTCAGTATCCGCATACCTATTTCAATCTCGTTTATCGGCAAGTCTCTTTACTCGTTCCGTAATACAAGATCCCGCAACTTACACTAAGTCACATTGCTTGCAAGGCTTGTGTGTGATGTTGTATTACCGAGTGGGCCCCGAGATACCTCTCCGTCACACGGAGTGACAAATCCCAGTCTCGATCCATACTAACTCAACTAACACCTTCGGAGATACCTGTAGAGCATCTTTATAGTCACCCAGTTATGTTGCGACGTTTGATACACACAAAGCATTCCTCCGGTTTCAGTGAGTTATATGATCTCATGGTCATAGGAACAAATACTTGACACACAGAAAACAGTAGCAACAAAATGACACAATCAACATGCTACGTCTATTAGTTTGGGTCTAGTCCATCACATGATTCTCCTAATGATGTGATCCCGTTATCAAGTAACAACACTTGCCTATGGCCAGGAAACCTTGGCCATCTTTGATCAACGAGCTAGTCAACTAGAGGCTTACTAGGGACAGTGTTTTGTCTATGTATCCACACAAGTATTGTGTTTCCAATCAATACAATTATAGCATGGATAATAAACGATTATCATGAACAAAGAAATATAATAATAACTAATTTATTATTGCCTCTAGGGCATATTTCCAACAGTCTCCCACTTGCACTAGAGTCAATAATCTAGTTCACATCACCGTGTGATTCTAATGAATCCAACGCCCACACAGTTCTGGGATCTGATCACGTCTTGCTTGTGAGAAAGGTTTTTAGTCAACGATTCTGAAACTTTCAGATCCGTGCATTCTTTACAAATCTTTATGTCATCTTATAGATGCTGCTACTATGTGCTATTCGGAAATACTCCAAATATCTACTCTACTATACGAATCCGTTTCACTACTCATAGTTATTCCGATTAGTGTCAAAGCTTGCATCAACGTAACCCTTTATGATGAACTCTATAACCACCTCCATAATCGAGAAAAATTACTTAGTCTATCAGTTACTAAGGATAAATTTTGACCGCTGCTAGTGATTAAATCATGGATCACTCTTTGTACCTCTCAACAGACTTGCTGCAAGGCACACATCAGGTGCGGTACTTAGCATGGCATACTTTAGAGTCTACGGCTAAGGCATAGAAGACGACCTTCGTCTATTCTCTTTATTCTGCCATGGTCGGGTTTTTAGTCTTACCCAAATTCACACCTTAGAACGCAACCAAGAACTCCTTCTTTGCTGATCTATTTTGAACTCCTTCAAAACTTGTCAAGGCATGCTTCTTGTTGAAACTCCCATTAAGCACTTTCGATCTATCTCCATAGATCTTTGATGCTCAACGTTCAAGTAGCTCAATCCAGGTATTTCTTTGAAAACTCCTTTCAAACAACCTTGTATGCTTTACAGAACTTCTACATTACTTTTGATCCACAATATGTCAACCACATATACTTATCAGAAATTCTATAGTGCTCCCACTCACTTCTTTGGAAATACAAGTTTCTCATAAACCTTGTACAAACCCAAAATCCTTGATCATCTCATCAAAGTGTATATTCCAACTCCGAGATGCTTGCACCAGTCCATTTAAAGGATCGTTGGAGCTTGCATACTTGCTAGTATCTTTAGGATCGACAAAACCTCATGGTTGTATCTCATACAATGTTTGCTCAAGGAAACCGTCGAGGAAACAATGTTTTGACATCCTACATGCAATATTTCATGAATAATGCAGCAACTACTAACATAATTCTAACAGACTTTTAGCATCGCTACGAGTGAGAAAGTCTCATCATAGTCAACTGTTTGATCTTGTCGGAAACATCTTTGCGACAAGTCGAGCTTTTCTTAATAGTGACTTATCACCATCATCGTGTGTCTTCCTTTTAAAGATCCATCTTTACTCAATAGTCTTATGACCATCAAGTAGTTCTTCCAAAGTCTACACTTTGTTTTCATACATGGATCCTCTCTCGGATTTCATGGCTTCCAGGCATTTGTCGGAATCCGGGCCCACCATTGCTTTCTCCATAACTCGTAGGTTCACTGTTGCTCAACAACATGACCTCCAAGGCAGGGTTACCGTACCACTCTGCAGTAGTACACGACCTTGTCAACCTACAAGGCTTGTAGTAACTTGATCCGATGCTCGATGATCACCATCATGAGCTTTCACTTCAATTGGTGTAGGCGCCACAGGAACAACTTCCTGCGCCCTCCTACACACTGGTTGAAGTGATGGTTCAATAACCTCATCAAGTTCTACCACCCTCCCACTCAATTCTTTCGAGAGAAACCTTTCCTCGAGAAAGGATCCGTTTCTAGAAACAAACACTTTGCTTTCGGATCTGAGATAGGAGATGTACCCAATTGTTTTGGATATCCTATGAAGATGCATTTATCCGCTTTGGGTTCGAGCTTATCAGACTGAAACTTTTTCACATAAGTGTCGAAGCCCCAAACTTTCAAGAAACGACAGTTTAGATTTCTCTAAACATCAGTCCATACTGTGTCATCTCAATGGAAATACGCGGTGCCCTATTTAAAGTGAATGCGGTTGTCTCTAATGCATAACCCATAAACGATAGTGGTAATTTGATAAGAGACATCATAGCATGCACCATACCAAATAGTGCGTGGCTATGACGTTCAGACACATCGTCACACTATGATGTTCCAGGTGGCATGAACTGCGAAACAATTTCCACATTGTCTTAACTGCGTACCAAAGCTCGTAACTTAGATATTCATTTCTATGATCATATCGTAGACCGTTTAACCTCTTGTTACGACGAACTTCACTCCGAAACAGAATTGAACTTTTCAATATTTCAGACTTGTGATTCATTAAGTAAATACTCTTGTATCTACTCAAATCGTCATTGAAGTAAGAACATAATGATATCCACTGCATGCCTCAGCACCCATTGGACTGCATACATCAAAATGTATCACTTCCAACAAGTTACTATCTTGTTTCATCTCAATGAAAACAAGGCCTTGCTCATGTGGTATGATTTGCATGTCACTAGTGATTCAAAATCAAGTGAGTATAAAGATCCATCAGCATGGAGCCTCATCATGCAATTTATACCAACATGACTCAAGCGGTAGTGCCACAAGTAAGTGGTACTATCTTCATTACCTCGCATCTTTTGGCACCAATATCATGAACATGTGTAACACTACGATCGAGATTCAATAAACCATTGAAGGTGATTATTCAAGCAAATAGAGTAACCATTATTCTCTTTAAATGAATAATCGTATCGCAATAAACACGATCCAATCATGTTCATGCTTAACGCAAGCACCAAATAACAATTATTTAGCTTTAACACCAATCCCGATGGTAGAGGGAGCGTGCGACGTTTGATCATATCAACCTTGGAAACACTTCCAACACGTATCCACCTCGCCTTTAGCTAGTCTCCGTTTATGCCATAGCTTTCATTTCGTGTTACTAATCAGTTAGCAACCGAACCGGTATCCAACACCCTCGTACTACTAGGAGTACTAGTAAAGTACACATCAACATCATGTATATCAAATATACTTCTTTCGACTTTTGCCAGCCTTCTTATCAACCAGGTATCTAGAGTTGCTCCGCCTCAGTGACTCTTCCCCTCATTACATAAGCACTTAGTCTCGGGTTTGGGTTTAATCTTGGGTCTCTTCATTAGTGCAGCAACTGTTTTGCCGTTTCACGAAGTATCCATTCTAGCCCTTGCCTTTCTTGAAACTTAGTGGTTTTACTAACCATCAACTATTGATGCTCCTTCTTGATTTCTACTTTCGCAGTGTCAAACATCGCGAATCGCTCAAGGATCATTGTATCTATCCTTGATATGTTATAGTTCATCACGAAGCTCTCACAGCTTAGTGACAGTGACTTTGGAGAATCATCACTATCTCATCTGGAAGATTAACTCCCACTTGATTCAAGTGATTCTCGTACTGAGACAATCTGAGCACACGCTCAACGATTGAGCTTTTCTCCTTTACTTCGTGGACAATGAATCTTGTCGGAGGTCTCGTACCTCTTAACAAGGGCACAAGCATGAAACCACAATTTCATCTCTTTAGAACATCACTTATGTTCCGTGACGTTTCAAAATGTCTTCGGCGCCTTGCTTCTAAGCCATTAAGTATTTTGCACTGAACTATCGTGTAGTCATCAAAAACGTGTATGTCGGATGTTGACAGCATCCGCAAACGACGCTCGAGGTGCAGCACACCGAGTGGTGCATTAAGGACATAAGCCTTCTGCGCAGCAACGAGGACAATCCTCTGCAAAGTTTGCTACTATCAACTTTCAACTAAGTTTTCTCTAGGAACATATAAAAACAGTAGAGAGATAGCGCAAGCTACATCGTAATTCGCAAACACCATTAGACTATGTTCATGACAATTAGTTCAATTAATCATATTACTTAAGAACTCCCACTCAAAAAGTACATCTCTCTAGTCGTTTGAGTGGTACATGATCCAAATCCACTATCTCAAGTCCGATCATCACGTGAGTCGAGAATAGTTTCAGTGGTAAGCATCTCTATGCTAATCATATCAACTATACGATTCATGCTCGACGTTTCGGTCTCATGTGTTCCGAGGCCATGTCTGCACATGCTAGGCTCGTCAAGCTTAACCCGAGTGTTCCGCGTGTGCAACTGTTTTGCACCCGTTGTATGTGAACGTTGAGTCTATCACACCCGATCATCACGTGGTGTCTCGAAACAAAGAACTGTCGCAACGGTGCACAGTCGGGGAGAACACAATTTCGTCTTGAAATTTTAGTGAGAGATCACCTCAAAATGCTACCGTCGTTCTAGCAAGATAAGGTGCATAAAGGATTAACATCACATGCAATTCATAAGTGACATGATATGGCCATCATCATGCGTTTCTTGATCTCCATCACCAAAGCACCGACACGATCTTCTTGTCACCGGCGTCAAACCATGATCTCCATCATCATGATCTCCATCAACGGGTCGCCATCGGGGTTGTCGTGCTACTCATGCTATTACTACTAAAGCTACGTCCTAGCAATATAGTAAACGCATCTGCAAGCACAAACGTTAGTTTAAAGACAACCCTATGGCTCCTGCCGGTTGCCGTACCATCGACGTGCAAGTCGATATTAACTATCACAACATGATCATCTCATACATCCAATATATCACATCACATCGTTGGCCATATCACATCACAAGCATACCATGCAAAAACAAGTTAGACGTCCTCTAATTTTGTTGTTGCATGTTTTACGTGGTGACCATGGGTATCTAGTAGGATCGCATCTTACTTACGCCAACACCACAACGGAGATATATGAATTGCTATTTAACCTTATACAAGGACCTCCTCGGTCAAATCCGATCCAACTAAAGTTGGAGAAACCGACACTTGCCAGTCATCTTTGAGCAACGGGGTTACTCGTAGCGATGAAACCAGTCTCTCGTAAGCGTACGAGTAATGTCGGTCCAAGCCGCTTCAATCCAACAATACCGCGGAGTCAAGAAAAGACTAAGGAGGGCAGCAAAACGCACATCACCGCCCACAAAAACTTTTGTGTTCTACTCGAGAAGACATCTACGCATGAACCTAGCTCATGATGCCACTGTTGGGGAACGTCGCATGGGAAACAAAAAATTTCCTACGCGCACGAAGACCTATCATGGTGATGTCCATCTACGAGAGGGGATTTCCTATCTACGTACCATTGTAGATCGCACAGCAGAAGCGTTAAGAAACGCGGTTGATGCAGTGGAACATCCTCACGTCCCTCGATCCGCCCCACGAACCGTCCCGCGATCCGTCCCACGATCCGCTCCGATCTAGTGCCGAACGGACGGCACCTCCGCGTTCAGCAAACATACAGCTCGACGATGATCTCGGCCTTATTGATCCAGCAAGAGAGACGGAGAGGTAGATGAGTTCTCCGGCAGCGTGACGGCGCTTCGGAGGTTGGTGGTGATCTAATCTCAGCAGGGCTCCGCCCGAGCTCCGCAGAAACGCGATCAAGAGGTAGAACCGTGGAGGTATGTGGTCGGGCTGCCGTGGAAAAGTCGTCTCAAATCAGCCCTAAAACCTCCGTATATATAGGGGGAAGAGGGGGAGCCTTGCCTTGGGGCTCAAGGAGCCCCAAGGGGGTCGGCCGAGCCAAGGGGGGGAAGGTCTCCCCCCCAAACCGAATCCAACTTGGTTTGGTGGGTGGAGTCCTTCTTCCCTTTCCCACCTCCTCCTTTTTTTTCTTTTCTCTTCGATTTTCTTCTTATGGTGCATAGGGCCTTCTTGGGCTGTCCCACCAGCCCACTAAGGGCTGGTGTGCCACCCCCAAGGCCTATGGGCTTCCCCGGGGTGGGTTGCCCCCCCCCCCGGTGAACACCCGGAACCCATTCGTCATTCCCGGTACATTCCCGGTAACTCCAAAAACCTTCCGGTAATCAAATGAGGTCATCCTATATATCAATCTTCATTTCCGAACCATTTCAGAAACCATCGTGACGTCCGTGATCTCATTCGGGACTCCGAATAACATTCGGTAACCAACCATATAACTCAAATACGCATAAAACAACGTCGAACCTTAAGTGTGCAGACCCTGCGGGTTCGAGAACTATGCAGACATGACCCGAGTGACTTCTCGGTCAATATCCAATAGCGGGACCTGGATGCCCATATTGGATCCCACATATTCTACGAAGATCTTATCGTTTGAACCTCAGTGCCAAGGATTCATATAATCCCGTATGTCATTCCCTTTGTCCTTCGGTATGTTACTTGCCCGAGATTCGATCGTCAGTATCCGCATACCTATTTCAATCTCGTTTACCGGCAAGTCTCTTTACTCGTTCCGTAATACAAGATCCCGCAACTTACACTAAGTCACATTGCTTGCAAGGCTTGTGTTGATGTTGTATTACCGAGTGGGCCCCGAGATACCTCTCCGTCACACGGAGTGACAAATCCCAGTCTCGATCCATACTAACTCAACTAACACCTTCGGAGATACCTGTAGAGCATCTTTATAGTCACCCAGTTACGTTGCGACGTTTGATACACACAAAGCATTCCTCCGGTGTCAGTGAGTTAGATGATCTCATGGTCATATGAACAAATACTTGACACGCAGAAAACAGTAGCAACAAAATGACACGATCAACATGCTACGTCTATTAGTTTGGGTCTAGTCCATCACATGATTCTCCTAATGATGTGATCCCGTTATCAAGTAACAACACTTGCCTATGGCCAGGAAACCTTGGCCATCTTTGATCAACGAGCTAGTCAACTAGAGGCTTACTAGGGACAGTGTTTTGTCTATGTATCCACACAAGTATTGTGTTTCCAATCAATACAATTATAGCATGGATAATAAACGATTATCATGAACAAAGAAATATAATAATAACTAATTTATTATTGCCTCTAGGGCATATTTCCAACAGTTACGTCGATGCAAGCTTTGATACTAATCCGAATAACTATGAGTAGTGAAACGGATTTGTATAGTAGAGTAAATATTTGGAACATTTCCGAATAGCACGTAGTAGCAGCATCTATAAGATCACATAAAGATTTGTAAAGAACGCACAGATCTGAAAGTTTCAGAACTGTTGACTAAAACCTCTCTCACGAGCAAGACGTGATCAGACCCCAGAACTATATGGGTGTTGGATTCGTTGAAATCACATGGTGATGTGAACTAGATTATTGACTCTAGTGCAAGTGGGAGACTGTTGGAAATATGCCCTAGAGGAAATAATAAATTAGTTATTATTATATTTCTTAGTTCATGATAATCGTTTATTATCCATGCTATAATTGTATTGATTGGAAACACAATACATGTGTGGATACATAGACAAAACATTGTCCCTAGTAAGCCTCTAGTTGGCTAGCTCGTTGATCAAAGATGCTCAAGGTTTCCTGACCATAGGCAAGTGTAGTCACTTGATAACGGGATCACATCATTAGGAGAATCATGTGATGGACTAGACCCAAACTAATAGACGTAGCATGTTGATCGTGTCATTTTATTGCTACTGTTTTCTACGTGTCAAGTATTTGTTCCTATGACCATGAGATCATATAACTCACTAACACCGGAGGAATGCTTTGTGTGTATCAAACGTCGCAACGTAACTGGGTGACTATAAAGATGCTCTACAGGTATCTTCGAAGGTGTTCGTTGAGTTAGTATGGATCGAGACTGAGATTTGTCACTCCGTGTGACGGAGAGGTATCTTGGGGCCCACTCTGTAATACAACATCACACACAAGCCTTGCAAGCAATGTGACTTAGTGTAAGTCACGGGATCTTGTATTACGGAACGAGTAAAGAGACTTGCCGGTAAACGAGATTGAAATAGGTATGCGGATACTGACGATCGAATCTCGGGCAAGTAACATACCGAAGGACAAAGGGAATGACATACGGGATTATATGAATCCTTGGCACTGAGGTTCAAACGATAAGATCTTCGTAGAATATGTGGGATCCAATATAGGCATCCAGGTCCCGCTATTGGATATTGACCGAGGAGTCACTCGGGTTATGTCTACATAGTTCTCGAACCCGCAGGGTGTGCACACTTAAGGTTCGACGTTGTTTTATGCGTATTTGAGTTATATGGTTGGTTACCGAATGTTGTTCGAAGTCCCGGATGAGATCACGGACGTCACGAGGGTTTCCGGAATGGTCCGGAAACGAAGATTGATATATAGGATGACCTCATTTAATTACCGGAAGGTTTTCAGAGTTACCGGGAATGTACCGGGAATGACGAATGGGTTCCGGGTGTTCACCGGAGGGGCAACCCACCCCGGGGTAGCCATAGGCCTTGGGGGTGGCGCACCAGCCCTTAGTGGGCTGGTGGGACAGCCCAAGAAGGCCCTATGCGCCATAGGAAGAAAATCAAAGATAAAAGAAAAAAAAAAGAGGAGGTGGGAAAAAGGGGAAGGACTCCTCCTTCCAAACCTAGTTGGATTCGGTTTGGAAGGGGAGGACCCCCCCCCCCCCCTTGGCTCGGCCGACCCCCTTGGGGCCTCCTGAGCCCCAAGGCAAGGCTCCCCCTCTTCCCCCTATATATACGGAGGTTTTAGGGCTGATTTGGGACAACTTTGCCACGGCAGCCCGACCACATATCTCCACGGTTTTACCTCTAGATCGTGTTTCTGCGGAGCTCGGGCAGAGCCCTGCTGAGATTAGATCACCACCAACCTCCGGAGCGCCGTCACGCTGCCGGAGAACTCATCTACCTCTCCGTCTCTCTTGCTGGATCAAGAAGGCCGAGATCATCGTCGAGCTGTACGTGTGCTGAACGCGGAGGTGCCGTCCGTTCGGCACTAGATCGGAGCGGATCGTGGGACGGATCGCGGGACGGTTCGTGGGACGGTTCACGGGGCGGATCGAGGGACGTGAGGACGTTCCACTACATCAACCGAGTTTCTTAACGCTTCTGCTGTGCCATCGACAAGGGTACGTAGATCGGAAATCCCCTCTCGTAGATGGACATCACCATGATAGGTCTTCGTGCGCGTAGGAAAATTTTTGTTTCCCATGCGACGTTCCCCAACAAGGCCAACTCGCACGCCTCCTGTCAATTCAAGCAGCTGCTCGCACAACACCTGCTAGGCCCTAGCCAATAATAGAATGCGACCCTTGCAGCACGTAAGGGCGGTAGAGCGCCCACGATTTGAAAATAATGCAATAGTTTGTGTGGAAACGTGATAGATCTTTGTTCCAAAAAACTTTTGTTCGCTATTAATGTGTGCGCCTTTTCCCAAAGTGGACACGAAAAATACCACACCATATTTGTGCTATATCATGACGCCATGACCAATTTCTAGAATTTTGTGTTAGTTCTAGATTTACTATAAATTAAAGTAATATTCTCAATGTTTGCTCTGGAAGAAAAAATATATTTAAAACGAGTGTCAAATTGGAAAACATAATGATATGATGCCTTTATGTGCCATGTCATGACACGATGCCGAGTTTCATTAATTAATATATAAAAGGGCCAAACAAACCCTGAATAATTCCATATTTTAGCTTGACACTCATATTTGTCTATGTTGGCTCTAGAATTTGTTGAGGCGAGAAGAGGTAGCGGATGTCGTTTCGCGCACATAAGGTGACATGTTTCATAGGAGAACCACAAATCTTCCCATAAGAAACCCCGGTTTGTGAGGGACTTGCACCAATACTTGTCCCAAATTCGTCAATTGTTGTACCATGGCACATATCTGCCATGTTCATGACACCATGCCAAGTTTCATGAATCTTCTGATGGGTTTTTGATTTACATGATTTAAAACCTGAGTTTCTCAATGTTTGTGTGGCCGAGCCAAGAACCCGAGATGTTTGAAATTCATTCACATATCTTGCATGTGACCTAAAGATGCATGTACACTTATATGATTTTTCAACCCAATCATCAGATTCACCGAACCTTATGATTGTAGTTCAAATTTGAATTATGCACATTAAATAATGCATGTAAAAGTCAATTAATGTATAAGTGGGCCAAACGAGCCATGTATAATTTCATATTTTAGCACAACACTCTCATTATGGTACATGTTTCCTCTAGAAATAGTTCAAGACGAGAAGAGGCAGCGGATGTCGATTCTCCCACGTAAGCCGGCGTGCTTCATATCGGAACCACAAAGCTTCCCGTAAGAAACTTCAGTTTGTGAGGGGCTTGTGCCAATGCTTGTCCCAAATTGATCAATTGTTTTACCACGTCACATATGTGCCATGTTCATGACACCATGCCAAGTTCCATGAATCTTCTAACGAGTTTTTGATTTACATGATTTAAACCCGAGTTTCTCAATGTTTATGTGCCCGAGCAAGACCCCTAGATGTTTGAAATTTATTTCCATATCTTGCATGTGACCTAAAGATGCATGGACACTTGTATGATTTTTTAACCCAATCATCAAATGCACCAGACCATGTGATTATAGTTCCAATTTGAATTATGCGTGTCAAATAATGCATATAAAAGTCAATTAATGTATAAATGGGTCAAACAAACCATGTATAATTTCATATTTTGGCACGATACTCATTTTGTCATATGTTGTCTCTAGAAATAGTTCAATACGAGAAGAGGCGGCGGATGTCGATTCACCCACGTAAGATGACACGTTCCATATGGAAACCACAAAGCTTCTCGTGAGAAGGTGAGGTTTATAAGGGGTTTGTGCCAAAACTTGTACCAAATTGGACATTTTTTTTACCAGGGCACATATGATCCATGTCATGACACCATACCAAGTTTCACGAATTTCTGACTAGTTTTTGATTTATACATGAATATAAAACAAGGTTTCTCAATATTTGTGGCCGAGCCAAGACCCCGGGATGTTTAAAATTCATTCCCATATCTTGCATGGGGCCCAAAGAATGCAACCATGGACACTTATATGATTTTTCATCCCATTTTCATGCACAGGACCTTGTGATTTTATTTCAAATTTTAATTATCCACATTAAATGCCTAGTAAACTTAATTAATATGTAAAAATTGCAAAAAGAACCAAAAATAATTCCATATTTTAGCAAGACATTATGTTGCCTCTAAAAAAAGTTCAAGGCGAGAAGACGAGTGGTTGTCGTTTTGCCCACGCAAGGTGAAGTGTTCCCTATTGGAACCACAAAGCTTGCCGTGAGAAGCTCCGGTTTGTCATGGATTTGTGCCTAAACTTGTCCCAAATTGGATAGTTTTTTTAGCATAGCACATATGAGCTATGTCATGAAAACATGCCAAGCTTTTTGAATTTCTGATGCATTTTCAATTTACAATAATTTTAAAAGGAAGTTTGTCAATGTTTGTGGCCGAGCCAAGATGACAAGATGTTTGAAATTCATTCCCATTTCTTGTGTGTGACCTAAAGATGAAGACATGGACACAAATATGATTTTTTAACCCATTTTGATGCACTGGACATTGGGACGATAGTTCAATTAATGTATAAAAATGCCAAACAAACCCTGAAAAATTCCATATTTTAGCACGAGACTCCTATTGCTCGGTGTTCACTGCAGATAAATCTCATTGCAATCCAAACAATGCCCTTTGTCGAAGTAGCCTCATTTTTTTAAAACATCTCAAAAAACAAGTCTTTCAAAAACAGTTCATGGTCATGAATCATGCGTGATGCAGTACAAAACAACTTGGTCCAATCCTCATACATGCATGACTTAGGCCGGAAGCTTCATCGGCAACAGTCCACCGCCGACCAGTTTACCGCACTGACTCCTCACACCATTTTACTGTTCAATTGTCGCTGATGAAAGATGGGGACTTGGATCCCCATTGTGAGGGAAACTTTGCCGACCAACTACGGCCTGAGCATGGCCGCATCAGCCACGAGCGCGCTCTCAACATGCTTGAACGCGATCGCTACCTTCGACAGGGCAGCTACATCAATCAAAAGGGCATCTGCTCTAGTTGAAAGGGCGGCAGCAGCAACCGTAATGAGGATAGCAAATGGCGAGAATGACACATCAACTCTCAATTTCTCAGCGGTGGCCGTAGCCCTGATGGTGGAATCCCAGTCCCATATCGAGGCCGCCCACGCCCATCTCGTGTCACTCACTGCACAAATCACAACTGCCTTGTCCGACACCGGTCGACAACCCACGTCCGATGAGTTGGTAATCTCTGAGTGTGCTCGAGAAGGCGTATGTTCGTCGGCACCCTCCCTAGCCAAGATTCTAGCCATCCATGCCCGGACCAAGGACGACCATGCTTGACTCATGGGGTCTTATCCAAAGAGATGGTGGACGAGGACTACGGGATGATGGTGGAGTATGTGGCGATGGATGCCATGGATTTCTTACACCGTAGGTCGTCGAGCGGGAGCTAGTCATCTAGGAGGCGGTGGTGATCGACGAATGCTAGGTGGAATATTAGTCTTTGTTTAGAGCGATGATCTTTTGTTAGAGTAATATTTAGGTCAACTAACTAATGTTTAGTTGCTTGATTAAGTAAGTGCAGATAGTGCTATATCCTCTAGGCTCTTTTGTGTAGTAATCAAATTTGCAAGTGTTGTTAAATTAAGCAATGACGTCGATGACAAATGTAACGAGGGAAATTAACCAAAATTTACCGCCGTATCCCATTTTCTCTTGCAAATGAAAATGAAATGCAAGTACCGTGTGCAATGTAGTATCCGATATTTTACGTGGGAAGCTTGCAGACCAAAATTTTCACGTTCAGTCCCATCACACACGGGATAAACTATAGGCTTCGTTTGTCTTGTTGGATATCGCCCACAGTTATGGTAAAGGGACTATGTCCATTGTGACTATGCGCGCTAGTTTTTCACCGCACAGAACGAAATTTTGGGCTGCCGCGCAAATATCTACCATCAGCCCTCGTACCAACCAAAAGCCACATTTTCCCCTGCTTCCCCATTTCTTTCCTAAGTTCAAACATTCACTGCTTGCTTGTAGTGCCGCCTCCTCGCCGGCGACACTACTTCCTGCTGCTCGACCTCCTCCATCTAGTCAGGTAATCCACACCTTCCCCATACCCCTCCCCCTCCACCCCCTTCTCCTCCATTCCACATGCCCCGACCATCGGCGTGACACCTTCCACCAAAATCACAAGCACACCCCCACATAATCACCGTCTAAAGACATGGTGCATGCACTATAGTCACGATCTCAAGGAGCATGTGGCAGAGGAGAAGCCAATCGTGGCCGCACGCACGGATGTGCCCGTGATGGCTGCCACGCGTGCCGACCCCCAGATCTTGGAGCAACACCTCACCGTCGAGGCCACTGTTGACGCCTCGCGTGCGTACGCCGCCATGCGGTTGGCTACTTTAAACAACAACTCATTGTGTTTTCTCGAGGGCTTTGTTGGTGCCTTCGATAGCGACTACGAGTTGTTTTCTTAGCATGCCCGTGCTTTTGTCAACTCCACAGCCGACATGGTGGTGCCTGAATAGGCTGAGGCCACCCACGACTACGAGGAGGTCACCCACGATGTGGAGGCCTCACCCTAGTCCAAGCCCATCATTATCGATATCTCCGACGACGAGGAATAGTTTGTTTTTTACCTTAATTACTAATGACATGTGTGTTCGGCTAGGTATGCATGTTGAGCATGTTTGCTTTACCTGTTGCATGTGTTGCTCCTGACTTTCCTTAAGAAATTCTAGTGAAATATGCAATGTGATGCTACTATGCAATCTCACCTTTTAGTATGTTTTATTGTGCAATGTGATGCTTAGTTAACTGTTTGGTTCATTTGTTTTGGTGATCATATGCAATGCGATGTTCGATTGTTGTTGGTATAAATTTGTATTATTATGCATGTGAGGCATACAATTGCTATATCTCCTAGTTACTCCCTCCGTCACGGTTTAGAAGGCAAGGTTAATTTACGTGCATTTTCACAATAGAAAAGGTTTAAGGCACATTCATTTACTCCTAGCAACTAATTAGTAGTCCGTTGTACTACTTCTATATGCATGAGTAGTGTGAATGATATTTTTCAACCCATCTCACAATCAATCAATAACCACCTAGGTTTTAGAGAATTTCCAAGCACGCCTTATAAACCGTGACGGAGGGAGTAGCACGCTTGGCTTTTCCATGTGGCTTAAATTAATATGTTGGATCTGCAGTGCATTTATTTTTATAAACATATTTTACTGATAGCATGCCAAATATCACTTATAACCTGGTAAATATATATCTTAAATACGTTACAGGGAAACAATGAAAGATACTAAAGTTTGCCATTGAGGTTTGCACTTTCATCATCCTTTGGCTAATAGCACATTATTGTGCAATTACAGGAACCACTTTAATATTTAAGTTTCTAATTATTTGGTCTTGCACATGTAGGTCCTGCTGTAAGAGGTTTAGACCCACTATTCGACCCATTTTGCATGTGGGAAAATGATGTGTTCATGAATACAAATCAAATCAAGAAACACATAAAGATTGTTAAGATAAAGAAATTGCAACGAAAAACAACAAGGTATTTGTCTGCACAATAAAGAAGACACGAGTCAACTATATGATGGTACTATCTCTTTTACCTTGTATTTTTTCCCTTTGCGACATTTTAATTTTTTGAAATGAAATTAATGCATATCTTTGTTTGCAGTCCTTTCCACAGAAGTTCATCAATGAGTACTTCTCCAACCACCTTTATGGTCAAGAGGCGAGGAAGGTATTCACACAACACACACGATATAATCTTGAAGTCTTTCTCAAGAGGATGAAGGATGAGCGGGCAACCATCCACGTGCACTGGCATAAAATTGCAAGGACCTTTGACATAAGTTAACGATCAATATTTGCCTTCTTCTTCAACATTTTCTAGATGAGATTCATCTGTTTACCGTATATGATGCTACTTTCTAAAGGTTTTAGATGTTGCGTGTGAAACTTGGTCATGTCGTATAATTGGGTAGCTAGGTAGTATATGCCTATATGATGTTGTACTCTGATGTATTTCAATTATGAAATCCTGGTTGCCATAATACGAAATGAAATATATTGTGTGCTTGATATGAAGCGTCAATTTAATTACTAGCTGGATTATAAATTATAGAGCAATTCGCATGATTATTGGAGTTTCTATACATACGGTTTGTCAAAGAACACCGTGAGTGATGACCAATAAACCCATACGGTTTCTGAAAAGTTGGTGGGTTGGATCAGTGAAAAATCACACACGACTTTCGACCGACAACTGTGTGCGTTAGAACACCCATTCACAATCGTTTTCACCTAAAACATGTGTGTGATGGAAGCCCTATGCCAAACAGTTTCTTCTAGTCAACGTGCGTGGTGGCAACCCCTAACACAGACGATGTTATGCAGAAAATTCTGTGTGATGTACAATACGAACGAAAACGTACGTTTGGGATTCTCTCTGTGGTATGCTAAGCACATCTCACACAACTTCCCCAATATATCTGTTTGTGATGGCCCTTCCAACCGCACACGATATATTTTTGTCCATCATGAGTGACCAGACGCAGGCATCGCCGATGGGTTTTCCATGTCATGTGGGATAGGCCCTCCCTATCGCCTACACATGCAAGACAACGGTTTGAGACTACATCACAGAAAGAGGTTAAAAATCGTTTGTATAGCAGGCGCCTTCACTAGTGTGCCAACGATCCCATGAACCACTCAGTCCATACCTTTGTGAAGATAAGTTTCGTCGCCTTCACATCAAAGCATACAATGCCAAGTTGCTAACCCATTCCTTGCATGAGCAACTTCCAAAGGTAATATACCCGAGCAAGAAGATGCCAACCCCGAGAAGGGGGCTATTGCCCCTCCCCCCAACCTCTTCCACTTTGTTGGCTTTAGTGTGTCAAAAATGTCAAATTATTACTATTATTATTACAGGACCACACTAATTGGCAATAGAGTGGAAGTTAAGCTTAACCATCAATCACATGTCTCTTTAGCCTATAGATGGCAGTGCTAGGCAGCACACTACCGATGCTTTTCATTTTAGCAGACTAATCGTTGACCGTCGATCTGGTACCGATCCCTGGCGATCCATCAGAAGCTTGCGGAGCATTGATAGCATGGGCATGGGACATGCGCCAAGGAATTTCTTACGTACGTGATTGGAGAAAACCCATAACTGCCAACACATCACGTGATTTGAGGAAACAGATCAATAATTCTAGGATGCAATACACATCTCAGAAAATAAATTCTAAATTAAACTTCTCAACCTGTAGTTTGTTTCCTTATCTAATATTAACAAAAAATGCTTCCATTGTAACCAAAGCGACGCCGAAAATATTTGTTTCTACTGTACTAATTTATTTCCGATGCACCAAATCATTGTTTCCGTCGATATGAAAATCGGCTTCCTTACCTATTGAAATTTGCTTCGATGTTGACTGAAAATTGACATGCTTTATTTATCCATATAACATGTTTTCAATGCCCTAAATATTTGGTTCATCCTTGTCATCAATTTGCTTCTTATATTGTCACATGAGACACCTTCTGCAATACTTGTGTTTCTTACATGCTTTATATATTAAACAAGCTAGTAGCACTAGTCATTGTCGACCGAAGGTGAGACATGGATTCGCAAGTGATGTCTTCGATGTGACAGGCTCTGATGATTGAATTTGGAGCACACAACCATTGAAAGATGAAAAAAAGTTGCATGAAGGAGAGAAGACTTGTAATCGAAGTGTGTGTTTAGTGAAGCATGGACCCAGTCGTATGAAGCAGGAAAAAAAGATAATTGCAGCACACTTGTGGAGAAATTGTAATTTTAGCACATGAGTGGAGAAATTGCTTCCATGCGAGCAGAAGGTTGCTTCGACATAGTAAAATGAATAGGTACAGTGTAATGATTTTTTACATACACTTCAAACGGCTGATTTTATTTTCCGAGTGTAACATTCAATTGATTCTAGCAGAACAAATATTTCTTTACATCAATCAAAACATTGCTTACAAAGATATTATAGTTTGCTTCTGACAAAAATTGAAAATTTCTTGAACTAGGGCTAGATGACAGCTCAGTGTTGCTTCTGTCAACAACATCATCATCATCTTATAATTCTTACCCACCAGTGATATCCACCCAGGCATGGAAATATGGCATGTTTGTGCTCCTTTGTGTCTTCTACATCACCGTAAATGTCGCACATACAACTTGAGGCTATGACCACCGTGAATGGAAGTCAGCGGTGAGAAGAAGTCAAAGATGTCTCACCTGCGTTCCAGAAATTTCATGGAATTTGGTTGAACTATGGAAGAAAGCTATCTAGGGAAAAGAAGCCATGGAGTGAACTGCAGTGACGAAACAAATGTATGGTGAGCTATTGATGCACATTGTCAAGGCAGCAAAATCATATGTGGTATACTTTAAAAGCTTCATATGTAAGAAGCACGAAAACATTGCTACCTCAATTGTTATCATATGAATAGTAATAATTACAACTGCGTGATATGGCTAGGAGAGCTTTGGAGAACTAAATACCAAATAAACACCTAGTTTTGTTGATGATTTGGTGATGAACTATACCGAAAAGACCAATTTGACAGCCAACAACACAATATTGGGCGTAGCATGAACATCTATGAGTGGAATTAGGCACAGAAATTAGTAGAAACAAATTCAGAATAATAGATGAGTTTGTAGTGGGGACAAGCGATGATGGAAATAGGGATGATTCACGCAAACTGATACCTTCGATCATGAGAGGGGACTTCGAATTAGGCCGGGGGAAGGACCCGACGCAACTGCTGGTTCGCCGGTACACAGGAGGTACGTGCTCCGACATACGCTTCAATGTCCACGCAGCCTGGTGATGCAACGAACGGGATGGACATGGCGGTCGCAGCCACCTAGGGAGAGAGATGCGGGCAAAGAAGCGGATCTGGGGCCACCGAGGTAGAGAAAGGTCTGTGGGTGGAGCGTGCCATTAGGGACGATGGATTCTGGAGGGATTAGGGGGAGTGATTTACGCATGGGGTTGCGGGTAGTTACTCGGATGCGTTTTTTCTATTTTTTATTTACAAACAAAGCAAAATATTGAGCGTCGGATTTAGATCAGATCGACGGTCTTCGAATAGTCTCGCGCTGGAGTGTCTTCAGCCTATAGATAGGAAGCATTTTCCATACTAGGATGACTCCCTCGCTTTGCACGTGCACTCCTTAATTACATTCATGTACTAGAGGACCAAAGGCTGATGTCATTCTGAATTCTACTATTTTTCAAATTTAAAAGGTTTTATAACTTAAACCATTGATCGTATTGAAAATATGTTTTCAAATAAAGGACTCAACGCAATGAGTTCTTCGAAACTAGTTTCTATGTTGGTGATGACTTTTTTGGATCCAAAGTTTCTGCGTGGGCTGCATATGTTACCACGCCTATGATAGGTAAGTTATCATGGTATTTTCACTATATATACCACGGACATAAAAATGTTTTCCTCATCCTTCTCCACATGCACATGCATGTATGCACTAGGTAAAAGTTGATTTCATCCTAGACTCCTTTTATTTCAAAAATTCAAATCTCTTCTAGCTCAAATCGCCAACCCACTTAAAAATCTGTTTTTATATAAAATCTATCGCAACAAGATCTTTGAAACTAGATCTCATGTTAATATGTTTTTGACCAATTTTTTTGGGGGTCAAATGTTACCATGCATTGGCTAAATAAGATAGCACACCTATAGTGGAGTAAGGCCTTTTGGCTCCCGAGCTCCATGAAGGCCGGATTTGAAAAAAAATCAAAAATCAGAAATTTCTGGTTTCAAAAAATTCTGAAAAAATATGCATGTATGTGAGGATATAATGTACATGTATGTAAAAATTCACGATGAAATACTATGAATTGCGACCTGTATAAAAAAAGACAAATTCAAAGCTTGGAATGATGAATATTATCATGTGTTAAAAAGCCTTAGATTTGTTTTTGTTCACATAACCCTCGTTTCAACCTGTTTTGATCTGAAATTTTACACACTTGTGCATTATGCCTTGATATACATCCAAGGTTGTTAGAATCGCGATTCTGTTGTATGATTCTACGACTTTACGATCCATACTAACCCGTATGATTCTACGATTTTGATTCATAGAATCTACGTTTTTACGATCCTGATAGTGAATATTCTACGATTTGCGATCCTGCCATCGGAGCTCTGATCCGATTCAGAATCGCGATTCTGACAACTTTGTATATATCTGTAACTTTTTTTCAAAAAAGTTTGAACTGAAAAATATGATTTTTTATGAATTTTGAATTTCAAATATGAAGGCCACCATGGAGTCCGAGCTCTAAAAGAAATTTCCAACCTATAATGTGTGTGTATTACAATGCGAGATAAATACGCTAGCAGTCACTGAAGTTGAGGCTGAAGCACAATTGGACTTTAGAATACGTTCAATACGGTCATTGAATACGAGTTGTGGTGATTATACGGTCACTCCTCGCCGTATAGCTCTGTATTCTGTTGAGTTGAGTTGACCGGTATTGTTTCGACTACGGCTACATGTGTTTTCAATTGCTCTATGTATAGCTCCAGGAAGCCAACAAAGGCTCTCTTTTTTGCACCGTGTCAGCTCTCTCGCCCGGTGTAGCCCATGCAATCCTCCACCCCCACCACGTACCTCGCCTCCTCCCTACGTGTCACCGCTTCTTCCTCCTATATATGCACCCGTGGCCTCGATCTCCTCTCCACCTCAACTCACTCCACTCCACTCTACCGGCGGCCGATGCAGCAAAGCAAGGAGGAAAGGAAGGAGCAATGGCGGAGCGCGGGCAGTACGGCGGGCACCACGGCGCAGGGCAGTAGCAGCACGAGTGCGGCATGAAGGGCATGCTGCAGGAGAAGGGCCCGTCGTCGTCGCCTCCACGGTCCCCTTCGCCGGTGCCGACGACCCCGTCGAGGGCGTCTAGCTCGTCGGCGGCCAGGTCCCTTAAGCTCCTCCTCCTCCAGCGGAACAGCGGCTGCGCGTCGGACCTCTCTGTGGCGCCGCTCCTCCGCGACAACTCCGATTCCAAGGCGTCCCTCTCCCTTGCCTCCTCCCGCTTCTCCATCTCTTCGTCGTCGTCGTCCTCCTTCCACGACCACGACGATTTCCCCCGCCACTCCCTCGACTCCGCCGGCCTCACCCCGAAGCCATGAATCCGGCTCATCCACTCCCAACCCGAGTGGAGCCCGGAGTGCTCCTTCTCCACGCGCACGAGCTCAAGGAGGAAGGCAACCGCCTGTTCCAGTCGCGCGACTACGCCGGTGCGCTGCGGCAGTACGAGCTCGCCCTCCGCCTTGCCCCGCGTGGCCATCCCTCGCGCTCCACGATGAGCCACGCTTCCCGCGGGATCTTCTCCGCCACGCCCCCGTGCTTGAGGCACTCAGCCGCCACGAGCTCGCGCTTGCCGACACCCTCGCACTCCTCGCCCTCGACCCCAACCACCGCGACGCCATCGACCTCTCCCACCGCCTTCGCTCCGGCATCTGCTCGTCCTCCTCCTCGGCCGAGCGGATCCGGAGGCGGCGGCCTCGGATCTCGCCGGAGGAGGGGCCAGCAGCGAGGTCCGACGCAGGGCTAGGTTGCGGCAGAGGGGCAAGGCTGGGCCGCAGCGAGGCTAGGTGGGGCTGCGTGCGGACGGTGCTCCGGGCGCAGGCGCGGTGCGGTTGGCGGCAGCGAAGCGCACGAGGCAGCGAGGTCACCGGAGGGCGCGGCGGTGGGGTCGCCGGGCGGAGTAGAGGGGCTAGCGGGGCGAGTGGCAGCGCGGGGTGGCCAGGAGCCCGAGTGGCCGGTGACGGACGAAACAACTCGAGGGGTTTTTTGAAATTTTCCAACGATGTTTGACCGGTCAACTCAACAGAATACATAGCTATACGGTGAGCAGTGACCGTATAATCACCACAACTCGTATTTAATGATCGTATTGAGTGTATTCTGAAGTTCAGTGACCGTATTATGCTTCGGCCTCAACTTTAGTGACTGCTAGTGTATTTAACAACTTTTCTCACGATCAAAGTTTTCACAGAAGATACATGGGTATGTTTTCAACAACTTTTCTCAGGATCAAAGTTATCATGGTGTCTTTTGTGGAAGTTATGGCGCATGTGGTGTGTATATTCCAGTGTAATTTACACTTCAGTTATGGGTCCATGTTTTCAATTACTTTTTTCTGGTTGAAAACATTAATAGGGTGTTTGTGAGTGAGCTGCATAGTTCGTCATGCGTATATTACTATCTCATTTACACAGGAGTTACCACGTACATTTTCAATAGCATATTGCCAACATCAGTTTGCTTGTTCAAGGACCCTGCACGATCTTTGCTAGTAGCATTTTTTTTACAGGTAGCTACTTCTGTTTATTTGGTCATTTTCTTACCCACATGACAAAAATCAGTAAGCCCGATCGTGTAGGCGACCTGGCTCGGTTACTTGCAAACGTCGACTTTTTTAACACAATACAAACGCAAATACTTATATATATACGTATATACTTATTATTATTAGCACATACACATCGTATCTCTATGAACATATTCGAGAGACTGAACCGGCATATCATCTAAAGCGAGCATGGACCTTTTTCACTCTTGGATTTTAGGTGTCACTTCACTTTGAGAAGATGGATTGCCGTCCAAAGAAATAATGATACCAATGAAACAATCAAATAGTCCATCCCTAAGGGAGAAGCGAACCTTTTCTCTTCTCACAAATTACACCAGAAATGACATGACATGATGCAGATTAATTACAGAAAATTTTAAAAATTCCTCAAATTAGATAAGAATTTGCAATTCTGTAAAATGTTCACATATTTTAAAAGTTGTTGTTCACAATTTTAAAAGCTGGCAAATAGAAAACTATCATGAAATTAAAAAATGTCCACTGTGTTGAAAAAAATACTATTAAAAAATCTAAACAATTGAAAGAAATTGTGATTCCAAAAAAAGTTCACGATTTTAACGAAATGTTTAAGACTTATAAAAAAAGATGGAAATGTATTTTTTAAAGATCATGATTGTTTTAATGTGGATATGTAACTGGCCGACAACTCTCCTCCCGCCCCTAATTGTAGTCTCATTGCACGCATGCACTTGTGTGTCGAGATTGGACTTGCAACTAGGAGAAAAAAAAGTCGTGTTTGGTCACACGTCGAGGGTGGGCTTGCAATTGAGACAAAAATGGATTGCCCACCCAACTGTGTATCGAGAATGGAGTTGTAACTGGGACAAAAAGAGGTCAAGGCCTCCTCCCCAATTACGTGTCCATGGTGCACTTTCAACTGTGACAAAAAATTAGACACGACCCGTTAGGTATCGACGGTGGTCGTGCAAGTGGGACAAAAAAGGTGAGCCCCTTAGTTGCATCCGATGGATGTAGTTGAACTTGTAACTAGGACATAAATGGGTTCGGTTGCACTTGCGGGTCAAGCATGGACTTGCGACTCAGGCGTGAGAAAAGACGGGTCCCCAAGTTGTGTGGTGGGCTGGAGTTGCAACTGGGACAAAAAAGCTCACCGCGGCTGCGTGTCGAGGATGGACATTCAACGGAAATAAAAATAAGGTCCTGTTGCGTATTGAGGGTGAACTTGCAACTGTAGCCAAATAAATTGAGATGGGCCCAACTGCATGTAGGAGGTGGACTTGCAAGTAGGACAAAAAGGGATTGAACCTACTAGCTACCTATAAAGGATGGACTTGCAACTGAGATAAATAAATGGGTCAGGCCCAATTAGGTGTCAATGGTAAACTTACAGCTGTCTTGTGTATTAATAGTAGACTTGCAAAATATTCACCGCCCCTCTCTTGACACAGAGTCGTCCTATACTCTAGCTAACCATTACACAAAATAAAAAGAGCGCGGTACCAAAGAGCAATGCAAGGTGTATGAAACACATGATTTCAATTTTCACCTTTGCTAACTTCAGATATGTGGTTAGGCTCAACAGTTCTTTCCAACTAACATTTTCATGGAGCACAAATTTGTAATTAGCTTTGATCATTTTCATACCATTATGCCGCCACCCAAGATGGTTAAAACATCCTTGACCGCATGCAGCAACCGTGTAAACACCACCGTAAGCTGTCACCGATATTCATGTCGCTAAAATGTACTCCCTGTTGGAATTATGCCCTAGAGGCAATAATAAATATATAGTTATTATTATAATTCCTGTATCAAAATAATAGTTTATTATCCATGCTATAATTGTATTGAATGAAGACTCATTTACATGTGTGGATACATAGACAAAACACCGTCCCTAGCATGCCTCTAGTTGGCTAGCCAGTTGATCGATGATAGTCAGTGTCTTCTGATTATGAACAAGGTGTTGTTGCTTGATAACTGGATCACGTTATTGGGAGAATCACGTGATGGACTAGACCCAAACTAATAGACGTAGCATGTTGATCGTGTCATTTTGTTGCTACTGTTTTCTGCGTGTCAAGTATTTATTCCTATGACCATGAGATCATATAACTCACTGACACCGGAGGAATGCTTTGTGTGTATCAAACGTCGCAACGTAACTGGGTGACTATAAAGATGCTCTACAGGTATCTCCGAAGGTGTTAGTTGAGTTAGTATGGATCAAGACTGGGATTTGTCACTCCGTATGACGGAGAGGTATCTCGGGGCCCACTCGGTAATACAACATCACACACAAGCCTTGCAAGCAATGTAACTTAGTGTAAGTTGCGGGATCTTGTATTACGGAACGAGTAAAGAGACTTGTCGGTAAACGAGATTGAAATAGGTACGCGGATACTGACGATCGAATCTCGGGCAAGTAACATACCGAAGGACAATGGGAATGACATACGGGATTATACGAATCCTTGGCACTGAGGTTCAAACGATAAGATCTTCGTAGAATATGTAGGATCCAATATGGGCATCCAGGTCCCGCTATTGGATATTGACCGAGGAGTCTCTCGGGTCATGTCTACATAGTTCTCGAACCCGCAGGGTCTGCACACTTAAGGTTCGACGTTGTTTTATGCGTATTTGAGTTATATGGTTGGTTACCGAATGTTGTTCGGAGTCCCGGATGAGATCACGGACGTCACGAGGGTTTCCGGAATGGTCCGGAAACGAAGATTGATATATAGGATGACCTCATTTGATTACCGGAAGGTTTTCGGAGTTACCGGGAATGTACCGGGAATGACGAATGGGTTCCGGGAGTTCACCGGGGGGGGCAACCCACCCCGGGGAAGCCCATAGGCCATAAGGGTGGCGCACCAGCCCTTAGTGGGCTGGTGGGACAGCCCAAAAGGGGCCTATGCGCCAAGGATAAGAAATCAAAGCAAAAAGAAAAAAAAGGGAGGAGGTGGGAAGGGAGGGGGACTCCCTCCCACCAAACCTAGTCCAACTCGGTTTGGGGGGGGAGAGTCCTCCCCCTTGGCTCGGCCGACTCCTTGAGGGTCCTTGGACCCCAAGGAAAGGCCCCCCTCCCTCCCACCTATATATACGGAGGTTTTAGGGCTGATTTGAGACGACTTTTCCACGGCAGCCCGACCACATACCTCCACGGTTTTTCCTCTAGATCGCGTTTCTGCGGAGCTCGGGGGGAGCCCTGCTGAGACAAGGTCATCACCAACCTCCGGAGCGCCGTCACTCTGCCGGAGAACTCTTCTACCTCTCCGTCTCTCTTGCTGGATCAAGAAGGCCGAGATCATCGTCGAGCTGTACGTGTGCTGAACGCGGAGGTGCCGTCCGTTCGGTACTAGATCGTGGGACTGATCGCGGGATTGTTCGCGGGGCGGATCGAGGGACGTGAGGACGTTCCACTACATCAACCGCGTTCTCTAACGCTTCTGTTGTACGATCTACAAGGGTACGTAGATCACTCATCCCCTCTCGTAGATGGACATCACCATGATAGGTCTTCGTGCGCGTAGGAAAAATTTTTGTTTCCCATGCGACGTTCCCCAACAGTGGTATCAGAGCTAGGTTCATGCGTAGATGTCTTCTCGGGTAGAGCACAAAAGGTTTTGTGGGCGGTGATGTGCGCTTTGCTGCCCTCCTTAGTCTTTTCTTGATTCCGCGGTATTGTTGGATTGAAGCGGCTTGGACCGACATTACTCGTACGCTTACGAGAGACTGGTTTCATCGTTACGAGTAACCCCCTTTGCTCAAAGATGACTCGCAAGTGACGGTTTCTCCAACTTGAGTTGAATCGGATTTGACCGAGGAGGTCCTTGGATGAGGTTAAATAGCAACTCATATATCTCCGTTGTGGTGTTTGCGTAAGTAAGATGCGATCCTACTAGATACCCTTGGTCACCACGTAAAACATGCAACAACAAAATTAGAGGACGTCTAACTTGTTTTTGCAGGGTATGATTGTGATGTGATATGGCCAACGATGTGATGTGATATATTGGATGTATGAGATGATCATGTTGTAATAGAAATATCGACTTGCATGTCGATGGTACGGCAACCGGCAGGAGCAATAGGGTTGTCTTTATACTAACGTTTGTGCTTGCAGATGCGTTTACTATTTTGCTAGGATGTAGCTTTAGTAGTAATAGCATAAGTAGCACGACAACCCCGATGGCAACACGTTGATGGATGATCATGGTGTGGCGCCGGTGACAAGAAGATCGTGCCGGTGCTTTGGTGATGGAGATCAAGAAGCACGTGATGATGGCCATATCATGTCACTTATGAATTGCATGTGATGTTAATCCTTTTATGCACCTTATTTTGCTTAGAACGACGGTAGCATTATGAGGTGATCTCTCACTAAAATTTCAAGACGAAATTGTGTTCTCCCCGACTGTGCACCGTTGCTACAGTTCATCGTTTCGAGACACCACGTGATGATCGGGTGTGATAGACTCAACGTTCACATACAACGGGTGCAAAACAATTGCGCACGCGGAACACTCGGGTTAAGCTTGACGAGCCTAGCATGTGCAGACACGGCCTCGGAACGCATGAGACCTAAAGGTCGATCGTGAATCATATAGTTGATATGATTAGCATAGGGATGCTTACCACTGAAACTATACCCAACTCACGTGATGATCGGACTTGGGATAGTGTAAGTGGATCATGAACCACTCAAATGACTAGAGAGATGTACTTTTTGAGTGGGAGTTTAGCATATAATTTGATTAAGTTGAACTCTAATTATCTTGAACATAGTCTAAGTCCACTTTGAATATATTTGTGTTGTAGATCATGGCTCACGCGACAGTCATCCTGAATTTTAATACGTTCCTAGAGAAAGATAAGTTGAAAGATGATGGAAGCAACTTTGTAGACTGGGCTCGTAATCTTAAGCTAATCTTACAAGCTGGGAAGAAGGATTATGTCCTTAATGCTGCGCTAGGAGATGAACCACCCGCTACGGCTGATCAGGATGTTAAGAACGCTTGGTTAGCACGTAAGGAGGACTACTCAATAGTTCAATGTGCAGTCTTGTATGGCTTAGAACCGGGACTTCAACGTCGCTTTGAGCGTCATGGAGCATTTGAGATGTTCCAGGAGTTGGAGTTTATCTTTCAGAAGAACGCCCGGATCGAGAGGTATGAGACCTCCGATAAATTCTATGCTTGCAAGATGGAGGAAAACTCGTCTGTCAGTGAACATGTGCTCAAAATGTCTGGGTACTCAAACCGTCTAGCTGAACTGGGGATTGAACTCCCGCAAGAAGCTATCACTGACAGAATCCTTCAATCACTGCCGCCAAGCTATAAAGGCTTTGTGTTGAACTACAACATGCAAGGGATGAACAAGTCTCCCGGCGAGTTGTTTGCGATGCTGAAAGTCGCAGAGTCTGAACTCCGTAAAGAGCATCAAGTCTTGATGGTGAGCAAGACCACTAGTTTCAAGAGAAACGGCAAAGGCAAGAAGGGCAATTCGAAGAAGAGCGGCAAGCCTGTTGCCAATCACCCGAAGAAACCCAAGGCTGGACCTAAGCCTGAAACAGAGTGCTTCTATTGCAAGGGTATGGGTCACTGGAAGCGCAATTGCCCCAAATATCTGGCAGATAAGAAGGCGGGCAAAGAAAAATCAGGTATATTTGATATACATGTTATTGATGTGTACTTAACCGGCTCTCGTAGTAGTGCCTGGGTATTCGATACCGGTTCTGTTGCTCACATTTGCAACTCGAAGCAGGAACTGCGGAATAGACGAAGGTTGGCGAAAGAAGAAGTGACGATGCGCGTAGGAAATGGTTCCAAGGTTGATGCAATCGCCGTCGGCACAGTGTCACTTCAGCTACCATCGGGATTAGTGATGAACTTAAATCATTGTTATTTAGTGCCTGCGTTGAGCATGAACATTATATCTGGATCTTGTTTATTGCGAGACGGTTACTCTTTTAAGTCTGAGAATAATGGTTGTTCTATTTCTATGAGTAACATCTTTTATGGTCATGCACCGAATGTGAGAGGATTGTTCATATTGAATCTTGATAGCGATACGCATATACATAACATTGAGACCAAAAGAGTTAGAGTAAACAATGATAGCGCCATATTTTTGTGGCACTGCCGCTTGGGTCATATTGGTGTAAAGCGCATGAAGAAACTCCATGCTGATGGACTTTTGGAGTCACTTGACTTTGACTCACTTGACACATGCGAACCATGCCTCATGGGCAAGATGACTAAGACTCCGTTCTCCGGAACAATGGAGCGTGCAAGTGACTTGTTGGAGATCGTACATACCGATGTGTGTGGTCCAATGAGCGTAGAGGCACGCGGCGGATATCGTTATTTTCTCACCTTCACTGACGATTTAAGTAGATATGGTTATGTCTACTTGATGAAGCACAAGTCTGAAACATTTGAAAGGTTCAAGCAATTTCAGAGTGAAGTGGAAAATCATCGTAACAAGAAGATCAAGTTCCTACGGTCTGATCGTGGGGGTGAATATCTGAGTTTCGAGTTTGGTGCTCACTTAAGACAATGTGGAATTGTTTCGCAGTTAACACCGCCTGGAACACCACAGCGTAATGGTGTGTCCGAACGTCGTAATCGTACTTTGTTAGAGATGGTGCGATCTATGAAGTCTCTTGCTAATTTGCCGTTATCATTTTGGGGTTATGCATTAGAAACAGCTGCATTCACTTTAAATAGGGCACCATCAAAATCCGTTGAGACGACACCATACGAACTGTGGTATGGCAAAAGGCCAAAGTTGTCGTTTCTTAAAGTTTGGGGATGTGATGCTTATGTCAAAAAGCTTCAGCCTGAAAAGCTGGAACCCAAAGCGGAAAGGTGCGTCTTCATAGGTTACCCAAAAGAGACAGTTGGGTACACCTTCTATCTCAAATCCGAGGGCAAAGTGTTTGTTGCTAAAAACGGAGCTTTTCTTGAGAAATAGTTTCTCTCGAGAGAATTGAGTGGGAGGAAGATAGAACTTGACGAGGTTGTCGAACCTCTCATCCCTCTGGATGGTGGCGCTGGGCAAGGGGAAACCTCTGTCGTTGCGACGCCGGTTGAGGAGGAAGTTAATGATGATGATCATGAAACTCTGGTTCAAGTTTCTGTCGAACCACGCAGGTCCACGAGATCACGTGTTGCTCCAGAGTGGTACGGTAATCCCGTCTTATCAATCATGTTGTTGGACAACAATGAACCTGCAAATTATGAAGAAGCAATGGTGGGCCCAGATTCCAACAAATGGCTAGAAGCCATGAAGTCCGAGATAGGATCCATGTATGAGAACAAAGTGTGGACTTTGGAGGTACTGCCTGAAGGCCGCAAGGCTATTCAGAACAAATGGATCTTTAAGAGGAAGACGGACGCTGACGGCAATGTGACCGTTTATAAAGCTCGACTTGTGGCAAAGGGTTTTGTACAAGTTCAAGGAGTTGACTACGATGAGACATTCTCACCCGTAGCGATGCTCAAGTCCGTCAGAATCATGTTAGCAATAGCTGCATTTTTCGATTATGAAATCTGGCAGATGGATGTCAAAACGGCGTTCCTTAACGGTTTCCTTAAGGAAGAATTGTATATGATGCAACCCGAAGGTTTTGTCGATCCTAAGAATGCTAACAAGGTGTGCAAGCTCCAGCGATCCATTTATGGACTGGTCCAAGCATCTCGGAGTTGGAACAAACGTTTTGATGAGGTGATCAAAGCATTTGGGTTTATACAAGTGGTTGGAGAATCTTGTATTTACAAGAAAGTGAGTGGGAGCTCTGTGGCGTTTCTAATATTATATGTGGATGACATATTGCTGATTGGAAACAACGTGGAGTTTTTGGAGAGCATAAAGGATTACTTGAATAAAAGTTTCTCTATGAAGGACCTAGGAGAAGTTGCTTACATTCTAGGCATTAAGATCTATAGGGATAGATCAAAACGCCTGATAGGACTTTCACAAAGCACATACCTTGATAAAGTTTTGAAGAGGTTCAAAATGGAACAGTCCAAGAAAGGGTTCTTGCCAGTTTTACAAGGTACGAGATTGAGTAAGACTCAGTGCCCAGCAACTGATGAAGATAGAGAGCATATGCGCTCCGTCCCCTATGCTTCAGCCATAGGTTCCATCATGTATGCAATGTTGTGCACTAGACCGGACGTTAGCCTGGCCATAAGTATGGCAGGTAGGTTCCAGAGTAATCTAGGAGTGGATCACTGGACGGCGGTCAAGAATATCCTGAAGTACCTGAAAAGGACTAAGGAGATGTTTCTCATATATGGAGGCGACAAAGAGCTCGCCGTAAAAGGTTACGTCGATGCAAGCTTTGACACAGATCCGGACGACTCTAAGTCGCAAGCCGGATACGTATTTATTCTTAATGGGGGTGCGGTAAGCTGGTGCAGTTCCAAGCAAAGCGTCGTAGCAGATTCTACATGTGAAGCAGAGTACATGGCTGCCTCGGAGGCGGCTAAGGAGGGTGTCTGGATGAAGCAGTTCATGACGGATCTTGGAGTGGTGCCAAGCGCACTGAATCCAATAACCTTGTTCTGTGACAACACGGGTGCCATTGCCTTAGCAAAGGAACCACGGTTTCACAAGAAGTCCAGACACATCAAACGACGCTTCAACCTCATCCGCGACTACGTCGAGGAAGAGGACGTAAATATATGCAAAGTGCACATGGATCTGAATGTAGCAGACCCGCTGACTAAACCTCTTCCACGGCCAAAACATGATCGACACCAGAACTGTATGGGTGTTAGATTTATTACAATGTAATTCCCATGGTGATGTGAGGGCTAGATTATTGACTCTAGTGCAAGTGGGAGACTGTTGGAATTATGCCCTAGAGGCAATAATAAATATATAGTTATTATTATAATTTCTGTAAGATAATAGTTTATTATCCATGCTATAATTGTATTGAATGAAGACTCATTTACATGTGTGGATACATAGACAAAACACCGTCCCTAGCATGCCTCTAGTTGGCTAGCCAGTTGATCGATGATAGTTAGTGTCTTCTGATTATGAACAAGGTGTTGTTGCTTGATAACTGGATCACGTCATTGGGAGAATCACGTGATGGACTAGACCCAAACTAATAGACGTAGCATGTTGATCGTGTCATTTTGTTGCTACTGTTTTCTGCGTGTCAAGTATTTATTCCTATGACCATGAGATCATATAACTCACTGACACCGGAGGAAT
Organism: Hordeum vulgare subsp. vulgare; assembly: GCF_904849725.1. NCBI lineage: Eukaryota > Viridiplantae > Streptophyta > Magnoliopsida > Poales > Poaceae > Hordeum > Hordeum vulgare. The sequence continues at coordinate 549,235,147 of NC_058524.1, read as the reverse complement.
GCTTTGTGTGTATCAAACGTCGCAACGTAACTGGGTGACTATAAAGATGCTCTACAGGTATCTCCGAAGGTGTTAGTTGAGTTAGTATGGATCAAGACTGGGATTTGTCACTCCGTATGACGGAGAGGTATCTCGGGGCCCACTCGGTAATACAACATCACACACAAGCCTTGCAAGCAATGTAACTTAGTGTAAGTTGCGGGATCTTGTATTACGGAACGAGTAAAGAGACTTGTCGGTAAACGAGATTGAAATAGGTACGCGGATACTGACGATCGAATCTCGGGCAAGTAACATACCGAAGGACAAAGGGAATGACATACGGGATTATACGAATCCTTGGCACTGAGGTTCAAACGATAAGATCTTCGTAGAATATGTAGGATACAATATGGGCATCCAGGTCCCGCTATTGGATATTGACCGAGGAGTCTCTCGGGTCATGTCTACATAGTTCTCGAACCCGCAGGGTCTGCACACTTAAGGTTCGACGTTGTTTTATGCGTATTTGAGTTACATGGTTGGTTACCGAATGTTGTTCGGAGTCCCGGATGAGATCACGGACGTCACGAGGGTTTCCGGAATGGTCCGGAAACGAAGATTGATATATAGGATGACCTCATTTGATTACCGGAAGGTTTTCGGAGTTACCGGGAATGTACCGGGAATGACGAATGGGTTCCGGGAGTTCACCGGGGGGGGGCAACCCACCCCGGGGAAGCCCATAGGCCATAAGGGTGGCGCACCAGCCCTTAGTGGGCTGGTGGGACAGCCCAAAAGGGGCCTATGCGCCAAGGATAAGAAATCAAAGCAAAAAAGAAAAAAGAAAAAGGGAGGACGTGGGAAGGGAGGGGGACTCCCTCCCACCAAACCTAGTCCAACTCGGTTTGGGGGGGGAGAGTCCTCCCCCTTGGCTCGGCCGACTCCTTGAGGGTCCTTGGACCCCAAGGCAAGGCCCCCTCCCTCCCACCTATATATACGGAGGTTTTAGGGCTGATTTGAGACGACTTTTCCACGGCAGCCCGACCACATACCTCCACGGTTTTTCCTCTAGATCGCGTTTCTGCGGAGCTCGGGGGGAGCCCTGCTGAGACAAGGTCATCACCAACCTCCGGAGCGCCGTCACGCTGCCGGAGAACTCTTCTACCTCTCCGTCTCTCTTGCTGGATCAAGAAGGCCGAGATCAGCGTTGAGCTGTACGTGTGCTGAACGCGGAGGTGCCGTCCGTTCGGTACTAGATCGTGGGACTGATCGCGGGATTGTTCGCGGGGCGGATCGAGGGACGTGAGGACGTTCCACTACATCAACCGCGTTCTCTAACGCTTCTGCTGTACGATCTACAAGGGTACGTAGATCACTCATCCCCTCTCGTAGATGGACATCACCATGATAGGTCTTCGTGCGCGTAGGAAAATTTTTGTTTCCCATGCGACGTTCCCCAACAGTGGTATCAGAGCTAGGTTCATGCGTAGATGTCTTCTCGAGTAGAGCACAAAAGGTTTTGTGGGCGGTGATGTGCGCTTTGCTGCCCTCCTTAGTCTTTTCTTGATTCCGCGGTATTGTTGGATTGAAGCGGCTTGGACCGACATTACTCGTACGCTTACGAGAGACTGGTTTCATCGTTACGAGTAACCCCCTTTGCTCAAAGATGACTCGCAAGTGACGGTTTCTCCAACTTGAGTTGAATCGGATTTGACCGAGGAGGTCCTTGGATGAGGTTAAATAGCAACTCATATATCTCCGTTGTGGTGTTTGCGTAAGTAAGATGAGATCCTACTAGATACCCTTGGTCACCACGTAAAACATGCAACAACAAAATTAGAGGACGTCTAACTTGTTTTTGCAGGGTATGATTGTGATGTGATATGGCCAACGATGATGTGATATATTGGATGTATGAGATGATCATGTTGTAATAGAAATATCGACTTGCATGTCGATGGTACGGCAACCGGCAGGAGCAATAGGGTTGTATTTATACTAACGTTTGTGCTTGCAGATGCGTTTACTATTTTGCTAGGATGTAGCTTTAGTAGTAATAGCATAAGTAGCACGACAACCCCGATGGCAACACGTTGATGGATGATCATGGTGTGGCGCCGGTGACAAGAAGATCGTGCCGGTGCTTTGGTGATGGAGATCAAGAAGCACGTGATGATGGCCATATCATGTCACTTATGAATTGCATGTGATGTTAATCCTTTTATGCACCTTATTTTGCTTAGAACGACGGTAGCATTATGAGGTGATCTCTCACTAAAATTTCAAGACGAAATTGTGTTCTCCCTGACTGTGCACCGTTGCTACAGTTCGTCGTTTCGAGACACCACGTGATGATCGGGTGTGATAGACTCAACGTTCACATACAACGGGTGCAAAACAATTGCGCACGCGGAACACTCGGGTTAAGCTTGACGAGCCTAGCATGTGCAGACATGGCCTCGGAACGCATGAGACCGAAAGGTCGATCGTGAATCATATAGTTGATATGATTAGCATAGGGATGCTTACCACTGAAACTATACCCAACTCACGTGATGATCGGACTTGGGATAGTGTAAGTGGATCATGAACCACTCAAATGACTAGAGAGATGTACTTTTTGAGTGGGAGTTTAGCCTATAATTTGATTAAGTTGAACTCTAATTATCTTGAACATAGTCTAAGTCCACTTTGAATATATTTGTGTTGTAGATCATGGCTCACGCGACAGTCATCCTGAATTTTAATACGTTCCTAGAGAAAGATAAGTTGAAAGATGATGGAAGCAACTTTGTAGACTGGGCTCGTAATCTTAAGCTAATCTTACAAGCTGGGAAGAAGGATTATGTCCTTAATGCTGCGCTAGGAGATGAACCACCCGCTACGGCTGATCAGGATGTTAAGAACGCTTGGTTAGCACGTAAGGAGGACTACTCAATAGTTCAATGTGCAGTCTTGTATGGCTTAGAACCGGGACTTCAACGTCGCTTTGAGCGTCATGGAGCATTTGAGATGTTCCAGGAGTTGGAGTTTATCTTTCAGAAGAACGCCCGGATCGAGAGGTATGAGACCTCCGATAAATTCTATGCTTGCAAGATGGAGGAAAACTCGTCTGTCAGTGAACATGTGCTCAAAATGTCTGGGTACTCAAACCGTCTAGCTGAACTGGGGATTGAACTCCCGCAAGAAGCTATCACTGACAGAATCCTTCAATCACTGCCGCCAAGCTATAAAGGCTTTGTGTTGAACTACAACATGCAAGGGATGAACAAGTCTCCCGGCGAGTTGTTTGCGATGCTGAAAGTCGCACAGTCTAAACTCCGTAAAGAGCATCAAGTGTTGATGGTGAGCAAGACCACTAGTTTCAAGAGAAACGGCAAAGGCAAGAAGGGCAATTCGAAGAAGAGCGGCAAGCCTGTTGCCAATCCGCCGAAGAAACCCAAGGCTGGACCTAAGCCTGAAACAGAGTGCTTCTATTGCAAGGGTATGGGTCACTGGAAGCGCAATTGCCCCAAGTATCTGGCAGATAAGAAGGCGGGCAAAGAAAAATCAGGTATATTTGATATACATGTTATTGATGTGTACTTAACCGGCTCTCGTAGTAGTGCCTGGGTATTCGATACCGGTTCTGTTGCTCACATTTGCAACTCGAAGCAGGAACTGCGGAATAGACGAAGGCTGGCGAAAGAAGAAGTGACGATGCGCGTAGGAAATGGTTCCAAGGTTGATGCAATCGCCGTCGGCACAGTGTCACTTCAGCTACCATCGGGATTAGTGATGAACTTAAATCATTGTTATTTAGTGCCTGCGTTGAGCATGAACATTATATCTGGATCTTGTTTATTGCGAGACGGTTACTCTTTTAAGTCTGAGAATAATGGTTGTTCTATTTCTATGAGTAACATCTTTTATGGTCATGCACCGAATGTGAGAGGATTGTTCATATTGAATCTTGATAGCGATACGCATATACATAACATTGAGACCAAAAGAGTTAGAGTAAACAATGATAGCGCCATATTTTTGTGGCACTGCCGCTTGGGTCATATTGGTGTAAAGCGCATGAAGAAACTCCATGCTGATGGACTTTTGGAGTCACTTGACTTTGATTCACTTGACACATGCGAACCATGCCTCATGGGCAAGATGACTAAGACTCCGTTCTCCGGAACAATGGAGCGTGCAAGTGACTTGTTGGAAATCGTACATACCGATGTGTGTGGTCCAATGAGCGTAGAGGCACGCGGCGGATATCGTTATTTTCTCACCTTCACTGACGATTTAAGTAGATATGGTTATGTCTACTTGATGAAGCACAAGTCTGAAACATTTGAAAGGTTCAAGCAATTTCAGAGTGAAGTGGAAAATCATCGTAACAAGAAGATCAAGTTCCTACGGTCTGATCGTGGGGGTGAATATCTGAGTTTCGAGTTTGGTGCTCACATAAGACAATGTGGAATTGTTTCGCAGTTAACACCGCCTGGAACACCACAGCGTAATGGTGTGTCCGAACGTCGTAATCGTACTTTGTTAGAGATGGTGCGATCTATGATGTCTCTTGCTGATTTGCCGTTATCATTTTGGGGTTATGCATTAGAAACAGCTGCATTCACTTTAAATAGGGCACCATCAAAATCCGTTGAGACGACATCATACGAACTGTGGTATGGCAAAAGGCCAAAGTTGTCGTTTCTTAAAGTTTGGGGATGTGATGCTTATGTCAAAAAGCTTCAGCCTGAAAAGCTGGAACCCAAAGCGGAAAGGTGCGTCTTCATAGGTTACCCAAAAGAGACAGTTGGGTACACCTTCTATCTCAAATCCGAGGGCAAAGTGTTTGTTGCTAAAAACGGAGCTTTTCTTGAGAAATAGTTTCTCTCGAGAGAATTGAGTGGGAGGAAGATAGAACTTGACGAGGTTGTCGAACCTCTCATCCCTCTGGATGGTGGCGCTGGGCAAGGGGAAACCTCTGTCGTTGCGACGCCGGTTGAGGAGGAAGTTAATGATGATGATCATGAAACTCTGGTTCAAGTTTCTGTCGAACCACGCAGGTCGACGAGATCACGTGCTGCTCCAGAGTGGTACGGTAATCCCGTCTTATCAATCATGTTGTTGGACAACAATGAACCTGCAAATTATGAAGAAGCAATGGTGGGCCCAGATTCCAACAAATGGCTAGAAGCCATGAAGTCCGAGATAGGATCCATGTATGAGAACAAAGTGTGGACTTTGGAGGTACTGCCTGAAGGCCGCAAGGCTATTCAGAACAAATGGATCTTTAAGAGGAAGACGGACGCTGACGGCAATGTGACCGTTTATAAAGCTCGACTTGTGGCAAAGGGTTTTGTACAAGTTCAAGGAGTTGACTATGATGAGACATTCTCACCCGTAGCGATGCTCAAGTCCGTCAGAATCATGTTAGCAATAGCTGCATTTTTCGATTATGAAATCTGGCAGATGGATGTCAAAACGGCGTTCCTTAACGGTTTCCTTAAGGAAGAATTGTATATGATGCAACCCGAAGGTTTTGTCGATCCTAAGAATGCTAACAAGGTGTGCAAGCTCCAGCGATCCATTTATGGACTGGTCCAAGCATCTCGGAGTTGGAACAAACGTTTTGATGAGGTGATCAAAGCATTTGGGTTTATACAAGTGGTTGGAGAATCTTGTATTTACAAGAAAGTGAGTGGGAGCTCTGTGGCGTTTCTAATATTATATGTGGATGACATATTGCTGATTGGAAACAACGTGGAGTTTTTGGAGAGCATAAAGGATTACTTGAATAAAAGTTTCTCTATGAAGGACCTAGGAGAAGTTGCTTACATTCTAGGCATTAAGATCTATAGGGATAGATCAAAACGCCTGATAGGACTTTCACAAAGCACATACCTTGATAAAGTTTTGAAGAGGTTCAAAATGGAACAGTCCAAGAAAGGGTTCTTGCCAGTTTTACAAGGTACGAGATTGAGTAAGACTCAGTGCCCAGCAACTGATGAAGATAGAGAGCATATGCGCTCCGTCCCCTATGCTTCAGCCATAGGTTCCATCATGTATGCAATGTTGTGCACTAGACCGGACGTTAGCCTGGCCATAAGTATGGCAGGTAGGTTCCAGAGTAATCTAGGAGTGGATCACTGGACGGCGGTCAAGAATATCCTGAAGTACCTGAAAAGGACTAAGGAGATGTTTCTCATATATGGAGGCGACAAAGAGCTCGCCGTAAAAGGTTACGTCGATGCAAGCTTTGACACAGATCCGGACGACTCTAAGTCGCAAGCCGGATACGTATTTATTCTTAATGGGGGTGCGGTAAGCTGGTGCAGTTCCAAGCAAAGCGTCGTAGCAGATTCTACATGTGAAGCAGAGTACATGGCTGCCTCGGAGGCGGCTAAGGAGGGTGTCTGGATGAAGCAGTTCATGACGGATCTTGGAGTGGTGCCAAGCGCACTGAATCCAATAACCTTGTTCTGTGACAACACGGGTGCCATTGCCTTAGCAAAGGAACCACGGTTTCACAAGAAGTCCAGACACATCAAACGACGCTTCAACCTCATCCGTGACTACGTCGAGGAAGAGGACGTAAATATATGCAAAGTGCACACGGATCTGAATGTAGCAGACCCGCTGACTAAACCTCTTCCACGGCCAAAACATGATCGACACCAGAACTGTATGGGTGTTAGATTTATTACAATGTAATTCCCATGGTGATGTGAGGGCTAGATTATTGACTCTAGTGCAAGTGGGAGACTGTTGGAATTATGCCCTAGAGGCAATAATAAATATATAGTTATTATTATAATTTCTGTAAGATAATAGTTTATTATCCATGCTATAATTGTATTGAATGAAGACTCATTTACATGTGTGGATACATAGACAAAACACCGTCCCTAGCATGCCTCTAGTTGGCTAGCCAGTTGATCGATGATAGTTAGTGTCTTCTGATTATGAACAAGGTGTTGTTGCTTGATAACTGGATCACGTCATTGGGAGAATCACGTGATGGACTAGACCCAAACTAATAGACGTAGCATGTTGATCGTGTCATTTTGTTGCTACTGTTTTCTGCGTGTCAAGTATTTATTCCTATGACCATGAGATCATATAACTCACTGACACCGGAGGAATGCTTTGTGTGTATCAAACGTCGCAACGTAACTGGGTGACTATAAAGATGCTCTACAGGTATCTCCGAAGGTGTTAGTTGAGTTAGTATGGATCAAGACTGGGATTTGTCACTCCGTATGACGGAGAGGTATCTCGGGGCCCACTCGGTAATACAACATCACACACAAGCCTTGCAAGCAATGTAACTTAGTGTAAGTTGCGGGATCTTGTATTACGGAACGAGTAAAGAGACTTGTCGGTAAACGAGATTGAAATAGGTACGCGGATACTGACGATCGAATCTCGGGCAAGTAACATACCGAAGGACAAAGGGAATGACATACGGGATTATACGAATCCTTGGCACTGAGGTTCAAACGATAAGATCTTCGTAGAATATGTAGGATACAATATGGGCATCCAGGTCCCGCTATTGGATATTGACCGAGGAGTCTCTCGGGTCATGTCTACATAGTTCTCGAACCCGCAGGGTCTGCACACTTAAGGTTCGACGTTGTTTTATGCGTATTTGAGTTACATGGTTGGTTACCGAATGTTGTTCGGAGTCCCGGATGAGATCACGGACGTCACGAGGGTTTCCGGAATGGTCCGGAAACGAAGATTGATATATAGGATGACCTCATTTGATTACCGGAAGGTTTTCGGAGTTACCGGGAATGTACCGGGAATGACGAATGGGTTCCGGGAGTTCACCGGGGGGGGCAACCCACCCCGGGGAAGCCCATAGGCCATAAGGGTGGCGCACCAGCCCTTAGTGGGCTGGTGGGACAGCCCAAAAGGGGCCTATGCGCCAAGGATAAGAAATCAAAGGAAAAAAGAAAAAAGAAAAAGGGAGGACGTGGGAAGGGAGGGGGACTCCCTCCCACCAAACCTAGTCCAACTCGGTTTGGGGGGGGAGAGTCCTCCCCCTTGGCTCGGCCGACTCCTTGAGGGTCCTTGGACCCCAAGGCAAGGCCCCCTCCCTCCCACCTATATATACGGAGGTTTTAGGGCTGATTTGAGACGACTTTTCCACGGCAGCCCGACCACATACCTCCACGGTTTTTCCTCTAGATCGCGTTTCTGCGGAGCTCGGGGGGAGCCCTGCTGAGACAAGGTCATCACCAACCTCCGGAGCGCCGTCACGCTGCCGGAGAACTCTTCTACCTCTCCGTCTCTCTTGCTGGATCAAGAAGGCCGAGATCATCGTTGAGCTGTACGTGTGCTGAACGCGGAGGTGCCGTCCGTTCGGTACTAGATCGTGGGACTGATCGCGGGATTGTTCGCGGGGCGGATCGAGGGACGTGAGGACGTTCCACTACATCAACCGCGTTCTCTAACGCTTCTGCTGTACGATCTACAAGGGTACGTAGATCACTCATCCCCTCTCGTAGATGGACATCACCATGATAGGTCTTCGTGCGCGTAGGAAAATTTTTGTTTCCCATGCGACGTTCCCCAACAGTGGTATCAGAGCTAGGTTCATGCGTAGATGTCTTCTCGAGTAGAGCACAAAAGGTTTTGTGGGCGGTGATGTGCGCTTTGCTGCCCTCCTTAGTCTTTTCTTGATTCCGCGGTATTGTTGGATTGAAGCGGCTTGGACCGACATTACTCGTACGCTTACGAGAGACTGGTTTCATCGTTACGAGTAACCCCCTTTGCTCAAAGATGACTCGCAAGTGACGGTTTCTCCAACTTGAGTTGAATCGGATTTGACCGAGGAGGTCCTTGGATGAGGTTAAATAGCAACTCATATATCTCCGTTGTGGTGTTTGCGTAAGTAAGATGAGATCCTACTAGATACCCTTGGTCACCACGTAAAACATGCAACAACAAAATTAGAGGACGTCTAACTTGTTTTTGCAGGGTATGATTGTGATGTGATATGGCCAACGATGATGTGATATATTGGATGTATGAGATGATCATGTTGTAATAGAAATATCGACTTGCATGTCGATGGTACGGCAACCGGCAGGAGCAATAGGGTTGTATTTATACTAACGTTTGTGCTTGCAGATGCGTTTACTATTTTGCTAGGATGTAGCTTTAGTAGTAATAGCATAAGTAGCACGACAACCCCGATGGCAACACGTTGATGGATGATCATGGTGTGGCGCCGGTGACAAGAAGATCGTGCCGGTGCTTTGGTGATGGAGATCAAGAAGCACGTGATGATGGCCATATCATGTCACTTATGAATTGCATGTGATGTTAATCCTTTTATGCACCTTATTTTGCTTAGAACGACGGTAGCATTATGAGGTGATCTCTCACTAAAATTTCAAGACGAAATTGTGTTCTCCCCGACTGTGCACCGTTGCTACAGTTCGTCGTTTCGAGACACCACGTGATGATCGGGTGTGATAGACTCAACGTTCACATACAACGGGTGCAAAACAATTGCGCACGCGGAACACTCGGGTTAAGCTTGACGAGCCTAGCATGTGCAGACATGGCCTCGGAACGCATGAGACCGAAAGGTCGATCGTGAATCATATAGTTGATATGATTAGCATAGGGATGCTTACCACTGAAACTATACCCAACTCACGTGATGATCGGACTTGGGATAGTGTAAGTGGATCATGAACCACTCAAATGACTAGAGAGATGTACTTTTTGAGTGGGAGTTTAGCCTATAATTTGATTAAGTTGAACTCTAATTATCTTGAACATAGTCTAAGTCCACTTTGAATATATTTGTGTTGTAGATCATGGCTCACGCGACAGTCATCCTGAATTTTAATACGTTCCTAGAGAAAGATAAGTTGAAAGATGATGGAAGCAACTTTGTAGACTGGGCTCGTAATCTTAAGCTAATCTTACAAGCTGGGAAGAAGGATTATGTCCTTAATGCTGCGCTAGGAGATGAACCACCCGCTACGGCTGATCAGGATGTTAAGAACGCTTGGTTAGCACGTAAGGAGGACTACTCAATAGTTCAATGTGCAGTCTTGTATGGCTTAGAACCGGGACTTCAACGTCGCTTTGAGCGTCATGGAGCATTTGAGATGTTCCAGGAGTTGGAGTTTATCTTTCAGAAGAACGCCCGGATCGAGAGGTATGAGACCTCCGATAAATTCTATGCTTGCAAGATGGAGGAAAACTCGTCTGTCAGTGAACATGTGCTCAAAATGTCTGGGTACTCAAACCGTCTAGCTGAACTGGGGATTGAACTCCCGCAAGAAGCTATCACTGACAGAATCCTTCAATCACTGCCGCCAAGCTATAAAGGCTTTGTGTTGAACTACAACATGCAAGGGATGAACAAGTCTCCCGGCGAGTTGTTTGCGATGCTGAAAGTCGCAGAGTCTGAACTCCGTAAAGAGCATCAAGTGTTGATGGTGAGCAAGACCACTAGTTTCAAGAGAAACGGCAAAGGCAAGAAGGGCAATTCGAAGAAGAGCGGCAAGCCTGTTGCCAATCCGCCGAAGAAACCCAAGGCTGGACCTAAGCCTGAAACAGAGTGCTTCTATTGCAAGGGTATGGGTCACTGGAAGCGCAATTGCCCCAAGTATCTGGCAGATAAGAAGGCGGGCAAAGAAAAATCAGGTATATTTGATATACATGTTATTGATGTGTACTTAACCGGCTCTCGTAGTAGTGCCTGGGTATTCGATACCGGTTCTGTTGCTCACATTTGCAACTCGAAGCAGGAACTGCGGAATAGACGAAGGCTGGCGAAAGAAGAAGTGACGATGCGCGTAGGAAATGGTTCCAAGGTTGATGCAATCGCCGTCGGCACAGTGTCACTTCAGCTACCATCGGGATTAGTGATGAACTTAAATCATTGTTATTTAGTGCCTGCGTTGAGCATGAACATTATATCTGGATCTTGTTTATTGCGAGACGGTTACTCTTTTAAGTCTGAGAATAATGGTTGTTCTATTTCTATGAGTAACATCTTTTATGGTCATGCACCGAATGTGAGAGGATTGTTCATATTGAATCTTGATAGCGATACGCATATACATAACATTGAGACCAAAAGAGTTAGAGTAAACAATGATAGCGCCATATTTTTGTGGCACTGCCGCTTGGGTCATATTGGTGTAAAGCGCATGAAGAAACTCCATGCTGATGGACTTTTGGAGTCACTTGACTTTGATTCACTTGACACATGCGAACCATGCCTCATGGGCAAGATGACTAAGACTCCGTTCTCTGGAACAATGGAGCGTGCAAGTGACTTGTTGGAAATCGTACATACCGATGTGTGTGGTCCAATGAGCGTAGAGGCACGCGGCGGATATCGTTATTTTCTCACCTTCACTGACGATTTAAGTAGATATGGTTATGTCTACTTGATGAAGCACAAGTCTGAAACATTTGAAAGGTTCAAGCAATTTCAGAGTGAAGTGGAAAATCATCGTAACAAGAAGATCAAGTTCCTACGGTCTGATCGTGGGGGTGAATATCTGAGTTTCGAGTTTGGTGCTCACTTAAGACAATGTGGAATTGTTTCGCAGTTAACACCGCCTGGAACACCACAGCGTAATGGTGTGTCCGAACGTCGTAATCGTACTTTGTTAGAGATGGTGCGATCTATGATGTCTCTTGCTGATTTGCCGTTATCATTTTGGGGTTATGCATTAGAAACAGCTGCATTCACTTTAAATAGGGCACCATCAAAATCCGTTGAGACGACACCATACAAACTGTGGTATGGCAAAAGGCCAAAGTTGTCGTTTCTTAAAGTTTGGGGATGTGATGCTTATGTCAAAAAGCTTCAGCCTGAAAAGCTGGAACCCAAAGCGGAAAGGTGCGTCTTCATAGGTTATCCAAAAGAGACAGTTGGGTACACCTTCTATCTCAAATCCGAGGGCAAAGTGTTTGTTGCTAAAAACGGAGCTTTTCTCGAGAAATAGTTTCTCTCGAGAGAATTGAGTGGGAGGAAGATAGAACTTGACGAGGTTGTCGAACCTCTCATCCCTCTGGATGGTGGCGCAGGGCAAGGGGAAACCTCTGTCGTTGCGACGCCGGTTGAGGAGGAAGTTAATGATGATGATCATGAAACTCTGGTTCAAGTTTCTGTCAAACCACGCAGGTCGACGAGATCACGTGCTGCTCCAGAGTGGTACGGTAATCCCGTCTTATCAATCATGTTGTTGGACAACAATGAACCTGCAAATTATGAAGAAGCAATGGTGGGCCCAGATTCCAACAAATGGCTAGAAGCCATGAAGTCCGAGATAGGATCCATGTATGAGAACAAAGTGTGGACTTTGGAGGTACTGCCTGAAGGCCGCAAGGCTATTCAGAACAAATGGATCTTTAAGAGGAAGACGGACGCTGACGGCAATGTGACCGTTTATAAAGCTCGACTTGTGGCAAAGGGTTTTGTACAAGTTCAAGGAGTTGACTACGATGAGACATTCTCACCCGTAGCGATGCTCAAGTCCGTCAGAATCATGTTAGCAATAGCTGCATTTTTCGATTATGAAATCTGGCAGATGGATGTCAAAACGGCGTTCCTTAACGGTTTCCTTAAGGAAGAATTGTATATGATGCAACCCGAAGGTTTTGTCGATCCTAAGAATGCTAACAAGGTGTGCAAGCTCCAGCGATCCATTTATGGACTGGTCCAAGCATCTCGGAGTTGGAACAAACGTTTTGATGAGGTGATCAAAGCATTTGGGTTTATACAAGTGGTTGGAGAATCTTGTATTTACAAGAAAGTGAGTGGGAGCTCTATGGCGTTTCTAATATTATATGTGGATGACATATTGCTGATTGGAAACAACGTGGAGTTTTTGGAGAGCATAAAGGATTACTTGAATAAAAGTTTCTCTATGAAGGACCTAGGAGAAGCTGCTTACATTCTAGGCATTAAGATCTATAGGGATAGATCAAAACGCCTGATAGGACTTTCACAAAGCACATACCTTGATAAAGTTTTGAAGAGGTTCAAAATGGAACAGTCCAAGAAAGGGTTCTTGCCAGTTTTACAAGGTACGAGATTGAGTAAGACTCAGTGCCCAGCAACTGATGAAGATAGAGAGCATATGCGCTCCGTCCCCTATGCTTCAGCCATAGGTTCCATCATGTATGCAATGTTGTGCACTAGACCGGACGTTAGCCTGGCCATAAGTATGGCAGGTAGGTTCCAGAGTAATCTAGGAGTGGATCACTGGACGGCGGTCAAGAATATCCTGAAGTACCTGAAAAGGACTAAGGAGATGTTTCTCATATATGGAGGCGACAAAGAGCTCGCCGTAAAAGGTTACGTCGATGCAAGCTTTGACACAGATCCGGACGACTCTAAGTCGCAAGCCGGATACGTATTTATTCTTAATGGGGGTGCGGTAAGCTGGTGCAGTTCCAAGCAAAGCGTCGTAGCAGATTCTACATGTGAAGCAGAGTACATGGCTGCCTCGGAGGCGGCTAAGGAGGGTGTCTGGATGAAGCAGTTCATGACGGATCTTGGAGTGGTGCCAAGCGCACTGAATCCAATAACCTTGTTCTGTGACAACACGGGTGCCATTGCCTTAGCAAAGGAACCACGGTTTCACAAGAAGTCCAGACACATCAAACGACGCTTCAACCTCATCCGTGACTACGTCGAGGAAGAGGACGTAAATATATGCAAAGTGCACACGGATCTGAATGTAGCAGACCCGCTGACTAAACCTCTTCCACGGCCAAAACATGATCGACACCAGAACTGTATGGGTGTTAGATTTATTACAATGTAATTCCCATGGTGATGTGAGGGCTAGATTATTGACTCTAGTGCAAGTGGGAGACTGTTGGAATTATGCCCTAGAGGCAATAATAAATATATAGTTATTATTATAATTTCTGTAAGATAATAGTTTATTATCCATGCTATAATTGTATTGAATGAAGACTCATTTACATGTGTGGATACATAGACAAAACACCGTCCCTAGCATGCCTCTAGTTGGCTAGCCAGTTGATCGATGATAGTTAGTGTCTTCTGATTATGAACAAGGTGTTGTTGCTTGATAACTGGATCACGTCATTGGGAGAATCACGTGATGGACTAGACCCAAACTAATAGACGTAGCATGTTGATCGTGTCATTTTGTTGCTACTGTTTTCTGCGTGTCAAGTATTTATTCCTATGACCATGAGATCATATAACTCACTGACACCGGAGGAATGCTTTGTGTGTATCAAACGTCGCAACGTAACTGGGTGACTATAAAGATGCTCTACAGGTATCTCCGAAGGTGTTAGTTGAGTTAGTATGGATCAAGACTGGGATTTGTCACTCCGTATGACGGAGAGGTATCTCGGGGCCCACTCGGTAATACAACATCACACACAAGCCTTGCAAGCAATGTAACTTAGTGTAAGTTGCGGGATCTTGTATTACGGAACGAGTAAAGAGACTTGTCGGTAAACGAGATTGAAATAGGTACGCGGATACTGACGATCGAATCTCGGGCAAGTAACATACCGAAGGACAAAGGGAATGACATACGGGATTATACGAATCCTTGGCACTGAGGTTCAAACGATAAGATCTTCGTAGAACATGTAGGATACAATATGGGCATCCAGGTCCCGCTATTGGATATTGACCGAGGAGTCTCTCGGGTCATGTCTACATAGTTCTCGAACCCGCAGGGTCTGCACACTTAAGGTTCGACGTTGTTTTATGCGTATTTGAGTTACATGGTTGGTTACCGAATGTTGTTCGGAGTCCCGGATGAGATCACGGACGTCACGAGGGTTTCCGGAATGGTCCGGAAACGAAGATTGATATATAGGATGACCTCATTTGATTACCGGAAGGTTTTCGGAGTTACCGGGAATGTACCGGGAATGACGAATGGGTTCCGGGAGTTCACCGGGGGGGGCAACCCACCCCGGGGAAGCCCATAGGCCATAAGGGTGGCGCACCAGCCCTTAGTGGGCTGGTGGGACAGCCCAAAAGGGGCCTATGCGCCAAGGATAAGAAATCAAAGGAAAAAAGAAAAAAAAAAGGGAGGACGTGGGAAGGGAGGGGGACTCCCTCCCACCAAACCTAGTCCAACTCGGTTTGGGGGGGGAGAGTCCTCCCCCTTGGCTCGGCCGACTCCTTGAGGGTCCTTGGACCCCAAGGCAAGGCCCCCTCCCTCCCACCTATATATACGGAGGTTTTAGGGCTGATTTGAGACGACTTTTCCACGGCAGCCCGACCATATACCTCCACGGTTTTTCCTCTAGATCGCGTTTCTGCGGAGCTCGGGGGGAGCCCTGCTGAGACAAGGTCATCACCAACCTCCGGAGCGCCGTCACGCTGCCGGAGAACTCTTCTACCTCTCCGTCTCTCTTGCTGGATCAAGAAGGCCGAGATCATCGTCGAGCTGTACGTGTGCTGAACGCGGAGGTGCCGTCCGTTCGGTACTAGATCGTGGGACTGATCGCGGGATTGTTCGCGGGGCGGATCGAGGGACGTGAGGACGTTCCACTACATCAACCGCGTTCTCTAACGCTTCTGCTGTACGATCTACAAGGGTACGTAGATCACTCATCCCCTCTCGTAGATGGACATCACCATGATAGGTCTTCGTGCGCGTAGGAAAATTTTTGTTTCCCATGCGACGTTCCCCAACAGTGGTATCAGAGCTAGGTTCATGCGTAGATGTCTTCTCGAGTAGAGCACAAAAGGTTTTGTGGGCGGTGATGTGCGCTTTGCTGCCCTCCTTAGTCTTTTCTTGATTCCGCGGTATTGTTGGATTGAAGCGGCTTGGACCGACATTACTCGTACGCTTACGAGAGACTGGTTTCATCGTTACGAGTAACCCCCTTTGCTCAAAGATGACTCGCAAGTGACGTTTCTCCAACTTGAGTTGAATCGGATTTGACCGAGGAGGTCCTTGGATGAGGTTAAATAGCAACTCATATATCTCCGTTGTGGTGTTTGCGTAAGTAAGATGCGATCCTACTAGATACCCTTGGTCACCACGTAAAACATGCAACAACAAAATTAGAGGACGTCTAACTTGTTTTTGCAGGGTATGATTGTGATGTGATATGGCCAACGATGATGTGATATATTGGATGTATGAGATGATCATGTTGTAATAGAAATATCGACTTGCATGTCGATGGTACGGCAACCGGCAGGAGCAATAGGGTTGTATTTATACTAACGTTTGTGCTTGCAGATGCGTTTACTATTTTGCTAGGATGTAGCTTTAGTAGTAATAGCATAAGTAGCACGACAACCCCGATGGCAACACGTTGATGGATGATCATGGTGTGGCGCCGGTGACAAGAAGATCGTGCCGGTGCTTTGGTGATGGAGATCAAGAAGCACGTGATGATGGCCATATCATGTCACTTATGAATTGCATGTGATGTTAATCCTTTTATGCACCTTATTTTGCTTAGAACGACGGTAGCATTATGAGGTGATCTCTCACTAAAATTTCAAGACGAAATTGTGTTCTCCCCGACTGTGCACCGTTGCTACAGTTCGTCGTTTCGAGACACCACGTGATGATCGGGTGTGATAGACTCAACGTTCACATACAACGGGTGCAAAACAATTGCGCACGCGGAACACTCGGGTTAAGCTTGACGAGCCTAGCATGTGCAGACATGGCCTCGGAACGCATGAGACCGAAAGGTCGATCGTGAATCATATAGTTGATATGATTAGCATAGGGATGCTTACCACTGAAACTATACCCAACTCACGTGATGATCGGACTTGGGATAGTGTAAGTGGATCATGAACCACTCAAATGACTAGAGAGATGTACTTTTTGAGTGGGAGTTTAGCCTATAATTTGATTAAGTTGAACTCTAATTATCTTGAACATAGTCTAAGTCCACTTTGAATATATTTGTGTTGTAGATCATGGCTCACGCGACAGTCATCCTGAATTTTAATACGTTCCTAGAGAAAGATAAGTTGAAAGATGATGGAAGCAACTTTGTAGACTGGGCTCGTAATCTTAAGCTAATCTTACAAGCTGGGAAGAAGGATTATGTCCTTAATGCTGCGCTAGGAGATGAACCACCCGCTACGGCTGATCAGGATGTTAAGAACGCTTGGTTAGCACGTAAGGAGGACTACTCAATAGTTCAATGTGCAGTCTTGTATGGCTTAGAACCGGGACTTCAACGTCGCTTTGAGCGTCATGGAGCATTTGAGATGTTCCAGGAGTTGGAGTTTATCTTTCAGAAGAACGCCCGGATCGAGAGGTATGAGACCTCCGATAAATTCTATGCTTGCAAGATGGAGGAAAACTCGTCTGTCAGTGAACATGTGCTCAAAATGTCTGGGTACTCAAACCGTCTAGCTGAACTGGGGATTGAACTCCCGCAAGAAGCTATCACTGACAGAATCCTTCAATCACTGCCGCCAAGCTATAAAGGCTTTGTGTTGAACTACAACATGCAAGGGATGAACAAGTCTCCCGGCGAGTTGTTTGCGATGCTGAAAGTCGCAGAGTCTGAACTCCGTAAAGAGCATCAAGTGTTGATGGTGAGCAAGACCACTAGTTTCAAGAGAAACGGCAAAGGCAAGAAGGGCAATTCGAAGAAGAGCGGCAAGCCTGTTGCCAATCCGCCGAAGAAACCCAAGGCTGGACCTAAGCCTGAAACAGAGTGCTTCTATTGCAAGGGTATGGGTCACTGGAAGCGCAATTGCCCCAAGTATCTGGCAGATAAGAAGGCGGGCAAAGAAAAATCAGGTATATTTGATATACATGTTATTGATGTGTACTTAACCGGCTCTCGTAGTAGTGCCTGGGTATTCGATACCGGTTCTGTTGCTCACATTTGCAACTCGAAGCAGGAACTGCGGAATAGACGAAGGCTGGCGAAAGAAGAAGTGACGATGCGCGTAGGAAATGGTTCCAAGGTTGATGCAATCGCCGTCGGCACAGTGTCACTTCAGCTACCATCGGGATTAGTGATGAACTTAAATCATTGTTATTTAGTGCCTGCGTTGAGCATGAACATTATATCTGGATCTTGTTTATTGCGAGACGGTTACTCTTTTAAGTCTGAGAATAATGGTTGTTCTATTTCTATGAGTAACATCTTTTATGGTCATGCACCGAATGTGAGAGGATTGTTCATATTGAATCTTGATAGCGATACGCATATACATAACATTGAGACCAAAAGAGTTAGAGTAAACAATGATAGCGCCATATTTTTGTGGCACTGCCGCTTGGGTCATATTGGTGTAAAGCGCATGAAGAAACTCCATGCTGATGGACTTTTGGAGTCACTTGACTTTGATTCACTTGACACATGCGAACCATGCCTCATGGGCAAGATGACTAAGACTCCGTTCTCTGGAACAATGGAGCGTGCAAGTGACTTGTTGGAAATCGTACATACCGATGTGTGTGGTCCAATGAGCGTAGAGGCACGCGGCGGATATCGTTATTTTCTCACCTTCACTGACGATTTAAGTAGATATGGTTATGTCTACTTGATGAAGCACAAGTCTGAAACATTTGAAAGGTTCAAGCAATTTCAGAGTGAAGTGGAAAATCATCGTAACAAGAAGATCAAGTTCCTACGGTCTGATCGTGGGGGTGAATATCTGAGTTTCGAGTTTGGTGCTCACTTAAGACAATGTGGAATTGTTTCGCAGTTAACACCGCCTGGAACACCACAGCGTAATGGTGTGTCCAAACGTCGTAATCGTACTTTGTTAGAGATGGTGCGATCTATGATGTCTCTTGCTGATTTGCCGTTATCATTTTGGGGTTATGCATTAGAAACAGCTGCATTCACTTTAAATAGGGCACCATCAAAATCCGTTGAGACGACACCATACAAACTGTGGTATGGCAAAAGGCCAAAGTTGTCGTTTCTTAAAGTTTGGGGATGTGATGCTTATGTCAAAAAGCTTCAGCCTGAAAAGCTGGAACCCAAAGCGGAAAGGTGCGTCTTCATAGGTTATCCAAAAGAGACAGTTGGGTACACCTTCTATCTCAAATCCGAGGGCAAAGTGTTTGTTGCTAAAAACGGAGCTTTTCTCGAGAAATAGTTTCTCTCGAGAGAATTGAGTGGGAGGAAGATAGAACTTGACGAGGTTGTCGAACCTCTCATCCCTCTGGATGGTGGCGCAGGGCAAGGGGAAACCTCTGTCGTTGCGACGCCGGTTGAGGAGGAAGTTAATGATGATGATCATGAAACTCTGGTTCAAGTTTCTGTCGAACCACGCAGGTCGACGAGATCACGTGCTGCTCCAGAGTGGTACGGTAATCCCGTCTTATCAATCATGTTGTTGGACAACAATGAACCTGCAAATTATGAAGAAGCAATGGTGGGCCCAGATTCCAACAAATGGCTAGAAGCCATGAAGTCCGAGATAGGATCCATGTATGAGAACAAAGTGTGGACTTTGGAGGTACTGCCTGAAGGCCGCAAGGCTATTCAGAACAAATGGATCTTTAAGAGGAAGACGGACGCTGACGGCAATGTGACCGTTTATAAAGCTCGACTTGTGGCAAAGGGTTTTGTACAAGTTCAAGGAGTTGACTACGATGAGACATTCTCACCCGTAGCGATGCTCAAGTCCGTCAGAATCATGTTAGCAATAGCTGCATTTTTCGATTATGAAATCTGGCAGATGGATGTCAAAACGGCGTTCCTTAACGGTTTCCTTAAGGAAGAATTGTATATGATGCAACCTGAAGGTTTTGTCGATCCTAAGAATGCTAACAAGGTGTGCAAGCTCCAGCGATCCATTTATGGACTGGTCCAAGCATCTCGGAGTTGGAACAAACGTTTTGATGAGGTGATCAAAGCATTTGGGTTTATACAAGTGGTTGGAGAATCTTGTATTTACAAGAAAGTGAGTGGGAGCTCTGTGGCGTTTCTAATATTATATGTGGATGACATATTGCTGATTGGAAACAACGTGGAGTTTTTGGAGAGCATAAAGGATTACTTGAATAAAAGTTTCTCTATGAAGGACCTAGGAGAAGCTGCTTACATTCTAGGCATTAAGATCTATAGGGATAGATCAAAACGCCTGATAGGACTTTCACAAAGCACATACCTTGATAAAGTTTTGAAGAGGTTCAAAATGGAACAGTCCAAGAAAGGGTTCTTGCCAGTTTTACAAGGTACGAGATTGAGTAAGACTCAGTGCCCAGCAACTGATGAAGATAGAGAGCATATGCGCTCCGTCCCCTATGCTTCAGCCATAGGTTCCATCATGTATGCAATGTTGTGCACTAGACCGGACGTTAGCCTGGCCATAAGTATGGCAGGTAGGTTCCAGAGTAATCTAGGAGTGGATCACTGGACGGCGGTCAAGAATATCCTGAAGTACCTGAAAAGGACTAAGGAGATGTTTCTCATATATGGAGGCGACAAAGAGCTCGCCGTAAAAGGTTACGTCGATGCAAGCTTTGACACAGATCCGGACGACTCTAAGTCGCAAGCCGGATACGTATTTATTCTTAATGGGGGTGCGGTAAGCTGGTGCAGTTCCAAGCAAAGCGTCGTAGCAGATTCTACATGTGAAGCAGAGTACATGGCTGCCTCGGAGGCGGCTAAGGAGGGTGTCTGGATGAAGCAGTTCATGACGGATCTTGGAGTGGTGCCAAGCGCACTGAATCCAATAACCTTGTTCTGTGACAACACGGGTGCCATTGCCTTAGCAAAGGAACCACGGTTTCACAAGAAGTCCAGACACATCAAACGACGCTTCAACCTCATCCGTGACTACGTCGAGGAAGAGGACGTAAATATATGCAAAGTGCACACGGATCTGAATGTAGCAGACCCGCTGACTAAACCTCTTCCACGGCCAAAACATGATCGACACCAGAACTGTATGGGTGTTAGATTTATTACAATGTAATTCCCATGGTGATGTGAGGGCTAGATTATTGACTCTAGTGCAAGTGGGAGACTGTTGGAATTATGCCCTAGAGGCAATAATAAATATATAGTTATTATTATAATTTCTGTAAGATAATAGTTTATTATCCATGCTATAATTGTATTGAATGAAGACTCATTTACATGTGTGGATACATAGACAAAACACCGTCCCTAGCATGCCTCTAGTTGGCTAGCCAGTTGATCGATGATAGTTAGTGTCTTCTGATTATGAACAAGGTGTTGTTGCTTGATAACTGGATCACGTCATTGGGAGAATCACGTGATGGACTAGACCCAAACTAATAGACGTAGCATGTTGATCGTGTCATTTTGTTGCTACTGTTTTCTGCGTGTCAAGTATTTATTCCTATGACCATGAGATCATATAACTCACTGACACCGGAGGAATGCTTTGTGTGTATCAAACGTCGCAACGTAACTGGGTGACTATAAAGATGCTCTACAGGTATCTCCGAAGGTGTTAGTTGAGTTAGTATGGATCAAGACTGGGATTTGTCACTCCGTATGACGGAGAGGTATCTCGGGGCCCACTCGGTAATACAACATCACACACAAGCCTTGCAAGCAATGTAACTTAGTGTAAGTTGCGGGATCTTGTATTACGGAACGAGTAAAGAGACTTGTCGGTAAACGAGATTGAAATAGGTACGCGGATACTGACGATCGAATCTCGGGCAAGTAACATACCGAAGGACAAAGGGAATGACATACGGGATTATACGAATCCTTGGCACTGAGGTTCAAACGATAAGATCTTCGTAGAATATGTAGGATACAATATGGGCATCCAGGTCCCGCTATTGGATATTGACCGAGGAGTCTCTCGGGTCATGTCTACATAGTTCTCGAACCCGCAGGGTCTGCACACTTAAGGTTCGACGTTGTTTTATGCGTATTTGAGTTACATGGTTGGTTACCGAATGTTGTTCGGAGTCCCGGATGAGATCACGGACGTCACGAGGGTTTCCGGAATGGTCCGGAAACGAAGATTGATATATAGGATGACCTCATTTGATTACCGGAAGGTTTTCGGAGTTACCGGGAATGTACCGGGAATGACGAATGGGTTCCGGGAGTTCACCGGGGGGGGCAACCCACCCCGGGGAAGCCCATAGGCCATAAGGGTGGCGCACCAGCCCTTAGTGGGCTGGTGGGACAGCCCAAAAGGGGCCTATGCGCCAAGGATAAGAAATCAAAGGAAAAAAGAAAAAAGAAAAAGGGAGGACGTGGGAAGGGAGGGGGACTCCCTCCCACCAAACCTAGTCCAACTCGGTTTGGGGGGGGAGAGTCCTCCCCCTTGGCTCGGCCGACTCCTTGAGGGTCCTTGGACCCCAAGGCAAGGCCCCCTCCCTCCCACCTATATATACGGAGGTTTTAGGGCTGATTTGAGACGACTTTTCCACGGCAGCCCGACCACATACCTCCACGGTTTTTCCTCTAGATCGCGTTTCTGCGGAGCTCGGGGGGAGCCCTGCTGAGACAAGGTCATCACCAACCTCCGGAGCGCCGTCACGCTGCCGGAGAACTCTTCTACCTCTCCGTCTCTCTTGCTGGATCAAGAAGGCCGAGATCATCGTTGAGCTGTACGTGTGCTGAACGCGGAGGTGCCGTCCGTTCGGTACTAGATCGTGGGACTGATCGCGGGATTGTTCGCGGGGCGGATCGAGGGACGTGAGGACGTTCCACTACATCAACCGCGTTCTCTAACGCTTCTGCTGTACGATCTACAAGGGTACGTAGATCACTCATCCCCTCTCGTAGATGGACATCACCATGATAGGTCTTCGTGCGCGTAGGAAAATTTTTGTTTCCCATGCGACGTTCCCCAACAGTGGTATCAGAGCTAGGTTCATGCGTAGATGTCTTCTCGAGTAGAGCACAAAAGGTTTTGTGGGCGGTGATGTGCGCTTTGCTGCCCTCCTTAGTCTTTTCTTGATTCCGCGGTATTGTTGGATTGAAGCGGCTTGGACCGACATTACTCGTACGCTTACGAGAGACTGGTTTCATCGTTACGAGTAACCCCCTTTGCTCAAAGATGACTCGCAAGTGACGGTTTCTCCAACTTGAGTTGAATCGGATTTGAACGAGGAGGTCCTTGGATGAGGTTAAATAGCAACTCATATATCTCCGTTGTGGTGTTTGCGTAAGTAAGATGCGATCCTACTAGATACCCTTGGTCACCACGTAAAACATGCAACAACAAAATTAGAGGACGTCTAACTTGTTTTTGCAGGGTATGATTGTGATGTGATATGGCCAACGATGATGTGATATATTGGATGTATGAGATGATCATGTTGTAATAGAAATATCGACTTGCATGTCGATGGTACGGCAACCGGCAGGAGCAATAGGGTTGTATTTATACTAACGTTTGTGCTTGCAGATGCGTTTACTATTTTGCTAGGATGTAGCTTTAGTAGTAATAGCATAAGTAGCACGACAACCCCGATGGCAACACGTTGATGGATGATCATGGTGTGGCGCCGGTGACAAGAAGATCGTGCCGGTGCTTTGGTGATGGAGATCAAGAAGCACGTGATGATGGCCATATCATGTCACTTATGAATTGCATGTGATGTTAATCCTTTTATGCACCTTATTTTGCTTAGAACGACGGTAGCATTATGAGGTGATCTCTCACTAAAATTTCAAGACGAAATTGTGTTCTCCCCGACTGTGCACCGTTGCTACAGTTCGTCGTTTCGAGACACCACGTGATGATCGGGTGTGATAGACTCAACGTTCACATACAACGGGTGCAAAACAATTGCGCACGCGGAACACTCGGGTTAAGCTTGACGAGCCTAGCATGTGCAGACATGGCCTCGGAACGCATGAGACCGAAAGGTCGATCGTGAATCATATAGTTGATATGATTAGCATAGGGATGCTTACCACTGAAACTATACCCAACTCACGTGATGATCGGACTTGGGATAGTGTAAGTGGATCATGAACCACTCAAATGACTAGAGAGATGTACTTTTTGAGTGGGAGTTTAGCCTATAATTTGATTAAGTTGAACTCTAATTATCTTGAACATAGTCTAAGTCCACTTTGAATATATTTGTGTTGTAGATCATGGCTCACGCGACAGTCATCCTGAATTTTAATACGTTCCTAGAGAAAGATAAGTTGAAAGATGATGGAAGCAACTTTGTAGACTGGGCTCGTAATCTTAAGCTAATCTTACAAGCTGGGAAGAAGGATTATGTCCTTAATGCTGCGCTAGGAGATGAACCACCCGCTACGGCTGATCAGGATGTTAAGAACGCTTGGTTAGCACGTAAGGAGGACTACTCAATAGTTCAATGTGCAGTCTTGTATGGCTTAGAACCGGGACTTCAACGTCGCTTTGAGCGTCATGGAGCATTTGAGATGTTCCAGGAGTTGGAGTTTATCTTTCAGAAGAACGCCCGGATCAAGAGGTATGAGACCTCCGATAAATTCTATGCTTGCAAGATGGAGGAAAACTCGTCTGTCAGTGAACATGTGCTCAAAATGTCTGGGTACTCAAACCGTCTAGCTGAACTGGGGATTGAACTCCCGCAAGAAGCTATCACTGACAGAATCCTTCAATCACTGCCGCCAAGCTATAAAGGCTTTGTGTTGAACTACAACATGCAAGGGATGAACAAGTCTCCCGGCGAGTTGTTTGCGATGCTGAAAGTCGCAGAGTCTGAACTCCGTAAAGAGCATCAAGTGTTGATGGTGAGCAAGACCACTAGTTTCAAGAGAAACGGCAAAGGCAAGAAGGGCAATTCGAAGAAGAGCGGCAAGCCTGTTGCCAATCCGCCGAAGAAACCCAAGGCTGGACCTAAGCCTGAAACAGAGTGCTTCTATTGCAAGGGTATGGGTCACTGGAAGCGCAATTGCCCCAAGTATCTGGCAGATAAGAAGGCGGGCAAAGAAAAATCAGGTATATTTGATATACATGTTATTGATGTGTACTTAACCGGCTCTCGTAGTAGTGCCTGGGTATTCGATACCGGTTCTGTTGCTCACATTTGCAACTCGAAGCAGGAACTGCGGAATAGACGAAGGCTGGCGAAAGAAGAAGTGACGATGCGCGTAGGAAATGGTTCCAAGGTTGATGCAATCGCCGTCGGCACAGTGTCACTTCAGCTACCATCGGGATTAGTGATGAACTTAAATCATTGTTATTTAGTGCCTGCGTTGAGCATGAACATTATATCTGGATCTTGTTTATTGCGAGACGGTTACTCTTTTAAGTCTGAGAATAATGGTTGTTCTATTTCTATGAGTAACATCTTTTATGGTCATGCACCGAATGTGAGAGGATTGTTCATATTGAATCTTGATAGCGATACGCATATACATAACATTGAGACCAAAAGAGTTAGAGTAAACAATGATAGCGCCATATTTTTGTGGCACTGTCGCTTGGGTCATATTGGTGTAAAGCGCATGAAGAAACTCCATGCTGATGGACTTTTGGAGTCACTTGACTTTGATTCACTTGACACATGCGAACCATGCCTCATGGGCAAGATGACTAAGACTCCGTTCTCTGGAACAATGGAGCGTGCAAGTGACTTGTTGGAAATCGTACATACCGATGTGTGTGGTCCAATGAGCGTAGAGGCACGCGGCGGATATCGTTATTTTCTCACCTTCACTGACGATTTAAGTAGATATGGTTATGTCTACTTGATGAAGCACAAGTCTGAAACATTTGAAAGGTTCAAGCAATTTCAGAGTGAAGTGGAAAATCATCGTAACAAGAAGATCAAGTTCCTACGGTCTGATCGTGGGGGTGAATATCTGAGTTTCGAGTTTGGTGCTCACTTAAGACAATGTGGAATTGTTTCGCAGTTAACACCGCCTGGAACACCACAGCGTAATGGTGTGTCCGAACGTCGTAATCGTACTTTGTTAGAGATGGTGCGATCTATGATGTCTCTTGCTGATTTGCCGTTATCATTTTGGGGTTATGCATTAGAAACAGCTGCATTCACTTTAAATAGGGCACCATCAAAATCCGTTGAGACGACACCATACAAACTGTGGTATGGCAAAAGGCCAAAGTTGTCGTTTCTTAAAGTTTGGGGATGTGATGCTTATGTCAAAAAGCTTCAGCCTGAAAAGCTGGAACCCAAAGCGGAAAGGTGCGTCTTCATAGGTTATCCAAAAGAGACAGTTGGGTACACCTTCTATCTCAAATCCGAGGGCAAAGTGTTTGTTGCTAAAAACGGAGCTTTTCTCGAGAAATAGTTTCTCTCGAGAGAATTGAGTGGGAGGAAGATAGAACTTGACGAGGTTGTCGAACCTCTCATCCCTCTGGATGGTGGCGCAGGGCAAGGGGAAACCTCTGTCGTTGCGACGCCGGTTGAGGAGGAAGTTAATGATGATGATCATGAAACTCTGGTTCAAGTTTCTGTCGAACCACGCAGGTCGACGAGATCACGTGCTGCTCCAGAGTGGTACGGTAATCCCGTCTTATCAATCATGTTGTTGGACAACAATGAACCTGCAAATTATGAAGAAGCAATGGTGGGCCCAGATTCCAACAAATGGCTAGAAGCCATGAAGTCCGAGATAGGATCCATGTATGAGAACAAAGTGTGGACTTTGGAGGTACTGCCTGAAGGCCGCAAGGCTATTCAGAACAAATGGATCTTTAAGAGGAAGACGGACGCTGACGGCAATGTGACCGTTTATAAAGCTCGACTTGTGGCAAAGGGTTTTGTACAAGTTCAAGGAGTTGACTACGATGAGACATTCTCACCCGTAGCGATGCTCAAGTCCGTCAGAATCATGTTAGCAATAGCTGCATTTTTCGATTATGAAATCTGGCAGATGGATGTCAAAACGGCGTTCCTTAACGGTTTCCTTAAGTAAGAATTGTATATGATGCAACCCGAAGGTTTTGTCGATCCTAAGAATGCTAACAAGGTGTGCAAGCTCCAGCGATCCATTTATGGACTGGTCCAAGCATCTCGGAGTTGGAACAAACGTTTTGATGAGGTGATCAAAGCATTTGGGTTTATACAAGTGGTTGGAGAATCTTGTATTTACAAGAAAGTGAGTGGGAGCTCTGTGGCGTTTCTAATATTATATGTGGATGACATATTGCTGATTGGAAACAACGTGGAGTTTTTGGAGAGCATAAAGGATTACTTGAATAAAAGTTTCTCTATGAAGGACCTAGGAGAAGCTGCTTACATTCTAGGCATTAAGATCTATAGGGATAGATCAAAACGCCTGATAGGACTTTCACAAAGCACATACCTTGATAAAGTTTTGAAGAGGTTCAAAATGGAACAGTCCAAGAAAGGGTTCTTGCCAGTTTTACAAGGTACGAGATTGAGTAAGACTCAGTGCCCAGCAACTGATGAAGATAGAGAGCATATGCGCTCCGTCCCCTATGCTTCAGCCATAGGTTCCATCATGTATGCAATGTTGTGCACTAGACCGGACGTTAGCCTGGCCATAAGTATGGCAGGTAGGTTCCAGAGTAATCTAGGAGTGGATCACTGGACGGCGGTCAAGAATATCCTGAAGTACCTGAAAAGGACTAAGGAGATGTTTCTCATATATGGAGGCGACAAAGAGCTCGCCGTAAAAGGTTACGTCGATGCAAGCTTTGACACAGATCCGGACGACTCTAAGTCGCAAGCCGGATACGTATTTATTCTTAATGGGGGTGCGGTAAGCTGGTGCAGTTCCAAGCAAAGCGTCGTAGCAGATTCTACATGTGAAGCAGAGTACATGGCTGCCTCGGAGGCGGCTAAGGAGGGTGTCTGGATGAAGCAGTTCATGACGGATCTTGGAGTGGTGCCAAGCGCACTGAATCCAATAACCTTGTTCTGTGACAACACGGGTGCCATTGCCTTAGCAAAGGAACCACGGTTTCACAAGAAGTCCAGACACATCAAATGACGCTTCAACCTCATCCGCGACTACGTCGAGGAAGAGGACGTAAATATATGCAAAGTGCACACGGATCTGAATGTAGCAGACCCGCTGACTAAACCTCTTCCACGGCCAAAACATGATCGACACCAGAACTGTATGGGTGTTAGATTTATTACAATGTAATTCCCATGGTGATGTGAGGGCTAGATTATTGACTCTAGTGCAAGTGGGAGACTGTTGGAATTATGCCCTAGAGGCAATAATAAATATATAGTTATTATTATAATTTCTGTAAGATAATAGTTTATTATCCATGCTATAATTGTATTGAATGAAGACTCATTTACATGTGTGGATACATAGACAAAACACCGTCCCTAGCATGCCTCTAGTTGGCTAGCTAGTTGATCGATGATAGTTAGTGTCTTCTGATTATGAACAAGGTGTTGTTGCTTGATAACTGGATCACGTCATTGGGAGAATCACGTGATGGACTAGACCCAAACTAATAGACGTAGCATGTTGATCGTGTCATTTTGTTGCTACTGTTTTCTGCGTGTCAAGTATTTATTCCTATGACCATGAGATCATATAACTCACTGACACCGGAGGAATGCTTTGTGTGTATCAAACGTCGCAACGTAACTGGGTGACTATAAAGATGCTCTACAGGTATCTCCGAAGGTGTTAGTTGAGTTAGTATGGATCAAGACTGGGATTTGTCACTCCGTATGACGGAGAGGTATCTCGGGGCCCACTCGGTAATACAACATCACACACAAGCCTTGCAAGCAATGTAACTTAGTGTAAGTTGCGGGATCTTGTATTACGGAACGAGTAAAGAGACTTGTCGGTAAACGAGATTGAAATAGGTACGCGGATACTGACGATCGAATCTCGGGCAAGTAACATACCGAAGGACAAAGGGAATGACATACGGGATTATACGAATCCTTGGCACTGAGGTTCAAACGATAAGATCTTCGTAGAATATGTAGGATACAATATGGGCATCCAGGTCCCGCTATTGGATATTGACCGAGGAGTCTCTTGGGTCATGTCTACATAGTTCTCGAACCCGCAGGGTCTGCACACTTAAGGTTCGACGTTGTTTTATGCGTATTTGAGTTATATGGTTGGTTACCGAATGTTGTTCGAGTCCCGGATGAGATCACAGATGTCACGAGGGTTTCCGGAATGGTCCGGAAACGAAGATTGATATATAGGATGACCTCATTTGATTACCGGAAGGTTTTCGGAGTTACCGGGAATGTACCGGGAATGACGAATGGGTTCCGGGAGTTCACCGGGGGGGGCAACCCACCCCGGGGAAGCCCATAGGCCATAAGGGTGGCGCACCAGCCCTTAGTGGGCTGGTGGGACAGCCCAAAAGGGGCCTATGCGCCAAGGATAAGAAATCAAAGGAAAAAAGAAAAAAAAAGGGAGGACGTGGGAAGGGAGGGGGACTCCCTCCCACCAAACCTAGTCCAACTCGGTTTGGGGGGGGAGAGTCCTCCCCCTTGGCTCGGCCGACTCCTTGAGGGTCCTTGGACCCCAAGGCAAGGCCCCCCTCCCTCCCACCTATATATACGGAGGTTTTAGGGCTGATTTGAGACGACTTTTCCACGGCAGCCCGACCACATACCTCCACGGTTTTTCCTCTAGATCGCGTTTCTGCGGAGCTCGGGCGGAGCCCTGCTGAGACAAGGTCATCACCAACCTCCGGAGCGCCGTCACGCTGCCGGAGAACTCTTCTACCTCTCCGTCTCTCTTGCTGGATCAAGAAGGCCGAGATCATCGTCGAGATGTACGTGTGCTGAACGCGGAGGTGCCGTCCGTTCGGTACTAGATCGTGGGACTGATCGCGGAATTGTTCGCGGGGCGGATCGAGGGACGTGAGGACGTTCCACTACATCAACCGCGTTCTCTAACGCTTCTGCTGTACGATCTACAAGGGTACGTAGATCACTCATCCCCTCTCGTAGATGGACATCACCATGATAGGTCTTCGTGCGCGTAGGAAAAATTTTGTTTCCCATGCGACGTTCCCCAACACTCCCTCCATTCCTAAATATAAATCTTTGTAGAGATTTCATTAATGGGCCACATACGGATGTATATAGACATAATTTAGAGTGTACATTCAATCATTTTGCTTCGTATGTAGACACCTAGTGACATTGCTTAAAAGACTTATATTTAAGAACGGAGGGAGTAGATCACAAACAAAGCACTGCGTACACTGGAAGATAACCTGCAACAGAGAGTAGTTTTGACCATTAAAAATCATGTCATTTCTACACAACCACAATGACCAAATCAAGGTTGCTCCTCCCATCATTATCAATGTGTTTTCATGTAGCCAATTACCAAACATGTTGGCTTCCTGCCTGGCTAGGCTGGCTTCCTGCCTCGGTGCCTCATATGCTTGCAGCTTGGCCTTCTCCACTCTCCAGTCTGCTTGTCGCTCGGTCTGCTCGCCGGCCCATCCCTCTGCTTTGCTCGGCGCCTCGGTCGGCCCTCCGCTACTGGCCTGCTGCTCTCGAAGACTCGAACTCTGCTCGGCTGGCTGCCTGGCCGGCTGCCGAAGTGTCGATTCTATCTGTATAACTGTATTCACATATTAAGGTATATGGCTGCACTCACTACTGGCTGCAATTCCTGTAATTTTTTTAGCTCATCACTGCAATTCTTTTATGTGATTATGTCGAACTTCAGGCAGCAACTATGAAAATAAAAGCAGGGCCAAACACCATTAAGTTAATGTTTTCTTAAGCCAGTTGCTTCAAGTTCAGTTAGTGAGGTAGATTCAAGTTCAGTTAGTGAGGCGGATCCAAGTTGAGTTAATGGTTCTGATCAGGATATGCCAGACATGATAAATGTTGCAAACAAGCAAAAATTTGGGAGCTCCAACCGGACAAGCAAGATGATGCTCGGCATTTTTATATATCCAAGGGAGCATATCGACCAGAGTTAGA
Source organism: Hordeum vulgare subsp. vulgare (assembly GCF_904849725.1). Classification (NCBI taxonomy): domain Eukaryota; kingdom Viridiplantae; phylum Streptophyta; class Magnoliopsida; order Poales; family Poaceae; genus Hordeum; species Hordeum vulgare. Next base: position 549,204,350 of record NC_058524.1, on the reverse strand, counting down.
ACAATACCCATTTTCTGAAAAGTCTAAATACCATCGTCGATTTCAAAAATGTTGGCACACAAATTTCTGGTGGCTTGAGTATTCAACTCATATTGATAGCGCTTATTGTTTGTCGTGCTTTCTCTTCTAAAAAAAACCTGTTGGGAGATGTGGGTCTGATACATTCTCAGTCAAAGGTTTTAGAAACTGGAAAAAGGTTAATGATGGAAAAGTGTGTGCTTTTCTAACTCATGTTGGGGGTCCTGACTCTGCTCACAACTATTCAGTTCGGTGTTATGAAGATCTCAAGGCTAGTATGGCTCATATCGACAAGGTGGTAGAAAAGCAAAATAAGAAACTGGTTACTGATGCGAGATTGAGGCTTAAAACTACCATCCATGCCATGAGGTAAGCAATTTTTTTACATCAACTAAAATTTGACATGACTTAATGTTTTGGTATCTAACATCTAGTCGCTTTGTCCCATTAGGTGGCTGATATTCCAAGCTTGTCCTTTTAGAGTTCATGATGAATCTGCGGGGTCTAAGAACCAAGGAAATTTTCTTGAAATGATTAAGATTCTCGCTTCTTACAATAAGGACATCACAACCGTTGTTCTGAAAAATGCTCCAGGTAATGCGGAGTATACATTCGGAAAAGTTCAGAAAGAGGTTGTTGGCATACTTGCTCGCGAAGTGCAAAAAGCAATTAAAGAAGAAATAGGTAATGTCAAGTTCTGTATAATGGTAGATGAAGCTTGCGATGAATCAAAAGAAAAGAACAAATGGCAGTTGTTCTTCGGTTTGCCAACAAAGAAGCAGAAATAATCGAGCATTTCCTTGATCTAGTTCATGTTAATGACACTGCCGCCTTAACTTTCAAAAATGCAATTGTGTTGTACTATCACATAATAACTTAAGTGTGCATGACATCAGGGGTAAAGCATATGATGGTGCAAGCAATATCAGGGGCCAAGCATATGATGGTGCAAGCAATATCAGGGGCCAAGTTTTGTATTGGATTTTTTTATTTTGTTTGGCCTGCCTCCCCCATATCCAAATCCTGGCTCCGCCACTCTTGTCAGGAAAACAACACTTCTTACTTCCAGGCTAGTTGCTCGAGCGAAAATTTCCATTGTAAGGACCACACATTGACGAAGATACTGCAAAAATCTTAATTTCCAGCAATACCTTTTATTTCCAATTTATTTTATTATCTTACGACCATACTGTTAGGTTGATCTCTCACCGCGTGGGCCCAACGGCCCACCAGGCCTTGATCTATGTGCCCTGATCGGGGGCGCCCAACCCATTATGGTTGGTGGGCCCTTGTGACCCGTGCTATATAAAGGACGGTGGGGTGTCGGGGCACGAACTACGAGATTCGCCGTTGTCACACCCCTACCGACATACCTATCCGATCTAGGTTAAGCGCGGTGCTCACGAAAAGTTCCACCCATGCCTAACCCTTCTTCGTCATCACCGCCGTCGCCACCACACCGATGGAGAACGGTGCGGGCTCATCCGGCTCAGGACAAGGTAACTACACGGGTTTGTACCGGATCAATCTATGCCTAGTTGATCCACGTTCTATCAATGGTATCATGAGCCACTAGGCAAAGATTCATTCGGTTGAAAGAAATCAAAAAGAAAGTTTCCCCTTCCCCTCCCCACATGAACCCTAGATGGGCTAGTACCGAAGACGGCCTAGGGCCTCGTCGGAAAAGAAGCGACGCCCAAGGCCGCGCTTGTTCCTCTCGATCCCCACACGCATCGGCAAGCCGAGGTGTGGGGAAGAAGAACCTACCTCCTCGGAGGCAAAGTACGGATCTAGATCCAAAAGAAAACCAAGAAAAGTATACAGATCTGATCCGCAAAAGGCAAAAAAAGGGGAGGAAGGGAACATGCAAACCAAGAAAAACAAAGTTTCCCCACGGGCTAAGAGCTCCATCACCAAACCGCTAGACGGTGGCGCGCTCACCGCAAGGTGGACGCGCAACCGGCGAGGGGGGTGGCGACAGAGCTGTTTTCGAGCCTCGGACGATATGCACCCCTCGGCAGAGAAGTGGGCACACCAACACACCCCTTGACGGCGGCGCACTCTCCCTCGAGAGAGTGCGCACACCGGCAAGAGGAGTGAAGGAGGCCGCCGCTGCAAAGAAAAGGGAGAGGAAAGGGGGTGACGCTCTCTCGGCTCGGGCGAGAGGCCTCTCGGCGGGGCATGTCAGCCACCGCACGAGGGAGGGGCTTCGGCCTCCCCAGCACCCTCTCGGCGGGGCAGCGAGCCACCGCGCAAGAGAGCACAGAGGTGCTCGCCAGAGACAGGAGGGTGCATGGGCGGCGGCGCGCTGCGCTCGGCGGGGCGCGAGGGCCACCACGCGAGCGAGTGGCTTGGCCACCGATCGATCCCGCGGGATCTTTTCGCTCGAGAGGGGAGAGGAACCTAGCGGCGCTGGAAGGAATGGCTGCTAGGGTTTGATCCGGCTCGGGCTGCCCTTTTATTCTATCTGATCCTCACGGGGGACCGTTGGATATAGATGAATGGCTTAGATCGCCCGCAGCAGGAAACCCTAGGCAGGCTCGGGCCTTCGGGCCGCAAGTGGGCGCGCCAGCCGCGCTAGGCCGGCCCAGGCCGCTGCGCCACCGCCTTACCGCGAGGCTCCCAAGCCAGAATGTCGGCCGCTGGGGTAGTGGGCCTTTCGGGAGACAAAAAGGCCTCAGGCCAGCGGGAGAAAGGCCCGAGGCAGGCTGAGCCGGTCAATTTTTCTTTTTTTAAGCACATTTCTTTTCCTGCTTATTAGAGGAAGAAATAAAAGGCCCTTCTAGACATTTTTCTTACAAAATTATGTCTAGATAACAGGAAATAAAAATGTTCCAACTTTTCTGTTTAAATCAACAGAAATATGATAATATTTTTCTGAAAAGAAAAATAAAAATTTCCTGAAAATTAAATATTTTTTCAGAAAAGGAAAAATAGGTGATCTTTATAAAATGATTAATAAAGTTCATGAATTTTATTTTAAATGACAGAATTAATTTTCTGCAAAGTTAAAGGGCATATGAAATTTTATTTCACGCTTTCCGCTGCTAAACTAAATATGGAATATGGTCATATTATTATTCTGACCAACATTGTTTAGTAACATGATCATGTTGCATATTGCAAAATGATGCATTTATTTCTATCATTTGCCCAACGGTAATGTAGATTAATATGCATAGGCAATTGTATGATTATTTTAACCAACGTTATTTAATGCATATGATTGTTGTACTGACTTTGCTTATTTGGTGATTTCAGGAGGTTTTCATCTCATGAGCTGCCTCAAGGATGTTCCTACGCTCAGAGGGGATAATTACTCTGAGTGGAGGAAGAAGGTTGATATGGCTTTGTGCATTGCTGAGGTGGACTGGGTTCTGGAGGAACCACAGCCAGTTGCACCCGCAGATTCAGTCAGAGATCCTGACGAGGTTGATGAAAGCTGGGAGAAAAAGCAATGGGATTGTGGCAAAGAGGAGATGCCCTACTCCATTCATAACAGGTTATGGATAAATGCCAACAAGAAATATTTGGCGTTTATTAAGAACACTATTGAGACCACCATCGTGGGCTCGATAACAGAGTGCCCTACGGCAAAGGAGATGCTCAACAAGATAAAGAGTCAGTTTACTAGCTCTTCTAAGACCTATGCCACCCAGTTGATAAAACAACTGGTGACAGAGAGCTATAATGGAGGTGAGCATGGAATCAGGGAGCACATCCTTAGGATGAGCAACACTGCGGCCAAGCTTAAGCCCATGGACACGGACCTGGAGATTAAGCCAGCTCTCCTCGTCCACCTGGTCATGGCTTCGTTGCCTAAGGAGTTCGAGACCTTTGTAGTCAACTACAACATGCAGCCCGAGACTTGGGATATTGAAAAGGTCATCGCAATGTGCTCACAAGAGGAGGAGAGGATTAAGGCTTCACATGGTGGCTCCCTTAACTATGTGAAGGAAAAGAAAAAGGTTTTCCCACCTAAGCAGAATTCTCCCTCAAAGCCACAGAACAAGCTCCAAGGAAAGGCTCCCGTCTTCTATCAATCAAAGCCAATCACAGTAGACAAGGACACTTGTATGTACTGCAAGGAGAAAGGGCACTACAAGAAGGACTATGCTGCCTGGCTAAAGGTCTTCATGGCAAAGAGAGGTAACTTTATTGTTTCCTTAGTAAATGAATCTATGTATGTAAAGTTTTCAAAATCTACTTGGTGGATTGACTCAGGTGCAACTGTTCATGTTGCAAAGTCTTTATAGGGGTTCAGTTCGATGAGGACCATGTGCCAAAATGAAAGAGAAGTATTGAAGTCGCGAATGGAGTCCAAGCAGAAGTTGAAGCCGTAGGTGACGTCTCCTTGGAGCTAACCGAAGGATTCACACTTCTTCTTAGTGATGTTCTTTTTGTGCCTTCGTGTAATAGGAACTTAATAAGTGTGTCGTGCTTAGACAAAGACAATTATCAATGTGTTTTTGGACATGGTAAATGTACCGTGTGGTACAATAATGATTATGTAGGCAATGCATTTCTTCATGATAAGCTTTATTTGTTATCAATTCGTGATAAAGTGAATTATGAAAATAATGTGAATGTGCCAAGTTCTTCGTCGAACAAAGAGCAAAAGAAAAGAAAGAGAACTCACGACTCCTCGAAACTATGGCACTGTCGATTGGGCCATATTTCCAGGGGAGAATAGAAAGGTTAATCAAAAGCGAAATTCTTCCAAAGTTGGAGTTCTCTCACTTACAGAAATGCGTAGATTGCATTAAAGGAAAATATGTAAAACAGATAAAGAAAGGTGCAAACCAAAGCACAGGAACACTGGAAATAATCCACACTGATATTTGTGAACCGTTTCCGGTGAAAAGTGTGGATGGTTATGATTCATTCATAACATTCACAAACGATTACTCCCGCTTCGGTTACATTTATCCAATCGAAGAAAGAAATGAGGCATTGGATAAATTCAAGATATTCAAAGCTGAAGTTGAAAATCAGCTTGACAAAAAGATTAAGATTGTGAGGTCCGGTCGTGGGGGGAGTACTACGGTCGACACACACCATATGGCCAAGTCCCTGGACCTTTTGCAAAGTTCTTGCAGGAGACTGGCATCGTCGCCCAGTATTCAATGTCGGGCGAGCCTCAGCAAAATGGAGTAGCTGAAAGGCGCAACCGTACCCTCATGGATATGGTGCGCAACATGATGAGCTACTCTGACATGCCATTGGGATTGTGGATGGAGGCGCTTAAAACCGCCATTCACATTCTCAACAGAGTGCCAAGCAAGTCTGTGCCCAAAACACCGCATGAGCTGTGGACAGGAAGAGTGCCATCCCTGCAACACTTCAGAGTGTGGGGATGTCCAGCTGAGGCCAAAATGTTTAATCCAAACATTGGAAAGTTAGATCCAAAGACACCGAGTTGCCATTTCATTGGCTACCCTGATAGATCAAAAGGTTTTCGTTTCTACTGTCCAGACAGATTCACAAAGTTTGTAGAAACGAGACATGATGTCTTCTTAGAGGACGAAATGATGAGGGGGAGCATGGTAGCTCGAAAAATTGATCTTGAGGAGAAAAGGGTGCATGCACCCATTCCGATGATTCAAGAGCCATTTTTCTCGCTACCAGCTGTGACTCCAACGATGACAACTATGGGAGAAGACCCGGAACCTGTCCTTCAAGAGCCGACTGAACCTGTTGTTGATCATGCAAGGGAATTGCAGCAAGAAAAAGTAGAAAGTGTGCCAGACAATGAGGCACTTAGACGGTCTAACAGAACAAGAAGACCTGCTATTTCTACTGATTATAAAGTCTATAACACGGAAATTGTTCATAAGGATGGTGATCCCACCACATATGAAGAAGCCATTAAAAGCCCTCACTCATCAAAATGGCTAGAGGCAATGGAAGATGAGATGAAATCGATGAGTTCCAATATTTTTTGGGACTTAGAGATCATTCCTAAAGGAGCAAAGACAGTAGGTTGCAAATGGGTCTACAAAACGAAGTATGACTCTAATGGGAATGTTCACAAGTATAAAGCCCGACTTGTGGCAAAAGGATTCACGCAAAGAGAAGGAATAGATTACAATGAGACTTTCTCTCCAGTCTCTTGTAAGGATTCCTTCAAAATCATAATGGCACTAGTTGCTCATTTTGATTTAGAACTGCATCAAATGGATGTAAAGATGGTATTTCTACACGGAGATTTAGAAGAAGAAGTCTACATGAAACAACCCAAGGGTTTTATCATGGAAGGCAAGGAAAACATGGGATGCCGCCTAAAGAAATCCATTTATAGGCTAAGGCAAGCCTCTAGGCAGTGGTACATAAACTTTAATGATACTATTAAAAGGTTTGGATTTCAAGAAAATGTTGAGGATAATTGCATTTATGCAAAGTTTAAACATGGGAAATATATTTTCCTAATCTTGTATGTGGATGATATCTTTCTTGCAAGCAACGGTATTACTCTACTACAACAGATAAAGAAGTTTTTATCCTCGAACTTTGACATGAAAGACCTTGGTGATGCATCATATGTTTTGGGCATTGAAATTCACCGAGACAGGAAAAATGGAGTCTTAGGACTTTCACAGAAAGCATATTTAGAGAAAGTTCTCCAAAAGTATAATATGCACAAGTGTAAAGCCACGCCTGCTCCAGTAGTCAAGGGCGATAGTTTTGGGAATCACCAATGTCCCAAGAATAAGTACGAGCTCGATGAAATGAAAACAATACCGTATACTTCGGTTGTTGGAAGTTTACTGTATGCCCAAGTGTGCACATGCCCTGATTTGGCATTTATCACCGGGGTACTCGGTAGATATCAAGCAAATCCAGGCCAAGAGCACTGGAAGATGGCGAAGAAAGCTCTGCGTTATGTGCAAGGCACAAAACAAATCATGCTAACATACAGGAGATCTGAGTCCCTAGAGATAAAAGGGTACTCAGACACAGATTTTGCGGGAGATAGAGATGATAGAAAATCCACGTCTAGGTACGTGTTCACTCTCGCAGGGGGGGCTATTTCATGGAAAAGCTCCAAACAGACCATAGTTGCATCATCCACGATGCAAGCAGAGTTCATAGCATGTTTTGAAGCCATCGGGCAGGTGATATGGTTAAAGAAATTCATACCCGATTTGAAAGTGGTGGATTGTATTCACAAGCTACTAAAGATATAATGTGACAACCAGCCCGCAGTATTCTATGCTCACAACAACAAGTCTAGTAATGCTTCCAAGACGATAGATATAAAGTATTACGTCGTGAAAGATAAAATCCAGGATCAAACCATAAGTCTCGAGCATATAAGTACAAGGTATATGCTTGCGGATCCGCTAACGAAAGGCTTACCACCCAGTGTGTTCAAGGAACACTTAGCCAGCATGGGTTTGTTGGAAAGCCTATGATCCCTGGATTATAAGAGGCCCAAAAGTAAATGAATTTGTTTCAAAAAAAAAGTGTGTTGTAGCTGTATAATTCTATCAGCAATTGAGCTGTGACGATGAGACATGCTCTACATGCTTATATGTGATGGAACAAATGACAAGTATAAAGTCAAAAGTAAAAGTCGAGATCAAGGGGGAGAATGTTAGGTTGATCTCTCACCGCGTGGGCCCACCGGCCCACCGGGCCTTGATCTATGCGCCCTGATCGGGGGCGTCCAACCCATTATGGTTGGTGGGCCCCTGTGACCCGTGTTATATAAAGGACGGTGGGGTGCCGGGGCACGAACTACGAGATTCACCGCCGTCACACCCCTACCGACATACCTATCCGATCTAGGTTAAGCGCGGTGCTCACAGGAAGTTCCACCCACGCCTAACCCTTCTTCGTCATCACCGCCGTCGCCACCACACCGATGGAGAACGGTGCGGGCTCATCCGGCTCAGGACAAGGTAACTATACGGGTTTGTATCGGATCAATCTATGCCTAGTTGATCCACGTTCTATCACATACATCAGAATGGGTCTTAATGTGATTGATACCCATTATCGGGAAATGATTTTTTGTGATAACAAGTGCATGGTGTTTTTGCTGACATATAACAGGACACATGGTAATTCCTAATTTCATAGTAAGAAAACATTTACAAAGTGATCGTGGAACCTTTACATCAAGGAGAAGGAAAACTAAGAGCAAAACAAAATGTTTGGAATCTGCTAGGGCACCGGCCACATATAATTTATACAGTACACAATGCTAATTACGGTATATATAGATGGACAAAGGCCGGGCGGTTTCATATGATTATCTGGCTTTTCTTGCATCACATACTTCCCAATTTCAAAGGAAGTATAACACATTTAGATGTTGCTAACTTAACTTATGTAAACTTATAAAGCCTCAACCATCATTTTGTTGTCATTCTCAGCTAGCTGGTTGTTCCTTCCCCACGGTGTTTCCTTATTTTTGATGTGGAGGCTGAATCGATGGCCAACCCTTGGATCTGTTCGATCAACTCTGTATCCAAGGGCCGGAACATAGTCTTTTGTGCCTTCTCCTGCATCAAATGAAACACACGTATGATAATGCAATATACTTGGAATTCCTCATGGAGTAACGATACAGGGAATAATACAAAACATAATTAACTGACCTTCCTTATGGAGGTGCACGGGACCCCACAAGCTTTCAGAAGATTCCTCCATTTGTCCTGTAACATGAAAAACATCATGTTATCTAAATCAACATTCTTGTAAGTCAACCTTCAATGTTTGCCCATACCTTGAGATGTGATGGGTCTCGAACTGATGATGAGAAGTAGCGACTCTTCACCATAGTCCATCGCCCAACACCATATGTCTTGACACCCTTAACCAGCTTCCTCACTTCGTCAAGTGTCCAATGTTCATTGTTTTTCCGACGGTGAAAATTCATGCCTCCGCTTCCCCAGGGAAATATCCTCCTCTTGCGAGGACCTCGTAGACCACGCCACCATTTTTCCTTTACTATCAGGTCTAAACACCAAATATACGCACATTAGATTGATGAGCTTGCGAATATACGAAAACTGAACATGTTCACTTGTGTAACTGGAAATACTAGATCGCGTTTCAAAAACAAAAAAAAACTAGACAGGATAGCATGATTGACATGGTACCTCCCAAATCATCTTCGGCCTCTTGTGCAAATTTGCTGATTTCCATGCCATCAACGCCATACACATAACTGAAACATTCTTCCACCTGTCATGAATAAATATAAGTATAACTACCTTGATTTTGATTTTTACTGGTGATGATGCAGATGGTTGGATTGTGTCTAGGAGTGTGGTGCCGGGCAGAGTTCCTTTTGAGCAAGAGCAATAGGGAAGGCCCCTGCTCCACCTGCTTGTTTTCATATACGAGTGGAGGTGTGTTTGTGTCCCTTGGTTTGTGGCCTCAGCAGACCATGGGTTTAGTTGCTGCAATGTTCACTACTCTTCCTCTGTCTAGCATAACTATACTGTATTTTTTAGGGTGAGCGGACAAATATATTACTCCCTCCATTCCTTTGTACAAAGCCACTTCATATTTTTATGTCTAATTTTGATCATTAATTTTACCAATAAAAAGTGAGTTATGTACCATAAAAATATTTTACTGGATGAACATTTCAAAGAACTTTCCGACGATATATTTTTTATGACATTTAATTCATATTTTATTGACCAAAATTATGAGTCAAAGTTTGACATAAAAAACAAAGTGTCCTTGTATACAAAAATGAAGAAAGTACTCAAACATTGAACTTCATTCAGAGATCAGCAAACTACGTAGTGCACTTGGAACGTCCGCTATCAACGTTTGCTCTCCGTGTGCTCTGGCATGTGTCAAGAGACTCAACATATATGTGAGAAGAGGCTAGCTGAGCAAGAAACGAAATGTACCTGGCTTGGAAGAGGGATTGTAGCAGAAGACGGAGGCCAATCAAGCGGGTCCGCAAGGATCGGCGCCCAAATCTGCACTTCTTCAGCGGGCTCCATTCAGTGAGCAGCTACCGCAGGAGCTTCCTTCCGCTGCAGCCGGAGTTGCAGGACAATGGACTAATCAGGAGGGAGCTGAGACCTGCAGGCTACCAGATGATGGTGAACACGGTGCCAGCAATGTGCAGTAGCTCTGGAGTGATCCGGCGACAGGGGCCGGGGGATGCGGTGTCCAGCAGGCTTGCTGTCGTCGTCGAGGCAGGGGAGCCGGACGCGGGGAAGAGGAGGAGGAAGCAGCGCGAGAACAGTGGAGTAGGGGTAGCTCTGGACTGGGGTGATGGTCCTCTGTTCTCTGCCGGTACTACATTCTCCATCGGAGTCAAAAAGAGAGGGACCAAGACACGGCGCGTGTCGTTCTCAGGAGACCAAAGGACCCACAAAGTCTTTGTTTACCAGGGCATATCTGCTGCTCCTGTAGACCATCTTTCTTCCCATGGATTAATTGACAGCAAGAACTGTGGATCATCTCTCTTTCCGTATCTTGCTCCGTGTGTCACCACTTCTTCATCTCCACACACATGACGAGGAAACTTCCCGGAAGTTCCTCTCCATCCAACCCCGTGTAGCGGTGTAGGATGATGCTTCCCGGAAGGTACCTCGACGACTGACGACGACGACAGAGAACCTTGTGCGTGTGGAGATGTGGACTCACCTGAAACCGACTGGCTGCATCCGCACGAGCGCTTGTATTGCCAAAAAGTTGTTACTCCACTACTGTAGTTAAGTTGGTACTAATGTTTGGTTGCACGTGTGACGTGACACACAGCAGTACGGCTTTTCATGTTCTTTTGAGTCTTTGTTGATTGATGTGACACAAGAAACAATCTCCTAGATGGCCATCCTCGATGCAGTTTATGTCCTAATAATGAAAGCATTCAGCACCTCTTTCTAGATTGTCCTATGGCAAAGTTGGTTTGACGCTTGTTGCACATTGCTTTCAATATAACTCCTCCTAATAGCATAAACATGTTGTTTGGGATGTGGCTACAGGGGGTTGATACTTTAACTACTAAATATATTCGTGTGGGAGTGTGTGCATTATTGTGGACCGTGTGGAACTGCAGGAATGACATAGTTTTTAACCCCGATATAACTTTCACTTCTTACAGGTCATCTTCAGAGTTACCGCACTGATCCGTTCGTGGTCATTACTCACCCGTGTGGATGCCAGGGAGCCTATGGTTACTGGGTGTGTCCGATGGGAGATGGTAGCTCAGGGTATCTTCAACCGGTTTGGATGGCGTCACACTAATTGGATAGGTGTTTAGGCATCTACATATATTGTCAGCGTCGGTTTTGGACGCGCTTGGCGTCTTGTATCCCTTTATTTTTTTTCTTTTTCAGATTTTTGGAACCAGTTATACTCGGTTAAGACTTGAGCTTATTATTAATATATGGCCGTATGCATCTTTCAATGCAGAGGCCGGGGCTAAGCCTCCTTTTCTAAAAAAAATGTGACACAAGAAACATGATCTAGTTCTACAGGAATATCTCCTTGCATGCCGAGAATGACCGAGTCAAGGATGCGGTCCATGCGGTCCAAGCAATCTGGCAAGGTTTGGCAGCTGCCATGCCTAATGTTTCCTAAAAATACAACTAGTCTACATACTAGTACATGTAAACTCTGAACCAGTATGATTCAGTGTGTGTTAGGCCTGGTTGCTTCCTACTAGTAGTCTGGTTCATCGATCTGTGGGTTTAGTCGACGGATGAATCAAAACACAAATACACGATCCGGCTGGCCAGCTAGCAATCATCATTTTGCTATAAAAAAATCTGAACAAAGTAGCGATTATAATTTCCAAAATGACAGAGTGGTCGACAACCCTTCTTTGCTCTTAAACTTGACATGATGAAGGCATATGATCGCATCGAATGGGAGTATCTTCATGCTTGTTTGCTGAAGTTGGGTTTTGCTGATGGTTGGGTTAATTCAGTTATGCGGTGTGTTACCTCAGCACGATATGCAGTCCGGGTGAATGGAGAGCTGACGTCTCCGGTGGTTCCGTCGAGGGGAATTCGTCAAGGGGATCCTATTAGTCCTTATTTGTTTGTGCTCTGTACAGAAGGACTTTCTTGTTTGATGCAGCAGAAGGAGGGGCTTGGTGTGCTACAAGGAATATGTAATGGTCGACAAGGCCCCTCTATTTCTCATCTACTGTTTGCTTGCTGATGACAGTATATTTTTTGCTCGAAGTGATCATAGGACAGTGCAGGCTCTCAAATCGGTCATCAGTTCCTATTGTTAAGCTTCTGGGCAGAAGGTTAATCTTCAGAAGTCTTCCATTTTCTTTGGTCATAGCTGTCCTCCTACTCTCAAAGCTGAGGTGATGCATCAACTGGAGGTCACAAACGAAGGTATGCAGGATTTCTATCTCGGCATGCCCACTGCTGTGGCTCGGGCATCTACATCATCTTTCAACTTTTTGACTGATCGGGTATGGCGGAGTGTTACGAGCAATACGGGCAGGCCGCTTTCTCGAGATGGAACGGAGATATGGCTTAAAGCTGTTGTGCAAGCGATCCCCAATTATATCATGAGCTGTTTTCAGGTCCCTGTTACGACATGTGATAAGATGGTTGGAAGTATTGCGGATCATTGGTGGGGATTCGAGGATGGACGCAAGAAAATGCATTGGAAGTCTTGGGAGTGGCTGTCCTCACCCAAAGCTCTTGGTGGTTTAGGCTTCCGGGATTTTGGGATCTTTAACCAAGCGATGCTGGGGAAACAAGCGTGGAAATTAGCTACCGATCCCACTTCTTTGTGTGCTCGTGTTCTCAATGGGCGCTATTACCCGGATGCTAATTTCATGACTGCGGGGAAACCAAGATCATCTTCTTTTACTTGGCGCTCTATTATCTTTGGGCGAAAGTTACTTAAGATTGGTATGAGATGGAATATTGGCAATGGGGAGAATGTCTCTATTATGAGAGATAATTGGATCCCAGGTTTCCGTCAAGGTTCTTTCCACTCGTTGTTTCCCATTCCTGATTCTGCTAGGGTTCGATATCTTATGAATGATGAAGGAACTGCTTGGGAGGAAGATACCGTCAGAGCGTTTTTTCATGGAGATTTAGCTGAGGCTATTTTGCAGATTCCTATCAGTCGGCGGGGTTGTCTTGATTTCATCTCTTGGCCGCATGATCGTTGTGGTCAGTACACGGTACGTTCTGCATATAATATGGCTCGGACGACAAGTTTCTTCTCCACATATCAAACTGCTGGAAGGGGGTCAGGTTCGGCCGAGGAGAAGCATTGGAAAACTCTCTGGTCTATTGTCGCGCCTGGCAAAATGAAGGTAGTTCTTTGGCGCATGGCCCATGACTGCTTACCGACAGGACATCAGTTGGTTCATCGTCATATTCCAGCGGATGATAGGTGCATTTTCTGTGCTGACACTGAGCGGGTTGAGCATCTGTTTCTATTCTGCCCATTTGCGCGACGTGTATGGGATGGAGTTAAGTTGGTATACCCTCTTCATCTTCTCAGGAAGGACTTGCACAATATGAAGCAGTGGATATTCGAGTTCATCAACCGTGAGACGAAGCTTCATGCCACGGTTCTTGCGGTTACTGCATGGCACGTTTGGGAATCACGGAATGATTGTCGCAATAATGTGGCACAGCTCAGTGTGTCACGCGTGGTGGCTGTGTGTTGGCATATGTGCAGATGATTGTGCAACATCTGTGGCCTAACCCATCAAACCAGCCCCTTCCGACGGTTGATCCTCCACAGCGATGGCCTCTACCTCCCATGGGATTTGTTTGTGTTAATGTTGACGCTGCTCTATTTCCTGACACTCGTCGTGTGGGGTGTGGTGTGGTCTTGCGAGATCATTCCGGGTCTTTCATCATGTCTGTGAGCGAAGGTATGTCCGGTTTCCCTACTCCGGAGTTGGCGGAAGCAATGGCTGTTCGACGGGGTTTATTGGCAGCTCACAGCAGGGGTGTTCATCGGATCATTCTGGCATCGGATTGCCTCTCCTTGATTCAGCGCATCTCTTCGCCTGGGATGGATCGTTCCACGTTGGGACCGGTGATAGCGGATATCAGATCGATGGCGTCGGACTTCCAGTCTTGTATGTTTCAGTTTCATCGTCGTAGTTCTAATGTGGTCGCACATAAATTGGCTCGGAATGCCGAGCCATCATCTTGTAATATTTTTGTTGGTGTTATTCCGAGATTGATTCGGGATGAACTTTGTAATGACATCTCTTGATCAATAAAGACCATATTATCTCAAAAAAAAATGCCAGATAGACTAAACTGTTGTGAAGTCGTGATAGTTGAGAAGAAGAACAAGTCGTGATTGGTCAGTGGGTACAGACGACGCGAGGGCGATTGTGCGTAGTATGCATAAAATGCCGAAGAAGGAGATCAAATACATAAAGAAGTGGTTCAGAATTGAAACTGAAGTGCATTTTGAAGCAAACTTTGTTGCCGCCGACCGTAATAAGCATACCCTATTATAGTGATCTCTTGTTCAAACCGATCGGTTAGTTTTGGATTTTGTTTGTACTTGTCAAATACAAAATGTTATATATCTTGTATTTTTTTGAACTGATATATATCTTATATTTGGTATATTCTTGTATAGAGCTTAGTCATTAATTAGAATCTCGACCCCTGCCTGCGCCCCTGCTCCCGTACGGCCGCATGGGGGCAAACCCCGTCGGCCGGCTCGATGCCTCCACCGCCCCAAGCTCCTCCCTCCTGCCGCCATTGTCGGGGGCGTCATTGGGCAAAGCCCGCGAACGTGACAACAGCGGCGGATCTCCTAGGCCATAGATCGGATCAAGGCGGTCGCGTTACGCACGAGCAATTAAATGGCAGTGTTGCGGGAAGGCGGCAGCCAGGATGTGCGATCTGCGATGGCAGACAGTCAAGGTCAGCAAGTGGCGGCGACAGTGATCATGCCTGATCTAGGCCCAGACGGGGTTCAGACAGGCATCCACCCACACTATTGTACCGGTTGCATCTCAACGTCTCCAACGTCGGCTTACGGGTTCCTGTGCTAGTCCCGCAGCACGAGGAAGCAGGAGGATCCGGTTCCTGCTATGGTGGTGGTGGCCTCCTCCTTCATCGGAGGTGGTCGCCCCGCTGGTTGTGGTGGATCCCTAGATCCCAAGGCTAGTCCTGACGGCAAGTTGGGGAGGCGTGGCTGCCGATGAAATCCGAGCTTCAACTACGTTCATGACAGGCGGTGGCAGTGTCTACGCGTCGGACTTTGTTGAAGACATCGTCATTGCAGTCACCTTCTACCCACTCGTGCTACTTCGGGAGAAACCCCAGATCAGGATATTTTGGATGATGATGGCGCTCTTGGTGTCCCTCTCCCACATGACTCATCAGGGCATTATTTTCAAGCAGTTGCTGGTTGGAGGACGCAAGGAGTGGAGCGGTGTACATTTATCGTGTCGGGGATGGTGAGTCTCAGTGGCATGGCGCAACAGGGTCTTGGTGACGGATGTGAAATGATGGTTCCGCGCAGGGCGGGGGCGCTGTCTGTCGTGCTGGTGGTGTCAACAGCAGGCCTGACAAGATCGATGTGTGAGCACCTGTTCTGAAGATGAATCGGTGGAAGGCGATGGACGGACTCTGCAGCGGGTGCATGCAGTGCCCACTAAAAGTGTGTCAAACCGATGTGTGCCTCAGACCTGGCATTGCGGTTTGGTCGAGTCCTCTGAGTTTAGATATTAGGCTTTGGTCTGGGGTGTGGATATACGTCTGCCACAATCTGCACCCCTTTATCAAGTGAATAAGAGTAGTGATAGATATTGTTAAGATGATGTCTTCAAATTTATTGATATATTACTTTGTAAAGTTTGGATGAATAATTAATAAAATAACTGCATGCATCGTTCAGATCCAGATCCTCCTTTCAAAAAAATACATTTTTCCTTAAAAACTCTGCCACACCTAAAAACTATTTCTGGCTTCGCCGGTCCAACAAAGAACATTTGAGATGTAAACTCATTCATAATTTAATTCACGCACCCCGACACCTGTGTAGGATGCTTCCCGGAAGATACCTCCACGAGCCACAACGACAGAGAACCTAGTGTGCGTGTGTGTTTTTAGAAAAGGAGGATGACCCCGGTCTGTGCATCTGGGAGATGCATGTGACCATTTTATTGATTATTTTCGAGGACCTTACAAAGTAGTACAATAATATGCCTGAATCCGCCATCTTGACAACATATGCCGTTACTCCTATCCATATGATGAAGGGGTGCAAGCTGGGCCAAATACCCAGACCTCTCACGTAAGCCTAACATCTAAAGCCGGAGGCCCCGACCGAGCCACATACCAGGTCCGGGGCACAAACATGTCTGACGCACTCACATGTGTCGCCGCCACCATCTTCCACCAGTTCATCTTCAGAACAGATTGAGGTGCCAGCCTTGACAGGTGCCTCCGCCATCGACGCCATCATGACGCCAAACGACGACCTCCACCTACGCGAGTCCATCTTCAAGCAGCGGACGCAGATCCATGCTAGGATAGGGCCGCACCACCGCCATCGCCCACCACCCACAAGCGCCATCCAGCCCCAAGGTTTTCAAAGCGGCGCCTTCAAAGAAGGGAACGACGCCATGAGTGCCGCCGCCGCCCAACAAAGTTAGGGATTTCGCCCGAGAGACCTAGGGGAAGGGGAAGTGAGGGGATCAGTCCATACCGACGCCTCCAAGGAGGGGAACGGCGCCCTCAGGCGTCACCGTCGACGCGGCCGGCCATGACCGGCCAGGGATTTAGCCCGAACTAGATCCCCGCCACCAGCAACGCCTCCTGTACAGAACCAAGGATCCAAGGAAGCGCAGCCCGACCAGGCTAGCCCGCACGCCGAACAGGGAAGGAGGGGATGCGCCAGATCGCGCGCACCGGCCACCGCAGAAGCCGCCGGCGGCCGCCAACGACCACCAGATTCCGCCGTCCGCGCGGCCGGGACACCAGATCCACCGCCCGCACGGCTGCTAGCTTGTCGTGCCTCGCCCATGAAGCCGCCGCTCCAAATTCAGGGTTCCCCACGTAGAGGCATGGCAGCCAAGGCACCGCCCCCACGATCCTTGGCGCCCCGGGCTTGCCCGGCGGCTGCCTCACGCGGCGGCGAGGAAGTGAGGGGGAGGGAGTGAGGCCCGGGGGTGGCTAGTGTTGCGAGGGTTGGGAGGTTGGGAGGCTGGATTGATGGTTAGATGCACCTAGTGTGTGTGGATGTGGACTTGCAACCAACTAAAAAGAAGAAGAAAAAACTAGGTGCATCCACCCACACAAGTACGGGTATGGGCAGACAAATATGATTAACTAGCACCAAGCACGAGCTGATTATTAAAGTTGACAATGTTGTGTTGCACGTGTGACGTCACACCAGTACAGCTTCTCATGTGTTTTTCAGTCTTTATTGATGCGACACAAGAAACAAGATCTAAAAACATCTACGATCGAAGCCTTAAATAATCCTCATACGTTTACGGACGCGTCTGATTATTAATAAAATAGAATAAAAGAAGAAAAAATGACTCAATCATATACTTTTTATCATCTCCATACGTTCGAGCTGTCCGTAAATCCTCATATTCATCTCAAATATAGAAAGAATATAAGGATTCACAAATGCAAAGAATACGAGGATTCACGAATGCGTCCGGCCGTGCCTGGTTAGTCCGTCACGCACAACGCTACCGCATCCGAATCATTTTTTTTATTCTTTCTTTTCTTTTTCTCTTTGCCTCTCCATCAGTCACATGTAAGTGACCGGACTTATGCAAAAAAATATGAAAAACATAGTTATATGGATGAATAAATAGGGGGACACGGCTGGTCACTGGGAGGACGCCTTCGCGAATGTTTAAAGTTCAGATTATAGATGTTTTAATTCTACAGGAATATCGCCATGCATGCTGACGAATGAGGGAATCCAGGATGGGGTCCATGCAAGTAGAACA
The DNA here is from genome assembly GCF_904849725.1 of Hordeum vulgare subsp. vulgare. Lineage (NCBI taxonomy): Eukaryota > Viridiplantae > Streptophyta > Magnoliopsida > Poales > Poaceae > Hordeum > Hordeum vulgare. The sequence continues at coordinate 549,186,415 of NC_058524.1, read as the reverse complement.
TTTGAGATGTGGACTCATTTCATAATTTAATCTTAAGGAACCTCCAACACCATCCCTTAAAACGTTTTGTCCATTGACTAGTCTGTGGAAATGAATATAAAAGCGTGCCATTCAACCCTATTTTTTATTTCTAAATAGCTATAAATCACTAGCTATTTTTCTAGACATGCAACTATGTCACATGAGTAAGTTATGCATGCAAGTCATAAATTATTTTGCCTTTTCTTTTACTCTATGCATACAAGCATCACTTATCAATTCATGCATGTTATTCATAAGTTATTTTTTGCATTAGATTTCGTATTGTCAATATATGTATTGGTCGCGTGCACTGTACATATGTAGTTAGCATTCACATATTTGTTAGAAATGACAATCTTCTAATTGCAATCATCATTTTCTCTTTTCATACCTGTTTTTTTTTCATTTTTAAGATTACATTACCTTTCCATTAGTTATAGAATTTTTTAAGCAACTTTCATGCATACTTTTAGCAGGTTTTCCACAGCAACGCGTCGGGGCATCATCTAGTTCTCTAAACGTCCGCACCTATTTCTTTTTTTCTTTTATCCACAACACCCAAAATAATAATAATAAATAGCACAATTCATCCATAAATAGTTTGCAAATATTTTAGTACAACAATAGTTCAAATGTAATTTGATGTAGCTGGATGTTCAATAAGTTTTTGAATTTGTTGGTTCCAAATTCAATGATATTCGAGTCCGAATCGACACAAGTCCTCCGACGCGTTATTTCTCTTGAGTTTCATCCAACAACGTATGAATGCAAATGATTTGTCATCGGTCATGTAGTATATGAGGGCACACGTCCAAGCTATACAATTTGATGATTATCAAGTTTAAATATTGAGTGAATCAATGAATTGACTAACATGTCGAGCAAGAAGAAGCAAAATATACGATCTTCATGGTTGAAAAGTCCGACAATCACATTCTCTCCACTCATGCAATTGCCACGCAATACATCATGACAACGTTAAAGATGGTGGATGATCAATGAGTTAACGAGTTCATGTTGTGATCGTAGGCGCGCAAGTGCTTCTCCTCAAGAAACAAAGCACACACGTTTTGCCAAAAAACAAGCCCCTTGCCTCATGCCTACAAAGTTCACGGATATGACCTTCCAGGCTTCCACGCATCACACAACTACACATGTCCTTCACCGAGTACCCCGTCATCATGCATACTCTAGAAAACAATGAGAAGTTCAACATAAAAACTCTATGAAATTTATTGAACACCTGGCAGGCGTATGGACGACATCGACCGGGGGGGTACCTGACTACACATGGATGCTGAGTGAACCGTGACATAGACTAAGGCGGGCATGAACGTAGGCGGGGGCTATGGACGTTAGAGGATGCATGGGTGGTCGCTGAAGACGTACATCGGCATCGGTGGATGCAAATCAAGGGAAGAGCAGGGACAGAGTGGGAAAAAAGTGGATCAGGAGAGAGATTTGAGTGAGCGGGTGTTGCAGTGCTACGTGACGGTAGTTCACACTCTCACAACTCAGTATGCTTCCAGATTACGGGAATTTGGATAATCGAACTGGTCTGCAGACCAATGGGATACCACATTGAATGGAGATAGCTCGGTCTAGACAGTTTCAAGCATTTTGAGTGTTTGCGTTGGAGATGCTCTTATCCCCCATATTTTAATTCCCCATTTTGTAGGGAATCAAACTTTTCTTTATCTAGCTCATCTCTAAAATTTAATCTCAATTTTTTAATCAATTATCTTGCATACAAATTTCCTTTGAACATATATTACAACAGTATATTATTACAAGACTTGAGAACTCAAGTACACACAATCTAAATAGGTAAACAATCTGGATCAGTTGACCAACCGGGTATCTTCATCAGTGGGATCCCTCAAGTTCTTCGGTCCAAAGATCTTGATCACGATTTGGTGAATTTATTCACACAATTAAGGATGAGATCTTCACCAATGTGTACATAGTCATTGATGGTCTCGGCTAGGCATCCACATGCAAGCACTCACATTTTTTAGAAAAGGGGGCGAAGCCCCGGCCTCTGCATCGAGGGATGCATACGGCCATATATTGTAACGAACCCAAGTCATCGAATAGTACAAAAAGTCTCCAAAAAAAGTAAAAGAAAAAGAGCGAAAGATACACGGCGTCCAACTCGCCACAACCGGGATGCGTAAAAATAAGCCTAGATGACTAACCACCTATCCTATTAATATGACGCCATCCAAACCGGTTGAAGATAACCTTAGCTACCATCTTCCATCGGACACACCGAGTAACCAAAGGCTCCCTGGCTTCCACAGGAGTGAGTAATGACCATGTGCGGATCAAGGCAGTAGCCCTGAAAATGACCTGCAAAAAGTGAATATGTTGATGTTTGTTGAATACCAAGTCATTTCTACAGTTCCATGTAGCCCACAAAAGTGCACATGATCCTACTCGGATAAGGCTAGCAGTTATATCATCGACCCCTCTTAACCACGTCTCAAATAACGTGTTTAAACTGTTGGGTGGCTTAATGTTGAAAGTAATAAGAAGTGTTCGCCATAGAAGTTTAGCCATAGGACAGTCCAGAAAGAGGTGTTTAATTATTTCATCGTTCTGACAAAAACTGCATCTAGTATTACCTTTCCAGTTACGTTTTGCCAAATTATCCTTTGTTAGAATAACCCCCTTGTGAACAAACCACATGAAGATCTTAATTCTAAGTGGAACTTTGACCTTCCAAATATGTAAGGACTTCGGGATAGGTGCTGAATCAATGAGATCTAAATACATAGATTTTACAGAGAATACTCCGTTAGTGATCAACTTCCAACGAACACTATCAGGGTTCTCAGTAAGGTTAATACCCATCAACCTTCTAACTAGATGCAGCCAGCTTGACCATGTGTTACCAAATAAGGCTCTACGGAACTGAATATTAAGAGGAACCTGACGCAAAATTGACGCAACGGTCGCCTGCCGCCGTTGTGTAATATGGTAGAGTTGCGGATACTGAATGGCTAAAGGCGTCTCCCCCATCCAAGTATCCTCCCAAAATCTAGTAGATTGGCCATTGCCAATAACAAACTTAGACCTGAGGAAGAATGCATTCTTTGACCGCATCACCCCCTTCCAGAACGGTGAATCGGTTGGTCTCACTGTAACATGCGCCAAAGTCTTTTTGTGTAGGTATTTATTCGTCAGAATCTGTACCCACAACCCTTCTGTCTCCATAGATAATCTAAACAGCCATTTGCTGAGTAGACATTTATTTTTAATCTCTAAATTTTCAATCCCTAAACCACCTTGATCCTTAGGTCTACACATGATGTCCCATCTCGAGAGCCTCTATTTAGTCTTGATCTCATCACTCTGCCAGAAAAAACGGGACCGATAAAAATCCAACCTTTTCCGCACCCCAACAGGTACTTCAAAGAAGGATAGGAGAAACATAAGCATACTTGTTAATACTGAATTAACCAGTACCAACCTTCCTCCATACGATAAGAGCTTGCCCTTCCAACAGCTCAACTTTTTTTCGAACCGGTCCTCGATACATTTCCAATCCTTATTTGATAATTTTCTGTGATGAATTGGGATCCCTAAATATGTAAAAGGTAAAATCCCGCTAGCACAACCAAACAATTGATTATACGTGAGCTGCTCATCCTTGGCCTTTCCAAAGCAAAACAATTCACTTTTATGAAAATTTATCTTCAGCCCCGATAGCTGTTCAAATAAGCATAGGATAAGTTTAAAGTTCCTGGCTTTACTGAGATCATGCTCCAAAAAAAGAATCGTGTCGTCCGCATACTGTAAAATGGAGACCCTCCCCCATCAAAAAGATGTGGGATCAAGCCCCCTACAAGGTCCTTCTCATTAGCCCGCTTAATCAGCAGTGCCAACATATCAGCGACAATGTTAAATAAAATGGGAGACATTGGATCTCCTTGCCGGAGACCCTTCAGTGTCTCGAAAAAATGACCCACATCATCATTCACTTTGACACCCACACTTCCCTTTTTTATAAAACAATCGACGTGCCTACGCCACAGCTCATCGAAACCCTTCATACGTAGGGTTTGCTGGAGAAACGACCATTTGACTTTATCGTAAGCTTTTTCGAAATCCACTTTGAAGATAACCCCATCTAGTTTCTTCGAGTGAATTTCATGAAGAGTTTCATGCAAGACAACGACTCCTTCAAGGATATTACGTCCCGGCATAAAAGTTGTTTGCGTAGATTGTACCACTGAATGGGCCATCTTAGTCAACCTATCCGTTCCCACCTTTGTGAAAATCTTGAAGCTAACATTTAACAAACAGATCGGACGGAACTGTTCAATCCGCGTGGCCCCTTCCTTCTTTGGTAAAAGAGCGTTATAGTACCAAAATTCAAATGGAAGAGTTGAAGGTGACCACAAAAAAGATCATAAAACATTGACATAAGATCAGTCTTAATAATATGCCAACAGTGCTTGTAAAACTCTGCCGGAAACCCATCTGGACCGGGAGCTTTGCCATTCTTCATATTCCCAATCGCCTCAAACACCTCTTTCTCTGAGAAAGGAGCGGATAAAATTTCATTGTCAGCCTCTCCAACTTGAGGAATAGCCGCCACTTGGTGCTCATCCATAGCCAGAAAGCTATGATCAGGAGCACCAAATAAATGTTTATAGTAGTTAGATATGTACAATTTTAGATTCTCATGACCTACTATTGTACCCTCATCTTGCTCAAACTGCACTATTTTCTTTTTCCTATGCTTGCCATTTGCAATCAAGTGGAAAAACTTAGTGTTATTGTCCCCAAGAACTATGGCCTTCACTTTGGCTCTAAGCGTCCATTTCATTTCCTCCTCTCTCAGGAGAACACGCAATTGCTGTTCGGCCTCGAATTTGAGAGACCTTCCGTTAGCATCCAAAAGAAAACTCTCAGCCTTCCGATCTAGATTGTCTATAAGTTTGAGGAGCTTATCTTGCTCTTCCTTATAAATTCCAGACACATTCTTAGACCAACCCCTCAAATATTGTCTAAGATGTCTAATCTTGTACTGCCATCTTTCTACAGAGGATTTAAAAATGGGGAGAATTTCACTTCCCGGCCTCTGCACCAACTAGGGATGCATACAACCATTTTAGTATGAGTATCAAGATAAACATGGTCCTCAGAATTTTTTAAATGAGTATCAAGATTTTTTTGATGAGTCGTTTCACCACACGTCAAACTTGATCCTCAATAAATGGGAGAAAACTCCCTGTGCATCACCTGTCAATTCTAGAAATTGAATTCGGGTCGTTGTGCTGCACAGCGTGCCCAACCACTGAGTCAAGGCTCTCTTCGCAAGCACTCACATGACCAATATCTTGAACCATGTACTTGCATTTGATAGAAGTGAGACTGTTCTTACGTATATATGTCATTTGTTTAATTCCTTTTGGAGAGCATACCATCCCATAATGCACTGGTACATGCATGCATCTCAATTTTATAGCACGACACGACCCATATCCTATCATATAATTATAAAATTGAACCCAACTAACTATCTTGTCCTCACCATGCAAACTTGCAACCTCATTGAAATTGAAACTACAAGGCCCGTTGACACCTCTTTTTCTTGCTTCACCTCATATTTATGGTGTGTTTTATTTACCGATTGGCTCCTTTTCGGAAAATATTACCCATTGGCTTATTCTATTGGTTGTAATTGATGGATGTAACCATCATAGATAATCATGCATTTGCCCCATTAAAACTTATCTACGCCGTTTAGTTATGATTTCTTCCTGTCCGTAACATAAAACATTGGAAAATAATCTTCACAACAATTTCATGTTTCCTTTCTTTCTCTTTTTTGCGTGGAAAAAATCTCTTTTGTTCCCACCTCAGAATGCCTATAAAATTTCTCAAGGATCCCACCGCAACATGCGGAGGTATCTTCTAGTTTTCTTAGTAAGAGATCATTTGCAAAGTAATCGTTTAACCTTTACAACAAAGGGAAGGAAAACTAAGAATGAAGCAGGAAGTTTGGAATCTGCTAGAGCACGGGCCACACAAAATTTATACAATACAGAATTTCTACCTACGGTATATATGCACGGACAAAGCCCGGGCCAGTTGCACATGCTTCTCCGGCTCTTCTTACATAATATATGCATATGCTCTCCAATTTCAAAAGAAATGACACATTCAGATGTTGCTAACATAACTTATGTAAACATATAGCCTCAACCATCATTTGGCTATCATTTCCACCCTGTTTGTTTGTTTCCCATGGCATTTCTTCATTTTGGATGATAAGGCTGGATCGATAGTTAACCCATGGATCTGTTGGATCAGGTTTGTATCTAGGGGTAGGAGCATAGTCTTTTGTGCCTTTTCCTGCATCAAATTCAACACATGTATGATAATCCAAATATCCAATATACTCGGAATTCGTCATGGAGTAACTATATAGAGAATACAACATAATTGATACGACCTTCCTTTTGAAGGTGCACGTGACCCCACAAGCTCTCAAAAGATTCCTCCATTTGTCCTAAAACATCAAACAACATGTTAGATGAATCAGTCAACTTTGACAATCTCCTCCAACAACCTAATTAATAAAAATAATTTGAATATGTGCCCATGACGTCTAAGCATACCTTGAGATGTGTTGGTTCTCGAACTGATGATGAGAAGTAGTGACTCTTCACCATAGTCCATCGTCCAACACCATATGTCTTGACACCCTTAACCAGCTTCTCTACTTCTTCATGTGTCCAATGTTCATTGTTCTTTCGATAGTGAAAACTCATGCCTCCGCTTCCTGAAGGAAGCATTCTCCTCTTGGGAGGACCTCGTGGGCCACGCCTCCAATTTTCCTTCACTATGAGGTCTAAACACCAAATATGCGTACATTAATTAGCTTGATGATCTTGTGAATATACGAAAACTGAAGCTGTTCACATGTGCAACTGGAAATAGGTAGGATGGAATTATTGACATGGTACCTCCCAAATATTGCTGGCGCCAATGCTCACTTTCAGACTCTTGTGCAAATTTGTTGATTTCCATGTCGTCAACACCATAAAGATAACTAAAATATTCTTCCACCTGTCATGAATAAAAACAAGTATCTCTTGATTTCTATTTTTAGTGGTGAGCATGCAGATGGCTGGATGGTTTGTAGGAGTCTGGTGCCGGACAGATTTCCAATATATTGGTGTTGAGCAAGGGCAAGAGCAACAGCAATGTTCGTATCCCTTTGTTTCTGGCCTCGGCGGGCGATGGGTTTAGTTTGTGTAATTTTGAAACTACTCTAGGCGGGTGTAGCATAAACATGCGAGAAGGGAACCAGCTGATCAAGAGAAGAAATGTGGGGAGTACCTGACTTGGGAGAAGAATAGTGGCAGAAGATGGAGGCCAATCAAGAGGGTCAGCCAAGATCGGCGCCCAAATCTGCACATCTTCCGCGGGCTCCATTGGGTTCATGGCTCAGTGAGCAGCTGCCAGCCACGGGAGCCCAGGAGCAATCTGCACTTCTGCAGTAGCAGGTGAGATGACCACAAAATCAGGAGGTCACCGTAATTAATCCTACTCCAGTTAGCAATGTATACGGATGATTGTCACGTTAATAATGTCGCATGCATTGGATTATTGACTATCGGTTGCACTTTCCACTTGGCTTGTTAGAACTTGGACTCAAATCAAAAACAACAAAGCACGCACGTAATGGCTCAAGAACTTTTGAATCCAGTTAATGTAAAGATGAACTGACTAGCCACAGCATTGTCTTGGAAATTGGGACGATCACCGTACGTAGATCAGCTTTTCTTTCGATCGATTCCACGTCGCTATCACCTGTACAGATCGTCGTGCTCTTTATTCGCGTCACTGTCGCCATTTATCCCGGCCGTCCTTTTCTTTGTAGCTTAGCTACCATGATCTGACTTCATCTTTTGAAACAGGATTTTGACAGTAGTATTTACGTTTATGATTGATTTAGGTAGTCCTGAGAAAATCGATGGTATACTTGCGTAAGATGGTCTTTTTTTTTGCATGGTGCTTGCGTAAGATGGTCATGGCATGGCATGCACTAGCTTATTAGTTGTATAATACTGTAACGCCTAAGGCTTAATTGCTAAAAATTGAAAGAAGTTTGCTGTAATTTTTTGTTACATAGGAGTATAACTAATACTCGCTCCGTCTTAAAATAAATGTCTCAACTAAAACAAAAATCGATGGTACTTACGTAAGACGTAAGGAGTATTTTATTAGTTAAATTTATGAATCAAATTCGACTCAAAATACGAAAGAGCATCAAAGGGAGGGAGTACTTATTCCATAACATACTTAAAAAATAAACAGAGATAAAAGACGGAGAAATGGGCGCCAAGGGGTGTGAGCTCTGCGTTTCACCTCTCCGTAGGTCGCCGAGACGGTGGCGGGACTCGGTAGCTAGCACTCCTGCCAAGGAAGCGATCTCTCCCGGCGATCTCCTCCGGCGACCTACGGAGGCGGAGGGGGTGAAAACGGGGAGCTGTAAAAGGGAAAGACCCATCGCCGGCGCGGGCAGCAGATATACACGGGCAATTAGCCCGCAGAAGTGATTAATTAGCATGCAGTGTAAAATGGACGCACCGCTGCTCTCTCAGACGGCCGTTGATCCATTCAGCATTGTCCTCCGGCCAACTCCGGTCGATCGTCAACCCACGTCTCCGCTCGCACGGAGAAGAGGGCCCCGTACGAACGAACGAGGAGGTAGCTACACCTACGCGCGGTTGGATGGAGATGAAGAGTGTGTCAGCCGGGACCCGGGCTCTCCTCTATATGCATGGTGCGTCCACGCAACTTCCGGGAAGTATCCTCGCGTCCACGCACCATGGAGATGAAAAATGTTCATTGTTTTTCCGACGGTGAAAATTCATGCCTCCGCTTCCCCAGGGAAATATCCTCCTCTTGCGAGGACCTCGTAGACCACGCCACCATTTTTCCTTTACTACCACGTGTTCCTAGGTGCTTTGTGAGAATGAAAGATGGGTCATATATGATAAAAATAGTACTCTTTTATAGCTAACTACTCCCTCCGTTCTTAAATATAAGTCTTTTAAGAGATTTCACTAAGAGTCTACATACGGAGCAAAATGAATGAATCTACACTTTAAAGTATGTCTATATTCATCCGTATGTAGTCTACTAGTAGAATCTCTAGAAAGACTTATATTTAGGAACGGAGGGAGTATTGTACAAGCTAGCTATAAGATGGGCTATAAGACTGCTTATAGCCAGCAGTTGGCTATACTATTAACCATGCTCTAATATGTCCGCCCTGAATCAGTTTCGGGACGACCTCTGTGCGCGTGTGCGTAGCAGGTAAGAGCAAGTACAATAGAGGTGAGTCAGCTGGCTATAAGGAATAAATTAATACTTTCCCTGTCCCAAAATTCTTGTCTTAGATTTATTTAGATATGAATGTATCTAGTCAAGTTTTAATATTTAGATACATCCATTTCTAAACAAAGTTAAGACAAGAATTTTGGGACGGGAGAATATATTTTTATTTAGTTAGAGAAAAGAGAAGATGAGAGAGAAGGTAAGCAGGCTCTTAGCTAAGAGTCGGCTCTAGCACGTGCTCCTAGGCATTTTATGAGTATGAAAGATGAGTTATACAATCAAAAAGTAGTACATTCTTACAATGAACTATTGTACATTTTGGCTTCAAGATGGGCTATAGATGACATGACAATGTTTTATAGCCAGCAGCTGGCTATACTATTGTACTTGCTCTAAGTGTGTGTGCGCAGAGCGGAGAATCTTGTTTGCGTGTGTATGTGGAATCACTTGGAACCAACGAGCTGCATCCACACATAAGTACTACGCGTATAACCAAAAAAAGAAAAGAAAAAGACTGACTAGCTAACTCCAAGCACGAGAGAAGTACTAGGTCAATTGGTAATGCTGCTGGGTGCTTGGGTTGTGCGTGTGACGTTACACTAGACACTAGTACTGCTTCTCATGTGCTTTTGACTTTTTTTTTAATGAAATACGGAGTATAATTCTACAAGCGTATCAGTACGAACGAGCCTCCATGCAGCACAGAATAGCTGACATGTGGACTCGCTTCTCGCAACCAATTAACTAGTCTGTTTCTTGAAAAACAAAACTAATAGGTCCGCTTAAGCACGTACGCATTATATACAAAAATGATGGGAAAATCTATAATGAAAGCGTGCGCTCCATCGTGTGGCGCACAGCAAACCGTACAATATACGAGTATAAGCTACGCCTGGCTACAGACTGGTTACAGTACTTCCTAACATGCTATAGTATACTAAATTGATCACGTCCCATGCTACAGTAACATCACCGTTGTAGAATCTCGCAATTCCGCTGCATCACAAGTACTTCGTAGTGTAATCTGACAACTAAACATGCTTAAACATTTGGAAAGCAGGTACTATATAATCTCGTCACTAAGCATGGTTAATATGGCAACTAGGTACGTGTAACCCGACAATCAATTATAATCGGACAACTAAGTAATAACACTATGTACTTGCAACTCAACTAAACATGTTTTGATTTGGCAATTAAGCAGTTGTAATCTGGTAACAAAGTACTTGTAATATGATGACTAGCTACTTGTAATTTGACAAGTAGACATTTTATACAGGACAAGAGATTAACTCATCTATGTAGCTAGAGCTAGGCCATGTGTGAATATTGGCTTGGCTACTAAAATAACACTGCCACAAATGCTCCTGTTGTTTGCTTTTTGCAACGCCTTGAGGTCATGGACTCCTTTTTGACAATGCCTTGCATGCCTGTGCTGCCAGACCACTCACGAAGATTCACACACATGCGGTAAAACAGACTCAATAAAGTATAACCTTTGCTACCACTGCACACGCAGGAAATACGAGTAATCATGGGGCTCGCGCTAAAACGATGCAATTTTATGGGCTGATAGCAGCCGCCGCACGGGACATCATACATGCGACGCCGCTACGTAGTAGGGTGGAAAAATAATTATATTCCTAGACCATGCAGATGCTTAATCAAACTGACGATGTGTCGAGCTGCACGTGTGATGCCATACCAACGAGTTGGTGTTCTTATTGATGCGACACAAAATCAAAATCTAATAATGTATATTCCTTTTTTCTTGAAAACTTTCAATCTATTCATTTTTACTCATAACATGGCAACGAATATAAAAAATAATAAAAAATATATTTAAATTCATAAATCACCTAACTACAATTATAACTGTTGAAATGAAATAGAGGACTGGTGGAATAATCGTTGTATTGCTTGAGCCTCGTGAACATATATATATGAGTACATGATTATCTTGGAGTACAAGTCAAGGCAGGAAAAAATCCTAGTCTATCTATGTTTCCTAAACAATCACAATACTCAACATCCCCCCGCAGTCACAAACGGTAGCGACACGGATGGTGAGACTGGAGAAGAATCCGAAGGTATAAGCCGATGGTGATCCCCCCCCCCCCCCCCAGTCGTAACGGTCAATGCATCGCAAAAGTTGTGGTTGGAGTGGAAACAAACGAGGTTGCTCAAGCAAGGCAGTAGCCCTTTGTGCCGATGTTGAGATAGCCGAGAGCGTAGGGTGGTGTAGCTGTGGTCGAGGTAGCCGTGCGAAGAACGTTGTGGTCGATGTCGAGTCGGGGTAGCCGTTGTCGAGGAACTCGTCGTGGAGCCGCGGGCACAAGGAGGCGCCGAGTTAGTCATAGGCGCGGTGGTGTCGAAGTAGTGGTGCGCCGGGAAGAAGACGTAGTTGAGATGCGTTGCACCAAGTTTGCCAAGCCGGGGACACATCATGGACGAAGGCACGCATCGGTGTTGCCAGCACCACGCATGCGTAGACGGACGAAGTCGATGATGACGATGCGTAGCTCCAGGCCTGGGAATACACCGGGGACGAAGGCACACATCGATGTTGCCAGCACCGGACATGCGTAGACAGGGGCCTGCACACAACTTGTACGCCATGTTCGGACTCGACGACGGTTGCGGCACAAATCGGCGGGGGCTGATGTTGCCCACGGTGGTCGGAGTAGATGAAGTGGCCGGGGAAGTCAACGACGACGGTGACGATGAGCTGGTGCTGGACAAAGATGAAGGAGGTGGACGGGGTGGTGCGGCTCGGGTGAGCGAGCTGCAGCAGCGCCAAAGGAGAGCGGCGGCAGTGGCGGCGGCGGCTGGTTAGGAGCGTGGAGGCGATGCTCGAAGTAGGCGATGAAGAACCCGGCGGCGTGATGAAGACCGGCACGGACAATGGCGTTCCCGCGCCGAGGGAGACGGCACGACGCATACCACGAAAATCGACGCACGGGGATGTCAGAGTGGACCGCGCGCCGCAGCGCTACAACCCAGAGGGGCGACGAAGCAGTGCACGGGTCGGGGCGACGGCGGGAAGTCCTCGGGGTGGCGGCGTAGACCGCGTGCGGCGATGCAGCGGCTGTTCGCGGGTCGGTGCAGCCATGAGAACGGCCTCGGGAGGCGTCGGGGACCACTCGCAATCTCGGTTCTACCGAATCATTATGCCTCGGTGACTCCGATTTTTCTGACTTTGTTGCTTTGATAATTTCTTCTAGACTATTGTCTTAGGGGGAGACAACTTCTCTAGGGGAGAAAAATCTCAATGATCCCATGCAATATAAGAGTGAGAATCCTCTAGGATCCTAACTTAGAGGGAGATCATTCAAGGAACTCTTATCCATACCTAAGGGGGAGAACATTGAATGAACCCTACAAAATATCTAAGGGGGAGAAAGGACAAATTCCAGGAACCTTAACTACAAGCTGGCTGTCTTCCCCATCTCATATTTGGGGATGCCCCTGGCTGAGTCCAGGATCTTGGTTAGCGGGTTTGATCTTCTTGTGGGACGAGTAGCGTCCCGTGCGGAGCCCTGGTGTGGCAGGTTCACGTCTAAGGGCAGCAAGACCGTCCTCATTAGCTCTAACCTTGCGAGCCTCCCCATGTATATGATGGGGATGTATATCTTGCCCGAAGTTGTGCATAGCGCCTTTGACAAGGAGCTGGCTAGGTTCTTCTGGCAGGCAGGGGATAGTAGACCCAAATACCACATGGTGAAGTGGGCCGATATATGCATGCCGAAAGACCGAGGGGGCTTGGGTATCCTTGTGTCCCGCCGCATGAACGTTGCCCTGATGCTGCGTTGGGTGTGGCGGATCCTGCAGGGAGATGTGGGTTTGTGGCTCCAACTGATTGAGGCCAAATGCCTGCAGGGTAGACCCCTCTTAGCCTGCTCGCTCGCGACTGGGTCACAGTTTCTGGAAATCTATCCAGGGCATCAAGGACGATATTAGGTTGGGTCTGCGGGTCTCGATGGGCAATGGGTCTGGGACCCAGTTTTGGTTGGACCCCTGGCTGGATGGGGAACCTTTACGCTTACGATTTCCGAGGCTCTTTGCTATTTGCGACGACCCAACTGCCCTTGTCTTTGCGTCTTCTTTGGAGGATGGATGGCATGTTGCGTTTCGCCGCCCCCTTGGTCCAGCCGAGGTCCAGGATTGGGAGATCTTGTAGGCAGTGGTTCCCCTCCCAGACTCGTCGGTCAGTGATAGTGTGTCTTGGAGTCTTTCTCCTTCGGGAGAATTCTCCGTTAGTTCGGCGTATCTGGCCCTGTGCCGGATGCCGGTCCTTCCGCGGTTATCCCCACTTTGGAAGGCACCGTTGCCCCTAAAGATTAAGATTTTTGTTTGGCAGCTTCTCCGCGACCGTTTGCCTTCAGGGACCAAGGTGCTGAAACGCCATGGTCTGGGTAACGGCACGTGTCCCGTGTGCCACGTCCCGGAGACTGGAACTCACATTCTATTCTCCTGCGTTGCGGCACAGGCCTTTAGTGCTTTGTGCGTGAGGCACTGAGACCAGAGTGGGAGGCGCATGACCTCGCAGAATTTCTGCAAGTAAGGGCCACCCAGGTTGGCCGTAAGCGCCGACTGTTCTGGCTGGTCTTCGCAGCGATGATGTGGACTCTTTGGACTACTCTCAACAAAATGGTGATTGAGCGGGTCAGCGGTATGCATCTGACTCGTTCTTCAAATTCCTTGCCTTCTTGCAGCACTGACATCCGCTCGCTAGGATCCGAGACCGCGACCGGCTTCAGTGCTATCTGAACGCGCTGATGACGTTCGCCCGGCGGCTCTCCGCTCGCTCGCATGCTGCTTAGCTTGCCTCTACGATGGCATTTTCTGTTTCTTTTTTTTCTTGGGCATGACTGTGATGTTGCCCCCAGCGTTTTCATGTTTTATCACTCTGTTGGGCCGTGGTTGTCTCGATGCTAGAATATTTGCTTTATATATAAAGCGGGGCAAAAGCCTGTTTCGAGATTGGGTGTAACGAGTTTTCCCAAGTTTGTTTGGTTCATGTTCAAGGAATCGATTACCATGGCTGTACTCTTCTTGCTCGTCCATGTTGCTCGCCGTCCGCCATCCTCCCCCTGTAGATGGTCTGCTCTTGCTTGTCCCCAACCGATGAGGATCAAAAAGGCCGCCGTCCGTCCCCAAAGTCAAGCGCCGCCGGCCATCCCCGAGACCACGCCCGCTGACTGTTCGGATCTTGTGCCCCGCCGGCCGTACGCGAAATAAAGTGTCGTCGGCCGTTCCCGAGTTCAAGCGTCGCCGGCCGCTCGGGTCTTGTGCGCCCCGGGCCGTCCTCGAGCATGTGCGCCGCCGGCCGCCTGCGATGTCAAGCACCGCCAGACCTTCCCGAACACAAGCGCCGCCGGCTACTCCAAACTCGACGGAGAGCAGGCAACAACTGACTAGGAGGAGTAGGTCGCGATGGAGCGAGTGCACTCGAGGGAGGGAGGGGGTCGTGCCTGCGGGCTTGCGGGGGAGAAGTGCGCTTGGAAGGGAGGAAGAAGGGGTCGTGCGGGGAGGAGTGCGCAGAGAGGAGGAGGGAACGGTACCGCAGTTACCAGTGGGAGGTGGGCGGTATCGAGATGTAACTGGGCTGCACCCGTTTACGGGTGGACTTGTTTACTGTGTGAATTAAACAAACGCAGGTATCGTTTTCCCTTTACGGCGTAAAGAGAGGACGGCTGAAAATCTCTGAAACAAACGCCTCCTATGAATATATTTTAGTTTATTGAGCCCTGCAATTGTACTCTGATGGAGGGTTTTGCTTACATATATAAAACGAGACGGAAGTCCTTTTAAATAATTATACTATAATAGAGGATTTTTCTTCAAGAAAAAATCTGAAAAAAAAATGCATCACACCCTAGTTTTGAGTGAAAGTGATAAACTGACAGTGACACTGGACTTCGATCAGAGATAGGCCATGGTGGACACACTGCTAACTGAATTGCAGAGCGGACGAACAGAGCCGATAATTCATATAACAATCCAAATGAACCAAAGCTTATTTAGTTATTTGGACTCGCACGGTCGCACCAGCAGTAACCAGACGAGAAAGAACAACTTCCCTAGATCCAGGTACCATAACCCAATGGCAAAGGCCAAAGGCATCATTCGTCAACTGTAGTTATATTCGGATCCAATGAGTTTGGCTGCAGAATCAGCCAGATGAATTGCTGATGGAAATTGTAAACAAAATTGCCAAACAGTACGTACGGTCGAGTTGCTTAATCTAAGGAATTAGGAAATGTACTTCATTTGTTTTTAGAGAAACTGGAGTCCATTTGTGGAGACTGGAGTTAATGTTGCTCTATCAACTTCCACAGAAACGCAGTACAGAAGTTTCAGTCCTCTAGTAAACTCCAAAATCTCCTCAAAGCGATGGATATTTACATGAATAAAAGGATGATGACAAGTTGATAACACTCATCTGACAGAATCGGGGTGCAATGATGTCCAGTGTTGGAGCCAGCAAGCTTTCATTTTTGACTCTAAAGTGCAGTTTAGCTTGACTGTAATGTCAAGCTGATTGGACCATCAAACCAAATTGGTTTGCATGATTGCACTTAGCTCACAGCTTTATCCTAGCAAGTTCAGTAAGCAAAAAAATTATGTCCAGGGATCCATGACAAGCAGAAGTCGGATCAGGCAAAATATTGAAGTTTGCTTATCCAAAAATAAGGCATTACCCAAGGAAAAAAAGCATATGTGAAATCGGACTCGGGATAGAGAAAAAAAGGACAAGTGTCAAGACCTCTGATGGATCAGACATGGATTTGAGGTGGATCAAAAACAAGAAAATGGGGAAAAGTATGAAATCATGAAGAACGGTGAGGAACTTGTGTAAATGTTGTATGTAAAGTTATACTACTGTATTGATAATGATCAATATTTGGCTGAATAGTTGATCGATACATCTCGTCTAGTTACTGCCCCTTATATAGTATGAGGGGTTACAGAAAGTAACTTTAACTTGAAAATAAAAGTAATAATAAGGATGGAATGAATAAATGTTGACAGTCGTACATCTTCTGCCTTTGGGTTTCTTATCACTACAACTCCTCTTAGCAAGTACGAGTACCTGACAACAAGCCCTGAATATTTACCGCCTACCAGCTTCCCATTTGCATCCTGGAAGGGCGGCAAACTTGTTCCAATCTGGACCTTCCTTCCGCTGAAACTGCTCCTCCAGTGCTTGATGACATCTAGACAGGAAAAATGTTTCAAGTGATACAGGAAGACCACTCCGTGGCAGTGACCTCAGCCGGGGGCACCGGTCAATGGAGAGAACCCGGAGCGAATAAAAACCAGTCATATCAGGAAGCCACAATAAATCAGAACAATCAGTAATCGTCAGCTTCACAAGTGAAACAAGGTCACACAATTTTCGCAGAGATGATAGCCCATCGCAAGATCTTACAACCAGCTCTTTCAGTGTTGTTTGGTGGACTGCTTTAGACAGTCGCATAACTTGAGGGCACCGGGACAAATGTAGTTTCTGAAGACATGGCATGTCATCCAAGTACGGTACATATTCCAGATCATAACATTGGTCTATCTTCATCTCTTCAAGGGACAACAGTGCTTCTGATCCCTCAAAAGATGATATCCAATCACATTTATATATGTACAACTGTTTCAGCATCCTCAATAGGTGCAAGCTTACCGGTAAACCCGGTATCTCAACAGTGTCACATTCTATTAAGTGTAGTGTAACAAGTGACGGGAGATTCTTCAATAACTTGGAAAAAGAGGATGGTTGCAGGTAGCACCGTCTTAACTCGAGGAATCGAAGTGATGAAGGAAGTACGGTGGCCCCATTCTCACCCCACAATGTAGTAATTACAGAGGGGGTATTTGCCCGGTTGATGCCACATATTTGCAACTGTTTGAGTGATTTCAGATTGCTAAACACTGTGGTGGACGTGTCTACTGAATGGTTCACATAGATGTCCATATCTTCTATACACTCTAGGTGATGAGCATGCAAGACATGTAAGGAGCTTGATACCAGCCTACAAAACGATCTTGATAAATCAAGACTATCCATCTGAGCCTTAACTTGGATTCTTTCTTGGTCAAGAACAGCTATATGTCTGAGTGTACGAGGATGGGTAGGATATGATCTGAGCCGTGGACAGCCAGCAACAGAGAGGTGTCTGAGATTCTGCAACACTTTATCATTGTCCACAAGACACCACTCCAATTTAGGTAGGCGTTCCAGAAGCAATCTTTCCAAAGAAGGGAATCCAGCATGACCAAAGAACTCCTGACCGAGTGCTTTTAGTTCTTCCATTCGCCGCACTTCAAGAGTTCTGAGTAAGGGGAGATCCCCTAAAGGTGGAAGGACCTCCCATCTATTACAATCTCGTAGACAGATCAATTTCAATCTTCTCAGCCAATCAGACTCTAGCCAAGAAGGAGACTTGACACCTGGGTACCCACTGATAGTTAGCTCATCAAGATTGCGGTGCGGCTTTAATACATCAAGCACCTCAAAGCCCTTGTCCATATCATGAGCACCATCACATGATCCCCATTCTAGCTCCAACTTAGAGATGTGCTCCTTCAAGTCTAGATGAGACTTTGCAGCCTCCTCCCTGTTTTTTACATTCTCCAGAAACTTAACAGAAAGCTCTCCCCTAATCTTGTTTAGATCCTTCAGTTGTACCAAACTTTGCTCCTTCTTATTGACAAGGAATTCTCCAGAACCCTCGACACAGGGAAGCTGAAACACACCTGATAACATGAGAGTGTAAGCCTTCTCTACATCAACATGCACCAAGTTAATGAGCCTGCTAATGCTTTCAGGAAGCCTGAAATGACCTCCAGTAGTGTTCACTTCCCTCCTCAAATATTTCAGTTGTTTCCTCTTGTTTGAGCAAGATATCCTCGCAGAGTAACATGAATGATACAACACAAACAATGACTGTAGATGATTGAGTCTGGAGATTGTTGTAGGCAGTGGGTAATAAGTGCGTTGAATGGCTAGATAACGCAGGTGGATCAGATCATTGACAGCTTCAGGAAAGCTTCCAAAGCAGCACCCGCTTACATCAAGTACCCGCACACTCTTGAGTTTATTGAGTATATCATGACTTAAACAGACTTTGGAGCAGAACCAAGAATCATTCAGAATCATAAATGTACGCAATCTCCGGAGACCATCATAGTTCACAAGATCTCCCAGTTGTTCAGCAGACACAGACAAATGCCTAATGTAATGAGGAAACTCCCCAACGCTGCCATGGTCAACCCTGAAGCATTCCCCATTGGAAACATGAAGTGCGAGGTCATTCAGTGAATCATGCATAACGTAATATGTTTGATCTCCACAACGGAGCACTTGGAAAAATGATCGAGCTAACAGATCATTGAAATAGCCCCTTCCAATATCTTCCAAACTTCTACTGTTATTTCCTTCTAGATGAACAAGGCCCTGAGCTATCCACATCCGGATCAATCTCTTTGAATCAATACGGTAACCCTTTGAGAATAAACTACAATATGCAAAACACTGCTGTAGGTGTTCCGGCAAACTTTCATAACTCAAGTGTAAGATAGTTAAAATATCATTTGGATTGAGGACATCTTTTTGAAGAACATCCTCCCACTCTGCATCACTGTATTTTCCATTTAAATGACCACCAACAACCTTTAGAGCTAGAGGTGAGCCTTTAAGTTTTTGAACAATTTGGTAGCCTAACTGCTTCAACTCTGGATAACCTTCTGGCTTCCTGCTGCCAAATGCACATCGCCTGAATAGCGACCAACTATCATCCCTTCCCAGACCTTCTAAAATGAACAAGCTTCTAGAATCCAGCATTTTTGCAACCAATTCTGTTCGGGTTGTCACTAGAATCTTGCTTCCCGTCATACTTCCTGGCCTTGTAAACATTTCCTTAATAGGAGCTATTATGTCCATCCACCTTTCTTTGTTGATGTGTTCTCCATATTTCTCATCATACCACACATCATCCAACACTAAGAGAAACCTCTTGCAACGAAGTCTCCATCTAAGTTCTTCCTGGAGCTTGCTAAAATTAAAATTGGCCAATTCAGCATTCTCACCACCAGTTGTGTATGCTATGATCTCTTTGGTAATTCTAGTTTTGTCAAAGTTATTGGAAACACTAACCCACATTCTCACGTCAAAAGAATCCACGATGCGGTCATCATTATAGATCAGCTGGGCCAGAGTAGTTTTGCCAATGCCCCCAACACCAACAATAGTGTGCACCTCTGTCCTTAACTTCTGGTGAATACTCAGCAAAGATTTATCGGATATATACAGCAGCTGACCCACGAGTTCATCTATCTCCTTTTCTCTCCCAAAAATCGCATCTTCATGCAAAAGGGATCCGGTAATTCTTGCTGGGACACACTCTAGAGACTGAATGGGGTTAAAACCCTCCAATGCCATCACCCGGACAAACATCTCTGCAGAAGCTCTGACCCTTTCCAAGCTTTTGAGGACCTTCCGCAAATTTGAGCTGAACTTGTCAATGTTAACCAGACGCATACCAACAGAAAGAGAAGAGGAGCCTATGCGTCTGAGCAGGCCTTTTGGCTCAACCTTTTCTTTTAAAAGCATATAATCAAACTCATCCAAGACATCTTCTGCATCAGAGACTGCATCTTTCATCTGCTGCAATAACAACATCTGATTTATGTCCACTACATGTTGCCTTTCAGCTGCTCCAACTACGAGCAGTATATCCATTAAAGTGGCCTCCAAATTCTTGAGATCAGATAATATCCCAGATTTCCAATTGTACTGGCTTGACATATAGGACTGCACCAAAGAAACCATCCTTCTAATAATAGGAGAAACAACCCATCCTACAGCACTGACTGCTGATACAGTAGCCATGTAATCAAGGAATATTCCTGTACAACATAACGATTAAGTGTTTGTAGTATGGGGTGGATAACCAGTTGCAACATACAAATAAATATTGCACAACTACTTAATATTCAGAAACTTGCTTGCCACAGAGGATCAAGTAAGCTGTAGACCACATATCCAACATAAACTAGTACTACAGTATAAAATCAACTAGTGATCTTTCATAGTCACACTTGATATGTTTGACACACTTCATACTGTGAACACTTTTGATAGTCTCCATCAGGTCTTGCATATCCATCTAAGACTACCTTTTCCAAGCCCATTAAACTAGATGGCTTGTTGCAATGTTTTCACCGAACTGGAGAAATATTATAGCACTTCATAAGTGTATGCACTGACAGAACGTGCAGCACGGTGGTAAAGACCCCTAGGGTTGGGGCTGCCTGCCAACCAGAGCGGGTTTCTTCCCTCAAGGGTCGGATTTTTTCTTTTAGAATATAGAATACGGTGACGGAAACATCATTTCTAAAGAACTACAGTTAATTCCCAGGTTCCTGCGTGCCGGAATTCACATGAGGCATTGATCTGTCATCCGATGGCTCGCCTTGGAAGATACCGGTTCGCCAGCGATGACTGTCCTCGTCCCTCGATCTTCGATCTAACGGCTAGTACTGTACAAGTTTCCGATAAAGCATGTGATCGGTTTTGCTTTTCTTCTTCTTTCACTGAGTTGTAATGGCTATAAAGCCAACCCTCCTTGTCATTTTGGGACTATCTTGATTTGTGTCGGGTGTAAACCCTAGCCGTCAGTGGCGAGCTAAACCTACTTTCCCCTTTCATAAGCAATAGAACCTTAGTTTGAGCTCTCCAATCTTCTTTGAAATTGAGTGATTTAGTGTTAAATTCCTTCATTCAGAACTTAAGGGTTTGACGGGACGATTGCTGACTAGCAGTGTAAAGTGACCCAAACATCGCACCTCACTAAGGCCTTGTTTGGTGCGCAAGGTTTGGGGAGGTTTCTAGGGGATTATCCCCGAGGGGGCCAAAAAACCCACGATTCCCTGCATGTCCATTTGGCGGACAGGGTTTGTGGTGAGCAAACCCCTTCAATCCACTCAAATCCACCTCAAATCAAGTGGTTTTGAAGCATCGAGGGAGGGCTAGTGGAACTCGTGCAATGGGGATTCAAGAGGATTGGGTGGAAGAGAGGGATTCACCAAATCCCCTAGAATCCCCACCTCCTTGGGCTTTGTTTGGTAGAAGTGGATTGGGGAGGTTTGGGGAGGAGGGGATTTGAGGGGGTTTGGTGAATCCCTTCCTTCCACCCAATCCTCTCAAATCCTCGAGGCTTTGCTTCCACCAGTCCCTCGAGGAGGATCCTGAAACACATGGATAGGAAGGGATTGAAGGGGAACGGAGGGGATTCGGCTAAGCAAACCCCTCTTACTAAATGGACGTCCGAGGTTCTATGGAGTTTATGGCCCTTCCGGGGATTTTTCTCTCGAAACCTCCTGAATCCACTTCTACCAAACGATGCCTTGGGGGCTTGAAAACCACTTAGGCCTCGTTTGGTTAGGAGGGATTAGGAGGGATTTCAGTGGATTTCCCTCGCGTGGGCCCCACACCTCGCAAAACCCCGAGGGCCCGTTTGGTGTGCGGGGTTTCCTCGGCCCAATCCCTCTCTTACCCCTCCGATCCCTCGCTTTCCACGCGCTTCAGAACCCTCGAGGGTGGCCTCGTGGATCCGTCACACGACCCCTCCTCTACATGCTGCCAGCCACCGCCGCCGCCGTCTGACTCCTCCTCGACACCCTGCCGCCCAACCCCTCGACGCCGGCAAACTCCTCCGGCGACCCCAACTGGATTTTTCCCCGGTCGTAAGTCATTCTCGCCCCTCCCCTCCTCCCCCTCCTGTCCCGATTTTGGCGATCTGCGTTCGATCCGTCGATTCCGCGGTGGGTGCTGCGGAATCCGACGGACGGATCGGTCTGGTCCTCCGCTTGTCCAGGTGTCCGTCGCGTCGCCGTCCCTCGCTGCCGCCGCCAGCCGCTCGCCCAACCCGGCGCACCCTAGCGCGTTCCCCATCTGTACATATAGGATCGATCGACGCCTCGTCCGCCTCCGTCCGTCCGCGCTCCGCACCGCCGGCCGGCGCCCCGTCGTTAGCAGAAGAGCTAAGCTCACGGGACTCCATGAAATAGGGACGAACCAGCACCAGTGTACATGAGGCCGGACAGCTGGGCACCAGTGTTCTTGAGAGGAGAGCTGCCAGTAAAATCTATGCAGTGTTTCGATTCAGCACCTCAGTTTCTGGTCATGTCTATTTCACTAGGGTACTGCACAATTGATTTGTTTTGTGCTTATATCAGGTCTGTTTTATCTTGCCCGCCACTGTAAGCTTTCTTGACTGGAAGAGTTGGGTTGCATTTCTGTGGTTAAACATGTCGATTGTCAGTAATTTCCTTTAAAATGATCAGTGTTTCCGCTTGCATAAGATTTTTCATACAGGATTGGTGTATAATCATTACCTTGCACCCCACAACAATCCCTAATTGCAGTTAGGTTTTATTAGCTCAATAGAAGAATCTAATGCGTGAACATGTTTTTCTCTCTGTGATGGAAAACCTTCATTCCTTATCTGGTAAATCTTAGGCTGCCTGGTATTTCTGCTATACTACTGTACTGATGGAAGTCAAACAGACCCGACCCAACATGTCGGTCAGAGAAACTGATTGAACACAAATTGAAACTGTTTTTCTTTTCCTTTTACGGAATCTGTCTGATCTACTTTTAGCAGATGAGTTGGCATGCTTCTCTACTGTTTGGCTTCCATCCCTAAAATATTTGGTACATGACTGTTGACCATGTTAGTCAGGGTAAGGTGCATAAGACATTGATGAAGTCAATATGAGCTATTCCCATAGAATGAATTAACTTGTACTAATTGCTTGGTGAGTTTGATTATGTTAGTAATTCTGCATTTCAAGTTCCACATTCTCGTCATGACTGTTCAATGGACACTGCTTTGCAAATTGAATATTATTGTTTGATTGATTGGTTCTGTAATGTGTTGTTCCTGGACCTACTTGTGCTGAGCTTACAGTAGTATCTACTGAAAGAGCTTCTGAATTTTTATCATATTGTCCTAACTCGAGCTTCCTGTTCGTGCAGATGCATAAGCCAGTGACTGCTGAAGACATGGCTAACATGTCAGCCAGGCAGAACCAGAACAGTTGACCAAGATTCATTACATAGTGAATCTGTTATTTAGTTCCAGCAGGTGCATCGTCCCAAGAACCATTCTAACAAGCAATCTACTACTCCGATGAACTTGGAATGTCGGAATTGTAACAGTAGTAATTAGCTGTTGGAGAGTGTTTGCCACCCTGTTGTTCTTGAAGAGGGAAGTCCTGCACTAAACGTACTAGTATTGATTTTCAGAACTCATGTGCTCTTTCCTGTTTTACAGACCAGCTCGTGTCAGGCTATCGATACATGTAATGTTGTGATTTTGTTACCAGTGATAACTTTTTAGTTGTCATGTCTTAACATGATGTTGGAAAAATTACATTTGTTTTAATATGATGTGGAAAATTATGCCCTGTAGCAGTTCAAATTTTTATTTGAAGACCTTTATAATTTTGTAGCAAACTCTTCTTGATAAAAGATTACATTTTTAGACGTTTCACAATATTGCATTCCCTGCCTACCAAACGTTTGATTCTTATAGAGAAGATTGTGATTGGAGGGGTTTGAGGGGTTTCAAGTGGATTTGAGGCCTCGTTTGGTTAAGGGGGATTGGGGAGGTTTTAAGAGGGAGGGATTTCAGGGGATTGGGTGAATCCCTTTGTTTCACCCAATCCTCTCAAATCCCCGGGGTTTTTCTCACTAGTCCCCCGAGGAGGGTTTTGAAACACATGGATAGGAAGGGATTGAAGGGGAACGGAAGGGATTGGGCTAAGCAAACCCCTCCTACCAAATGGACGCCCGAGGATCTGTGGGGTTTTTGGTCCCTCCCGGGATTTTCCTCTCAAAACCTCCCCAATCCCCCTTAACCAAACGAGGCCTGAGGGGATTGGGTGAAGAGGGGGATTCACCAAATCCTCTGAAATCCCCTCCCCTCAAAACCCCCTCAATCCCTTCCTACCAAACGAGGCCTTATGCCAAACAAGGCCTAAGGAGAATGCGAACAAAACAGACGATTTCTGACCAGGTCTCCAATCAGATCACATGTATTACAACCTATTTAAACAAGGTCTGGAAATATCGGCGTGGTACAGTAGTACAAAGAGAGTGTGAATCAGAGCGATGAGTTAGGCAAGACAAAAATGCACTGGGACAACGAACGTTGACTCCAGATCTCCAAGATAAACAGCCCAAACACAGCATACAGTAGCTACTGAAATGTGTGTGACAGTACCTGCTAGTCTTGATAGGTCGGAAGGATCGGAAGCCTGGACGAGAGAAACCCTTGATTTAACCAATCAAATGTGTGCGGAGGGCACGGGGCGACGGATAGGGCTGAGGAAATGGGGGGAAAGTTTGGGATATGGGAGACGGGAGGAGAAGGCCTACCTAATAACTGTAATTGGAGTAGTTGGCTTCCAGCTTCCACATGGAAAAGCGGCCACCACCCCACCCATAGCCCGCATCACGCGTGCGGCGCTAGGCGACGACGGTGGTGCCACTGCCATGGTTGGTGGCACATGGTGGACGAGGCGCGGCTTAACCCCGCACGGCGGGCCGGCGCAGGAACAAGCCGATGGCCAGGAATGTCTGCGCAGTCCCTCGCACCATCGCATGTGGATACAGAAGAGCGTCTCGCCTCGCCGCTGCTCAAGGCGGGCGTTGGGTTGTGTTCGGCTGTTCGCCGCCGGCGGGTGGCACGCATCCGCAAGCCCGGCCTGGCTCGATGTTAAAAAACCGAAGCCTGCACACCAGCACATCAAGCCGGCAAAAGATGGGATTGGGATGCAACGAAATCAAAGGAGTATTCTTTGTAGGGAAAATCTAAGTAGCGTAGGATGCACAGCCCACACGATTCCTTTCGGGGCAATGCGCGCATGTAGCTGGCAATAGACAGTTGGTACAATGCTTTTCTTTTTCTTCTAACATTTACTCCCTCCGTCCCAGAATAAGTGTCGCTGACTTAATATAAAATTTATACTAATTTAGTTATAAATTTGCGACACTCATTTTGGGAGGGAGCACTATGCAAAGTATTGTAGTACTACTAGTTAAATGCCCGTGCGTTGCCACGGGAAAAACAATAATTCCTGATGCATTTAACAAAAATTGACGCATAACAAATTATATTTTCATTTTTATGTTGAGTGGAGCACCATTATGATTTTGCTTGACAACAAATTGTATTTTATAATTTTATGTTGGGTAGAGCACTATTATGATGATTTTTTAATTAGGTATCTCACACAAATTTCATATGCTACTCAGTTAATTAAGATTTTCTTTGCCAAAATTGCACTATACAACATCATGTTTTGTAAATAGAAGGACAAATTATATCATGTGTGTATAGACATAATCGTAATGTCCATTCTAGTTAATTTAGGCATTCAAGACCAGTTTTATAAACGGCTCATATTTTTTAAGGATAAAATTTCAGCAAACCAGCCACTCATGTAGGCAAATGTGTGCTAGTCTTCAGCATACTCGCATCATGAAAATATCACATTTTAGAACTGAGAACCTTGCCATATTAATCCAACATATAACACAGACATAATACACGACACTATGATCAAGGGAATCACCTAACAACTTCTAAAGTGATCTCTCCACCATCAGATATGAAAGTTATCTCACATATTCTAAATCTAGCCCAATGTAAAGAAACTAAAATTACCATCATACTACTATTGTCTGAAATTTAGCCAAAACTCAAATATACATAATCTGTCTTTTGAATCTGAAGTGAAATGTTGTCAGCCAAAGGACAACCACATTCTTCATCAAACATAAAGAGAACAATGGCAGGAGCTACACATTAACTAACATCCCAAAAATTAATCAACAATTTGGAGTGGATTTGAAAAGAGCACCAATCAACAAGAGAAAAAAACAGGGAGCACCAACCATTGTCAAACATTCTCTGGGTGCATTTGTTTCTTGCCTTCTGCACTACTAACAAAACGACAGTATGCATGCCACTGCAATTTCAGTCTTTCAGTTGCATGATGATAATAAAGAAAATGATCGGTCAAAGAAGGTTGTCGATCACTTGCTGGGAATCATCTTATCTTTTGCCAAGCACCGGTGATTTGTCTCATAACCTAGCTTCCATTCCTGTCATTTTAGCAAAGCCTAAAATCTGAAAAGTAATACAAAAGCTATGAAATAGTACAAAAATAATCATACATAGTAATTGTATAAAATGAATCTTTTACCTTATCACTCTATTATGACTCCAAGCATAGTATAAAAAAACGACCTACTAATTGGTAAACATTTACAAATGGAGCCTACTTGGTAAATGTTGGAATATCAAATAGATCATCTCCGCTCCTCTGTACAAAATTTAGAAACTCTTCAAATGTATGCTTAAATTATTGAGTGCCACCAGGTTTAACCTAACAATATAGAGTACCATGCTATTCAAAGAAACAAATGCCATTATAGTAAGAGAAAGCCACCAAACACAATCCTTCTGGTTATGTGTCCTCTTTTACCGTAGATTGTGTGCCCTCTTCTATTGAACTGTAGTCGCAATTTATCTTTTCTATTTAGTTTTTTCCAAGCAGCCAGAGGAGATCTCTCTTTTCATTACGAAAAACAACAAGTGTTTCTCTCTAGTGCTCTAGGTTACCAGTTGACAACAAACATCCTGACACCTTAAGAGATATGCTAGAGAGCACAGTTGGCATATTTATCCACATAAAAACTTCATCGAGAATAAATAGCAGAAGTTGCATCAGTATGATTTTCTTGTGTTATAGAACTGTATTATCAACTCGTGCGCATCCACAAGATGTTTGCAACATAATAAAATCGATAAAAATACATTCATTCATACTTGAACTAATGTTAGTTTTAATCAACATAGTGAAACATGCTAGTGTCCTAGTGGCTACTACTGAATGTAGGCATGCACAATGAAACTGATAGTGTCCTGTTCCCTGGGTCATGCTCTATGTAATGCCACTGAAATGATTCAGAGTCCAAAGCATGAAGGTAGATACACTCTCAGTAATCCGAGGGAATTACAAGGATACATTATGATCAGCAACATGACTAACTCTATTTCAAGCAAAAATAATATCTGGTAAACTTCATTAATATAGTTCTTTGCACTAACAAAAAAGGGTAGAAATACGAATATTTGGGATGTGGTCAACCAATTTTGCTTCTCGACATCACATGAAACTACCCAAACTTACAATACCTTTTCCCTACAGGATTTACTAATGGGATACAAGTATAAATCATAGAGCGCTACGTGTTGTTTCTCACCATGCATTACAAATGGTCAAAAGGTTGAACTGGACAAATGTGTATAAGATAGTGCTTCTCAAACCACACCTCTATTGGAGAAGCAATAAAATCAGCGCTCGCATTAAAATAGATTACCTCACAGAGAGAGCACACAAATTCTTCCTTCTTGATTCTCTTCTTTACCCAGTGGGTTATACCCTTGTAACAGGATGAATCTGCATAAGAAGTACAATTCGTCAGATTAAGGATTACGATAAATGTTTTTTGCTCTTTAATAGTGGCAAGAACAGATAAATGTTTTTAAGGATTACAATTCATCAGAACGTGAGGAGGTCGACCATCACGACATTCGATACCAGCACAAAAGTTCTTCCTTCTTGATTCTCTTGTTTACCGAGTGGGTTATGCCCTTGTAACAGGATGAATCTGCATAAGCAGTACAATTCGTCAGATTAAAGATTACGATAAATGTTTTTTTCTCTTTAATAGTGGCAATAACAGATAAATGCTTTTAAGGATTACAATTCGTCAGAACGGGAGGAGGTCGACCCATCACGATGTTCGATACCCCTTTAATAGTACAGATAAAGCAAGTGGTACATGGATTAGCCGGGGAAGTGCATGATGGTCATCAAACTGCGGCTAAGACCTGCATGACCCAAAGCTTAAAAATGATCATGGACGAACAAAACAAAGACAAATTGGGAACCAGGCAGCTTAATTCGATGCAAACTCAGGGGCTATTCCTTTGTATCCAGCTAAACCCATTTTAATATGACAAACACACACAATGGAAAAAAAGCTCAGGAATCAATGACCCATAATTCCTATTTAGATCCAAATTAGTGAAATCATTCACACTCCTCCATCCTGCAAGTAGTATTGTAGGCAAGACTGGTAGGCATAAAAGTAACGAGACTCAAAGAACTATTCTCATGTTAAACACAATTTCAAAACTTGGCATGTACCGTTTGGATTGACCTATATGTGTATTCTATGGGGGGGGGGGGGGGGGGGGGGGGGGGGTATGCATCAGACAATAATCTATATGTTTTCATAACACCTAAACAGAAGACTGAAACCTGAAAGTTTTTCCATAGGACACCAGCCTTGTTACTGTGAACTAAAATTCACAAACAAACTTCAGTGGCTTAGCATTGAATGCAGAACCTCAAAATAGACCTAGTAGATTAGCACCAACAGAAAAGATATATTTTAGACATCACAAATAAGAATATGACATATAATGGCTAGTAGATGGGGACAGTGAGATGGATGTTTAGAAATTGGCTTGTGGTGGAAAAGTTGGAGCTAGGACGTGCTTATAAATGCTTATGATTGTCTTCTTAATCCTTAGCAAAATGACATATAATCCTACTTCAATAAAGACAAAAATAGCAGCAAGCATGCGGGTTCTTTGGCCGTTTTGGGAGAATGGTACGACTTTCTTTGGACGTTAAGATTGCAACATAGAGTACTCAAGAAAATTCATAGTAAAATTGAATCGTTTTACATATTATGAACACTCAGAACAGATGACAAACCTATCAGGCGTCTATTCACTGTTCCAAAAATTGCATATGAACATTAGATGATAAAGTCACCAGAAAAGTTGTTATGTCTACTGAACATGTACCCCGATACTCATGGGTGCTTGTCTTATTGCTAAAAGTTTGTCTAAACCTGATGCAGATGGAGAGAATTGTAGAAATTCATGACAACGTCCAGCCCAAGGACCTAGAAATGCTTGGTACAGTCACCACAAAACATATTATGAGTTCTGTTGATGAGACAGTCCTGATCATTCCCAGGATGGCATGCCCAGTTTTCTTCCCGGTTCTGGCAGCATGTTGGAAAAACTTGGACTATTTATGAAAGTAGCTGAGGAAGAAGAAGAGGATGAGCCATGCAGTGTACCCAGCAGCAAAGTTGCAGAGGAAGCAAAAGTCAAAGTCAACTAATGTCTGTTGACATGTTGGAGCCTTCTCGTTAAAGACCGAACAATCGCCTGTTTCAGCTGATGAAGACATGGGGAAATAGCTAATGATGCATCGCATGGGGAAATTGCTGATGATGCTTCACATGGGGAAATTGCTGGGTAGCCGTACACATATCAGACATAATTCCCTTGTCAAATTTGGTGTCGTTGGAGGAGTTAAATCATGCGCTTGCAGGATGCACTCCCTTAGATGGGAGGATGGAGATCGAGGCAAGCATGTAATCCTGCACGCCCTTGGAAGGGAAGATAGAGATTGCCACGCACCGCCGCGCTCGACCCTGATCTGCTTCGCCTCATCGTCCGCTGTTTCCACGCCGTTCCCCGCCTCCGAGAGCCATGCCGCCGCCGTCCTGCTACCGATCGGATTGGGAGAGCCGCTGCTCGATCTGTTTTTACAGGGAGGAGAGGAATCGGGGCACATACCTGGATCAGCCGACGGGAGCTGCCGCCGGACCAGAAGAAGGAATCTGTGTCGCCCTCCTCTGCTTCTCTTCTCTCCATCTCACCCCCTCTCTCCCTCGTTTCTTATTCCCAGGAGGCCGAGCCGCCATGGCCGTGGAGCACCGTCGCCGGCACCCTCCACTACGCACCACTGCGCTCGATCCTGATCTGATCCGCCTCGCCTCGTCGTCCATTGTTTCCACGCCGTTCCCCGCCTCCCGGAGCCATGCCGCCACCGTCCTGCTTGATGTGCGAACTACGTGTTGTTCCCCGACGGAGATGGCGGAGAGGGGGCCATCGGATCGGGTTGGGCTGGCGTCATCGCGTCACCCGGGCATGGTAGATCGGTGCCTCGCTTGGAAGTAGAAGCGGCGACCGGCGCTCGAGCGGCGCTTAGGCCGGCACCGCCGCTGTGCTCCATCCTCTCTCCCTCTTATATTTCTCCCTTGGATGGGATGAAACTGGAAGACATCCCCTACGCTGGATCCAGGCAGCACAAAGGAGTGGATCACGAGGAGTTTAGAGCGGGATGGGGAGCACATGCGGCGATGGTTGACACAGATGCGATCGGGACTCGGCTTCTCGGGAGAGAAGGGGGCGACAGGGTCGGGGGTGATTGTATCGTGGGTTGGTGAGGCGACAGGAGGTCGAACCATCTGATTGAACCATCACCAGGTGGCTGGGGATAGCCTTTTTTTTGTTTGGGTGTAAGGGTAGGGTTATCTTTTTTTTTGTTTGGCTAGGGTGGTTGGGAGGATGGATAACCGGCCAGCTCCCGCGGCGCCCGCGCCGACCGCCTCCTGCGCCGGCCGCCCTCCCGCACCGGCCGCGCCGGCCGCCTCCCGCCCTCCCGCGTCGGCTGCCCCAGGATGGTTGCCACCGCCCGCCCGTTTTTGGCGGTTGGCCACATCCCTTTTTTCTGGGAATATTCCCAGCATCTGGTTGACTCTGTCCCTCCTCGCCTCAGATCCAAACGCATGGCAACCACAGAAAAAAGTGGTTATCCCTGTCCCTGGGAGGATATCCCTCCAATCAAACACACCCTAAACTGCTATAGGAAAGAGCACTGGGGTAGGTGGTGCCACGAAGAAGAGGGCATTTGCTGCCGTGCTTACTAGTACTACTCATTTGCTTGAAAATATATTTTTATTTTCAACCTGCTACAGTACACAATCAGGTACATGCATAATTTAGCTTTACAAAATAACCGGTCGCTGGTTAGAATTTGAATGGCAAGGGCTACAAAATAATGTGACAACTAATTTTTACAACAAGTGACAAGCTTATATGAGACAACTGAATAGAATTAAATTGACGAATACAACAAAACACCATAACAGCTAGGTTTTAGAACAATCGACAAGCTTTTCATGATACAACATGACAACTAGGTAGAGTTAAGACTCGTAAGTACAACAAAACACCACGGCAACTAATTTTTACAATAACTGGCAAGCATTGTGAGACAATATGGTAACTAGGTAGAATAAAAATGACAAGCACGACAAAACATTTGTGGCAACTGGATTATATAACCACAGACAGGTTTTATGAGACAACATGACAACTAGGTAGAATTAAAAATGACAAGCACATCAAAATATTGTGGCAGCTGGATTTATAAGCACCGACAAGCTTAGTACAGGAACAACATCAAAATATTGTGGCAACTGGATTTATAAGCACCCACAAGCTTAGTACATGAACAACATAAAAAATATATGGCAATTAAGCTATTTTTTGCCAGACAAGTAAGTGGTTGATAATATGGCAAGTGAATGAACAAAAGTGGCAAGTACGGACCGAAAAAAATGTCGAAACATATCAACATGGGATCTAGTTTCGAAGATCTCGCAGCGACAAAGTCAATGGTGAAAACAGACCATCAATCGAATTAACGGTTTTGGAGATAAAACTTTTTAAATTTCAAACATTAGAAAAAAACTTGATGATATCATTCCATGCACCCACGGTGATGAGAGAAAGAATCTGCGACAGCATGGCAGTACTTAGCTTGTCGTTGTTTTCATATAGGGGGTACCCTGACGGCATATGCCATGGGATGGCTAATGAGGTGAGGGTAAGGCTGTCGTGGACGATCCGGGACGGGATAGGGTAATAGCACGCGGTGGTTTATCCAGGTTCGGGGCTTTCCGGAGAGATAATACCCCTACTCCTGCATGTATGTATATGATGTATATTGGCAGTACAAGGTTGCTCCTGAAGCTGTATTGGAGGAGGAAGAGAGCTGAGCGCCTCCTCCTTGGCCTCATGTCTGAGTGTGTGTATGTGGGGGGCTGAGAGCCTGAGAGGATGAGAGGGCAGCCTAAGGCCTTTTGTATGGATGCATAGCTTGGTATGTAAGCTACGGTGGGTAGCTTACATACCAAGCTGCTTGGCATGTAAGCTACCACATGTCAAGCTATATGTAGCTTTGGAGCTAAGCTATGCGTGTCCCCTGGGGCACTTTATAAACCAGCGCCCAGGGGACAAGTTACCTTGTAGATGAAGCAGTACGATGCCCCGGGGGACGTCGTAGTTGACTCCGGGCAGCCATCTGGCTGGCGTAGCCGGCTGGTCGGAGGAGTCGCCGTGGGCGGAATGGGAGCAGCCGGCCTGGGCGGGCAAGCACCCCGCTCGACTCTGCGTCTTTGGGGTACCTGGGGATCATTCCTCCGACATAGCTAGTACTAAGGGGAGTATTACTCAGTGCACAGTGCGCGTGCATGCAGTGTCTACCTTTTTTTGCCATGCATGTGCAACCTAAAATAGCCGCTGCACGCCTGCACGGGAACACGAGGATGCGGCGCCGCTGCCTGGTCAGCTCCTTCTTTGTAAAGGTCGCATTGTGCGTCATTTGTTGTAACCTGTTTTTGTCTTCTTCTTTATTATAGATTTGTTTGTTTAAAACATTTTGTTTATTAAACCTTCATTTGAATTTTGAACCGTTTTTATTGTTGGATTATTCGCATCGATATCTTTAAAACTAAATCTCATATTAATAGATTATGACAAAAAAATCATGAAAAAAACAAACAAAAAATGAACCGGGAGCACTTTTTTCGTTTTCGAGAGGTAGGGTCATGCCTCACACGGAAGAAAAAAAAAAGCATTTTTTGCTTTTCCCCAAAAGCTAAGAAAAACCGATGAAAAACAAAAAAGCTAAAAAGACCAATAAAATAATCTAAAAAGACAAAAATGCATGCGAAAAAATTAAAAAACAACAAAATCCGGGGGAAGCACCCAAAGCACGATACGTAACGGCGGCTCAGAGCGGC
This sequence comes from Hordeum vulgare subsp. vulgare, assembly GCF_904849725.1. Classification (NCBI taxonomy): domain Eukaryota; kingdom Viridiplantae; phylum Streptophyta; class Magnoliopsida; order Poales; family Poaceae; genus Hordeum; species Hordeum vulgare. Next base: position 549,152,991 of record NC_058524.1, on the reverse strand, counting down.
ACACTCTCAGCCCACCCTAAATGATGTTTAGGGATGCTTCCGAAGTACTCCTCAAATAGTTGTTTCGGGAATCTAACTTTTCTTTAAGAACCTTGAACAACCATTGCCACCTTTGGTAGCACGCACATAGTCTAATCAGGTCTGTGCAGGAACAAAGTGACATGTTTGGTTAGCTGGCTTATATCCGATGTTTGCATAGCAGGGCCACATATCGCCATCCCCGCTCGAGCCACATATCGCCAATGCTTGCACGCATTGGGAAGTGCAGGAGACAACAGAATGTCTCATAACTCCTCATGCTCTCTCTGGTCATCTCTCATGCCATTTCGCACACATTCCTTCTCTCTCCTCACCGCACTGCTCCTTCGGTGTCTTTGTTTACAGAGTCACGGGCGTGCCGCCCCCAACCCCACCATTGTCGGTAACATCCCCATCTGAGATGTGAGTCGTTGGCCTCGCCATTTCTGACATGGACCTCATGATGGTTCTCCGAGCATCGTCCCCCTTTTGCACCATGTTGAGTGTATCGGGCAATGCACCATGCCTCTTGTTTTTATGTTATTTGTTGTTGTTATGTGATGCTTTGTTCTATTCGTGTGTGACCTGTTCTGTTGTTTTTGTATCCTACCTCCTATGAAGTGTTGTAAAAGGGATGGTAAGGTCATCACATTTAAAAAAAAAATTGATCAAAACAATTACTTGCACACAACTAAACAGTTGTGCGTTGAAGTTGCTCGCCCCCGAGACACAAACCCAAGCAACCAAACAATATATCTGAATCTGGGCACCGATGCAATGCATACAGCCAATCAACATGCATATGTTATTTTTTAAATGCATATAAGTATATTTTTGGTCTCTCAATTCTTGTGAAAGTTTAGAAATCGATTGTTTATTACTGGTATTTCTTTTCTTTCTGTTTTTTCAATGCTTTATTATTTTCATTCTTGTTTATTACTGGTATTCCTTTTCTTTCTGTTTTCATCATTTTTCTTTGGTTTCCTTTGTTCCTTTCTCTCTTTTTAATTATTTTAAATCCTTTTATTGTTTTCCTTGTTTTAACTATTTTCATTCTTTTGTAATGGTTAATCTTGCATTTGTTTTCGAAAAAATTACAAATGTCTACAATTTTTCACAAAATGTATATTTTTAAAAATAGTTTTTTAATACACGTTTGATATTGTACAAATGCCTGATAAAATATCATACTGTTTTTGGTGTCTATTGTTTTTTACATAGTGTACATTTTAGGTATACATCTCAAACATTTTTTATGTAGGTTTAACACTTTTCATATACATAATTAACATTTATTTTAATATATATTTTGAAATTTCCTTTTTCTCATACACGTGGATTTTTATTATTTACCATTTTTTTAATACACATCGAACATTTTTAAATATGCCATAGTATTCCCAGCCAGAAGTAATGTCCGGCCCAAGTTTCATGTAGTGATTTTTTAACGGGTTGTAGTTCTTTCATTTTTTTTGTTTTATTTTTGTTTATCTTTTCGAAAATATTTGAAATATGTATATTGTAAAACTAAATTTACTTCAATAAAATAAAATCAAGAATTTCAAAAAAATTAAATGATGTATAAATTTTTGTTAGCCAAACTTACAAAAAATTTGATAGCTTTCAAATAATATGTTGGTAACATTTGGAAAAGGTTCACACCTTTCAAAAGCATGTACGTGGAATTTTAAATAAAAATTGTATATGATGTACAATTTTTTTGTGTAGTTCCGTAACAATGTTTTTATGTATTTTTTTTAAAAGTGTATAAAAAATTTAAAAGTGCTAATTGGTTATAAATAATATTGTAGATGTATACTAAAAACAAAAAATTTGTACAAAAACAAAATACATCAGCACATATATTTGCAAAAAGCAATGCTAATCATGTGTATGAAAATTATGTAGAGCGTATTTACAAAATGTTCATTGTGTATAAGAAATGTTTTAGACATATAATAAAAATGTGAGTGTATGAGGAAAATGAAACATCAAAATGTAGTGTCGCATGTTTCTTTAATTTTCGCAAAGATTTGGTGAACTGTTTTTCAATATCTATGTACTTTTTTCAAAAATGGTGATTTTTCCCCCAAATTAGTGATGATTTTTTTGAAAATCAATGAACCTTTTTAAAAATTGTGAACATGTTTTCAAAATTTATCAACCTTTTCCAAAGCGGTGATCTTTGTTTTTCTAAATCAATGACCTTTTTTCATTTTCATGAACTATCGTAGTAATGCCTAGCAGCGGCTGGCGCCTAAAGCCCAACAACGGTGGTTGAGGCTTTAGGACAAACGGCCACTGACCTTGTGCTACTGCTAACATGGCATTAATGGTGGGCGCCCGCTAGTGATAGCACTATAAGAGTGGCGGGATGATAAAAGTTGTCCGTCAATGTCTTCAAACGCGTAGCAGTGGCGGGGAGCTTGTCAATGGCGCGAAACTTGGCGCACCCGCCAATGTTATTTAGGGTGTGTTTGGTAGCCTGCACGGAGGGTGCACGAGGCCAAAAGTTTCCTATTGAACCCACTTTTCGATGTTTGGTAGAGTGCATGAGCTCAAGTGGACTATGCTCAACGGATGCAAAAAAAACACCCCTCGGCTATGCTCAACCGAGCTCCTCCATCGGGACGAGTTGGGTCAGCTAAGCTGGCCTCGACCCACCTCTCCCTCGAACGACCACCCTCCCGAACCCATCTCTCCCTCGCGGCTCATTTTTCTCTTGAACCACCTGATGCAGCACCGCCGCCGCCGTCGCCTCACCCCGCCCCGGATTTACCCCCTGCCCCCCGCCGCTGCCCCTGCCCCAGCCCTGGGTCTACCCCGCCGCCACCGCCGATCTACCCCGCCGCCCCCTCCCCGGGTCTACTCCGCCGCCGATCTACCCCGCCCCGGATCTACCCCAGCGCCGCCACCGATCTACCCCACCCCCGCCCTTGCCCCGGGTCTACTCTATCGCTGCTGCATCGGTAGACGGGGTCCACATGCTTCCTGCCTAGATCTCAGGAGTATTCCTCCATTTGGAAAGCAAATGTTGTTGTTTGCCTGTCACATTGGATGAATTGTATGTGATAACTTTATTTGTTTTTGTTTTTTGATGGATGAATTGGCAAGAAAACAGAGAATGGTCCAACCTCAAATACACACTACCAAACACAACCCGAGCACAACATGTCTCAAAACATACATCACTATCAAACAATCACACATGTCTTAACTTAGCTTGTCTTAAAAGGGAACAACTATGCTAGCCCACCCTTAATGTATGTGCGGTGGGCACTTGGTAGCCCACCACTGAATATTGTACCATACTAGAATAGAAAAATGTTGCCATGCTCGCATAGATCATACTACCACAACAACGTTAGCTGATGCAAATATAGAACATTTCGCAATAAATTGGAGCACGCCGGGATTAAAACAAGTGATAATAACTCGGAATAAAGAATGAGAAGTACATTGAGAATAAATGAGTAACGAACAAAACATGGTCATCAAATATAGTGTGATGATAAAGTTAAACAACATAATAGGCCAACTAAGTTTAGTCACGTTTGAAGTAGTGCCCACTTCAATAAGCTAGCTAGCTAGGTTAGCCTCTTTTGTTTGTTTGACTCATCTTCTTCAGTGTTATTATAGAATAGATCAAACGACGAGAGGGCCTCCTTGTTTATAATAGTCGTGAAACTGGCTTGCAGTTGTTTGAGCACTAAGCCAGTTTTGACCGGACTGTTTTGTAGTTCTTGGCCCCATTTGATGATTGCATCATGTTGTTTTAATGTTTTTGTGGACTGTATGCATTCTTCCATGTGAATGCAGACGTAGAGCTGCAAATGATACTAGCCGCTGGTTGTTGCATACAAGATAGATGGTTCCATCTAAAGGCAATAATTTCCTTTTCACTTTCTTTGTCGTTTTTTCCAACTATGGGTCTTTCTGTATTATTCCAATCAAAAAGACATTCATCCAGAAGCTCCTTTAGCAGCGACTAGTTTTTTCCAAGGCTCTTCATGGAATCAATCAAGTACAAGTGCACCTTTACAATCTTACCACTAGGAGTAACCCAATAGTTGTTGCGCAAAATAGAAGAAACATACCACGAACATGAGAGAGTTACTAGCTTTGAGACGTGAAAACATGTATGAAGAAAAAAAGAGTACAAAAGTGAGAGTGTAAATTCAGAGAAGGACGTACATCGGTGGGTAGGGAACGAGGAGAAAGTTCTTCAGCTTGTTATGTTGCATGAATCCAGAAGGTAATTCTTCATGCACCACCTATCTTTCTCATTTTTAGGTTTTCCTCGTTCATGAGATAAGGATCGACTATGGCGGCATCGGAAATATTATGACTTCTTACCTAAGTGGTTCGAAAAATCACCCATAGCCTCATTAGGCAAGTTTCAAGACTATAGAATCCAAACATATAGAAGATCTCTTTGAAATCTACATATAGTTTATTCCCGCTATTTTTTTTAAAGAAACTATACCCCTTTGGCACCTTGGTTGGGTAATGTGTTGGGTTCACGGTGGCTCCTTGCTTATTATTGGCTAGCTCCACATCCACAATGTTATCATGTAGAATCTTCATCTCAAGCCGAAGTTGCCCATACACTTTGTCTCATACCAATCTCTTACCCGGGCTATAGGCAAGTGATTTTGGGTTTTCAGCACATTGTTACATGCCAAATATTTCTTTGGCATCTAGCTTCTTCTTTAGCAGTGGTTTATCATTTTCATGTGTAGTGGCAGAAGTCTTTGCCTTAGTACTTATTTTCGCACCCTTTTAATGTGTATTGCTTTTTTTTTCAATCGGTTGGACGGAAACAGGGGGAGAGGACATCGCTTCTCGGGCCATCACATTATTTAGTGTTGTTGGAGTGAACTTTGGTCTTTTGCAAGGTTGCGCCTCGGATGGGCTGGCGGCGGGTCCTCATCTACAATATAACTAGACAAAAAAAGGTTTCCTCCCGCTTTATATATAAAGAAACCATCACCACATAACAACCGAGACACCGATACATACACATGCCACAACCGCACACGACGCACACACGCAACACATGATACAAAGGTGTCACGCACCAACGCACCAACCCACCGACAACCAAGCAACTACAGATGTGCAAAGAGGACCGCTTGGAGCCGACGGGGACCTCCACCATGAGAAATCACAACGGAGAGGTGAGGCGGACCACAACAAAGCTAGGACTCCAAAACGGTGCCTCCGAGAAGGATACGACCATAGATAGCCGCCATCGCCCGATCCCAAAGAATGGAAGGAGTGGGAACGTCGCGACAGGGCCTTCATGAAGGATATGACATCCACGGATGCCGCCACCGTCGGCCAGAGTACATGTTGGAAAGGTGGTATACCCCCGCGTTCACATCCCTTTGTCACATCCTAGCTTCGCCAACCACGCGCAACCAAGCCACACGCGTGGCCAAGGTTGTCCGTCCGCACCTGAGATGCAAGTTCTGCCCACGAATGCCACACCTCCCGCCACCCGGGCCTCCGCCCGACACTCATACATCCCCAAGACCAATAGAGCAACCGACTTTGGTCTGAAGGGATGCCCCAACCGACAAAACCGCAGCCCACGTCCTGCCTTGAACTTCGTTGGAGTTGTCGTCACACACAAAGAGACATGGACTGGGGAGAAGGGGGAGGGGACGCATGCACAGTCGACGCATCATGTGCCGGTGACAGGCATCCCTAGTGTCGACATCGCCCATCACCTCCCACCAACCTGCCCATCGGACAGCCGAAGTGCCACCGCACCACAACGGGCGAAGTAGCTCCATGCAAGGCCACCAACATCGACCCATCCACCGGCAAGGAGACCCTGAAGACCGCAGCCCACCGCCAAGACTGCTCACCGGCAAGCCCATCCATACCGCTCACCAACTTCCCGCCACCGGAATCAGCTAGAAATCGATCAGCATGACCGCTAAGACCACTATTGTTGTGCCACCACCTATATTAGCCATTTGCCTAGTTAAGGGCATCCGCCCACAACCCAGGTTGCCCCCAACCCGCACCCCTGTTCAGGACGGATCTAAGGTCGCCACCACCGTCGTCGTCCCTCCAGCGTGCACCACCAGATCTGGTGAAGAAGTCCGATCCACACCTATCGTAGCCTCTGAACCACGAGCGCCTACCCCGCCGCCGTTGCGATGCCACGAGGCGACGCAGGCCCCCGCCATAAGCCAACGCCTCCCGATGAGTGGCTGGCCCACACTAGGCAAGACTCGGGCATGGAGGGGAAGGAAGGCCCCGTCGCTGCCCTTTCCGGTCGGGCTTTGCCCGGTGGTGCCGTTGGGAGGCGGCGGGGGAGGCGCAGAGAGAGAGAGAGGGGGGGGGTAGGGGAGGTGGCGGCTAGGGCCCCCCCGACACTCGTGGGAGCCCCACACTACTCGGAGAAAGCTTATAGATAGAACTTAGCAGTAGTGCGGGAAAGGTATGCAACGCGACTTCTACTTAATGGTCTTCCTAATTTTTAGAATATTTTGAGTTACAGAAGTAGGGTTTTTGTGCTCATCATTACAGACTGTTCTGTTTTAGACAGTTTCTGTTTTTGCTTGCACAGTTTGCTTGTTTTGATGATACTATGGATTATATAGGGAGGGTATAACCCATGGAAAAGTTACAATATAGTACCTTATGCAATAATTAAATATGAATCAATTTATAATATTACCTAAAGTTTATGATTTGCCTATTATACTAATGGATCTCACGAGGGTTCTGTTAACTTTTGTGTGATTGAAGTTTTCAAGTTTTGGGTGAGATACCGACATGAGAAGAAGAAGGAGCGTAAAAACCCTAAGATTGGGGATGCCTCAGGCACCGCCAAGGTAATATACAAGGAGGACTCAAGTGTCTAAGCTTGGGGATGCCCCGGAAGGCATCCTCTCTTCCGTCTTCAATATTATCGGTATACCTTACTTGGAACTATATTTTATTCTTCACATAATATGTGCTTTGCTTGGAGCATCATTTTATTTTGTTATTATTTGCTTGATTTTATTTATAATCATGTTTTTCAATAAAAGTTTCCAAAAGTTGCCTTTATAATGCTAGAATTGCATGTGTGAGGTGTGTTGTATAAAAACAGAAACTTTTATTGTAGTATTCAAATTATGAGATTTTAATGGAATGTCGAAAGTTTCTAAAACTTTATGCAATAATGTCATACAAATTCTTTAGCTTGTCCTAAATTTTAGGAATTTTTGGAGATACAGAAGTACACTGTTTAAATGAATTGCTACACATTGTTCTGTTTGGACAGATTGTTGTCACAATTTTGTTATCTACTTATCCTAGAGTTTTCATGGCTTATTGTGACATCACTGGATTAAGATACAATAATCATTGTAATTAAGTTGTAGTGATCACCTTCATTAAGCTAAAGCATTTTGCAAAACAGTGCTTGAGCACATTGGAAATCATATCTCATTTCAAATTTCACCACAAAAGGGGATTCAAATTTAATGCGATAAAGTAAATCCACAAACATAGTGGAAAAAATGTTGCACACTTAGCAAAAAATCCAAAATAAATATTGTAAAGGAAAACAACATCACCCTGATGTTGGTGTGGACCCCACCGTCCAAAATAAAACATTAAGTCATCTTAAAAGCCTTTTAAATTATATGGAAAATGCAAGCTTGTGCCAACAAGTCCCGGACAAATTGTGACAGTACTAAATATTGCATGTTATTTAATGGAGCAAGTCACATATTTTTGTCAAATCTAATTTGTGCTAAAAATTGAATGGAACAGAAAGAATAAAAGAAAACAGAAAATAAAATGAAATAAAGAGGGATAAGACCTACTCGACACTTAGGCCCTCGCGAGAGGGGAAGGCCATGGCACGTGCACGGCAATCTGAACACCGATCGCCATGCGTCGGCCATCCACGGGGCTCCGGCGAGGGTAAGACCACCCCGGATCTCTCTCTCTTCCGCAAACCCTCGGCGCCCCGAGTTTTCCCCCTCGCCCAGTCCCCTCACTCTCTCGCACCTCTCTCGCTGTGCCGCCATGACCGGCCTCCGCTGAAACTGCGACCATCGTCGTCCCTGTCGGCTCGGACCTTCTCCACGAGGTCCACCCGCCTCCGTAGCCCACGAGATGAAGACCGGAGTGGCCACATTGTTGGCATCGATCTTCTTCTTCCTCTGCATCACCGGAGCTCCGTCGCGCCAATACAAGCCACCTGCCGCTCCTAGCCACTCGTCGGGCCTTTGTGCGCCTCCGAGGTGAGCTCCTCGACCTCCCCCTCTCTCTGCGCCGACCCACTTGCCCTCTAGGTCGCCTCCACTACACCCCCGAGCTCATCACCGCCGTTCTAGTCATCGTCGACGCAACAGCTGGCAAAGCTCGCGTCTGAGCTTTGTAACATGCTCCTGGGGTTCCGAGGAGCCCAGCACACGTAGTCGCGTGCTCCCCTGTGCCCCGTAGCCCTTCCCCGATGAGCCCCACCTACGTTAGCCACCCTCGCCGCTCGCCGACGTCGATACGCCCCTGCTTTGGCCATGCCACCACTGCAGGCGGCTGCGACCCGCTCCGCCCGTTTGAACGGGACTGGTCGCGCCCCTTCTTGTCCATCATAACGCGTTTCCAATAAGTCCCAAGCCGGCCACCACTATTTTGGCTCATCACCGGTGCGCCGCGACATTTAAACGTCGGCGTGTCAATGCTTGGCGGGTCCCTCGTGTGAGGCCGCTTAGTTAATCCTAATGGCCTACTCACATGTGGGGCCACATAATTAGCAAGGTAGTTAGTACTCCCTCCGTTTCTAAATATAAGCCTTTTAAGAGATTTCACTAGTGGTCTACATACGGAGCAAAATGAGTGAATCTATATACTAAACAGGGACGGAGCTTCCTTATAGGCACTGGGGTCAATTGACCCCAATGAAATCTGAAAATCATTCACTAATTTAGTACTAATCATTAACATTTATAAAAGGATGACCCCAGTGCCATATACATGACCCCATTAAATTTTTATCCTAGCTTCGTCCCTGATACTAAAGTATGTATATATACATCCGTATAAGTCCACTAGTGGAATCTCTAAAAAGACTTATATTTAGAAACGGAGGGAGTATAATTTAAAACGAATCTGATAAATAACCTCTTTACTAACAACTAGCAAAAGGGCCCTGCATTGCAACGAGAGAAAAAAAATACCACACGCTTTTATTTTTTTATAATTATTTTAATTTATTAAAATAATAAGCTAACTAACTAATGTAGTGAGTCCTATCCTATTTTGTTGAGAAATCAACCCGTCCATTGTTAATTTCACCATGATGAGAAATTGAGCGGGACAAGCAAAGTAAAACAAAAAGGCTACGTGAATTGATCAATGGACTGTTATCTTATTTCACTCATGGGGTAGAGAATGTGGGATGAGATGACAAACTGAAGGTGGTGTTCCATTCTCTCTCTACAACAATGCAATCTTACATTCAATACATTCATTCATCAACAAACAAATTCCCACAAAACAAAATTTCTTGTCGGTGCTTGGCACACGGTTGGAGGCATGGGGAGGGGATCTCACCAGATGATGACTTCCTGCCGGAGGAGGGAATACGATGAGGGGAGCAAGGGTTAGGCGCCTCTATCTGGCCATAAGGAGTCGCCGTTGCCGCGCCATAACCTCGTGGGTTGAGATCGACAACATTGGTGGTTGAGGTCGGCGGGGGCGGCGAGTGGTGTGGCAGCGGCCTGGGCACAGGCCACGGTGGACCAGGGTCGACGCGATGCGCTCGAGCGCCGCAATGGAGGCAGTGAGCGGGGAGAGGTACAACCGCGGAGGCGGGTGGGTTGAGATCGGCAGCGGTGGCGGTTGAGGTCGGCCGCGGCGGGGAGTGGTGTGGCGGCGGCCTGGGCACAGGTCAGGGTGGCCCAGGGTCGACGGGAGGAGGCGATGCATACGGGTATAATTTTTGCAGCGAATCGTTTTTTCCTTTTGCGTTGCAGATAAATGATGGAGCGCGGGTTGAATAACAAAAAATTACAGGGGCTTTTTTTATAAAAATGCCATGGTGGGTTTTCCGACGAAAGCAATAGCCACTTTATTATTAGGTATAGATAAGCCCCACCCTTTAATTAACCTGCTAATTTAACCTAACCCCCTAATTTACCCACTGTTAGTGACTACTCGGTCCCATTAGACCGAGTTGACCAGTCAACCTGCTGACTAGGCTAGCCTAGTCCATGACAAGTGGGTCCTTGTTGACCCAGTTGACCAGTCAATTGTTCAAGAGTTGACGTGCTAACTCAGCAGGCTGGACCCACTTGTGAGCCACACTTGCACATTTCTGGGTACACTCCTATGTACGCATAGCAAATTATCCTTTTATTTTTGAATTAAAATAAATCATGTAAATTTAGAAAATCATTAAAACTTTGAAAATTAATAGAAAATAATCTATAAGTCAGATGAAAATATTATATATATATATATATATATATATATGAAAACTGATCAGAAAAATCCCATGAATGCGAATATGATGTCCGTTCATGTGTCACATGCTCCTAGCATGATGAACATGGACATTTGGCATTAGGATCATCTGTCCGGTAGTAGCCAAAGACCCAGGAAATATCGTCAGATATTTCCTCGCTCCATCCATGATGTATAATACACTGTTAGCTCATGTCTAGAATTGCATATTGCCATGTCATGCATCGTGATGCACGTGCTTGCTGTTATTTATTGTTTCTTCCCCCCTTGACGACAAGCAGAGCAACAAGGCAAGCAATCCCCCTTGATCATCCCTATATCGCCATTCTTTCTCCCTCATGCTTGCATTAGATTTTTCTACTGTTGTAGATAGCTCATATTCTGATGCATAGCCTGTTTTTGATAAACTGCTATTATAATCTACTTAACATTAAATGCTTAGTATATGTGGAGCAGTGAACCCCATTAACCCGGTAGTCCTAGTTTCCCCTACTTTATCATCGAAGACTCGATCAAGTGACCGACGAGCCATGACCCATCACATCACTTCACACCCCCTTAGTTGTACGACTCTGTAGAGCTACTATCAAGTATCAAGGGTGACACCTCGTTACTTACTCCTGATGTTAGCTCTGTAGTATAGTTAACCGGAGGTCGTTTACGGAGGGTGATTCCTCCTTGACCACTTTCGATAACGACTCTATCGTCCAACCCCTCATGCGTGCACCATCGAGGGTGATTCCTCCCTAGTTACCTTGACGGTTACATCGATTGGAGTCCATCGAGGGTGATACCTCGAATTCCCTGATGTTATAGACAAACGGTAACATCACCTTACTACTAGGAACATTATGAAAGGTGTGTTGCGGGTGGATACCCGCGTGGTTGTGATGAGGCGTGGCCAGGCATTCTTGGCCCCTGTCACACATCCTCGAGACGGGGCGACGGGACCACATATCATGGATTGCTGATCGCCGCCTGATGTCCCACAAGCGTATGGGATTGCAACAGTTTTTGAGGGTAGAGTATTCAACCCAAATTTGTTGATTCGCCAAGACGGGAGGCGAAAGAATATTCTCAAGTTTTAGCAGCTGAATGTGTCAGATTCAACCACACCTGAAAGATTAGTGTCTGCAAGCAAAGTATCAGTAGCAAGGTAGTATGATAGCAATGGTGCCAGAAACGATCTGTTGACGGCACACTATTCCTAACTGTTGTATCAATGGCGCCATCACGTTGACGGGGGATTATTCTTGAGAAGAATGCTTCCCCGGCTACAGCTCCAACAAAGTCTTGCAACAAGTAACAGCGGAGTAGTAAGGAACAACAGTAGCAGCAGCAACAAAGTAACAAGTAACAGCAGTAGTGACAGCAGCAGCAAAGTGGCCCAATCCCTTTTGTAGCAAGGGACAAGCCTAGGCAAAGTAACGTAGCGCGAACCAGTAGTAAAAGACTCATAGGCAGTGGATCGGTGATGGATTAGTATGACGGATGTGATTCATCATGTAACAACTATAACACGGAGAGATATGTAACTAGCTCCCGTTCGTCAATCTAATATAGTCATGTATTCCGTATGTAGTCATACGTGCTTAGGGAAAAGAACTTGCATGACATCTATTGTCCATCCCTCCCGTGGCAGCGGAGTCCTAATGGAAACTACGTGATATTAAGGTTCTCCTTTTAATAAAGAACCGGACCAACGCATTAACACGCGGTGAATACATGAACTCCTCATACTATGGTCATCTCGGGGAGTGGTTCCGGCTATTGTCACTCCGGGGTTGCCGGGTCATAACACATAGTAGGTGACTACAACTTGCAAGATAGGATCTAAGACACACATATATTGGCGACAACATAATAGGTTCAGATCTGAAATCACGGCACTCGGGCCCTAGTGACAAGCATTAATCATAGCCAAGTAGTAGCAACATCAATCTAGAACATAGTGGATACTAGGGATCAATCCCCGTCAAGCACTAACTCGATTACATGATAGATCTCATCCAACTCATCACCGTCCAGCAAGCCTACGATGAGATTACTCACGAACAATGTAGAGCATCATGGAATTGTCGATGGAGAAAGGTTGATGATGACGACGGCGGTGATTTCCCCTCTCCTGAGCCCGAAACGGACTCCAGATGTGCCCTCCAGATGAAGAACAGGATGTGGCGGCGCCTCCGTATCGCAAAACGCGATGAAACCTTCTCTCCATTTTTTTTCAGGCGAAACGGAAGATATAGAGCTGAAATTGGGGGGGGGGGGTGGTGCCACGTGGGCCCCACAAGCCTGCACGGCGCGACCAAGGGGGGTGGCCGCGGCCTGTGGGCTTGTGGCCCACTGGCACGCCCCCTCCGGTGGATCTTTGCGCAGGTATTTTTCTTTTATTCCGGAAAAAATCTCCGTAAATTTTCAGGACGTTCCAAGAACTTTTATTTCTGCACAAAAACAACACCATGGCAATTCTGCTGAAAACAACGTAAGTCCGGGTTAGTTCCATTCAAATCATGCAAATTAGAGTCCAAAACAACGGCAAAAGAGTTCGGAAAAGTAGATACGACGGAGACGTATCAACTCCCCCAAGCTTAAAGCCTTGCTTGTCCTCAAGCAATTCAGTTGACAAACTGAAAGAGACAAAAGAAAAACTTTGACGAACTCTGTTTGATGTTGTTGTTGCAACTATGTCTAACTCATAACCATAGTTTCAGCAAGATCACAATCAAACCACATAAGCAAATGACATCTAGGTCTCACGGTAAACTCATATCAATGGCATAATCAACTAGCGAGCAAATAATAATAAGTCTCAAACGTCAACACTTCAATCAAAACACCATGAAGCAGTTCGAATAGATGGTATTTCGCTAGCTCTTTCTGAGACCACAAAACATAAATGCAGAGCACCTTAAAAGACCAAGGGCTGACTAAACATTGTAATTCATGGCAATGAAGATCCAGTCATAGTCATACTCAACACAGTTAAAAGCAAAACATAAAAATGACAGAGGTGCTCTCTAATTGGTGCTTTTGTAAGAGGAGGATGACTCAACAGGAAAATAAATAGACATGCCCTTCGCAGAGGGAAGCATTGATTTGCAGAGGTGCGAGAGCTCAAGCTTTTAAAACAAAGATAATAATTTTGGGTGGCATGCTTTCATTGTCAACACAATGACTAAGAGTTCTCAACATCTTCCACGCTACACATGCTATAGGCGGTTCCCAAACAAAAAAGTAAAGTTTTGACCCCCCCCACCACCAATCAATCACACTCCACGGCTAGCCGAATCCTCGGGTACCGTACAGACCAACATCAATCCTCGGGGAGTTTTGTTTGCAATTATCTTTTTGATTTGAGCATGGAACTGGGAATTCCAATTACCGACCCCTTTCTCGTGAATGATAGTGAATAAACACATATCGAGGATAACACGCCTAACATGGAAGATACCAATAGCCCCTGTCTCCACATGAGCGGTTCGGGCATGTAAAACAGATTATTTCTTGAAGATTTAGAGAGTGGCACATGCAAATTTACTTGGAACGGCAGGTAGATACCGCACATAGGTAGGTATGGTGGACTCATATGACACAACTTTGGGTTTATGGGAGTGGATGCACAAGCAGTATTCCCGCTTAGTACAAGTGGAGGCTAGCAAAATACTGGGAAGCGACCAACGAGAGAGCGACAACAATCATCAAAATGCATTGAGATTAACTAGCATTGAGTGCAAGCATGAGTAGGACATAAATCACCATGAACATGAACATCATAGAGGCTATGTTGATTTTGTTTCAACTACATGCGTGAACATGCGCCAAGTCAAACCACTTGAAACATTCAAAGGAGGATACCATCCTATCACACTACATCATAGTCATCTCAACATTCATGTGGGCAATCAAGACAAACCATTATAAGCTCCTAGCTAAGTAAGCATGGCATAAGCAACTATGATCTCTAAGTTGTCATTGCAAACATGTTTCCCTCACAACAAAGCTGAATCAGGCATGATGAGCTAGTCATATTTACAAAAACAAAATAGATCGAGTTCATACCAGCTTTTCCAGGCTCAGTCACTTCATCACATATCGTCATTATTGCCTTTCACTTGCACTACTGAATGATGTGAACAATAATAAGCGTGCTCGTGCATTGGACTAAAGCTGGAATCTGCAGGCGAACACAAAGGAAAAGACAAAGTAATATGGCTCTTTGAAAGCTAAACAGGTATACATGCAAGAGCCACTAAACATTGTAACCAATATCTTCTACCTTGACCCAAAGAAAAAGAAAACTATCTACACGGGAAAGCTCCCAACAAGCAAAAGAAGAAAAGAAAATCTTTTTAGTTTTTTCTCAAACTAGACAGACACACGAAAAGAAAACGAGAAAAATAAAATAAACTAGCATGGATGATACAGTGGCAAAGTGTGAACACCGGCTAACAAAGTGAAAGCCAGTTATTGTAGTACTATAAACTGCTATAGGAAAGAGGAGTGGGGTAGGTGGTGCCAGGAAGAAGAGGGCATTTGCTGCCGTGCTTACTAGTACTACTCATTTGCTTGAAAGTATATTTTTATTTTCAACCTCCTACAGTACACAATCAGGTACACGCATAATTTAGCTTTACAAAATAACCGGTCGCTGGGTAGAATTTGAATGGCAAGGGCTACAAAATAATGTGACAACTAATTTTTACAACAAGTGACAAGCTTATATGAGACAACTGAATAGAATTAAATTGACGAATACAACAAAACACCATAACAGCTAGGTTTTAGAACAATCGACAAGCTTTTCATGATACAACATGACAACTAGGTAGAGTTAAGACTCGTGAGTACAACAAAACACCACGGCAACTAATTTTTACAATAACTGGCAAGTATTGTGAGACAATATGGCAACTAGGTAGAATAAAAATGAAAAGCACGACAAAACATTTGTGGCAACTGGATTATATAACCACTGACAAGTTTTATGAGACAACATGACAACTAGGTAGAATTAAAAATGACAAGCACATCAAAATATTGTGGCAACTGGATTTATAAGCACCGACAAGCTTAGTACAGGAACAACATCAAAAATATATTGCAATTAAGCTATTTTTTGTCAGACAAGTAAGTGGTTGATAATATGGCAAGTTATTGAACAAAAGTGGCAAGTACGGACCGAAAAAATGTCGAAACATATCAACATGGGATCTAGTTTCGAAGATCTCGCAGCGAAAAGTCAATGGTGAAAACAGACCATCAATCGAATTAACTGTTTTGGAGATAAAACTTTTTAAATTTAAAACATTAGAAAAAAACTTGATGATATCATTCCATGCACCCACGGTGATGAGAGAAAGAATGTGCGACAGCATGGCAATACTTAGCTTGTCGTTGTTTTCATATAGGGGGTACCCCTGACGTCATATGCCATGGGATGGCTAATCGAGGTGAGGGCAAGGCTGTCGTGGACGATCCGGGACGGGATAGGGTAATAGCACGCGGTGGTTTACCCAGGTTCGGGGCTTTCCGGAGAGATAATACCCCTACTCCTGCATGTGTGTATTGTTGGAATTATGCCCTAGAGGCAATAATAAATATAGTTATTATTATAATTCCTGTATCAAGATAATCGTTTATTATCCATGCTATAATTGTATTGAATGAAGACTCATTTACATGTGTGGATACATAGACAAAACACTATCCCTAGCAAGCCTCTAGTTGGCTAGCCAGTTGATCAAAGATAGTCAGTGTCTTCTGATTATGAACAAGGTGTTGTTGCTTGATAACTGGATCACGTCATTAGGAGAATCACGTGATGGACTAGACCCAAACTAATAGACGTAGCATGTTGATCGTGTCATTTTGTTGCTACTGTTTTCTGTGTGTCAAGTATTTGTTTCTATGACCATGAGATCATATAACTCACTAACACCATAGGAATACTTTGTGTGTATCAAACGTCGCAACGTAACTGGGTGACTATAAAGATGCTCTACAGGTATCTCCGAAGGTGTTCGTTGAGTTAGTATGGATCAAGACTGGGATTTGTCGCTCCGTGTGACGGAGAGGTATCTCGGGGCCCACTCGGTAATACAACATCACACACAAGCCTTGCAAGCAATGTAACTTAGTGTAAGTTGCGGGATCTTGTATTACGGAATGAGTAAAGAGACTTGCCGGTAAACGAGATTGAAATAGGTATGCGGATACTGACGATCGAATCTCGGGCAAGTAACATACCGAAGGACAAAGGGAATGACATACGGGATTATATGAATCCTTGGCACTGAGGTTCAAACGATAAGATCTTCGTAGAATATGTAGGATCCAATATGGGCATCCAGGTCCCGCTATTGGATATTGACCGAGGAGTCTCTCGGGTCATGTCTACATAGTTCACGAACCCGTAGGGTCTGCACACTTAAGGTTCGACGTTGTTTTATGCGTATTTGAGTTATATGGTTGGTTACCGAATGTTGTTCGGAGTCCTGGATGAGATCACTGATGTCACGAGGGTTTCCGGAATGATCCGGAAACGAAGATAGATATATAGGATGACCTCATTTGATTACCGGAAGGTTTTCGAAGTTACCGGGAATGTACCGGGAATGACGAATGGGTTCCGGGAGTTCATCGGGGGGGGGGGGGGGCAACCCACCCCGGGGAAGCCCATAGGCATTGGGGGAGTCACACCAGTCCTTAGTGGGCTGGTGGGATAGCCCACAAGTGCCCAATGCGCCAAGAGAAGAAAAATCAAGAGGAAAGAAAAAAAAAGGAAGGAGGTGGGAAGGAAGGGGGACTCCTCCCACCAAACCAAGTCCAACTCGGTTTGGGGGGGGAGTCCTCCCCCCTTTGGCTCGGCCGACTCCTTGGGGGTCCTTGGACCCCAAGGCAAGGCCCCCCTCCCTCCCACCTATATATACGGAGGTTTTAGGGCTGATTTGAGACGACTTTTCCACGGCAGCCCGACCACATACCTCCACGGTTTTTCCTCTAGATCGCGTTTCTGCGGAGTTCGGGCGGAGCCCTGCTGAGATGAGATCATCACCAACCTCCGGAGCGCCGTCACGCTGCCGGAGAACTCTTCTACCTCTCCGTCTCTCTTGCTGGATCAAGAAGGCCGAGATCATCGTCGAGCTGTACGTGTGTTGAACGCGGAGGTGCCGTCCGTTCGGTACTAGATCGTGGGACTGATCGCGGGATTGTTCGCGGGGCGGATCGAGGGACGTGAGGACGTTCCACTACATCAACCGCGTCCACTAACACTTCTGCTGTATGGTCTACAAGGGTACGTAGATCACTCATCCCCTCTCGTAGATGGACATCACCATGATAGGTCTTCGTGCGCGTAGGAAATTTTTTGTTTCCCATGCGACGTTCCCAACAGTGGCATCATGAGCTAGGTTCATGCGTAGATGTCTTCTCGAGTAGAACACAAAAGTTTTTGTGGGCGGTGATGTGCGTTTTGCTGCCCTCCTTAGTCTTTTCTTGATTCCGCGGTATTGTTGTATTGAAGCGGCTTGGACCGACATTACTCGTACGCTTACGAGAGACTGGTTTCATCGCTACGAGTAACCCCGTTGCTCAAAGATGACTGGCAAGTGTCGGTTTCTCCAACTTTAGTTGAATCGGATTTGACCGAGGAGGTCCTTGGATGAGGTTAAATAGCAACTCATATATCTCCGTTGTGGTGTTTGCGTAAGTAAGATGTGATCCTACTAGATACCCATGGTCACCACGTAAAACATGCAACAACAAAATTAGAGGACGTCTAACTTGTTTTTGCAGGGTATGCTTGTGATGTGATCTGGCCAACGATGTGATGTGATATATTGGATGTATGAGATGATCATGTTGTAATAGATAATATCGACTTGCACGTTGATGGTACGGCAACCGGCAAGAGCCATAGGGTTGTCTTTATACTAATGTTTGTGCTTGCAGATGCGTTTACTATTTTGCTAGGATGTAGCTTTAGTAGTAATAGCATGAGTAGCACAACAACCCCGATGGCGACACGTTGATGGAGATCATGGTGTGGCGCCGGTGACAAGAAGATCGTGCCGGTGCTTTGGTGATGGAGATCAAGAAGCACGTGATGATGGCCATATAATGTCACTTATGAATTGCATGTGATGTTAATCCTTTTATGCACCTTATTTTGCTTAGAACGACGGTAGCATTATGAGGTGATCTCTCACTAAAATTTCAAGACGAAATTCTGTTCTCCCCGGCTGTGCACCATTGCTACAGTTCGTCGTTTCGAGACACCACGTGATGATCGGGTGTGATAGACTCAACGTTCACATACAACGGGTGCAAAACAGTTGCGCACGCGGAACACTCGGGTTAAGCTTGACGAGCCTAGCATGTGCAGACATGGTCTCAGAACACATGAGACCGAAAGGTCGATCATGAATCATATAGATGATATGATTAGCATAGGGATGCTTACCACTAAAACTATACTCAACTCACGTGATGATCGGACTTGAGCTAGTGTAAGTGGATCATGAACCACTCAAATGACTAGAGAGATGTACTTTTTGAGTGGGGGTTTAGCGAATAATTTGATTAAGTTAAACTCTAATTATCTTGAACATAGTCTAAGTCCACTTTGAATATATTTGTGTTGTAGATCATGGCTCACGCGACAGTCACCCTGAATTTTAATACGTTTCTAGAGAAAGCTAAGTTGAAAGATGATGGAAGCAACTTTGTAGACCGGGCTCGTAATCTTAAGCTAATCTTACAAGCTGGGAACAAGGATTGTGTCCTTAATGCTGCACTAGGAGATGAACCACCCGCTACGGCTGATCAGGATGTTAAGAACGCTTGGTTAGCACGTAAGGAGGACTACTCAGTAGTTCAATGTGCAGTCTTGTATGGCTTAGAACCGGGACTTCAACGTCGCTTTGAGCGTCATGGAGCATTTGAGATGTTCCAGGAGTTGAAGTTTATCTTTCAGAAGAACGCCCGGATCGAGAGGTATGAGACCTCCGATAAATTCTATGCTTGCAAGATGGAGGAGAACTCGTCTGTCAGTGAACATGTGCTCAAAATGTCTGGGTACTCAAACCGTCTAGCTGAGCTGGGGATTGAACTCCCGCAAGAGGCTATCAGTGACAGAATACTTCAATCACTGCCGCCAAGCTATAAAGGCTTTGTGTTGAACTACAACATGCAAGGGATGAACAAGTCACTCGGCGAGTTGTTTGCGATGCTGAAAGTCGCAGAGTCTGAACTCCGTAAAGAGCATCAAGTGTTGATGGTGAATAAGACCACTAGTTTCAAGAGAAAAGGCAAAGGCAAGAAGGATAATTCAAAGAAGAGCGGCAAGCCTGTTGCCAATCTGACGAAGAAACCCAAAGCTAGACCTAAGCCTGAAACAGAGTGTTACTATTGCAAGGGTATGGGTCACTGGAAGCGCAATTGCCCCAAGTATCTGGCATATAAGAAGGCGGCCAAAGAAAAATCAGGTATATTTGATATACATGTTATTGATGTGTACTTAACCAGCTCTCGTAGTAGTGCCTGGGTATTCGATACCGGTTCTGTTGCTCATATTTGCAACTCGAAACAGGAACTGCGGAATAGACGAAGGCTGGCGAAAGATGAAGTGACGATGCGCGTAGGAAATGGTTCCAAGGTTGATGCAATCGCCGTCGGCACAGTTTCACTTCAGTTACCATCAGGATTAGTTATGAACTTGAATCATTGTTATTTAGTGCCTGCGTTGAGCATGAACATTATATCTGGATCTTGTTTATTGCGAGACGGTTACTCCTTTAAGTCAGAGAATAATGGTTGTTCTATTTCTATGAGTAACATATTTTATGGTCATGCACCCAATGTGAGAGAATTGTTCATATTGAATCTTGATAGCGATACACACATACATAACATTGAGACCAAAAGAGTTAGAGTTAACAATGATAGCGCCATATTTTTATGGCACTGTCGCTTAGGTCATATTGGTGTAAAGCGCATGAAGAAACTCCATGCCGATGGACTTTTGGAGTCACTTGACTTTGATTCACTTGACACGTGCGAACCATGCCTCATGGGCAAGATGACTAAAACTCCGTTCTCCGGAACAATGGAGCATGCAAGTGACTTGTTGGAAATCATACATACCGATGTGTGTGGTCCGATGAGCGTAGAGGCACGCGGCGGGTATCGTTATTTTCTCACATTCACTGATGATTTGAGTAGATATGGTTATGTCTACTTAATGAAGCACAAGTATGAAACATTTGAAAAGTTCAAGCAATTTCAGAGTGAAGTTGAAAATCATCGTAACAAGAAGATCAAGTTCCTACGGTCTGATTGTGGGGGTGAATATCTGAGTTTCGAGTTTGGTGCTCACTTAAGACAATGTGGAATTGTTTCACAGTTGACACCGCGTGGAACACCACAGCGTAATGGTGAGTCCGAACGTCGTAATCGTACTTTATTAGAGATGGTGCGATCTATGATGTCTCTTACCGATTTGCCGTTATCGTTTTGGGGTTATGCATTAGAAACAGCTGCATTCACTTTAAATAGGGCACCATCAAAATCCGTTGAGACGACACCATACGAACTGTGGTATGGCAAAAGGCCAAAGTTGTCGTTTCTTAAAGTTTGGGGATGTGATGCTTATGTCAAAAAGTTTCAGCCTGAAAAGCTGGAACCCAAAGCGGAAAGGTGCGTCTTCATAGGTTACCCAAAAGAGACAGTTGGGTACACCTTCTATCTCAAATCCGAGGGCAAAGTGTTTTTTGCTAAAAATGGAGCTTTTCTCGAGAAGGAGTTTCTCTCGAGAGAATTGAGTGGGAGGAAGATAGAACTTGACGCGGTTGTCGAACCTCTCATCCCTCTGGATGGTGGTGCAGGGCAAGGGGAAACCTCTGTCGTTGCGACGCCGGTTGAGGAGGAAGTTAATGATGATGATCATGAAACTCCGGTTCAAGTTTCTGTCGAACCACGTAGGTCGACGAGACCACGTGCTGCTCCAGAGTGGTACGGTAATCCCGTCTTATCAATCATGTTGTTGGACAACAATGAACCTGCAAATTATGAAGAAGCAATGGTGGGCCCAGATTCCAACAAATGGCTAGAAGCCATGAAGTCCGAGATAGTATCCATGTATGAGAACAAAGTGTGGACTTTGGAGGTACTGCCTGAGGGCCGCAAGGCTATTCAGAACAAATGGATCTTTAAGAGGAAGACGGACGCTGACGGCAATGTGACCGTTTATAAAGCTCGACTTGTGGCAAAGGGTTTTTCACAAGTTCAAGGAGTTGACTACGATGAGACATTCTCACCCGTAGTGATGCTTAAGTCTGTCAGAATCATGTTAGCAATAGCTGCATTTTTCGATTATGAAATCTGGCAGATGGATGTCAAAACGGCGTTCCTTAACGGTTTCCTTAAGAAAGAATTGTATATGATGCAACCCGAAGGTTTTGTCGATCCTAAGAATGCTAACAAGGTGTGCAAGCTCCAGCGATCCATTTATGGACTGGTGCAAGCATCTCGGAGTTGGAACAAACGCTTTGATGAGGTGATCAAAGCATTTGGGTTTATACAAGTGGTTGGAGAATCTTGTATTTACAAGAAAGTGAGTGGGAGCTCTGTGGCGTTTCTAATATTATATGTGGATGACATATTGTTGATTGGAAACAACGTAGAGTTTTTGGAGAGCATAAATGATTACTTGAATAAAAGTTTCTCTATGAAGGACCTAGGAGAAGCTGCTTACATTCTAGGCATTAAGATCAATAGGGATAGATCAAAACGCCTGATAGGACTTTCACAAAGCACATACCTTGATAAAGTTTTGAAGAGGTTCAAAATGGAATAGTCCAAGAAGGGGTTCTTGCCAGTTTTACAAGGTACGAGATTGAGTAAGACTTAGTGCCCAGCAACTGATGATGATAGAGAGCATATGCGCTCCGTCCCCTATGCTTCAGCCATAGGCTCTATCATGTATGCAATGCTATGCACTAGACCGGACGTTAGCCTGGCCATAAGTATGGCAGGTAGGTTCCAGAGTAATCTAGGAGTGGATCACTGGACGGCGGTCAAGAATATCCTGAAGTACCTGAAAAGGACTAAGGAGATGTTTCTCGTGTATGGAGGTGACGAAGAGCTCGCCGTAAAAGGTTACGTCGATGCAAGCTTTGACACAGATCCGGACGACTCTAAGTCGCAAACCGGATACGTATTTATTCTTAATGGGGGTGCGGTAAGCTGGTGCAGTTCCAAGCAAAGCGTCGTAGCAAATTCTACATGTGAAGCGGAGTACATGGCTGCCTCGGAGGCGGCTAAGGAGGGTGTCTGGATGAAGCAGTTCATGACGGATCTTGGAGTGGTGCCAAGCGCACTGAATCCAATAACCTTGTTCTGTGCCAACACAGGTGCCATTGCCTTAGCAAAGGAACCACGGTTTCACAAGAAGTCCAGACACATCAAACGACGCTTCAACCTCATCCGTGACTACGTCGAAGGAGAGGACGTAAATATATGCAAAGTGCACACGGATCTGAATGTAGCAGACCCGCTGACTAAACCTCTTCCACAGCCAAAGCATGATCAACACCAGAACTGTATGGGTGTTAGATTTATTACAATGTAATTCGCATGATGATGTGAGGGCTAGATTATTGACTCTAGTGCAAGTGGGAGACTGTTGGAATTATGCCCTAGAGGCAATAATAAATATAGTTATTATTATAATTCCTGTATCAATATAATCATTTATTATCCATGCTATAATTGTATTGAATGAAGACTCATTTACATGTGTGGATACATAGACAAAACACTGTCCCTAGCAAGCCTCTAGTTGGCTAGCCAGTTGATCAAAGATAGTCAGTGTCTTCTGATTATGAACAAGGTGTTGTTGCTTGATAACTGGGTCACGTCATTAGGAGAATCACGTGATGGACTAGACACAAACTAATAGACGTAGCATGTTGATCGTGTCATTTTGTTGCTACTGTTTTCTGTGTGTCAAGTATTTGTTCCTATGACCATGAGATCATATAACTCACTAACACCGGAGGAATACTTTGTGTGTATCAAACATCGCAACGTAACTGGGTGACTATAAAGATGCTCTACAGGTATCTCCGAAGGTGTTCGTTGAGTTAGTATGGATCAAGACTGGGATTTGTCGCTCCGTGTGACAGAGAGGTATCTCGGGGCCCACTCGGTAATACCACATCACACACAAGCCTTGCAAGCAATGTAACTTAGTGTAAGTTGTGGGATCTTGTATTACGGAACGAGTAAAGAGACTTGCCGGTAAACGAGATTGAAATAGGTATGCGGACACTGACGATCGAATCTCGGGCAAGTAACATACCGAAGGACAAAGGGAATGACATACGGGATTATATGAATCCTTGGCACTGAGGTTCAAACGATAAGATCTTCGTAGAATATGTAGGATCCAATATGGGCATCTAGGTCCCGCTATTGGATATTGACCGAGGAGTCTCTCGGGTCATGTCTACATAGTTCTCGAACCCGCAGGGTCTGCACACTTAAGGTTCGGCGTTGTTTTATGCGTATTTGAGTTATATGGTTGGTTACCGAATGTTGTTCGGAGTTCCGGATGAGATCACAGACGTCACGAGGGTTTCCGGAATGGTCCGGAAACGAAGATAGATATATAGGATGACCTCATTTGATTACCGGAAGGTTTTCGGAGTTACCGGGAATGTACCGGGAATGACGAATGGGTTCCGAGAGTTCACGGGGGGGGGGGGGGGGGGCAACCCACCCCGGGGAAGCCCATAGGCCTTGAGGGTGGCGCACCAGCCCTTAGTGGGCTGGTGGGGCAGCCCAAAAGGGCCCTATGCGCATTGGAAGAAAAATCAAAGAGAAAAGAAAAAAAAAGAGGAGGTGGGAAAGGAAAGAAGGACTCCACCCACCAAACCAAGTAGGACTCGGTTTGGGGGGGAGTCCTTCCCCCCTTTGGCTCGGCCGACCCCCTTGGGGCTCCTTGAGCCCCAAGGCAAGGTCCCCCCTCTCCCACCTATATATACAGAGGTTTTAGGGCTGATTTGAGACGACTTTTCCACGGCAGCCCGACCACATACCTCCACGGTTTTTCCTCTAGATCGCGTTTCTGCGGAGCTCGGGCGGAGCCCTGCTGAGACGAGATCATCACCAACCTCCGGAGTTCCGTCACGCTGCTGGAGAACTCTTCTACCTCTCCGTATCTCTTGCTGGATCAAGAAGGCCGAGATCATCGTCGAGCTGTACGTGTGCTGAACGCGGAGGTGCCGTCCGTTCGGTACTAGATCGTGGGACTGATCGCGGGATTGTTCGCGGGGCGGATCGAGGGACGTGAGGATGTTCCACTACAAGGATACGTAGATCACTCATCCCCTCTCGTAGATGGACATCACCATGATAGGTCTTCGTGCGCGTAGGAAAATTTTTGTTTGCCATGCGACATTCCCAACATGTATATGATGTATATTGGCAGTACAAGGTTGCTCCTGGAGCTGTATTGGAGGAGGAAGAGAGCTGAGCGCCTCCTCCTTGGCCTCATGTCTGAGTGTGTGTATGTGGGGGGCTGAGAGCCTGAGAGGATGAGAGGGCAGTCTAAGGCCTTTTGTATGGATGCGTAGCTTGGTATGTAAGCTACGGTGGGTAGCTTACATACCAAGCTGCTTGGGATGTAATCTACGATGGGTAGCTTACATACCAAGCTGCTTGGGATGTAATCTATGATGGGTAGCTTACATACCAAGCTGCTTGGCATGTAAGCTACCACATGTCAAGCTATATGTAGCTTTGGAGCTAAGCTATGCGTGTCCCCTGGGGAACTTTATAAACCAGCGCCCAGGGGACAAGTTACCCTGTAGATGAAGCAGTACAATGCCCGGGGGGACGTCGTAGTTGACTCCGGGCAGCCGTCTGGCTGGCGTAGCTGGCTGGTCAGAGGAGCCGGCCGTGGACGGAATGGGAGCAGCCGGCCTGGGCGGGCAGGCACCCCGCTCAACTCTGCGTCTTTGGGGTACCTTGGGATCATTCCCCCGACATAGCTAGTACTAAGGGGAGTATTACTCAGTGCAGAGTGCACGTGCATGCAGTCTGTACCTTTTTTTTGCCATGCATGTGCAACCTAAAACACCCGCTGCACGCGTGCACGGGAACACCAGGATGTGGCACCGCTGCCTGGTCAGCTCCTTCTTTGTAAAATCGCATTGTGTGTCATTTGTTGTAACCCGTGATTTTTTTCTTTATTATAGATTTGTTTGTTTAAAACATTTTGTTTATTAAACCTTCATTTGAATTTTGAACCGTTTTTATTGTTGGATTATTCGCATCGAGATCTTTAAAACTAAATCTCATATTAATAGATTATGACAAAAAATCATGAAAAAAACAAACAAAAAATGAACCGGGAGCACTTTTTTCGTTTTCGAGAGGTAGGGTCATGCCTCACACGGAAGAAAAAAAAAATGCATTTTTTGCTTTTCCCCAAAAGCTAAGAAAAACCGGTGAAAAACCAAAAAGCTAAAAAGACCAATAAAATCATCTGAAAAGACAAAAATGCATGCGAAAAAAATAAAAAACAACAAAATCCGGGGGAAGCACCCAAAGCACGAGACGTAACGGCGGCTCAGAGCGGCGCACTCTCAACCCACCCTAAATGACGTTTGGGGAGGCTTCCAAAGTACTCCTCAAATAGTTGTTCCGGGAATCCAAGTTTTCTTTAAGAACCTTGAACAACCATTGCCACCTTTGGTAGCACGCACATAGTCTAATCAGGTCTGTGCGGGAACAAAATGACATGTTTGGTTAGCTGGCTTATATCCGATGTTTGCATAGCAGGGCCACATATCGCCATCCCCGCTCGAGCCACATATCGCCAATGCTTGCACGCATTGGGAAGCGCAGGAGACAACAGGATGTCTCATAACTCTTCATGCTCTCTCTGGTCATCTCTCATGCCATTTCGCACACATTCCTTCTCTCTCCTCACCGCACCGCTCCTTCGGTGTCTTTGTTTACAGAGTCACTGGCGTGTCGCCCCCAACCCGACCATTGTCGGTAACATCCCCATCCGAGATGTGAGTCGTTGGCCTCGCCATTCTGACATGGACCTCGTGATGGTTCTCCGAGCATCGTCCCCCTTATGCACCATGTTGAGTGTATCAGGCAATGCACCATGCCTCTTGTTCTTATGTTATTTGTTGATGTTTTGTTCTATTCGTGTGTTACCTGTTTTGTTGTTTTTGTATTCTACCTCCTATGAAGTGTTGTAAAAGGGATGGTAAGGTCATCACATTTGAATTTCTTTTGATCAAAACAATTACTTGCACACAACTAAAGAGTTGTGCGTTGAAGTTGCTCGCCCCCGAGACACAAACCCAAGCAACCAAACAATATGTCTGAATCTGGGCACCTATGCAATGTAGACAGCCAATCAACATGCATATGTTATTTTTTAAATGCATATAAGTATATTTTTCGTCTCTCAATTCTTGTGAAAGTTTAGAAATCGATTGTTTATTACTGGTATTTCTTTTCTTTTTGTTTTCAATGCTTTATTATTTTCATTCTTGTTTATTACTGGTATTCCTTTTCTTTCTGTTTTCATCATTTTTCTTTGGTTTCCTTTGTTCCTTTCTCCTTTTTAATTATTTTAAATCCTTTTATTGTTTTCCTTGTTTTAACTATTTTCATTCTTTTGTAATGGTTAATCTTGCATTTGTTTTCGAAAAAACTTACAAATGTCTACAATTTTTCACAAAATGTATATTTTTAAAAATAGTTTCTTAATACATGTTTGATATTGTACAAATGCCTGATAAAATATCATACTGTTTTTGGTGTCTATTGTTTTTTACATAGTGTACATTTTTGGTATGCATCTGAAACATTTTTTATGTAGGTTTAACACTTTTCATATAGATAATTAACATTTATTTTAATATATATTTTGAAATTTCCTTTTTTTCATACACGTGGAATTTTATTATTTACCTAAATAATTTTTAATACACAAGGAACATTTTTAAATATGCCATAGTATTCCCAGCCAGAAGTAATGTCCGGCCCAAGTTTCATGTAGTGCTTTTTTTAACGGGTTGTAGTTCTTTCATTTTTTTGTTTTATTTTGGTTTATATTTTCGAAAATATTTGAAATATGTATATTGTAAAACTAAATTTACTTCAATAAAATAAAATCAAGAAATTCAAAAAATTAAATGATGTATAAATTTTTGTTAGCAAAACTTACAAAAAATTTGATAGCTTTCAAATAATATGTTGGTAACATTTGAAAAAGGTTCACACCTTTCAAAAGCATGTACGTGGAATTTTAAATAAAAATTGTATATGATGTACAATTTTTTTGTGTAGTTCCGTAACAATGTTTTTATGTTTTTTTTAAAAGTGTATAAAAAATTTAAAAATGCTAATTGGTTATAAATAATATTGTAGATGTATACTAAAAACATAAAATTTGTATAAAAACAAAATACATCAGCACATATATTTGCAAAAAGCAATGCTAATCATGTGTATGAAAATTATGTAGAGCGTATTTACAAAATGTTCATTGTGTGTAAGAAATGTTTTAGACATATAATAAAAATGTGAGTGTATGAGAAAAATGAAACATCAAAATGTAGTGTCGCATGTTTCTTTAATTTTCGCAAAGATTTGGTGAACTGTTTTTCAATATCTATGTACTTTTTTCAAAAATGGTGATCTTTTTTCCAAATTAGTGATTTTTTAAACAAAAATCGATGATATTTTTGAAAATCAATGAACCTTTTTAAAAATTGTGAACATGTTTTCAAAATTTATCAACCTTTTCCAAAGCGGTGATCTTTGTTTTTCTAAATCAATGACCTTTTTTCATTTTCATGAACTATCCTAGTAATGCCTAGCAGCGGCTGGCGCCTAAAGCCCAACAGCGGTGGTTGAGGCTTTAGGGCAAACGGCCAGTGACCTCGTGCTACTGCTAACATGGCATTAATGGTGGGTGCCCGCTAGTGATAGCACTATAAGAGTGGCGGGATGATAAAAGTTGTCCGCCAATGTCTTCGAACGCGTAGCAGTGGCGGGGAGCTTGTCAATGGCGTGAAACTTGGCGCACCCGCCAATGTTATTTAGGGTGTGTTTGGTAGCCTTCACGGAGGGTGCACGAGGCAAAAAGTTTCCTATTGAACCCACTTTTCGATGTTTGGTAGAGTGCATGAGCTCAAATGGACTATGCTCAACCGATGCAAAAAAACAACCCTCGGCTATGCTCAACCGAGCTCCTCCATCGGGACGAGTTGGGTCAGCTAAGCTGGCCTCGACCCACCTCTCCCTCGAACGACCACCCTCCCGAACCCATCTCTCCCTCGCGGCTCATTTTTCTCTTGAACCACCTGATGCAGCACCGCCGCCGCCGTCGCCCCACCCCGCCCCGGATTTACCCCCCCCCCCCCCCCCCCGCCGCCCGCCGCTGCCCCAGCCCCAGCCCTGGGTCTACCCCGCTGCCACCGCCGATCTACCCCCCCCCCCCCCCCCCCCCCCGCCGCCCCCTCCCCGGGTCAACTCCGCCGCCGCCGATCTACCCCGCCCCGGATCTACCCCGTCGCCACCGCCGATCTACCCCACCCCCGCCCTTGCCCCGGGTCTACTCTATCGCCGCTGCATCAGCCCCTGATCCGTCTCCCTTCCTTCACCCCCTTCTCCCTTCCCCTGACATGCTTCCTTCCTAGATCTCTGGAGTATTCCTCCATTTGGAAAGCAAATGTTGTTGTTTGCCTGTCACATTGGATGAATTGTATGTGATAACTATATTTGTTTTTGTTTTTTGATGGATGAATTGGCAAGAAAATAGAGAATGGTCCAACCTCAAATACACACTACCAAACACAGCCCGAGCACAGCATGTCTCAACACATACATCACTATCAAACAATCACACATGCATGCATTCAACATGTCTTGACTTAACATGTCTTAAAAGGGAACAACTATGCTAGCCCACCCTTAATGTATGTGCGGTGGGCACTTGGTAGCCCACCACTGAATATTGTACCATACTAGAATAGAAAAATGTTGCCATGCTCGCATAGATCATACTACCACAACAACGTTAGCTGATGCAAATATAGAACATTTCGCAATAAATTGGAGCACGCTAGGATTAAAACAAGTGATAATAACTCGGAATAAAGAATGAGAAGTACATTGAGAATAAATGAGTAACAAACAAAACATGGTCATCAAATATAGTGTGATGATAAAGTTAAACAACATAATAGGCCAACTAAGTTTAGTCACGCTTGAAGTAGTGCCCACTTCAATAAGCTAGCTAGCTAGGTTAGCCTCTTTTGTTTGTTCGACTCATCTTCTTCAGTGTTATTATAGAATAGATCAGACGACGAGAGGGCCTCCTTGTTTATAATAGTCGTGAAACTGGCTTGCAGTTGTTTGAGCACTAAGCCAGTTTTGACCGGACTGTTTTGTAGTTCTTGGCCCCATTTGACGATTGCATCATGTTGTTTTAATGTTTTTGTGGACTGTATGCATTCTTCCATGTGACTGGAAACGTAGAGCTGCAAATGATACTAGCCGCTGGTTGTTGCATACAAGATAAATGGTTCCATCTAAAGGCAATAATTTCCTTTTCACTTTCTTTGTAGTTTTTTCCAACTATGGGTCTTTCTGTATTATTCCAATCAAAAAGACATTCATCCGGAAGCTCCTTTAGCAGCGACTAGTTTTTTCCAAGGGTCTTCATGGAATCAATCAAGCACAAGTGCACCTTTACAATCTTACCACTAGGAGTAACCCAATAGTTGTTGCGCAAAATAGAAGAAACATACCACGAACATGAGAGAGTTACTAGCTTTGAGACGTGAAAACATGTATGAAGAAAAAAAGAGTACAAAAGTGAGAGTGTAAATTCAGAGAAGGACGTACATGGGTGGGTAGGGAACGAGGAGAAAGTTCTTCACCTTGTTATGTTGCATGAATCCAGAAGGTAATTCTTCATGCGCCACCTATCTTTCTCATTTTTAGGTTTTCCTCGTTCATGAGATAAGGATCGACTATGGCGGCATCAGAAATATTATGACTTCTTACCTAAGTGGTTCGAAAAATCACCCATAGCCTCTGAAATCTACATATAGTTTGTTCCCGCTATTTTTTTAAAGAAACTATACCCCTTTGGCACCTTGGTTGCGTAATGTGTTGGGTTCACGGTGGCTCCTTGCTTCTTATTGGCTAGCTCCACATCCACAATGTTATCATGTAGAATCTTCATCTCAAGCCTAAGTTGCCCATACACTTTGTCTCATACCATTCTCTTACCCGGGCTATAGGCAAGTGATTTTGGGTTTTCAGTACAGTGTTACATGCCAAATACTTCTTTGGCATCTGGCTTCTTCTTTAGCGGTGGTTTATCATTTTCGTGTGTAGTGGCAGAAGTCTTTGCCTTAGTACTTATTTTCGCACGCTTTTAATGTGTATTGCTTTTTTTTTTTCAATCGATTGGACGGAAACAGGGAGAGAGGACATCGCTTCTCGGGCCATCACATTATTTAGTGTTGTTGGAGTGAACTTTGGTCTTTTGCAAGGTTGCACCTCGGATGGGCTGGCGGCGATTCCTCATCTACAACATAACTAGACAAAAAAAGGTTTCCTCCCGCTTTATATATAAAGAAACCATCACCACATAACAACCGAGACACCGATACATACACATGCCTCAACCGCACACGACCCACACACGCAAGACATGATACAAAGGTGTCACGCACCAACGCACCAACCCACCGACAACCAAAGCAACTACAGATGTGCAAAGAGGACCACTTGGAGCCGACGTGGACCTCCACCATGAGAAATCACAACGGAGAGGTGAGGCGGACCACAACAAAGCTAGGACTCCAAAACGGTGCCTCCGAGAAGGATACAACCATAGATAGCCGCCATCGCCCGATCCCAAAGAATGGAAGGAGTGGGAACGTCGCGACAGGGCCTTCATGAAGGATATGACATCCACGGATGCCGCCACCGTCGGCCAGAGTACATGTTGGAAAGGTGGTATACCCCTGCGTTCACATCCCTTTGTCACATCCTAGCTTCGCCAACCACGCGCAACCAAGCCACACGCGTGGACAAGGTCGTCCGTCCGCACCTGAGATGCAAGTTCTGCCCACGAATGCCACACCCCCCGCCACCAGGGCCTCCGCCCGACACTCATACATCCCCAAGACCAATAAAGCAACCGACTTTGGTCCGAAGGGATGCCCCAACCGACAAAACCACAGCCCACGTCCTGCCTTGAACTTTGTTGGAGTTGTCGTCGCACACAAAGAGACATGGAGTGGGGAGAAGGGGGAGGGGACACATCCACGGTCGGCGCATCATGTGCCGGTGACAGGCATCCCTAGTGTCGACATCGCCCATCACCTCCCACCAACCTGCCCATCGGACAGCCGAAGTGCCACCCCACCATGACGGGCGAAGTAGCTCCATGCAAGGCCACCAACATCGACCCGTCCACCGGCAAGGAGACCCTGAAGACCACAGCCCACCGCCAAGCCCATCCATACGGCTCACCAACTTCCCGCCACCGGAGTCAGCTAGAAATCGATGAGCATGACCGCTAAGACCACTATTGTTGTGCCACCACCTATATTAGCCATTTGCCGAGTTAAGGGCATCCGCCCACAACCCAGGTTGCCCCCAACGCGCACCCCTGTTCAGGACGGATCTAAGGTCGCCACCACCGTCGTCGTCCCTCCGGCGTGCACCACCAGATCTGGTGAAGAAGTCCGATCCACACCCGTCGTAGCCTCTGCACCACGAGCGCCTACCCCGCCGCCGTTGCGATGCCACGAGGCGACGCAGACCCCCGCCATAAGCCAGCGCCTCCCGACGAGTGGCTGGCCCACACTAGGCGAGACTCGGGCATGGAGGGGAAGGAAGGCCCCGTCGCTGCCCTTTCCGGTCGGGCTTTGCCCGGTGGTGCCATTGGGAGGTGGCGGGGGAGGCGCAGAGAGAGAGAGAGGGGGGGGGGGGTAGGGGAGGCGGCGGCTAGGGCCCCCCCGGCACTCGTGGGAGCCCCACACTACCCGGAGAAAGCTTATAGATAGAACTTAGCAGTAGTGCGGGAAAGTATGCAACGCGACTTCTACTTAATGGTCTTCCTAATTTTCAGAATATTTTGAGTTACAGAAGTAGGGTGTTTGTGCTCATCATTACAGACCGTTTTGTTTTAGACAGATTCTGTTTTTGCTTGCATAGTTTGCTTGTTTTGATGATGCTTTGGATTATATAGGGAGGGTATAAGCCATGGAAAAGTTACAGTATAGTACCTTATGCAATAATTAAATATGAATCAATTTATAATAGTACCTAAAGTTTGTGATTTGCCTATTATACTAATGGATCTCACGAGGGTTCTGTTAACTTTTGTGTGATTGAAGTTTTCAAGTTTTGGGTGAGATACCGATATGAGAAGAATAAGGAGCGTAAAAACCCTAAGCTTGGGGATGCCTGAGGCACCCCCAAGGTAATATACAAGGATGACTCAAGTGTCCAAGCTTGGGGATGCCCCGGAAGGCATCCTCTCTTCCGTCTTCAATATTATCGGTATACCTTACTTGGAACTTTTTTATTCTTCACATAATGTGTGCTTTGCTTGGAGCGTCATTTTATTTTGTTATTATTTGCTTGATTTTATTTATAATCATGTTTTTCAATAAAAGTTTCCAAAAATTGCCTTTAGAATGCTAGAATTGCATGTGTGAGGTGTGTTGTATAAAATCAGAAACTTTTATTGTAGTATTCAAATTATGAGATTTTAATGGAATGTCGAAAGTTTCTGAAACTTTATACAATATTGTCATACAAATTCTTTAGCTTGTCCTAAATTTTTGGAATTTTTGGAGATACAAAGTACACTATTTAAATGAATTGCTACACATTGTTCTGTTTGGACAGATTGTTGTCACAATTTTGTTATCTACTTATCCTAGAGTTTTCATGGCTTATTGTGACATCACTGGATTAAGATACAATAATCATTGTAATTAAGTTGCAGTGATCACCTTCATTAAGCTAAAGCATTTTGCAAAACAGTGTTTGAGCACATTGGAAATCATATCTCATTTCAAATTTCACCACAAAAGGGGATTCAAATTTAATGCGATAAAGTAAATCCGCAAAAATAGTGGAAAAATTGTTGCACACTTAGCCAAAAATCCAAAATGAATATTGTTAAGGAAAACAACATCACCTTGATGTTGGTGTGGACCCCACTGTCCAAAATAAAACATTATGTCATTTTAAAAGCCTTTTAAATTATATGGAAAATGCAAGCTTGTGCCAACAAGTCCCGCACAAATTGTGACAGTACTAAATATTGCATGTTATTTAATGGAGCAAGTCACATATTTTTGTTATATCTAATTTGTGCTAAAATTGAATGGAACAGAAAGAATAAAAGAAAACAGAAAAGAAAATGAAATAAAGAGGGATAAGACCTACTCGACACTTAGAGCATCTCCAACAACAGCGCAAAACAAGCGCCGCGCCAAAAAATATGCCTTTTTAGCGCTGCGCGCGACGCGGCGGGATGCTCCAGCGGGCGCAAAAACAGCGCGCGCGCTAAAACAAGTTGGGCGCGCTGTCCATCGCCTTATCCCGCGCTGGTAATTTGGGGCGCTCACTTCCGCGCGCGGCAGACTTGAGCTCGCGCGCGAACTCTCTCCTTTCTTCCCCCTTCGCACCGCGCGCGCCGGCGCCAGCGCCCCTACCACCATGGACGCGCACACCGGCACCCCGCTCACCCCGCTGTACAGCCGCGACCCCCGCGCTGCCGCCGAAAACCCTAGCGCGGCGAGCGTTGGCGCAGCCGCCGCCCCAGCGCCGGAGCTCCGCCGACCGTCGGCCTCGCCCGCAGCCTTTTCTTGCCGCCATGGATGACCACGTCGACGGGTGGCGTCGCGCCGGCGCTGTCCCGTGCCGCCGCCGCACCGTCGAAGCTCCCCAATGCGGCGGGGTCGAAGAAAGGAAAAACATCCACGAAGAAGAAGGCGGCAGACGGCTCCGGCAGCTCGAAGGCGAAGAAGAAGCTTTGCTTCTCTCATGGGAGGCATGGGTGCACCTCCGACCATGGGTGGAATGTCTTTCGATGTGCCTCCCACACATACCCATGAAGATGCCGTTGAAGATCTTGCCAAGACCGTCGGAGTTACACGTGATGCGGTGCGTGATGGGGTTAGGGAGGAAGATTCATCTTCGAAGGCGGAAGAATCGTCTTCGGAAGAAGACGAGGAAGATGATTGATGTGTTTTTATTATGTCTTGAACTTTGTTGGATGAACTTGGTTTGCATTTTGAACTTGGTTGGATGAACTTGTGGGCACGACTTTTATTCATCAACTTGTTTGTGTTAAATTTCACATGTTCATTGCATTTTGATGAATGTTTCAAACTTATTTTGTGTCCAAATGATATATATTTGCGCGCTGCTGGAGCGGCGCGCGTGCACTGCATTTTAGCGCGGCTGCTGGAGCCAGCGCTGCGCGACGCGCCAAACCAGGCGATGGGCGCGCGGTAAACATGTTTTTGGGCGCGGCGCGAAGCGCGGCTGTTGAAGATGCTCTTACGCCCTCGCGAGAGGGGAAGGCCATGGCACGTGCACGACAATCTGAACACCGATCGCCATGCGTCGGCCATCCACGACGCTCCGGCGAGGGTAAGACCACCCCCGGGTCTCTCTCTGTTCCGCAAACCCTCGGCGCCCCGAGTTTTCCCCCTCGCCCAGTCCCCTCGCTCTCTCGCACCTCTCTCGCCATGCCGCCATGACCGTCCTCCGCTAAAACTGCGGCCGTCGTCGTCCCTGTCGGCTCGGACCTTCTCCAAGAGGTCCACCCGCCTCCGTAGCCCACGAGATGAAGACCGGAGTGGCCACATCGTTGGCATCGAGCTTCTTCTTCCTCTGCATCACCGGAGCTCCGTCGCGCCAATACAAGCCACCTGCCGCTCCTAGCCACTCGTCGGGCCTTTGTGCGCCTCCGAGGTGAGCTCCTCGACCTCCCCATCTCTCTGCGCCGACCCACTTGCCCTCTAGGTCGCCTCCACCGCACCCCCGAGCTCATCACCGCCGTTCTAGTCGTCGTCGACGAACAGCTGGCAAAGCTCGCGTCTGAGCTTTGTAACATGCTCCTGGGGTTCCGAGGAGCCCAGCACACGCAGTCGCGTGCTCCCCTGTGCCCCGTAGCCCTTCCCCGATGAGCCCCACCTACGTTAGCCACCCTCGCCGCTCGTCGACGTCGATACGCCCCTGCTTTGGCCATGCCACCACTGCAGGCGGCTGCGACCCGCTCCGCCCGTTTGAACGGGACCGGTCACGCCCCTTCTTGTCCATCATAACGCGTTTCGAGTAAGTCCCAAGCCGGCCACCACTGTTTTGGCTCATCACCGGTGCACCGCGGCATTTAAACGTCGGCGTGTCAATGCTTGGCGGGTCCCCCGTGTGAGGCCGCTTAGTTAATCCTAATGGCCTACTCACATGTGGGGCCACATAATTAGCAAGGTAGTTAGTACTCCCTCCGTTTCTAAATATAAGTCTTTTAAGAGATTTCACTAGTGGTCTACATACGGAGCAAAATGAGTGAATCTTTATACTAAACAGGGACGGAGCTGCCTTATAGGCACTGGGGTCAATTGACCCCAATGAAATCTGAAAATCATTCACTAATTTAGTACTAATCATTAACATTTATAAAAGGATGACCCCAGTGCCATGTACAT
This sequence comes from Hordeum vulgare subsp. vulgare, assembly GCF_904849725.1. Classification (NCBI taxonomy): domain Eukaryota; kingdom Viridiplantae; phylum Streptophyta; class Magnoliopsida; order Poales; family Poaceae; genus Hordeum; species Hordeum vulgare. Next base: position 549,116,698 of record NC_058524.1, on the reverse strand, counting down.
GACCCCATTAAATTTTTATCCTAGCTTCGTCCCTGATACTAAAGTATGTCTATATACATCTGTATAAGTCCACTAGTGGAATCTCTAAAAAGACTTATATTTAGAAACGGAGGGAGTATAATTTAAAACGAATCTGATAAATAACCTCTTTACTAACAACTAGCAAAAGGGCCCGTGCATTGCAACGAGAGAAAAAAATACCACACGCTTTTATTTTTTTATAATTATTTTAATTTATTAAAATAATAAGCTAACTAACTAATGTAGTGAGTCCTATCCTATTTTGTTGAGAAATCAACCCGTCCATTGTTAATTTCACCATGATGAGAAATTGAGCGGGACAAGCAAAGCAAAACAAAAAGGCTTCGTGAATTGATCAATGGACTGTTATCTTATTTCACTCATGGGGTAGAGAATGTGGGATGAGATGACAAACTGAAGGTGGTGTTCCATTATCTCTCTACAACAATGCAATCTTACATTCAATACATTCATTCATCAACAAACAAATTCCCACAAAACAAAATTTCTTGCCAGTGCTTGGCACACGGTTGGAGGCATGTGGAGGGGATCTCACCAGATGATGAGTTCCTGCCGGAGGAGGGAATACGATGAGGGGAGCAAGGTTTAGGCGCCTCTATCTGGCCATAAGGAGTCGCCGTTGCCGCGCCATAACCTCGGAGTTCCCCATGTGAGCCATGGAGGCCCGCCTCCACCTGCAAGGACTTCGCTCCGCCACGCCTTATCCGCGCGCCGCCGCCGTTCTGCATCGAGCAGACGCATCATTCCAAGTCGCTGTAGCTGTCGCGTTGATTTGATCCAGAAGCTGTGCTCGAGCGCCGAAACGGGGGCAGCAAGCGGGCAGAGGTACGACCGCGGAGGCGGGTGGGTTGAGATCGACAACATTGGTGGTTGAGGTCGGCCGGGGCGGCGAGTGGTGTGGCAGCGGCCTGGGCACAGGCCACGGTGGACCAGGCTCGACGCCATGCACTCGAGCGCCGCAATGGAGGTAGTGAGCGGGGAGAGGTACAGCCGCGGAGGCGGGTGGGTTGAGATCGGCAGCGGTGGCGGTTGAGGTCGGCCGCAGCGGCGAGTGGTGTGGCGGCGGCCTGGGCACAGGTCAGGGTGGCCCAGGGTCGACGGGAGGAGGCGATGCGTACGGGTATAATTTTTGCAGCGAATCGTTTTTCCTTTTGCGTTGCAGATAAATGATGGAGCGCGGGTTGAATAACAAAAAATTACAGGGGCTTTTTTTTATAAAAATGCCATGGTGCGTTCTCCGACGGAAGCAATAGCCGCTTTATTATTAGGTATAGATAGGCCCCACCCTTTAATTAACCGTGCTAATTTAATCTAACCCCCTAATTTACCCAGTGTTAGTGACTACTCGGTCCCATTAGACCCAGTTGACCAGTCAACCTGCTGACTAGGCTAGCCTAGTCAATGACAAATGGGTCCTTGTTGACCCAGTTGACCACTCAACTGTTCAAGAGTTGACGTGCTAACTCAGCAGGCTGGACCCACTTGTGAGCCACACTTGCACATTTCTAGGTACACTCCTATCATCGAAGACTCGATCAAGTGACCGACGAGCCATGACCCATCACATCACTTCACACCCCCTTAGTTGTACGACTCTGTAGAGCTACTATCAAGTATCAAGGGTGACACCTCGTTACTTACTCCTGATGTTAGCTCTGTAGTATAGTTAACCGGAGGTCGTTTACGGAGGGTGATTCCTCCTTGACCACTTTCGATAACGACTCTATCGTCCAACCCCTCATGCGTGCACCATCGAGGGTGATTCCTCCCTAGTTACCTTGACGGTTACATCGATTGGAGTCCATCGAGGGTGATACCTCGAATTCCCTGATGTTATAGACAAACGGTAACATCACCTTACTACTAGGAACATTATGAAAGGTGTGTTGCGGGTGGATACCCGCGTGGTTGTGATGAGGCGTGGCCAGGCATTCTTGGCCCCTGTCACACATCCTCGAGACGGGGCGACGGGACCACATATCATGGATTGCTGATCGCCGCCTGATGTCCCACAAGCGTATGGGATTGCAACAGTTTTTGAGGGTAGAGTATTCAACCCAAATTTGTTGATTCGCCAAGACGGGAGGCGAAAGAATATTCTCAAGTTTTAGCAGCTGAATGTGTCAGATTCAACCACACCTGAAAGATTAGTGTCTGCAAGCAAAGTATCAGTAGCAAGGTAGTATGATAGCAATGGTGCCAGAAACGATCTGTTGACGGCACACTATTCCTAACTGTTGTATCAATGGTGCCATCACGTTGACGGGGGATTATTCTTGAGAAGAATGCTTCCCCGGCTACAGCTCCAACAAAGTCTTGCAACAAGTAATAGCGGAGTAGTAAGGAACAACAGTAGCAGCAGCAACAAAGTAACAAGTAACAGCAGTAGTGACAGCAGCAGCAAAGTGGCCCAATCCCTTTTGTAGCAAGGGACAAGCCTAGGCAAAGTAACGTAACGAGAACCAGTAGTAAAAGACTCGTAGGCAGTGGATCGGTGATGGATGAGTATGACGGATGTGATTCATCATGTAACAGCTATAACACGGAGAGATATGTAACTAGCTCCCGTTCGTCAATCTAATATAGGCGTGTATTCCGTATGTAGTCATACGTGCTTAGGGAAAAGAAATTGCATGACATTTATTGTCCATCCCTCCCGTGGCAGCGGGGTCCTAATGGAAACTACGAGATATTAAGGTTCTCCTTTTAATAAAGAACCGGACCAACGCATTAACACGCGGTGAATACATGAATTCCTCATACTATGGTCATCTCCGGGAGTGGTTCCGGCTATTGTCATTCCGTGGTTGCCGGGTCATAACACATAGTAGGTTACTACAACTTGCAAGATAGGATCCAAAACACACATATATTGGCGACAACATAATAGGTTCAGATCTGAAATCACGGCATTCGGGCCCTAGTGACAAGCATTAATCATAGCCAAGTAGTAGCAACATCAATCTAGAACATAGTGGATACTAGGGATCAATCCCCGTCAAGAACTAACTCGATTACATGATAGATCTCATCCAACTCATCACCGTCCAGCAAGCCTACAATGAGATTACTCACGAACAATGTAGAGCATCATGGAATTGTCGATGGAGAAAGGTTGATGATGACGATGGCGACGATTTCCCCTCTTCGGAGCCCGAAACGGACTCCAGATGTGCCCTCCAGATGAAGAACAGGATGTGGTGGCGCCTCCGTATCGCAAAACGCGATGAAACCTTCTCTCCATTTTTTTCCAGGCGAAACGAAAGATATAGAGCTGAAATTGGGGGCCGTGGTGCCACGTGGGCCCCACAAGCCTGCACGGCGCGACCTAGGGGGGTGGCCACGGCCTGTGGGCTTGGGGCCCACTGGCACGCCCCCTCCGGTGGATCTTTGCGCATGTATTTTTCTTTTATTCAAGAAAAAATCTCCGTAAATTTTCAGGACGTTCCAAGAACTTTTATTTCTGCACAAAAACAACACCATGGCAATTCTGCTGAAAACAACGTAAGTCCGGGTTAGTTCCATTCAAATCATGCAAATTAGAGTCCAGAACAAGGGCAAAAGAGTTCAGAAAAGTAGATACGACGGAGACGTATCAACTCACCCAAGCTTAAAGCCTTGCTTGTCCTCAAGCAATTCAGTTGACAAACTAAAAGAGACAAAAGAAAAACTTTGACGAACTCTGTTTGATGTTGTTGTTGCAACTATGTCTAACTCATAACCAGAGTTTCAGCAAGATGACAATCAAGCCACATAAGCAAATGACATCTAGGTCTCACGGTAAACTCATATCAATGGCATAATCAACTAGCGAGCAAATAATAATAAGTCTCAAACGTCAACACTTCAATCAAAACAACCTGAAGCAGTACGAATAGATGGTATTTCGCTAGCTCTTTCTGAGACCACAAAACATAAATGCAGAGCACCTTAAAAGACCAAGGGCTGACTAAACATTGTAATTCATGGCAATGAAGATCCAGTCATAGTCATACTCAACACAGTTAAAAGCAAAGCATAAAAATGACACAGGTGCTCTCTAATTGGTGCTTTTGTAAGAGGAGGATGACTCAACAGGAAAATAAATAGACATGCCCTTCGCAGAGGGAAGCATTGATTTGCAGAGGTGCCAGAGCTCAAGCTTTTAAAACAGAGATAATAATTTTGGGTGGCATGCTTTCATTGTCAACACAATGACTAAGAGTTCTTAACATATTCCACGCTACACATGCTATAGGCGGTTCCCAAACAAAAAAGTAAAGTTTTGACTCCCCCACCACCAATCAATCACACTCCACGGCTAGCCGAATCCTCGGGTACCGTCCAAACCAACATCAATCCTGGGGGAGTTTTGTTTGCAATTATCTTTTCGATTTGAGCATGGAACTGGGAATTCCAATTACCGGCCCCTTTCTCGTGAATGATAGTGAATAAACACATATCGAGGATAACACGCCTAACATGGAAGATACCAATAGCCCCCTGTCTCCACATGAGCGGTTCGGGCATGTAAGACAGATTATTTCTTGAAGATTTAGAGAGTGGCACATGCAAATTTACTTGGAACGGCACGTAGATACCACACATAGGTAGGTATGGTGGACTGATATGGCACAACTTTGGGTTTATGGGAGTGGATGCACAAGAAGTATTCCCGCTTAGTACAAGTGGAGGCTAGCAAAATACTGGGAAGCGACCAACTAGAGAGCGACAACAGTCATCAAAATGCATTGAGATTAACTAGCATTGAGTGCAAGCATGAGTAGGACATAAATCACCATGAACATGAACATCATAGAGGCTATGTTGATTTTGTGTCAACTACATGCGTGAACATGCGCCAAGTCAAGCCACTTGAAACATTCAAAGGAGGATACCATCCTATCACACTACATCATAGTCATCTCAACATTCATGTGGGCAATCAAGACAAACCATTATAAGCTCCTAGCTAAGTAAGCATGGCATAAGCAACTATGATCTCTAAGTTGTCATTGCAAACATGTTTCCCTCACAACAAAGCTGAATCAGGCATGATGAGCTAGTCATATTTACAAAAACAAAATAGATTGAGTTCATACCAGCTTTTCCAGGCTCAGTCACTTCATCATATATCGTCATTATTGCCTTTCACTTGCATGAATGAATGATGTGATCAATAATAAGCGTGCTCGTGCATTGGACTAAAGCTGGAATCTGCAGGCGAACACAAAGGAGAAGACAAAGTAATATGGCTCTTTGAAAGCTAAACAGGTATGCATGCAAGAGCTACTAAACATTGTAACCAATATCTTCTACCTTGACCCAAAGAAAAAGAAAACTATCTACACGAGAAACCTCCCAACAAGCAAAAGAAGAAAAGAAAATATTTTTGTTTTTCTCAAACTAGACAGACACACGAAAAGAAAACGAGAAAAAGAAAATAAACTAGCATGGATGATACAGTGTCAAAGTGTGAACACCGGCTAACAAAGTGAAGGCATAAGCAAGAATGTAAAGTCGGTGAGAACACGTACTCCCCCAAGCTTAGGCTTTTGGCCTAACTTGGTCTACTCCCAAGGAGGGAAATAACCAGCTCCGGGGTACTCCGGAGTGGACTGAGGATGCCACTGCTGTGTGAGCTCCTCCGGCTCCCACAAGTGCCTAGAGGCCATATTACGCATCAAAACTACCTCGGACCAGCTAGAATTAGCATGCAAAGCTCAAGAACATGGTCACCAAGGCAGGAAAAATATGCGGAGTATAAGGCACTAGAGCAAAAACTAATTGGACCAATGGAGGAGTCACTTACCAAGGAGTAATTTCCCCAAAACAGTTCGGAGAACGGTGATTTGAGCAAAGAGATCGAAAATCCCAGCAAGAAGAGCAAGAACACGGGTTTGAGCTGTGAAACGATTTTTTTCTGGAGGTAGGAGAAGCGGATGAGAGCAAGAATGAGTGGAGGGGGTGCATGTGGGCCCCACAAGCCTGGGTGGCGCGGCCAGGGGGGTGCCCGCGCCCCTAGGGCTTGTGGCCCACTGGTGTGGCCCCCAGACAGACTCTTCATCCTAGTATTTTTCAAATATTCCAGAAAAAATCAAACTAGATTTTCACATCGTTCGGATAATTTTTATTTTCGGGGTATTTTTCCACAGGACGCTAAAACAGAAAACAGGGAAAACTAAACTAACTCTATCATTTTTCTTCTAAGCAACCTAAAGTGAAATCTTGGAACAGAGGTTTGTGACTCCTCAATTCATCCATCTCATGGTCATTGAAAGAAATCCGTCAATGGGGTTGATTAAATCCCCTCGACAAAACTTTCTCGAATCGCAAAAGAGAACGGAGAATTTTCGAATAGTCACTAGGTCACCTCAATGGGGATATGTATCTCCCCAACAAGAAAATCATACTTCATCTTGACACGAGGAATAGGGCATTCAAAGCTCCCAATAAGAATCGATGAAGTTTTTTCGATAGCATTGATGCAATGTACTCGATATTGTTTCTTCGGAAAGTGCATCGTATGCTCATTACCGTTGACATGGAAAGTGACATGGCCTTTGTTGCAATCTATAACAGCCCCTGCAGTGTTTAAAAAGGGTCTTCCGAGGATAACAGCCATGGCATCGTCCTCGGGAATATCCAGGATAACAAAGTCTGTTAAGATAGTGGTGTTAGCAACCACAACAGGCACATCCTCGCAAATGCCGATAGGGAAAGCAGTTGATTTGTTGGCCATTTGCAGAGAGATTTCAGTGGGTGTCAACTTATCCAGTTCAAGTCTACGATAAAGAGAGAGAGGCATAACACTAACACCGGCTCCAAGGTCGCACGACACAGTTCTAACGTAGTTGCCTTTAATGGAGCAAGGTATAGTGGGCACACCGGGATCACCTAGTTTCTTAGGAGTTCCACCCTTGAAGGTATAGTTAGCAAGCATGGCGGAAATCTCAACCTCAGGTATCCTCCTCTTATTAGTCACAATATCTTTCATGTACTTAGCATACGGAGACATCCTGAGCATATCCGTCAAACGAATTTGCAGAAAGACATGTGTGATCATTTCAACGAAGCGCTCAAAATCCTCATCATCCTTTTTCTTGGATGGTTTGGGAGGAAAGGGCATGGGTTTCTGAACCCACGGCTCCCTTTCTTTACCATGCTTCCTAGCAGCAAAGTCATTCTTATCGTATCTTCTATTCTTAGGCTGTGGGTTATCAAGATCAACAGGTTCAATCTCCACATCCTTTTCATTGCTAGGCTAAGCATCTTCATGAACATCACTATTGATATTATCATTAGGCTCATGTTCATCACCAGATTGTGTTTCAGCATCAGAGATAGAGGCATCGTTTGGACTCTTAGGGGTAGCAGCAACAGGGTTGCTAGCATGCAGGTTCCTATCACCTTTCTTGTTCTTTCTAGGATGACTAGGTGCATCAGTGCTAACTCCTTGAGAATCTTGTTCAGTTCTCTTCGGATGACCCTCAGGATACAGAGGTTCCTGGGTCATTCTACCGCCTCTAGTAACGACTCTGACGGCATTGTCATTCAACTCATTGAGCAAGTCATTCTGAGCTTTAAGTACTTTTTCTACCTGAGTAGTAACCATAGAGGCATGCTTATTCAGAAGTTTAAGATCATTGACATTTCTGTCCACACAAGCACTTAAATGACTAAGCATACGAGCATCCTTTTCCAATTGTCTGCTAACATAATCATTGAAACTCTGTTGTTTGGCAACAAAGTTATCAAATTCATCCATGCATAAGCTAGCAGGTTTATCAAAACAAATATCACTCTCATCAAACCTACGCAGAGAATTTACTTCTACTACCTGTATCGGGTTATCGAGACCATGGATCTCTTCGATAGGTGGTAGATTTTTGACATCTTCAGATTTAATGCCTTTCTCTCGCATAGATTTCTTGGCTTCTTGCATATCTTCAGGACTGAGGAATAGAATACCTCTTTTCTTCGGAGTTGGCTTAGGAGGTGGTTCGGGAATAGTCCAAGCATTCTCATTGCACAAGATGTTATTCAACAGAATCTCAGCTTGTTCTACGGTTCGTTCCCTAAAAACACTACCGGCACAACTATCTAGATGGTCTTTGGAAGCATCGGTAAGTCCATTATAGAAGATATCAAGTATCTCATTCTTCTCAAGAGGGTGATTAGGCAAAGCATTCAGTAGCTGGATAAGCCTCCCCCAAGCTTGTGGGAGACTCTCTTCTTCAGCTTGAGCAAAGTTGTATATTTCCTGCAAGGCAACTTGCTTCTTGTGGGCATGGAACTATTTTTTAGAGAAGTAGTAGACCATATCCTGGGGGCTACGCACACATCCAGGAGCAAGAGAAGTGAACTAGGTCTTAGCATCATCCTTTAGCGAGAAAGGAAACAACTTGAGCATATAGTAGTGGCGAATCTTTTCCTCACTAGTGAATAGGGTGGCTATATCTTGTAGTTTGGTAAGATGGGCTACAACCGTTTCAGACTCATAACCGTGAAAGGGATTAGATTCGACAAGAGTGATTAACTCAGGGTCGACAGAGAATTCATAATCCTTATCGGTCACAAAGATAGGTGAAGTTGCAAGCTTCGGGTCGTATTTCATCCTAGCGTTCAGAGATTTTTCTTTCCACTTGCGCAGAAGTTTTTCAACATCATAGCTATCCTTACACGGAAGAAAGTCCTCAGCTATCTCTCCCTCCATAACATAGCGCATATCAGGCATAACAGGCAATTCAGGCATAGTAGCAGGTTCTACTTCAATAGTATCAGCAGTTTCAGAAGTATCACCACATCTAGCAGCAACTCTAGCAATATGTGCATCAAGGGAACCAAGTGGCAAAGCAGTATCAAGCATAGCATCATCAGGCATAGTATCTAGCATAACATCATCAGGCATAGTATCAAGCATAGCATCATCAGGCATAGTATCAAGCATAGCATCATGAGCAGCAGAAGTAGCATCATCAAGCACATGCGACATATCAAGATTTGTAGCAGGAGGCGAAGTCGCAAACTTACTCAAAACTAAAGGTGAATCAAGTGCTAGATGGCAGTTCCTTACCTCTCCTCGTAGTGGAAGGTAGGATTTTAGTTCTTGGATCTTTCGGATTCCTCATAGTGATCAACAGACGTCAATCCCAAGTGACCCAGAGAATACAGCTGTGCCTCCCCAACAAAGGCGCCAGAAAAAAACCTTGATGTCCCACAAGCGTATGGGATCGCAACAGTTTTTGAGGGTAGAGTATTCAACCCAAATTTGTTGATTCGCCAAGACGGGAGGCGAAAGAATATTCTCAAGTATTAGCAGCTGAATGTGTCAGATTCAACCACACCTGAAAGATTAGTGTCTGCAAGCAAAGTATTGGTAGCAAGGTAGTATGATAGCAACGGTGCCAGAAATGATCTGTTGACGATAGACTATTCCTAACTATTGTATCAATGGCGCCATCACGTTGATGGGGGATTATTCTTGAGAAGAATGCTTCCCCGGCTAAGGCTCCAACAAAGTCTTGCAACAAGTAACAGCGGAGTAGTAAGGAACAACGGTAGCAGCAGCAGCAAAGTAACAAGTAACAACAGTAGTGAGAGCAGCAACAAAGTGGCCCAATCCCTTTTGTAGCAAGGGACAAGCCTAGGCAAAGTAACGTAGTGAGAACCAGTAGTAAAAGACTCGTAGGCAGTGGATCGGTGATGGATGAGTATGACGAATGTGATTCATCATGTAACAACTATAACATAGAGAGATATGTGACTAGCTCCCGTTCGTCAATCTAATGTAGGCATGTATTCCGTATGTAGTCATACGTGCTTAGGGAAAAGAACTTGCATGACATCTATTGTCCATCCCTCCTGTGGCAGCGGGGTCCTAATGGAAACTACAGGATATTAAGGTTCTCCTTTTAATAAAGAACCGGACCAACGCATTAACACGCGGTGAATACATGAACTCCTCATACTATGGTCATCTCCGGGAGTGGTTCCGGCTATTGTCACTCCGGGGTTGCCGGGTCATAACACATAGTAGGTGATGCTGCTAGCAGTCCCCGGCAAAAACACTAGAAGAATGTTGTTGACATGTTCTTGACTTGATGCCTCCGCGACAACAGAGACAGAACTGCTCCCAGTTGCTCAACAATTAGCAATTGTCTTGCAATGGCCCACGAGCGTGTGGGATCGCGGCAGTTTTTGAGGGTAGAGTATTCAACCCAAATTTGTTGGTTCGCCCATAAGGAAGTGAAAGGATACTCTCAAGTATTAGCAGCTGAATTTGTTAGATTCAACCGCACCTGAAAGATTAGTATCTGCAAGCAAAGTATCAGTAGCAAAGTAGTATGATAGCAACGGTGCCAGACACGATTTGTTGACGCAGACTATTCCTAACTGTTGTATCAATGGCGCCAGTAAGTTGCCCGTGGACGGGAAATATTCTTTCCCGTCAACTTCGTGCGAAAAAGTATTGTAGCAGGTAGCAGCAGTGTAACGAGTAACAACAGTGGCAAGGAACAGCTGTAGTGACAGCAGCAGAGCAAAACAAGTAACAACATAAGCAACAATAGTAACAGCAGCAGAGCAAAACAAGTAACAGCAGTGGGACAAACTTGTAGGCAATGGGTCGGTGATTCGTTTGGATGGCATTCATCATGCAACAGTTATAACACGGAGAGATATGTGGCTAGCTCCCGTTCGTCAATGTGATGTAGGCATGCATTCCGTGTGTAGTCATACGTGCTTAGGGAAAAGAACTTGCATAACATCTATTGTCCATCCCTCCTGTGGCAGCGGGGTCCAAAAGGATACTACGGGATATTAAGGTTCTCCTTTTAATAAAGAACCAGAACAACGCATTAGCACTTGGTGAACACATGAACTCCTCAAACTATGGTCATCACCGGGAGTGGTTCCGGTTATTGTCACTCCGGGGTTGCCGGGTCATAACACATAGTAGGTAACTACAACTTGCAAGATCGGATCTAAAACACATATATATTGGTGACAACATAATAATTTCAGATCTGAAATCATGGCACTCGGGCCCTAGTGACAAGCATTAAGCATGGCAAAGTAGTAGCAACATCAATCTCAGAACATAGTGGATACTAGGGATCAATCCCCGTCAAAACTAACTCGATTACATGATAGATCTAATCCTACTCACCACTGCCCAGCGAGCCTACGAATAGATTACTCACGAAAGATGAAGAGCTTCATGGAATTGGAGAGGGAAGAAGGTTGATGATGACGATGGCGACGATTTCCCCTCTCCGGAGCCCGAAACGGACTCGAGATCTGCCCTCCAGATGAAGAACAGGATGTGGCGGCGCCTCCGTATCGCAAACGCGATGAAATTTTCTCTCTTGATTTTTTTCTAGACGAAAGTGAATTTATAGAGCTGGAGTTGGGGGCAGCAGACCCACGTGAGCCCCACAAGCTTGGTTGCCGCGGCCAGGGGGGGGGGGCAACAGGGCTTGTGGCCCACTAGCCCATCCCCTCCGGTGGATCTTTGCGCACGTATTTTTCATATTTTCTTGAAATATTCTCCGTAAATTTTCAGGACGTCCGAGAACTTTCATTTCTGCACAAAAACAACACCATGGCAATTCTGCTGAAAACAGCGTTAGTCCGGGTTAGTTCCATTCAAATCATGCAAATGAGAGTCGAAAACAAGGGCAAAAGAGTTTGGAAAAGTAGATACGATGGAGAAGTATCAACTCCCCCAAGCTTAAAACCTTGCTTGTCCTCAAGCAACTCAGTTGACAAACTGAGAGAGAAAGAAAAACTTTGACAAACTCTGTTTGATCTTGTTGTTGCATCTATGTCTAACTCATAACCAGAATTTCAGCAAGATCACAAGTTAACCACATAAGCAAGTGACACAAAGGTCTCACGGTAAACTAATATCAATGGCATAATCAACTAGCGAGCAAATAATAATGAGTTTCAGATACCAACAATTCAATCAAAACAAGCATGAAACAATATGAATAGGTGGTATCTCGCTAGCTCTTTCTGAGACCGCAAAACATAAATGCAGAGCACTTTCAAAGATCAAGGGCTGACTAAACATTGTAATTCATAACAACGAAGATCCAGTCATAGTCATACTCAATATCAATCAAAAGCAAAGCATAAAAATGACAGGGGTGCTCTCTAATTGGTGCTTATATAAGAAGAGGATGACTCAACAGGAAAATAAATAGACAGACCCTTCGTAGAGGGAAGCATTGATTTGCAGAGGTGCCAGAGCTTAAGCTTTGAAAAGAGAGATAATTATTTTGGGTGGCATGCTTTCATTGTCAACGCAATGACCAAGAGTTCTCAATATCTCCCACGCTACTCATGCTATAGGCGGTTCCCAAATAGAAAAGTAAAGTTTTAACTCCCCCACCACCAATCAATCACACTCCACGGCTAGCCGAATCCTCGGGTACCGTCCATACTAACATCAATCCGGGGGGAGTCTTGTTTTACAGTTATGTTTTCGATTTAACCGTGGAACTGGGCATTCCAATTACTGGCCCCTTTCTCGTGAATGACAGTGAATAAACACATGTCGAGGATGACACGCCTAACATGGAAGATACCAATAGCCCCCTATCACCACATGAGCGGTTCGGGCATGCAAAACAGATTATTTCTTGAAGGTTTAGAGAATGGCACATGCAAATTTACTTGGAACGGCAGGTAGATACCGCAAATAGGTAGGTATGGTGGACTCTCATGGAAAAACTTTTGGGTTTATGGAGTTGGATGCATAAGCAGTATTCCGCTTAGTACAAGTGAAGGCTAGCAAAAGACTGGGAATCGACCAACTAGAGAGCGACAACAGTCATCAAGATGCAATGAGTTTGACTAACATGGAGTGCAAGCATGAACATGATATAAATCACCAAGAACACGAACATCATATATGCCATGTTGATTTTGTTTCAACTACATGCATGAACATGCGCCAAGTCAAGCCACTTGAATCATTCAAAGGAGAATACCATCCTATCATACTACATCATAGTCATCTCAAAATCTATGTTGGCATTCAAGACAAACCATTATAAGATCCTAGCTAAATAAGCATGGCATCAGAAACTATGATCTCTAAGTTGTCATTGCAAACATGGTTCTCTCACAACAAAGCTGAATCTGGGACGACAAGCTAGTCATATTTACAAAAACAAAATAGATAGAGTTCATACGAGCTTTTCCAGTCTCAGTCACTTCATCATATATCATCATTATTGCCTTTCACTTGCACGATCGAACGATGTGAACAATAATAAGAGTGCTCGTGCATTGGACTAAGCTGAAATCTGCAGGCAAACACAAAGGAGAAGACAAAGTAATATGTCTCTTTGAAAGCTAAACAGGTATGCATGTGAGAGCCACTAAACATTGTAACCAATATCTTCTACCTTGACCCAAATAAAAAGAAAACTATTTACATGGGAAAGCTCCCAACAAGCAAAAAGAAGAAAGGAAAATCTTTTTGGGTTTTCTCAAAAGGACACAAAACAAGAAAACAAGAAAACGAAAATAAACTAGCATGGATAATACACTGGCAAAGTGTAAACACCGACGAACAAAGTGAAAGCATAAGCATGAATATAAGGTCGGTGAGAACACGTACTCCCCCAAGCTTAGGCTTTTGGCCTAGCTTGGTCTATTCCCAAGGCGGGAAATAACCAACTCCGGGATACTCCGAAGCGGACTGTGGATGCCACTGCTGTGTGAGCTCCTCTGGCTCCCACTGATAAACTGGCGTCTGGTACTCGACTGGCGGCTCGGGCACGGGCACCTGTGGTTGGGCTAAGCCCCAATATGCGTAGATGTCCGAGGGCATAATAGTGTACCTGCCTGCATGAAGATCGAACAAAGAAGGAGCAGGCAAAGTAATAGTCTCTCGAGTACCCTGACTAAATACCAGGTTATAAATCATCCGTCTACTAGCATCTCTATCCAAAAAATCATGGCGAACCATGCTATCATAATCCAGATATTTTTCAGGAAGAAGCATCTCTTCTTCCTCGCAAAGTCTAATAGGTATCTCAAAGTGTCTAGCAAGACGAGTAGCATAGATACCTCCATAGACAACACCTTTGGAACAGTTTGTGTTCAACCGCTGAGCTACTGTAGCACCTAGGCTATAAGCCTTAGTGCTATAAAGGCCTTCGCGCAAAACTGCAAGGTCTCGAGAGCTAAGTGATCCAGCCTCCCCACGACCAATCAAACATTTTCCCACAAATAATGAGAAGTACCGAAGCACAGGAAAATGTATGCTAGCAATTATAGCGTGAGACACTCCTCTCTCCTCTCCAACAACAATAGTACCTATGAAATCCTCCAAGTCCTGTGGACGAGGATCATGAATATCCCCAACATAAGGTAATTTGCATGCATTGCAAAAATCCTGTAGTGTCATGCACTAGGGGATGTCGTACAACATGAACTCAACCATGGGAGGATTCTTCCTCGGATAAAAGTTGAAGCTTTGAACGAAAATATTGGTGAGGAGGAGGTATTGTGAGCACTTATCTTCAACGAACTCGGTAAGACCTGCGCTCTCCACCAAGTAATAAAAGTCTTCATAAAGCCCGGCGGCGCGCAAAAATTCATCACTTGGCCACTCGCACGCTCGAACTTCTGTGACTCGAGGAACCACATACTTGGGGTGGTTCTTCTCATCCTCCTTGGGGTTACGGCTTGAAGATCCTCTCAAGAACCTCCTCATCTTTTTTCCTTTTCTAGCTCTGAAAAATTCTGAAATTTTTAGAGACTTTGAAAGAAAAGTGAGTAAGGATTAACCCAACTCGTAGCAACTACTCCTACTAGTGCCTAGAGACTGTATCACGCGCTAAAACTACTTGGGACCATCTAAAATCAACATTTCAAGCTCAAGAACAGGGTCACCAAGGTAGTAAGAATACGCGAAGGATAAAGCACTAGAGCAAAAACTAATTGGACCAATGGAGGAGTCACTTACCAAGGAGTAATTTCCCCAAAACGGTTCGGAGAATGATGCCTTGAGCAAGGAGATCGAAAATCACAGCCAAATGAGCAAGAACACGGGTTTGAGCTGCGAAACGATTTTTTCTGGAGGTAGAGGAAGAGGATAGGAGCTGGAATGAGTGGAGGGGGCCCCCGTGGGCCCCACAAGCTTGCTTGCCGCGGCCAGGGGGGTGGCCGCAGTGACAGGGCTTGTGGCCCACTGGTGTGGCCCCCAGGCCAGCACTCAGTCCCAGTATTTTTCAAATATTCCAGAAAAAATCATACTAGATTTTAAGGACCATCGGAGAACTTTTATTTTCGGGGTATTTTTCTCCGGGACGCTAAAACAGGAAACAGGAAAAACTAAACTAGACCTATCATTTTTCTTCTAAGCAAAAGAAAGTGAAAGCTTAAAACAGAGGTATGTGAGTCTTTGATTCATCCATTTCATGGTCATTGAAAGAAATCCGTCAATGGGGTTGATCGAATCCTCATGACAAAACTTCCTCGAATCGCAAAAGACAACAGAGAATTTTCGAATAGCCACTAAGTTACCTCAATGGGGATGTGAATCTCCCCAACAAGCAAATCATACTTCATCTTGACACGAGGAATAGGGCATTCAAAGCTCCCAATAAGAATCGATGAAGTTTTTTCGATAGCATTGATGCAATGTACTTGATATCTTTTCTTTGGAAAGTGCACGGTATGCTCATTACCGTTGACATGGAAAGTGACATTGCCTTTGTTGCAATCTATAACAGCCCCTGCAGTGTTTAAAAAGGGTCTTCCGAGGATGACAGCCATGTCATCGTCCTCAGGAATATCCAAGATAACAAAGTTTGTTAAGATAGTGGTATTAGCAACCACGATAGGCACATCCTCGCAAATGCCGACAGGGAAAGCAGTTGATTTGTCGGCCATTTGCAGAGAGATTTCAGTGGGTGTAAACTTATCCAGTTCAAGTCTACGATAAAGAGAGAGAGTCATAACACTAACTCTCGCTCCAAGGTCACATAAGGCAGTTCTTACGTAGTTTCCTTTAATGGAGCAAGGTATAGTGGGCACTCCGGGATCACCAAGTTTCTTAGGAGTTCCACCTTTGAAAGTGTAATTGGCAAGCATGGTGGAGATCTCAAGATCTGGCATCTTCTGTTTATTGGTCACGATATCTTTCATGTACTTGGCATATGGAGACATTTGGAGCATATCAACTAACTGCATCTACAGAAAGACGGGTCTTATCATTTCAATAAAGCGCTCAAAATCCTCATCATCCTTTTTCTTGGATGGCTTAGGAGGAAAGGGCATAGGTCTCTGAACCCATGGCTCCCTTTCTTTACCATGCTTCCTAGAAGTGAAGTCATTCTTATCGTATCTCTTAGGTTGCGGGTTATCAGGATTAACCGTAGGTTCAATCTCCACATCCTTATCATTGCTAGGTTGAGCATCATTATGAACATCGCTGTCCATATTGTCACCAGGTTCATGTTCATCACCAGATTGTGTTTCTGCATCAGACGATAAAATATCATTTGGTTCTTCAGGTGTGAAAGAATTTGGTGGACTAACATGCATGTTTCTATCATCCTTCTTCTCCTTAGGATGACTGGGTGTATCAGCATTAATTCCTTGAGAATCTTGATCAATTCTCTTAGAATGACCCTGAGGATACAAAGGTTCTTGAGTCATTTTGCCTCCTCTAGTAGTGACTCTGACAGAGTTGTCATTTAATTCATTCAGCAGGTCATTCTGAGCTTTAAGTACTTGTTCTACCTGAGTAGTAATCATAGAGGCATGTTTACTCAGAAGCTTCAGATCATTGACATTTCTGTCTACACAAGCACTTAAATGACTAAGCATACGAGTACTTTGTTCCAAATGTGTGCTAACATAATCATTGAAACTCTGTTGTTTGGCAACAAAGTTGTCAAATTCATCAAAGCATAGGCTAGCAGGTTTAAAAAAAGGAATATCACTCTCATCAAACCTATGCAGAGAATTTACTTCTACTACCTGTATCGGGTTATCGAGACCATGGATCTCTTCGATAGGTGGTAGATTTTTGACATCTTCAGATCTAATGCCTTTCTCTTGCATAGATTTCTTGGCTTCTTGCATATCTTCGGGACTGAGGAATAGAATACCTCTTTTCTTCGGAGTCGGCTTAGGAGGTGGTTCAGGAATAGTCCAAGCATTATCGTTGATCAAGATGTTATTCACTAGAGTCTCAGCTTGTTCTACAGTTCGTTCCCTAAAAAGACAACCTGCACAACTATCTAGGTGGTCTCTAGAAGCATCGGTAAGTCCGTTATAGAATATATCAAGTATCTCATTCTCCTTAAGAGGGTGATCATGCAAAGCATTCTGTAGCTGGATGAGCCTCCCCCAAGCTTGTGGGAGACACTCTTCTTTGAGTTGAGCAAAGTTGTATATTTCCTGCAAGGCAGCTTGCTTCTTATGGGCAGGGAAATATTTCTCACAGAAGTAATAGACCATATCCTGGGGACTACTCACACATCCAGGAGCCAGAGAAGTGAACCAGGCTTTAGCGTCATCCTTTAGAAAGAAAGGAAACATCTTAAGGATATAGTAGTAGCGGATCTTCTCCTCACTAGTGAAAAGGGTGGCTATATCGTGTAGTTTGGTAAGATGGGCTACGACCGTCTCAGACTCATAACCGTGGAAAGAATCAGATTCGACTAGAGAGATTATCTCAGGATCGACAGAGAATTCATAATCCTTATCGGTGATAAAGATAGGTGAAGTGGCAAACTTCGGGTCGTATTTAATCCTAGCTTTTAGAGATTTTTCCTTCCACTTGAGAAGTAATTTCTCAGTGTCATAGGCATCCTTACATGCAAGAAAATCCTCAGCTATCTCTCCCTCCATAACATAGCCCTCAGGTATATCAGGCAATTCATATCTAGGAGAGCTAGATCTAGCAGGAGCAAAATCAGGTTCTATCTCAATAGTATCGGCAGTTTCAGAAGCATCACGAGCATTGGCAGTAACTCTGGCAATATGAGCATCAAGGAATACCCCTAGTGGCACATCAGGCAAAGTAGTATCTCTAGCAGTATCAAGCATAACATCATCAGGCAAAATAGCATCTCTAGCATCATCAGGCAAAGCAGTATCAGGCATAGCATCTCTAGCAGTATCAGGCATAGCATTTCTAGAAGTATCAGACATAGCATCTCTAGCAGTATCAGGCATAGTAGCATCATAAGCATCATCAAGCACATGCGACATATCAAGATTTCTAGCAGGAGGTGATGTCGCAAACTTACTCATAACTGAAGGTGAATCAAGTGCAGAGCTAGATGGCAGTTCCTTACCTCCCCTCGTAGTTGAGGGCAAGACTTTGGTTTTTGGATCTTTCAAATTCTTCATAGTGATCAGCAGATATAAATCCCAAGTGACTCAGAGAATATAACAAACCCTTCCCCGACAACGGTGCCAGAAAAAGCTGCTGCTAGCAGTCCCTGGCAACGACACTAGAAGAATGTTGTTGACGTGTTCCTGACTTGATGCCTCCGCGACAACAGAGCCAGAACTGCTCCCAGTTGCTCAATAATTAGCAATTGTCTTGCAATGGCCCACCAGCGTGTGGGATCGCGGTAGTTTTCGAGGGTAGAGTATGCAACCCAAATTTGTTGGTTCGCCCGTCAGGAAGTGAAAGGATACTCTCAAGTATTAGCAGCTGAATGTGTCAGATTCAACCGCACCTGAAAGATTAGTATCTGCAAGCAAAGTATCAGTAGCAAAGTACTATGATAGCAACGATGCCAGAAACGATCTGTTGACGGCAGACTATTCCTAACTGTTGTATCAATGGCGCCAGTAAGTTGCCCGTGGACGGGAAATATTCTTTCCCGTCAACGTCGTGCGAAAAAGTATTGTAGCAGGTAGCAGCAGTGAAACGAGTAACAGCAGTGGCAAGGAACAACAGTAGTGACAGCAGTAGAGCAAAACAAGTAACAACAGAAGCAACAGTAGTAACAGCAGCAGAGCAAAACAAGTAACAGCAGTGGGACAAACTCGTAGGCAATGGGTCGGTGATTCGTTTGGATGACATTCATCATGCAACAGTTATAACACAGAGAGATATGTGGCTAGCTCCCGTTCGTCAATGTGATGTAGGTATGCATTCCGTGTGTAGTCATACGTGCTTAGGGAAAAGAACTTGCATGACATCTATTGTCCATCGCTCCAGTGGCAGCGGGGACCAAAAGGATACTATGAGATATTAAGGTTCTCCTTTTAATAAAGAACCGGAACAACGCATTAGCACTTGGTGAACACATGAACTCCTCAAACTATGGTCATCACCGGGAGTGGTTCCGGTTATTGTCACTCCGGGGTTGCCGGGTCATAACACATAGTAGGTAACTACAACTTGCAAGATCGGATCTAAAACACACATATACTGGTGACAACATAATAATCTCAGATCTGAAGTCATGGCACTCGGGCCATAGTGACAAGCATTAAGCATGGCAAAGTAGTAGCAACATCAATCTCAGAACAGAGTGGATACTAGGGATCAATCCCCGTCAAAACTAACTCGATTACATGATAAATCTCATCCTACTCATCACCGTCCAGCGAGCCTACGAATAGATTACTCACGAACGATGAAGAGCTTCATGGAATTGGAGAGGAGCCCGAAACGGACTCCAGATCTGCCCTCCAGATGAAGAACAGGATGTGGCGGCGCCTCCGTATCACAAACGCGATGAAATCTTCTCTCTTGATTTTTTTGGACGAAAGTGAATTTATAGAGCTGGAGTTGGGGCCGGCAGACCCATGTGGGCCCCACAAGCTTGGTTGCCGTGACCAGGGGGGGCGCGGCAATAGGGCTTGTGGCCCACTGGCCCATCCCCTCCGGCGGATCTTTGCGCAGGTATTTTTCTTATTTTCCAGAAATATTCTCCGTAAATTTTCATGACGTTCCGAGAACTTTCATTTCTGTACAAAAAACAACACCATGGCAATTCTGCTGAAAACAACATCAGTCCGGGTTAGTTCCATTCAAATCATGCAAATTAGAGTCCAAAACAAGGGCAAAAGAGTTTGGAAAAGTAGATACGATGGAGACGTATCAGGTGACTACAACTTGCAAGATAGGATCTAAAACACACATATATTGGCGACAACATAATAGGTTCAGATCTGAAATCATGGCACTCGGGCCCTAGTGACAAGCATTAAGCATAGCCAAGTAGTAGCAACATCAATCTAGAACATAGTGGATACTAGGGATCAATCCCCGTCAAGAACTAACTCGATTACATGATAGATCTCATCCAACTCATCACCGTCCAGCAAGCCTACGATGAGATTACTCACGAACGATGAAGGGCATCATGGAATTGTCGATGGAGAAAGGTTGATGATGACGATGGCGACGATTTCCCCTCTCCGGAGCCCGAAACGGACTCCAAATCTGCCCTCCAGATGAAGAACAGGATGTGGCGGCGCCTCCGTATTGCAAAACGCGATGAAACCTTCTCTCTGATTTTTTTCCAGGCAAAACGGAAGATATAGAGCTGAGATTGGGGGCGGTGGTGCCACGTGGGCCCCACAAGCCTGCACGGCGCGACCTAGGTGGGTGGCCGCGGCTTGTGGGCTTGTGGCCCACTGGCACGCCCCCTCCGGTGGATCTTTGCGCATGTATTTTTCTTTTATTCCAGAAAAAATCTCCGTAAATTTTCAGGACGTTTCGAGAACTTATATTTGTGCACAAAAACAACACCATGGCAATTTTGCTGAAAACAACATCAGTCCGGGTTAGTTCCATTCAAATCATGCAAATTAGAGTCCTAAACAAGGGCAAAAGAGTTCAGAAAAGTAGATACAACGGAGACGTATCACCGCCTCAAGTTAATTAAAACATTAATAGGATTTGGGTATTTGATCTAAGTTGGCCGTTGACCTTTTTCGCACAAACCTTCATGCGAGATAAGTTATGGGTACTCAGCATCGTTGTATCAGCCGAAGCTCTCCGGACGTCGGCATTGAGCTGCACGTGCCCGAGTGGTCTGCATAAGCATTAATCTTGCATTAGAGGTGTGAGGACTGATCTTGGCCACCCACGCAACATGCAGGAGCGCAAAGGGCGATTGGCCCAAGACCCCTCCACGCTTAGGATGTAGACCATCGGGCTGGCATCTATGTTGAGCCTAGGTAGCGCTGTGACTTGTTGATCTTCCGAGGTGGGCATGACATAGGAAAGTGTGTCCGACCAGAGTTGATCTAGCATGTTGGGAAATGGGGTGCACCCCTACAAGTATGAATTGAACTATTCGAATAGACGTGTACACGATAACAGGATGACTTGGGATTGTATCTTGATCTAATACAACTAGAACTGTGACTTAACTACAATGATTGGCTCCGAGGTTGCTTTCTCGTAGGGAGTCAAGGAACAATCTCTGGGCGCGACTTAATTAAATTTGCTGCAACAATATGACTATTAATATGATACCGATATGTACTCTTCTAATGCTGCAAGACATTGAAGATGCTAGTCTTCGATAGGACTAGACCTTCTCTCCATTCTTGCATTCTGTAGTCAGTCCAAAGATATAGCCACATTCCTTTGATAGTGATGCATACTTACCATAGTTCTGATGTCAGTCTTGCAAGTACTTTGGATGAGTACTCACTGTTGCTTTTCCCCCTATTTTCCCCTTGATACGATTGTCACACTCAGATGACGGAGACCAGGGGATGGCTTATCTTGCTGACGACGACTACTACCCCGATGGTACCTACTACTACGTGGAGGCCGCTCACGACTAGGAGTAGCTTAGGAGGTTCCTAGGCAAGAGGCCTCGCCTCTTTCGATCTATGTTATTTTTGTGCTAGCCTGCTCGGGTACGTCCATTTTGCATCATGTTTTGTTACTATTATTTATAGTGTTTTCATGAATTTTGACACTTGGTGAAGTAATTCTAATGACTTTTCTCTCATAATATGCAAGGTTTACATCAAGTGGGAGAATGTCGATAGATGGAATTCTGGACCTGAAAAAGCTACGTCAAAGATACATGTTCTCCACATCTCAAATTAGGCTGAAACTTGAGATTTATTCTATAAAAAATAAAAAATGCTGGAGTGAAGAAGTACCGGAGGAGGGCTACCAAGCGCCCACTAGACACCATGGCGCGCCAGCCCCCCTGGCGTGACCTGATGTCTAGTGGGCCCCCTGGCCCACATTTGGGGATAATCTTCTCGTATAAATTCCCTTTTGCCTTGAAAAAAAAAGAGGTGGACTTTTGGGATGAAGTCATGCTGTCTCGAGGCGGAACCTGGGCACGAGCACTTTTGCCATCCGGTGGAGCGATTCCATCGGAGAAACTTCCCTCCCGGAGGGTGAAATCAAGGCCATCGTCATCACCAACAACCCTGTCATCTTGGGGAGGCAAATCTTCATCAATGTATTCATCAACACCATCTCCTCTCAAAACCCTAGTTCATTTCTAGTGCTCAATGTTGTACTGGAACCTCGGATTGTTACCTGGGGTGTGACTAGTAGTGTTGATTACATCTTGTACTTGATGCTTTATGGTTTACTTGGTGGAAGGTCATATGTTCAGATCCAATATGCTATTTAATACCTATCTGATCATGAACATGTTTATCACTTGTGAGTAGTTACTTTTGTTCTTGAGTCCACGGGAGAAATCATGTTGCAAGTAGTCATGTGAAGTTGATATTTGTTTGATATTTTGATGATATGAATGTTGTGATTCCCTTAGTGGTGTTATGTGAACGTCGACTACATAACACTTCATCATCTTTGGGCCTAAGGGAATTCATTGTGGAGTATTAATTAGAGGGTGGATTGTGAGAGTGACAGAAACTTAAATCCCAGTCTATGCACTACTCTGTAAGGGCAGATTTCGATCCTTATGTTTAATGCTATGGTTAGAAATTATTCTTAGAACTTTTCTCGTAGTTACGGATGTTTGTGGGAGGGTTAATCATAAGTGAGAGTTTTTTTCAAGAACAACACCCAAGCACCGGCCCACCCACATATCAAATTATCAAAATACCGAACGTGAATTAACCCAAAATGACAATAGCGACTAGATGAAATTCTTGTGTGCCCTCAAGAACGCTTTGCCTATTATAAGAAATTCTTTTGGCATGTCCTTTGCCACAAAAGGATTGGTCTACCTTGCTGCACATATTTTTACTATTGCTACTTGTCACTTTTTACAATTATCTTGCTATCAAACAACTTGTTACCGCTATTTCAGCGCTTGTAGAAATTACCTTGCTGAAAACAATTGTCATTTCTTTCCGCTCCTCGTTGGGTTCGACACTCTTACTTATCGAACGGACTATGATTGACCCCCTATACTTGTGGGTCATCAAGACACTTTTTTGGCGCCGTTACCTGGGAGTGAAGCGCCTTTGGTAAGCGATCTTGGAGTTGGAATCGATTGCAATTGGCGTTTCACCAAAAATTATATCCTATGCATCTTGTTCATCGTGATCGGAATTGTATCTATACTTTTTGGCCTCATGAAGGAGAAAGTATTTCTCTAGATCGGGGAAGGCTGAAGTCAATGTTGTATTCATGCCCCAATAATGAGCTCTCGAGAGAAATTATTATTCAGAATTTTTATGCTCGACTTTCTTGTAATGATCAAACCATGCTTGATACTTCTCTTTTTGGTTCTTTTATGAAGAAGACTATTGAATTTAGGTGGGATCTTTTGGAATGAATTAACCTCAACTCTAAAGATTGGGAGCTCGATAAGGTAAAGAGATAGGTATAAAACTTAAGTTTGATTCTGTTAAATCTTTTATGAATACCAATGCTTGCAATGATTATAGCACTAAGTATGGACTTGACTTTGAGATAGTAGCCTCATTCTGTGAAACCTTTGCTTCTCATGTTGATCTCCCTAAAGAGAAATGGTTTAAATATCATCCATCTATTAAAGAGAAAAATGAACAACCAATTAAAGTTGAGGATGAAACTATCATTTACAATGTGGACCCAGTTGTGCCTACTCCTTACATTGAGAAACCACCTTTCCCTTTTAGGATAAGGAACATGCTAAATCTTCAACTATGGTTAACAAAAGTTATGTTAGAACAACCAAATTGTCTGAGAAAATCAAGGTAGAACCTAGTACTGCTATGTTTAAAGATCTCTTGGTAGACAATATTGATGGGCATGATATTTATTTCTGTAATGAAGCTGCTAGAATTGCCAAACCTCATACTAAGGATAAGAATAGACATGTTGTTGGCATGCCTGTCGTTTCAGTCAAAATAGGAGATCATTGCTATCATGGTTTATGTGATATGTGTGCTAGTGTTAGTGCTATCCCTTTTACCTTATATCAAGAAATTATGCATGAGATAGCACCCGCTATAATAGAAGACATAGATGTTACTATTAAACTTGCTAATAGTGACACCATCATGCCACTTGGGATTGATAGAGATGTTGAAGTCTGGTGTGAAAAAGTAAAATACCCTACTGATTTTCTAGTACTTGGCTCACCGCAAGATAATTTTCCCCATAATATTTGGTAGACCCTTATTTTGATGATTGCTTAAGCAACCTTGATCGAGTTTTGTAGAGATGTGAGCAAACTAACCTTGATCGAGTTTTGTAGAGATGTGATCGAATTGACAGAAGTGCCACTTTATGGTTAACGAAGGTAATGTCTTGGGCCATAAAATTTCCGAACGAGGTATTGAGGTGGATAAGGCTAAAGTTGATGCAATTGAGAATATGCCATGTACTAAGGATATCAAAAGTATCCGTTGGCCATGCTGGCTTCTATAGGAGGTTTATCAAAGACTTCTCTAAAATTTCTAGGCCTCTTACTAATTTATTACACAAGGATGTTCCTTTCGTTTTTGATGATGATTATGTAGAAGCCTTTGCAACAATTAAGAAAGCCTTAACTTCCGCACCTATTGTTCAACCACCTAATTGGAACTTGCCTTTGTAAATTATGTGTGATGCTAGTGATTATGATGTTGTTGTTGTTCTAGGGCAAAGAGTTGATAAGAAATTAAATGTTATCCATTATGCTAGTAAAACTATAGACAGTGCCCAAAGAAATTATGCTGCCACTAAAAAATAATTCTTAGCAGTTGTATTTGCTTGTGATAAATTTAGATCTTACATTGTTGATTCTAAAGTAATTGTTCACACTAATCATGCTTCTATTAAATATCTTATGGAAAATAAAGATTCTAAGCCTAGACTTATTAGGTGGGTTCTCGTTCTTCAAGAATTTGATTTGCATATCATTGATAGGAAGGGAGATGAGAACCCCATAGCGGATAACTTTTCTAGGTTAGTAAATGTTCTTGATGACCCACTACCTATTGATGATAGCTTTCCCGATGAACAACTAGCTGTGGTCATTGTTTCTCATAACACACCATGGTTTGCTAATTTTCCTAATTACATTGTTGCTAAATACATACCACCTAGTTTCACCTATCAACAAAAGAAAAAAAATTTCTTCTTTGATTTAAGACATTACTTTTGGGATGACCCACATCTTTATAAAGAGGGAGTAAATAGTATTATTAGACATTGTATACCTGAGAATGAATAGGAAGAAATCCTTCAGAAGTGTCACTCTGAGGCTTATGGAGGACACCATGCGGGAGATAGAACTGCACACAAGGTATTATAGTCTGGATTTTATTGGCCTACTCTTTTCAAAGATGCTCGTAAGTTTGTTCTCTCTTTTTATGAATGTCAAAGAATTGTTGATATTAGTAGACGTCATGAAATGCCTATGAATTATTCACTTGTTATTTAACCATTTGATGTTTGGGGATTTGATTATATGGGATACACATATTTTAGTTGTCGTTGATTATGTCACTAAATGGGTTGAAGCTATTCCAACCAATAGTGTTGATCATAACACCTCTATTAAGATGCTTAAGAAAGTTATTTTCCCATGTTTTGGAGTCCCTAGATACTTAATGACTATTGGTGGTTCGCACCTTATTCCTGGTACTTTTCGTAAGTTGCTTGTTAGATATGATGTTAACCATAGAATTGCATCTCCCTATCATCCTCAGTCTAGTGGTCAAGTAGAATTAACCAATAGAGAAATAAAATTAATATTGCAAAAGACTGTCAATAGGCCTTGAAAGAATTGGTCAAATAAATTAGATGATGCATTATGGTCCTATAGAATAGCTTATAGAAATCCAATGGGTATGTCTCCTTATAAAATGGTTTATGGGAAATCATGTCATTTACCTCTTGAGTTAGAACATAAAGCTTATTGGGAAATGAAAGAACTCAACTATGATTTCAAACTTGCTGGTGAATAGAGGTTATTTGATATTAGGTCATTAGATGAATGGAGAACCCAAGCCTATGAAAATGCCAAACTATTCAAAGAAAAAGTTAAAAGATGGCATGACAAAATAATCCAAAAGCGAGAATTCAAAGTTGGTGAATATGTTCTATTGTACAATTCTCGTCTTAAATTTTTTGCAGCAGAACTTCTCTCCAAATGGGAAGGGCTATATATCATCGAAGAATTTTATCGGTCTCAGGCTATTAAGATCAATAATACCGAAGGCACTAACTCGAAGGTGGTCAATGGACAAAGAATAAAGCACTATATCTTAGGTACACCAATTAATGTTGAAACAAATATTATCCAAACCATGACACCAGAGAAGCACATTAGGGAGACCTTTAAGAACACTCCAGAACCCTTAGAAGGAATGGGTATGTGATACGGTAAGTAAACGGGCTCAGAAAAATCCGCAAAAATATTTTCTGGTTGTTTTGGAATATTAGAAAAATTGGGAAAGTGGGAAACACACAGGAAGGCAACCTAGGTGGCCACTAGACACCAGGGTGTGCCAGGCCCCCTAGCGTGGCTTGATGTCTAGTGGGCCCCTCGGGAACCTTCCTGGCTCCGTTTTATTGCGGAACACGTATTTCCTCGTAAAAAAGTTCTCTATATATATCTCCCGGTGATTTGACCCCGGTACCACAGTGAAATCCTCTGTTCTTGTTTCGAGTTGTTTTCCCTGGCAGATGTGAAATTATGTCCTCTCAAGATTCGGAGGGAGAGAGATACATCTCTGATTTCGTCGCAAACCCTAGGGTCTACGGAGAGGTGGATCACTATGGCTGCACTACGGAAGAGGAGGAAGACGAGGATATGAAGGAAGCTAAGGGGGATAGCTCCGAGGAAGAGGAAGTTCCACATCCTCAATCCGGAGATATGCACGTGGAATTCAAGAAGTCATGCCTCCCCAACAAGTACAAACCTAAGGTCCAATTTATTCCTTCCCATTTTCTGCAGGAGAGCAAAGACGCATTATGTGAAAAGATGTTAAAGCTGGAGTTGGAGAATGAGGGTGTGAGGGCGGATAATTTTAGCCTCACATGGAAGTTGGAGAAGAAAAACATATCATCACCACCTTCATCTTCACCACCAAAGAAGGAGACTTGACTACACGGGTATGGGCAACCCCCTTGGCTTGTGACAAGCTTGGGGGAGGCGCCCCGGTATTGTATCACCATCACTCTTATTTATCTTTATCCATCTTAGTTTAATCTTTACCTAATTTGAAATTTAGTCAAATAAAAGTTTAGTTCAATCCTTTTCTTTTGAGTGCTAGTTTCGTGATCTATCTATCTATCTATGTAACCGAGTGAGAGTTATATAATAAAATTAGTTTGAGTTTTTATTATTTACTTTCTTGCTGCAATCAAAATAAAGGAAAATAATGAAAAAGATCATATGCCAATCTTATAGTAAGTAGTGACATCACATAAGGAAAAGTATAAGTGGTAAAATTTGTTGAAGGTTGACAAATATAACATTGATCGGTGATGCAACACATGAAAGAATTAATAAGGGAAGAGATGATTTACATGAAAATACACTATCCATGACATCTTTTATGATTGTGAGCCCCCATTAATTATAATATGCCAAAACTATTGGCATTGGACAAGGAAGACAACATAATGATTTATGCTTGTTCACATTCACATAGAAGTTATATTGTTATAGATCCTCTAACATGTGGTGCTTTCCCAATACCTTTGCTAGCCAAAAATCCGCACTAAGTAGAGATACTAGTTGTGCTTTCAAAACCATAAACCCAAATCCATGTTTCAAGAGTCCACCATACCTACCTATGGATTGATTAAGATCCTTCAAGTAAGTTGTCATCGGTGCACAAAGCAATAAAAATTGCTTCTAGACATGTTTAATCATTTAGTGTTAGGGGAATTAAGCGTTGTACAAACTTGTGATGGCAATAATAAAAGCGACGGACTCCATAATAAAGGTTGCCATCATAAGGGGAAATATAACGTAATGTTCCTTTCTACTAAGAGATTTAGCATACAACCAAAAAGCGCATGACAACCTCTGCTTCCCTGTGCGAAGGGCCTATCTTTTACCTTTATGCATTTAATTTTCTGCAAGAGTCAAAGTATTTTCTTCTACTTCCTCTTTCTTCTCTTTGGCAAGCATCGTGTGGTGGGGAAATATCTAGACATACATATCCAGCTGAATGTGGGTGGTCATGAGTTATTATTGTTGACATCACCCTTGAGGTGAATACATCGGGATGCAACACTATAAGCCCATATATTTCTATGTATCCGATTGAAACCTTTTGCTCATATATGCGGTGAGTGTTAGCAATCATAGAAGACTAAATGATGGTTGAGTATGTAGACTTGCTTAAAAGCTAAGATATGTGACCCTTCCTCAAAGTATGATGAATTGTGTTGCAAAGTTGACTGAAAACATAGTTTGCTAGTTTTCAACAGAGTTTATGATTCATACTTCGACCTTGTGATGAATTTCTACTTGTTTATAAGAAGCCTTGATGATGAAAGTTATATGATGAAAATGTTGTGATGAAGTATTTTATAAATTTTTATTTCCTATTGTAATAACGAGCATGATGCTACTATGTCCGTATTTTTTTATCGATACCTCTCTCTCAAATCATGTGGTCATGATTTTCATTATCGGCTTTCGCTTGAGGACAAGCAAGGTCTAAGCTTGGGGGAGTTGATACGTCCATTTTGCATCACGTTTTGTTACCATTATTCATAGTATTTTTATGCATTTTGCCACTTGGTGGAGTAATTCTAATGCCAAACCATTATTTATGGTGTTTTTATGTATTTTGCCACTTGGTGGAGTAATGCTAATGCCTTTACTCTCATAATATGCAAGGTTTACATCAAGTGGGAGAGTGCCGACATATGGAATTCCGGACCTGGAAAAGCTACGCCACAGATACCTGTTCAGCACATCTCTAATTGGGCTGAAACTTTACGGAGATTTATTTTATAATAAATAAAAAATACTGGAGCGAAGAAGTAATGGAGGGGGATACCATGCACGCACTAGATATCAGTACGCGCCAGGCCCCCTTGGCGCGTCATGATGTCTAGTGGTCCCCCTAGCCCACCTCTGGAGATCATCTTCTCGTATAAATTCTCTTTTGCCCTGAAAAAAATAAGAGGAGGACTTTCAGGACGAAGTGCCGTCGTCTCGAGGCAGAACCTGGGCATGAGGATTTTTGCCCTCCGGCGGAGCAAATTTGTGGAGGAACTTCCCTCTCGGAGGGGGAAATCGAGGCCATCGTCATCACCAAAAACTCTATCATCTTGGGGAGGCCAATCTTCATCAGCATCATCTCCTCTCAAAACCCTAGTTCATCTCTTGTGCTCAATCTTGTATCGGAACCTCGGATTGGTACCTGGGGTGTGACTAGTAGTGTTGATTACATCTTGCAATTGATGCTTTATGGTTTATTTGGTGGAAGATCATATATTCAAATCCAATATGCTATTTAATACCTCTCTGATCATGAACATGTTTATCACTTGTGAGTTGTTACTTTTGTTCTTGAGGCCACGGGAGAAATCTTGTTGCAAGTAGTCATGTGAAGTTGATATTTGTTCGATATTTTGAGGATATGAATGTTGTGATTCCCTTAGTGGTGTTATGTGAATGTAGGCTACATAACATTTCACCTTCTTTGGGCCTAAGGGAATGCATTGTGGAGTAGTAACTAGAGGGTGGATTGCGAGAGTGATAGAAACTTAAACCCCAGTCTATGCACTACTCCGTAAGGGGCTGATTTGGATTTGTATGTTTAATGCTATGGTTAGCATTTATTCCTAATATTTTTCTCGTTGATGTGGATGTTTGCAGGATGGTTAATCATAAGTGGGAGGTTTGTTCAAGTAAGAACATCACCCAAGCACTGGTCCACCCACATATCAAATTATCAAAATACCGAACACAAATTAACCCAACATGACGAAAGTGACTAGATGAAATTCCTGTGTGGCCTCAAGAATGCTTTGCCTATTATAAGAATTTTTTTGGCCTGTCCTTTGCCACAAAAGGATTGGGCTACCTTGCTGCACCTTTTGTTACTATTGCTACTTGTCACTTGTTAAAATTATCTTGCTATCAAAATACTTGTTTCCACTATTTTAGTGCTCGCATAAATTACCTTGCTGAAAACAACTTGTCATTTCCATCCGCTCCTCATTGAGTTGGACACTCTTACTTATCGAAAGGACAATGATTGACCCCCTATACTTGTGGGTCATCATTCACTAAGGAAAAACTTGTTTTCTATGTCTGTACTCAGATATTATTTGCTTTCGCTGACTCGTGTGTTCCCGAGGTTTTATATTCGAGCACTCGAGTCCCTTGGTTTGTAATATGAAGTTTGTATGACTTTATTTTTGTGTTTTGAGTTGTGTTGTGATATCTTCCCGTGAGTCCCCAATCTTTATCGTACGCATTTGCGTGTATGATTAGCATATGATTAAATTGGGGGCATCACATGTTGGTATCAGAGCTGATTGCGTGTAGTTATCCCCTTCCTAACTCTTTGGCCGAAGTTGAGTCTAGTACTTGAAAACTTTTACTAACATTGTTGTGTGGGTTATGGGCCCAGATATCAATCTGGTGGGATTAGGATCTTTTACTCCCCTTCTATATTCTAGGTTCTCATCTCTCTTCTATTTCGGTTTAAAGATTTTGCTAACTATAACCCTAGGTTCTTGCAAATACTTCCTCCCGGAGAACCCCTCATTCCAGTTGATGCTTGATTTAGCAGAAGACTCCGAAGATATTCTGCGAAATTCTCCCAAGGACTTGTGCTCATTCCTTTTGCAATTCCCTTCCTCCGTCAACCTCTATGGATGACTACATACAAATGTCATTCATACTTTCTTTCTAGTGGTTCTTGTTTTTACAAGGTACATTGAATTATCTTACCGGGGATTTGTTCATCCTTAGTTGTCATGGGTTTCGCAAGTCCTTCGAATTGCTATTCAATCTTGCGAAATCCTCAGTAACCTATTGTTCTTGACCTTTCTCACCTTCTTGCATTATGTTTAATTCCATATGCCTAGCAACATTCATTAAAATCTGTTGTGATTGTCATTTGATCTTATTGATTCAACCTGTGTGTGAATGCATGCAATCATCAGTTGATACACATAAATTATGTGTCCGGCTGAGATGTCTTTCCAAACAAGAGTTGGTTCTCAGCAAATCAACCATGATTGATTGTACTTTTAAGTCCATTCAGCTTACTTGTATTTGATCGAATCATCTCATTCTGATACACTAACCTAGAAATCACAATTCCTTTTGTATTGAAGTATCGATATTACTTAGATGATCTATAATCCGATGCCTTGCATTTCTTCTTTCTCGAATCGAGTACCGATACTCACATCAAGTCCTTTGTGGATTGCCAGACCCGTTGTTGGGTTATCATCCAATAACATCCTTCACATTCAAAATTCTTGTGATATTTGATACGTCCATTTTGCATCATGTTTTTTTATTGTTATTTATATTGTTTTTATGCATTTTTCCACTTGGTGGAGTAATTATAATGTCGTTTCTCTCATAATATGCAACGTTTACATCAAGTGTGAGAATGCCGGTAGAAGGAATTCGGCACCTAAAAAATCTATGTTAGACATACCTATTCTACACATCTCCAATTGGGCTGAAAATTTACGGATATTTATTTTATAATAAATAAAAAATACCGGAGCAAAGAAGTATCGGAGGGGGACTACCACGTGCCCACTAGACACCAGGGCGCACGAGGACCCCCTCGTGCGGTGTGATGTCTAGTGCCCCCTTGGCCCACCTCTGGCGATCATTGATACTTCTCCAACGTATCTATAATTTTTGATGGTTTCATGCTATTATCTTGTCAAACTTCGGATGTTTTGCATGCCTTTTATATATTTTTTGGGACTAACTTATTAACTTAGTGCCAAGTGCCAGTTCATGTTTTTTCCATGTTTTGACCCCTTTCAGAGGAGATTTTGAAACGGAGTCCAATCGGAATAAAATCCCCGAAAAGATTTTCAGTAATGGAAGAAGATCAGAAGACTTGAGAGCTAAGGCAGGGGGCCCCAGGGGCCCCACAAGCCCTCACCCTGCGGCCAGGGGGGAGGCCGCGGCCCACAGGCTTGTGGGCCCCCTGGACCTCCTTTGCCCTAGGGTTTACGCCTATATATCCCCAAAAATTCCACAAAAAATCAGGAGATTATCGAAAGTACTTTTCCGCCGCCGCAAGCTTCTATCTCCGCAAGATCCCATCTGGGGCAGATATGCCTTTTTCCCAGACAGCCGTAATTTTACAGATTTTTTGAGGTACCAGAAGTATACGAGGTATACAGATTTCTACACACTGATCTGTTTTTGTTGAGTTGGTTGCTTGTTTTGATGGAACTATGGTTAGTATCGGGGGGTACTAGCCATGGAAAAGATGGAATACAGTAGCCCAACACCAATATAAATAGAAATCAAGATTGCTACAATACCTAAAGAGGTGGTAGTTTGTTTTCTTGTGCTAATGTTATCAAGAGTTTCTGTTTAAGTTTTGTGTTGTGAAGTTTTCAAGTTTTGGGTGATGTTCTCATGGACAAAGAGATAAGGAGTGGAAAGATCTCAAGCTTGGGGATTCCCAAGGCATCCCAAGCCAAATTCAAGGACACCAAAAATCCTAAGCTTGGGGATGCCTCAAGAAGGCATCCCCTCTTTCGTCTTCAATCCATCGGTAACATTACTTGGAGCTATTTTTTTTCACCACATGATATGTGTTTTGCTTGGAGAGTCTTGTATCTTAGGAGTATTTTATTTTTGTTGTGACACAATCATCCTTGCTGCACACCTTTTTGAGAGAGAGAGACATGCACTCATCGTGATTTTTGCTAGAATGCTCATAGCGCTTCACTTATATCTTTTGAGCTAGATACTTTTGCTCCATGTGCTTCACTTATATCTTTTAGAGCACGGCGGTGCATGACTTGGTAGTTGGCTTATGCTATGAAAGTAGTCCCAAAGGTGATAGGTACCCAAAGATGATGCAAAAACCTCCATCTTCATGTGCATTGAGCAGAAAGAGAAGTCCCGATTCCTCTCAATTAGTTTTGAGACGTGGATTCGGTAATATTAAGAGTTATGTTAGTAAGGTGTTGTGAATCTAGAAATACTTGTGTTGAAGTTAGTGATTCCCGTAGCATGCACGTATGGTGAACCGCTATGTTAGGAAGTCGGAGCATAATTGATCTATTGATTGTCATCCTTTGTGTTGAGGTCGGGATCGCGCGATGGTTAACACCTACCAACCCTTCTCCTAGGAGTATGCGTTTAGCACTTTGTTTCGATTACTAATAAAAACTTTCGCAACAAGTATGTGAGTTCTTCATGACTAATGTGATTCCATGGTATAGATGCACTTTCACCTTCCACCATTGCTAGCCTCTCTAGTGCCGTGCAATTCTCGCCGGTGCACAAACCCACCATATGCCTTCATCAAAACAGCCACCATACCTACCTACTATGGCATTTTCATAGCCATTCCGAGATATATTGCCATGCAAGTCCTACCGTTCCGTCTCATGACTTGGGCCGTCACTCTCATATTGCCATTTCATGATCGTAAGATAGCTAGCAAGATGTTTCAACGTCATACGCCATGCTAGATCGTTGCACATCCCGGTACACTGCCGGAGGCATTTCCTATAGAGTCATTTCTAAGCTTTGAGCTGTGAGTAAATAAAAGTGTGATGATCATCATTATTAGAGCATTGTCCCATGTGAGGAAATAATAAAAAAAGAGGCCAAAGAGCCCAAAATTAAAAAAAGAGAAAAGAGAAAAAAGAAAAAAAGAGGCCTAAGAGCCCAAATAAAAAAGAGAGAGAAAAAGAGAGAAGGGACAATGCTACTATCTTTTTCCACACTTGTGCTTCATAATAGCACCATGTTCTTCATGATTGAGAGCTTCTTGCTTTGTCACTACCATATGCTAGTGGGAATGTTCATTATATAACTTGGCTTGTATATTCCAATGATGGGCTTCCTCAAAATTGCCCTATGTCTTCGTGAGCAAGCAAGTTGGATGCACACCCACTAGTTTTCCTTTTGAGCTTTCACATACTTATAGCTCTAGTGCATCTCTTGTATGGCAATCCCTACTCATTCACATTCATATCTATTAATGGGCATCTCCATAGCCTTTTGATACGCCGAGTCAATGTGACCATCTCCTCCTTCTTGTCTCACAACCACCACCACACTCTATTCCACCTATAGTGCTATATCCATGGCTCGCGCTCATGTATTGCGTGATAGTTATAAAAAGTTTGAGAAAGTAAGAGTGCAGAAACAATTACTTGGCCAATACCGGGGTTGTGCATGATTTACATTAGTTGTGTGAGGATGATGGAGCATAGCCAGACTATATGATTTTGTAGGGATAACTTTCCTTGGCCTTGTTATTTTGAAAGTTCATCATTACTTTGCTAGTTTGCTTGAAGTATTATTGTTTTCATGTCAATAGCAAACTATTGTTCTGAATCTTACGGATCTGAACATTCATGTCACGTGAAAGAAGTTGCAAAGGACAACTATGCTAGGTAGCATTCCACATCAAAAATTCATTCTTTATCACTTCCCTACTAGAGGACGAGCAAGAGTTAAGCTTGGGGATGCTTGATACGTCTGCAACGTATCTATAATTTTTGATGGTTTCATGCTATTATCTTGTCAAACTTTGGATGTTTTGCATGCCTTTTATATATTTTTTGGGACTAACTTATTAACTCACTGCCAAGTGCCAGTTCCTGTTTTTTCCATGTTTTGACCCCTTTCAGAGGAGATTTTGAAACGGAGTCCAAACGGAATGAAATCCTCGAAAAGATTTTTTCCGTAACGGAAGAAGATGAGGAGACTTGAGAGCCAAGGCAGGGGCCCCAGGGGCCCCACAAGCCATCACCCTGCGGCTAGGGGGAGGCCGCGGCCCACAGGTTTGTGGGCCCCCTGGACCTCCTTTTCCCTAGGTTTTGCGCCTATATATCCCCAGAAATTCCACAAAAAATCTGGAGATCATCGAAAGTACTTTTCCGCTGCCGCAAGCTTCTGTCTCCGCAAGATCCCATCCGGGGCACGTTCTGGTGCCCTGCCCGAGGGGGATTCAGACACGGAGGGCTTCTTCATCAACACCATGACCTCTCCGATGATGCGTGAGTAGTTCACCATAGACCTCCGGGTCCATATCTAGTAACTAGATGGCTTCTTCTCTCTCTTGGATCTTCAATACAAAGTTCTCCATGATCTTCATGGAGATCTATCCGATGTAATCTTCTTTTTTGGTGTGTTTGTCGAGATCCGATGAATTGTGGATTTATGATCAGATTATCTATGAATCTTATTTGAGTTTCTTCTGATCTCTCTTATGCATGATTTCATATCCTTGTAATTCTCTTCGAGTTGTGGGTTTTGTCTGGCCAACTAGATCTATGATTCTTGCAATGGGAGAAGTGCTTGGTTTTGGGTTCATACCGTCCGGTGACCTTACCCAGTGACAGAAGGGGTAGCGAGGCACGCATCGTGTTGTTGCCATCAAGGGTAAAAAGATGGGGTTTTCATCATTGGTTTGAGATTATCCCTCTACATCATGTCATCTTGCTTAAGGCGTTACTCTATTCGTCATTAACTCAATACACTAGATGCATGCTGGATAGCGGTCGATGTGTGGAGTAATAGTAGTAGATGCACAAAGTATCGGTCTACCTGTCTCGGACGTGATGCCTATATGCATGATCATTGCCTTAGATATCGTCATGACTTTGCGCGGTTCTATCAATTGCTCGACAGTAATTTGTTCACCCACCGTAATACTTGCTATTTTGAGAGAAGCCTCTAGTGAACACTATGGCCCCCATGGTCTACTCCACACCATATTTTCAGCCTTACACTTTTTACTTCGTTGCACTTTCTGCCTTCAGATCTCACTTTGCAAACAATCTTGAAGGGATTGACAACCCCTTTACAGCGTTGGGTGCAAGCTCTTTTGTGTTTGTGCAGGAACTTTGGACTTGACGAGATTCTCCTACTGGATTGATACCTTGGTTCTCAAACTGAGGGAAATACTTACTGCTCCTGTGCTGCATCACCCTTTCCTCTTCAAGGGAAAAAACCAACGCAAGCAAGTCTCCGTCAACGTGTCAAATCCTGGCGCTGTTGTTTGAGAAGTAGTAGAAGGGTTTCTGGCGCCGTTGCCAGGGAAGGACTTTTGTTGCCGTAGCAGAAGGATTTTTGGCGCCGTTGCCGGGGAGGATCAAGTCAAGAACTCATCCAAGTAAGTGTCGCAAACTCATCTCTTGCATTTACTTTGTTTGCCAGTTGCCTCTCGTTTTCCTCTCCCCCACTTCTGAAAAACAAAAATTTACAAAAATATTTTCCTTTTTCGTTTGCCTTTCCTTTGCTTGTGTGCTATGTGCCTTTAATATGCTTGCATCTTCGCTTGCTGAAAATCTATTAATATGCTCATCCACTTGCTAATCACTTTAAGAGATCCACTTGTGTTGATCCAATTGTTAGTGAGTTGAGTGCACTTGACTTTATTTATGGAGTTTTGCTTGAGATGCGTGAATCTGAAAATTGTGAGGAAGAAATTTATGAAGTGATTCACAAGGGCTCCTTGAATGAAAAGCATGATTCCAATGGTTTCACTATAAATCCTATTAGTGACAATCATGCTAAAAATATGCAAAACCCTAAGTTTGGGGATGCTAGTTTTGCTATGTCCACTACTTGTTGCAATAATCTTGATTGGGGTGATGATCTTTATTATGATCTTGAAAATTTGTTTAACCCTCATGATGATTATGATGTTTGCAACAATATTGAAAGTGGGATTGGAGAAGTCATGACTTTAGTTGATGATAATCCCACTATTTTTGAAGAGCGTCAACTTTGCATGCATGTGGATCATGAAAATAATATCCTTTGTGATAGCTATATTGTTGAATTTGAATATGACACGACATGTAATTGCTTTGAGAGAGGAAAATATTTTGGTAGAAACTTTTATGTTACCAAATTACCTCTCGTTATGTTGAGATTGCTATTGTCTCTTTCTTCTTCCTTGCATTTGGTAACTATTGGTTATCTTGCCAATTTGTTTTCCTATAAAATGCCTATGCATAGGAAGTATGATAGACTTAGATGTGATTTTCACATTCTTCATGATGCTCTCGTTGTGCTTCAATTCGTGTCTTTTGTGAGAACATCATTGAATTATCAATGCCTAGCTAAGGGCGTTAAACAATAGCGCTTGTTGGGAGGCAACCCAATGAATTTATTTATTTTTATTTGTGTTTTCTTGTGTCCACACTATCATAATTCTGTTATGATTGTGTTTTTTGTGTTTCTTTTTATGTTTGAGCCAAGCAAAACCTTTATGATTAGTCTTGGTAATGGTTGCTTGATCCTGCTGGAAAAAGACAGAAACTTTTCGCTCACGAGATGATTTTTAATTTTTATTCAGAAAGAGATTTTTAGTTGATTCTTTTTTCTTCTAGTTGATATGCCTTTTTCCAATACAGACGTAATTTTTCAGAATTTTTGAGGTACCAGAAGTAAACAAAGTATACAGATTTCTACAGACTGGTCTGTTTTTGACAGATTCTGTTTTTGTTGAGTTGGTTGCTTGTTTTGATGAAACTATGGTTAGTATCGGGGGGTACTAGCCATGGAAAAGTGAGAATACAGTAGCCCAACACCAATATAAATATAAATCAAGATTTCTACAGTAACTAAAGAGGTGGTAGTTTGTTTTCTTGTGCTAATGTTATCACGAGTTTCTGTTTAAGTTTTGTGTTGTGAAGTTTTCAAGTTTTGGGTGATGTTCTCATGGACAAAGAGATAAGGAGTGGAAATAGCTCAAGCTTGGGGATTACCAAGGCATCCCAAGCCAAATTCAAGGACACCAAAAATCCTAAGCTTGGGGATGCCCCGGGAAGGCATCCCCTCTTTCGTCTTCAATCCATCGGTAACATTACTTGGAGCTATATTTTTATTCACCACATGATATGTGTTTTGCTTGGAGAGTCTTGTATCTTAGGAGTATTTTATTTTTGTTGTGACACAATCATCCTTGATGCACACCTTTTTGAGGGAGAGAGACATGCACTCATCGTGATTTTTGCTAGAATGCTCATAGAGCTTCACTTATATCTTTTGAGCTAGATACTTTTGCTCTATGTGCTTCACTTATATCTTTTAGAGCACGGCGGTGCATGACTTGGTATTTGGCTTATGCTATGAAAGTAGTCCCAAAGGTGATAGGTACCCAAAGAGAATGCAAAAACCTCCATCTTCATGTGCATTGAGTAGAAAGAGAAGTCTTGATTCCTCTCAATTAGTTTTGAGACGTGGATTCGGTAATATTAAGAGTTATGTTAGTAAGGTGTTGTGAATCTAGAAATACTTGTGTTGAAGTTAGTGATTCCCGTAGCATGCACGTATGGTGAACCGCTATGTTTGGAAGTCGGAGCATAATTGATCTATTGATTGTCATCCTTTGTGTTGAGGTCGGGATCGCGCGATGGTTAACACCTACCAACCCTTCCCCTAGGAGTATGCGTTTAGCACTTTGTTTGGATTACTAATAAAAACTTTCGCAACAAGTAATTGAGTTCTTCAGGACTAATGTGAGTCCATGGTATAGATGCAGTTTCACCTTCCACCATTGCTAGCCTCTCTAGTGCCGTGCAATTCTCGCCGGTGCACAAACCCACCATATGCCTTCATCAAAACAGCCACCATACCTACCTACTATGGCATTTTCATAGCCATTCCGAGATATATTGCCATGCAACTCCCACCGTTCCGTCTCATGACTTGTGCCGTCACTCCCATATTGCCATTTCATGATCGTAAGATAGCTAGCGAGATGTTTCAACGTCATACGCCATGCTAGATCGTTGCACATCCCGGTACACTGCCGGAGGCATTTCCTATAGTCATTTCTAAGCTTTGAGCTGTGAGTAAATAAAAGTGTGATGATCATCATTATTAGAGCATTGTCCCATGTGAGGAAATAATAAAAAAATAGGCCAAAGAGCCCAAAATTAAAAAAAGAGAAAAGAGAAAAAAGAAAAAAAAGAGGCCTAAGAGCCCAAATAAAAAAAAGAGAGAAAAAGAGAGAAGGGACAATGCTATTATCTTTTTCCACACTTGTGCTTCATAATAGCACCATGTTCTTCATGATTGAGAGCTTCTTGCTTTGTCACTACCATATGCTAGTGGGAATCTTCATTATATAACTTGGCTTGTATATTCCAATGATCGGCTTCCTCAAAATTTCCCTAGGTCTTCGTGAGCAAGCAAGTTGGATGCACACCCACTAGTTTTCCTTTTGAGCTTTCACATACTTATAGCTCTAGTGCATCTCTTGTATGGCAATCCCTACTCTTTCACATTGAAATCTATTAATGGGCATCTCCATAGCCTTTTGATACGCCGAGTCAATGTGACCATCTCCTCCTTCTTGTCTCACAACCACCACCACACTCTATTCCACCTATAGTGATATATCCATGGCTCGCGCTAATGTATTGCGTGATAGTTATAAAAAGTTTGAGAAAGTAAGAGTGCAGAAACAATTACTTGGCCAATACCGGGGTTGTGCATGATTTACATTAGTTGTGTGAGGATGATGGAGCATAGCCAGACTATATGATTTTGTAGGGATAACTTTCCTTGGCCTTGTTATTTTGAAAGTTCATGATAACTTTGCTAGTTTGCTTGAAGTATTATTGTTTTCATGTCAATAGCAAACTATTGTTCTGAATCTTACGGATCTGAACATTCATATCACGTGAAAGAAGTTGCAAAGGACAACTATGCTACGTAGCATTCCACATCAAAAATTCATTCTTTATCACTTCCCTACTCGAGGACGAGAGGAGTTAAGCTTGGGGATGCTTGATACGTCTCCAACGTATCTATAATTTTTGATGGTTTCATGCTATTAGCTTGTCAAACTTTGGATGTTTTGCATGCCTTTTATATATTTTTTGGGACTAACTTATTAACTCAGTGCCAAGTGCCAGTTCCTGTTTTTTCCATGTTTTGACCACTTTCAGAGGAGATTTTGAAATGGAGTCCAAACGGAATAAAATCCCCGAAAAGATTTTTTCCGTAACGGAAGAAGAGCGGGATACTTGAGAGCCAAGGCAGGGGGCCTCAGGGGCCCCACAAGCCCTCACCCCGTGGCCAGGGGGAGGCCGCGGCCCACAGGCTTGTGGGCCCTCTGGACCTCCTTTGCCCTGGGGTTTGCGCCTATATATCCCCAAAAATTCCACAAAAAACCAGGAGATCATCGAAAGTACTTTTCCACCGCCGCAAGCTTCTGTCTCCGCAAGATCCCATCCGGGGCACGTTCAGGTGCCCTGCCGGAGGGGGGATTCAGACATGGAGGGCTTCTTCATTAACACCATGACCTCTACGATGATGCGTGAGTAGTTCACCATAGACCTCCGGGTCCATAGCTAGTAACTAGATGGCTTCTTCTCTCTCTTGGATCTTCAATACAAAGTTCTCCATGATATTCATGGATATCTATCCGATGTAATCTTCTTTTGCGGTGTGTTTGTCGAGATCCGATGAATTGAGGATTTATGATCATATTATCTATGAATCTTATTTGAGTTTCTTCTGATCTCTCTTATGCATGATTTCATATCCTTGTAATTCTCTTCGAGTTGTGGGTTTTGTGTGGCCAACTAGATCTATGATTCTTGCAATGGGAGAAGTGCTTGGTTTTGGGTTCTGGATCGATACCTTGGTTCTCAAATTGAGGGAAATACTTACTGCTCCTGTGCTGCATCACCCTTTCCTCTTCAAGGGAAAAAACCAACGCAAGCAAGTATCCGTCAACGTGTCAAATTCTGGCGCTGTTGTTTGAGAAGTAGCAGAAGGATTTCTGGAGCCGTTGCTGGGGAAGGACTTTTGTTGCCGTAGCAATCTTCTTCTCGTATAAATTATCTTTTACCCTAAAAAATAAGAGCTGGACTTTCGGGGCGAAGCGCCACCGTCTCGAGGCGGAACCTCGGCAGGAGCCCTTTTGTCCTCCGGCAGAGTGATTCCGCCGGAGGAACTTCCCTCCCGGAGGGGGAAATCAAGGCCAATGTTATCACCAATAACCCTCTCATCTTAGGGAGGCCAATCTTCATCAGCATCTTCATGAGCACCATCTCCTCGCAAAAGTCTAGTTCATCTCTTGTACTCAATCTTGTACCGGAACATCGGATTGGTACGTGCGGTGTGTCTAGTAGTGTTGATTACATCTTGTAGTTGATGCTTTATGGTTTATTTGGTGGAAGGTCATATGTCCACCTACATTATGCTATTTAATACCTCTCTAATCAGTATCATGTTTATCACTTGTGAGTAGTTACTTTTGTTATTGAGGCCACGAGAGAAATCATGTTGCAAGTAGTCATGTGAAGGTGATATTCGTTCAATAATTTGATGATATGAATGTTATAATTCCTTTAGTGGTGTTATGTGAATTTCGAATACATAACACTTCACCATATTTGGGCCTAAGGGAATGCATTTTGGATTAGTAATTAGAGGGTGGGTTGCGAGAGTGACAGAAGCTTAAACCCCGGTCTATGCACTACTTCGTAAGGGGCTAATTTGGACCCCTATGTTTGATGCTATGGTTAGAATTTATTCTTTGTGGATGCTTGCAGGAGGGTTAACCATAAGTGGGAGGTTTGTTCAAGTAAGAACAGAACCCAAGCACTGGTCCACCCACATATCAAATTATCAAACTACCAAACGCGAATTAACCCAACATGACGAAAGTGACTAGATGAAATTCCCGTGTGCCCTCAAGAACGCTTTGCCTATTATATGAAATTGTTCTGACCTATACTTTGCCACAAAAGGATTGGGCTACCTTGATGCACCTATTGTTACTAGTGCTACTTGTCACTTTTTACAATTATCTTGCTATCAAACAACTTGTTACCGCTATTTCAGTGCTTACATAAATTACCTTCCTGAAAATCGCTTGTCATTTCCTTCTCCTCCTCGTTGGGTTCGACACTTTTACTTATCGAAAGGACTATGATTGATCCCCTATACTTGTGGGTCATCAAGAATATTTTCTGGCGTCGTTGCCGGGGCGTGAAGCGCCTTTGGTAAGAGGAATTTGGTAAGGGAAAATTTATATTACCTGCTGGAATTTGCTATTACTTGCCTCTATGGAAATTAATCCTTTGAGGGGCTTGTTAGAGGTATCTTCACCTCAACCGGAAACACCAAGAGTTGTCCCTCAACCTGCTGAACCTACTGAAAATGTTTATTATGAAATTCCTTTAGGTATGATAGAGAAACTGCTAGCTAACCCTTATGCAGGAGATGGAACAAAACATCCAGATATGCACCTAATCTATGTGGATGAAGTTTGTGGATTATTTAAGCTTGCAGGTTTATCCAGAGATGAAGTCAAGAAGAAGGGTTTACCTTTATCATTGGGGGGTGGAATCATTGACATGCTATAAGCTACGTGATGATACATGATCTTGGAAGTGGAATCGATTGCAATTGGAGTTTCACCAAAAATTATATCCTATACATCTTGTTCATCGTGATCGGAAATTTATCTATAATTTTTGGCCTCGTGAAGGAGAAATATCCCTCTAGATTGGGGGAGGGTGAAGTCAATGTTATATTGATGCCCCAATCATGAGCTCTTGAGAGAAATTATTATTCAGAATTTTTATGCTCGGATTTCTCGTAATGATTAAACCATGCTCGATACTTCTTGCTCTCGTTCTTTTATGAAGAAGAACATTGAATTCAGGTGGGATCTTTTAGAAAGAACTAAACGCAATTGTGAAGATTGGGAGCTCGATGAAGGTAAAGAGTGAGGTATAAAACCTAAGTTTGATTGTGTTAAATCTCTTATGAATACCAATGCTTTGAATGATTTTAGCACCAAATATGGACTTCACTCTGAGATAGTAGCCTCATTCTGTGAAACCGTTATTTCTCATGTTGATATCCCTAAAGCGAAATGGTTTATATCATCCACCTATTAAATAAAAAACTTGAAGAACCAATTAAAGTTGAGGCTGAAACTAGCATTTACAATGTTGACCGAGTTGTATCTACTATTTATATTGAGAAACCACCTTTCCCTATTAGAATAAAGCAACATGCTAAAGCTTAAACTGTGGTTAATAAAAGTTATGTTAGAACAACCAAACACTCTAAGAAAATCAAGGTAGAACCTAGTACGCTATGGTTAAAGATTTTTTGGTAGACAATATTGATGGGCATGCTATTTATTTCTGTAATGAAGCTGCTAGAATTGCCAAACATGATACTAAAGATAAGTGTTAGAACATATATCTCCATATGTGGTTTTGGTAATTGATGACAATTCCTATGGACTAATGGTTGCCTTAAGTTATATTTATAGGATTTGTCCATAGGCACTTCTTGAAGTCCATCTGTTGGGTTCAAGGAGTTT
Source organism: Hordeum vulgare subsp. vulgare (assembly GCF_904849725.1). Lineage (NCBI taxonomy): Eukaryota > Viridiplantae > Streptophyta > Magnoliopsida > Poales > Poaceae > Hordeum > Hordeum vulgare. Next base: position 549,072,781 of record NC_058524.1, on the reverse strand, counting down.
ATATGATGACCAAGGTGGTATTCAAGGTATTATCCAAAGAATGGTCATAGAGACACAAGGTTGATCAAGATCTCAGACAAAGAGTAAATCAAGATGATCAACACACAAAGCGGACAAGATGTACCGAGAGGGATCAAGTGATCCCATGGTATGGTAAGCATTGTCCATTACGTGTTTGTGTACTAACCCATGGTCTTCGTAAGAGTTCTATGTGGGGGTTAGGTGTGTTTCCATGGGCTTGCGTCAAAGAGAAGATCTCATACAACCCATGAAGTATGACGTCAAGTTGTGATCGTCATCAAGATTGCGATGTGCAAGTTCAAGTGGATCAGCACGAAGATGTCATGCTTGAAGCTTGCCGTCCATTGTGGTGGCAATGGACTTGTGAAGATATGCTAAAGAGTGGCTCACCCATAGTGAGTATGGGGGAGCAATCAACTAGTCTTCATCAAGCCAACGCAATCAAGAAAGGTGGTCCATCTTGAGGAAGCCAAGATCATCATCATCTAGCTCAAGAGGACGAGGTGCAAGGTATAGGTTTGCCCTTGATAGGTTTTCCGTTTAGGATAGATTGTTGTACTATCAAGGGGGGCTCTCAAGTGAGTAGCTTGATCGTATCATTCGTTGAGAGCTCAAACCATTTGCATCCTTGCATCATACTTCTTGGTTCTTGTTTGGTGTTTCTCTTTGTGAGTTTTAGAGCTTATGGTCATCTTCGTGACAAGCTCGAGTTCATCGAAAACGGAGTCCATATGCATCTACTATGATGTTTTCGATGTTGGAGTTTTTGCCGGTTCTTCATTCATAGATGACTCACATCTCTATATCATTGGCATTTTCATATCCGCATGGTCTTAAAATTTCCATGGCTGGTCACTGTTTGGATAGCTCTTGTCATCCTGAATCCAACAAGCTTGGGTTTGCTCGATTCCGAGCTCGTATGCGAAAGTTATGGCTGTTTCAGTGGCGAGCGGTAGTACCGCTGGACCTAGCGGTAGTACCGCTAGAGTTGGCGGTAGTACCGCTGGCCCTAGCGGTAGTACCGCTAGAGCTGGCGGTAGTACCGCCCTGGCCAGCAGTAGTACCGCTCCAAGTTTTTAGTACCGTCATCTTTGCGGTTGTACTGCGTCGGACCTTTTTGCGAAGACTTTCTTGGCGGTGGTAGTGCCTTTGCACTACCAGGGGCCCAACGGTAGTACCGCTGGGACGAGCGGTAGTACCGCTGGAGTGCCAGCGGTAGTACCGCTGCAGCCAGCGGTAGTACCGCTGGCTGGCGGTAGTACCGCCCCTGGTCAGCGGTAGTACCGCTGGAGTGCCAGCGGTAGTACCAATGCAGCCACGGTAGTACCGCTAGGCTCGGGCTGTAAGTGGGGGTAACGGTCTGATTCCTTCCCCCACTATATAAAGGGGGTCTTCTTCCCCCTTGGCCTTATCTATCCGTTGAGCTCTTGTTCTACCTCCATTGTTGACATTCTTAAAGCTTGCTTACTCTCAATCCCTCCAATGATTCTTGCTTGTTCTTGAGGGAGAAGAGAGAGGAGATCTAGATCCACATATCCACCAATCACTTTCTCCTCTATGTCAGGGGAACCTCTTGGATCTTGATCTTGGAGTTCTTTGTGAGCTCCTTGTTCTTCCTCTCATATTTCTCCATAACTTTCGTTGTTGTGGAGGGATTTGAGTGTGAGGGACTTGACCACTTCGTGTGTTCTTGCCATTGCATTAATTGCATCGGTTTGAGTTCTCCACGGTGATACGTGGAAGTGAAGTTTGAGAAGCTTATTACCTTTGGTACTTAGTACCCTAGATATTGTTCTTCGCGGATGCTTTGGCGTCCTAGAAGCTTGGTGCTGTCTCAGAGCTCAATCATTGTGGTGTGAAGCTCCGGGCAAGCGTCGGGGTCTCCAATTAGGTTGTGGAGATTGCCCCGAGCAATTTGTACGGGTTCGGTAACCGCCCCCAAGGGTTGCCACGTGTACGGGTTCGGTGACCGCCCCCAAGGTTTGCCATTTGTACGGGTTCGGTGACCGCCCTCAAGGGTCCCTTAGTGGAATCACGGCATCTTGCATTGTGCGAGGGGGTGAGGATATTACGGTGGCCTTAGTGGCATCTTGGGGAGCATTGTGCCTCCACACCGCTCTAACGGAGATTAGCATCCGCAAGGGTGTGAACTTCGGGATACATCATCGTCTCCCCATGCCTCGGTTATCTCTTACCCGAACCCTTTACTTATGCACTTTACTTTGTGATAGACATATTGTTTATTGTAATATATCTTGCTATCACTTAGTTGTTTACCTTGCTTAGCATAAGTTGTTGGTGCACATAGGTGAGCCTAGTTGTTTGTAGGTTTTGTGCTTGACATATTAAATGTTAGTTTTATTCCGCATTTGTTCAAGCCTAAACCTTAATTATTTTAAAGCGCCTATTCACCCCCCTCTAGGCGACATCCACGTCCTTTCAATTGGTATCAGAGCCAGGTCTCTCTTTATTAGGTTTAACCACCTAGAGAGTAAGGATGTCGACTAGGGGTTTAGGATTCACTGACACTCTTAGTTTCGATGGCACAAATTTTGATGTTTAGGTAATTCACATGCTTAATCACTTTTGGGTCTTGGACCCAAATTTAGAGCGAAGTGTAGATATGGGTTTTTCTCCTCCAAAGGATTCCCAAAATATATCTTTAGAGGATGAGAAAAACTCTTACCTCAATGCTCAAGCTTCTAATGTGCTTTTTGATGCTTTGAGCAATGTAGTTATATTTCAACTCATGCCATTCCGGGATGCTCATGAGTTGTGGACAAAGCTTCAAGATAAATATGGTGTGTCCAAGATTTGCAGGGATGATTGTTCTCCCTCCACCTCCGGTCGTGTGGTCTTCTCAACTTCATCTACTTCACCTACATGTGGATTGCCACAAGGTAATGATATGGTGAGTAGTGGTGACCATTGCAATAATGAAAGTGGGTTTATTGTTGATGATCCTTCATCACTATATTATTGCAATGTTCATCTTTGGGCGTTAACACTTCAAGCACTCTAAATGTTTCACATGCTTGTGTTGCTATTCCGTGCATATCATTACCTTGTGGCAATCCACATGTAGGTGAAGTAGATGAAGTTGAGAAGACCACACGACCAGAGGTGGAGGGAGAACAATCACCCCCCCTCTAGGCGACATCCACGTCCTTTCAATAAGAATAAACCTGTTGTTGGCATGGCTGTCGTCTCAGTCAAAATAGGAGATCATTGCTATCATGGTTTATGGGATATGGGTGCTAGGGTTAGTGATATCCCTTTTAACTTATATCAAGAAATTATGCATGAGATAAAACCGGTTGAGATAGAAGACACATATGTTACTATTAAACTTGCTAATAGAGACACCAGCATACCACTTGGGATTGTTAGAGATGTTTAAGTCTTATGTGGAAAAGTAAAATACCCTACTTATTTTCTAGTACTTGGCTCACCACTAGATAAGTTTTGTCCCATAATATTTGGTAGACCCTTCTTTACCACTGCCAATGCTCAAATAGATTGCAAAAAGGAAACCGTGAGTGTTAATTTTGCTGGTATGTCTCGTGAGTATCATTTCTCCAAGTTTAGTAAGCAACCCATGACAAAGAATTGCCTAGTAAATATGAAGTAATTGGTCTTGCTTCGATTGCCATTCCTCCTACTGATCCATTAGAACAATATTTGCTAGACCATGAAAATGATATCCATATGCGTGAAAGAAATGAACTAGATAATATGTTCTTTGAGCAAAAACCTATCCTTAAACACAAGTTGAGTGTTGAAACTATAGGAGGTCCTCCTCCACCCAAGGGTGATCGTGTATTTGAACTAAAGCAATTACCTGACACTTTGAAATATGCTTATCTTGGTGAAAATAAGATATATCCTATTATTATCAGTGCAAACCTTAGAGAGCATGAAGAAGAAAGATTGTTAAAAACTTTAAGGAAGCACCGAGCTGCTATTGGGTATACTCTTGATGATCTTAAGGGCATCAGTCCCACTCTCTGTCAGCACAAGATTAATATGGAACCATATGCTAAACTCATTGTTGATCACCAACGAAGACTAAATCCCAAAAATGAAAGAAGTGGTAAGAAACGAAATATTAAAGCTTCTGGAAGCAGGTATAATCAATCCCATAGATAATAGTAGATGGGTAAGTCCCGTTCATTGTGTTCCTAAGAAAGGAGGTATTAATGTTGTTCCTAATGAAAAAATGAACTCATTCCAGAAGAAAAAAAATACTATCTATAGAATGGTAATTTATTTTAGAAAATTAAACAAAGCCACAAAAAAGATCATTATCCTTTACCTTTCATGGACCAAATGCTAGAAAGATTATCAAAGCACACACATTATTGCTTTCTAGATGGTTATTCTGGTTTCTCTCAAATACCCACGTCACAACCTGATCAAGAGAAAACCACCTTTACTTGTCCTTTTGGAACCTATGCTTATACACGTATGCCTTTTAGATTATGCAATCCACCGGCTTCCTTTCAAAGATGTATGACTACTATATTCTCTGATCTTTTGTGAAAAGATTGTTGAGGTCTTCATGGATGATTTTTCTGCTTACGGAACTTCTTTTTATTATTACCTAAACAACCATGATCGAGTTTTGCAGAGATGTGAGCAAACTAACCTTGTCTTGAATTGGGAGAAGTGCCACTTTATGGTAAATGAAGGTATTATCTTGGGTCATAAAATTTCCGAACAGGGTATTGAGGTGGATAAGGCTAAAGTTGATGCAATTGAGAAGATGCCATGTCCTAAGGATATTAAAGGTATCCGTAGTTTCCTTGGCCATGCTGGTTTCTATAGGAGGTTTATTAAAGACTTCTCTAAAATTTCTAGGTCGCTTACTAATTTATTACAAAAGGATGTTCCTTTTGTTTTTGATGATGAATGTGTAGAAGCCTTTGAAACACTTAAGAAAGGCTTAACTTCTACACCTAATGTTCAATCGCGTGATTGGAACTTAGCTTTTGAAATTATGTGTGATGCTAGTGATTATGCTCTTGGTGCTATTCTAGCACAAAGAGTTGATAATAAATTAAATGTTATTCATTATGCTAGTAAAACTCTAGATAGTGCCGAGAGAAATTATGCTACCACTAAAAAAGAATTCTTAGCAGTTGTATTTTCTTGTGATAAATTCAGATCTTACATATTGTTGATTCTAAAGTAATTGTTCACACTCATCATGCTGCTATTAAAGGTATTATGGAAAGTAAAGATGCTAAGCCTAGACTTATTAGGTGGGTTCTCTTGCTACAAGAATTTGATTTGCATATCATTGATAGGAAAGGAGGTGAGAACCCACTAGCAGATAACTTGTATAGGTTAGAAAATGATCTTGATGACCCACTACCTATTAATGATAGTTTTCCTGATGAACAACTAGCTCTCGCCAATGTTTCTCATAATACACCGTGGTTTGCTGATTATGCTAATTACATTGTTGCTAAATACATTCCACCTAGTTTCACCTATCAACAAAATAAAAAATTCGTCTTTGAGTTAAGACATTACTTTTGGGATGACCCACATCTTTATAAAGAGGGAGTAGATGGTATTATTTGATGTTGTATACCTGAGCATGAAGAGGAACAAATCCTTCAGAAGTGTCACTCTGAAGCTTATGAAGGACACCATGCGGGAGATAGAACTGCACACAAGATATTACAATCTCGATTTCATTGGCTTGCTCTTTTCAAAGATGCTCGTAAGTTTGTCCTCTCTTTTGATGAATGGCAAAGAATTGGTAACATTAGTAGACGCTAGGAAATGCCTATGAATTATTCACTTGTTATTGAACCATTTGATGTTTGGGGATTTGATTATATGGGACCTTTTCCTTCCTCCCATGGGTATACACATATTTTCATTACTATTGATTATGTTGCTAAATGGGTAGAAGCTCTTCCAACTAATAGTGTTGATCACAACACCTCTATTAAAATGCTTAAGGAAGCTATTTTCCCATGTTTTGTAGTCCCTAGATATTTAATGGCTCATGGTGGTTCACACTTTATTCATGACGCTTTTTGTAAGCTGCTTGCTAGATATGATGTTAACCACGAATTGCATCTCCCAATCATCCTGAGTCTAGTAGTCAAGTAGAATTAACCAATAGATAAATAAAACTAATATTGCAAAAGACTATAAATATGTCCCGAAAGAATTGGTCTAAGAAATTAGATGATGTGTTGTGGGCCTACAAAACAGCTCATAAAAATCCTACGGGTATGTCTCCTTATAGAATGGTTTATGGGAAAGCATGTCATTTACCTATTGAGTTAGAACATAAAGCTTATTGGGAAATTAAATAAGTCAACTACGGTTTCAAACTTGCTCGTGAAAAGAGGTTATTTGATATTAGCTCATTAGATGAATGGAGAACCCAAGCTTATGAAAATGACAAACTATTCAAAGAAAAAGTTAAAATACGGCATGAAAAAGAATCCAAAAGCGAGAATTCAATGTTGGTTAATATGTTCTATTGTACAATTCTCATCTTAGATTTTGCAGGAAAACTTATCTTCAAATGGGAAGGACCATATATCATCGAAGAAGTTTACCGGTCTGGAGCTATTAAGATAAATAATCCAGAAGGCAGTAACCTGAAGGAGGTCAATGGACAAAGAACGAAGCACTCTGTTTGAGGTACACCAATTAATGTTGAAACAAATATTATCCAAACCATGACACCGGAGGAGCACATTAGGGAGACCTTCCAGAACACTCCATAACCCTTAAAAGGAAGAGGTATGTGACACAGTAAGTAGACGGACTTAGAAAAATCCGCAAACATATTTTCCACCAGTTTTGGAATATTAGAAAAATTATGAAACTGAGAAACATATGGGAAGGCAACCGAGGTGTCCACTAGACTCAAGGGCGTGCCAGGCGCCCCCATCACGGCCTGATGTCTAGTGGGCCCTCAGGCACCTTCTTGGCCCCGTTTTCTTGTGGAGCACGTATTCCATTGTATAAAAGTTCTCTATATATATTTCCCGATGATTTGACCCCAGTACCATGGAGAAATCCTTTGTTCTTGTTTTAGCTGTTTTCTTGGCAGATCTGAAATTGTGTCGTCTGAAGATTCAGAGGGAGAGAGCTACATTGCTGATTTCGTCACGAACCCTAAGGTCTACGAAGAGGTGGATCAGTACAACTATAATAATGAGGAGGAGGAAGACGAGGATATGAAAGAAGCAAAGGGGGATAGCTTCGAGGAAGAGGAAGTACATTGCCTCAACCTAGAGATATGCACATGGAATTCAAGAAGTTAAGCCTCCCCAACAAGTACAAACCTAAGGTCCAATTTATCCCTCCCCGTTTTCTGCAGGAGAGCAACGCAACATTATATGAAAAGATACTAAAGCTGGAGCTGGAGAATGAGGCTCTAAGGAAGATAATTTCAGCCTCACACGCAAGTTTGAGAAGAAAAACACATCACCACCACCTCCATCTTCACCACCAAAGAAGGAGACTTGAGTACATGCATATGGGCACTCCCCTTGGCTTGTGCCAAGCTTGGGGGAGGCACCCCGTTATCGTATCACCATCACTCTTATTTATCTCTATCCATCTTAGTTTGATCTTTAGTTATTTTGTGATTTAGTCAAATAAAATTTGGTTCAATCTTTTTTCCTTCGAGTGCTAGTTACTTGATCTATCTATTTATCTATGTAATCGAGTGAGAATTATACAATAAAGTTTAGTTTGAGTTTTGCTTCTTTAATTTCTTGCTGCAATCAAAATAAAGGAAAATAATGAAAAAAATCATATGCCAATCTTATAGTAAGCAGTGACATCACATAAGGAAAAGTATAAGTGGTAAAAGTTGTTGAAGGTTAACAAACATAGGATTGGTCAGTGATGCAACAGATAAAAGAATTAATAAGGGAAGAGAAGATTTACATGCAAATACACTATCCTTGACATGTTTTATGATTATGAGCCCCCATTAATTATAATATGCCAAAACTATTGACATTGGACAAGGAAGACAACATAATGATTTATGCTTGTTCACATTTACATAGAAGTTATATTGTTACAGATCCTCTAACATGTGGTGCTTGCCCAATACCTTTGCTAGCCAAAACTCCGCTCTAAGTACAGATACTACTTGTGCATCAAAAACCTTAAACCCAAATCCATGTTTCAAGAGTCGACCATACCTACCTATGGATTGAGTAAGATCCTTCAAGTAAGTTGTCATCGGTGCACAAAGCAATAAAAATTGCTTCTAAACATGTTTGATCATTTAGTGTAAGGTAAATTAAGCATTGTACAAACTTGTGATAGCGATAACAAAAGTGACAGACTGCATAATAAAGGTTGCCATCACAAGGGGAAATATAACATAACATTCATTTGAACTAAGAGATTTAACATACAACCAAAAAGTGCATGGCAACATGTGCTTCCCTCTATGAAGGGCCTATCTTTTACGTTTATGTATTTACTTTTGTGAAAGAGTCAAAGTATTTTCCTCTACTCCCCTTATCTTCTCTTTGGCAAGCATCATGTGGTGGGGAAAGAACTAGACTTATATATCCAACTGAATATGGGTGGTCATGAGTTATTATTGTTGACATCACCCTCGAGGTGAATACGTTTGGAGGGAAAACTATAAGCCCCTGTCTTTCTATGTGTCCGATTGAAACCGTTTGCTCATATGTATGCGGTGAGTGTTAGCAATCATAGAACACTATATGATGGTTGAGTATGTAGACTTGCTTAAAAGCTCCGGTATGTGACCCTTCCTCAAAATATGATGAATTGTGTTGCAAAGTTGACTGAAAACATAGTTTGTTAGTTTTCCATAGAATTTATGCTTCATACTTCGATGTTGTGATGAATTTCTACTTGTGTATAAGAAGCCTTTATAATGAAAGTTATATGATAAAAATGTTGTGATGAAGTATTTTATAAAAAATTATTTGCTGTTATAATAATGAGCATTATGATTCTATGTTCGTATTTTATTTTTATAGACACCTCTCTCTCAAAGCATGTGGTCATGATTTTCGTTCTCGGCTTTCGCTTGAGTACAAGCGAGGCCTAAGATTGGGGGAGTTGATATGTCCATTTTGCATCATGTTTTGTTACTTTTATTTGTAGTGTTTTTATGCATTTTGCGAGTTGGTGGAGTAATTCTAATGCCTTTTATCTCACAATATGCAAGGTTTACATCAAGTGGGAGAATGCCGGTAGATGGAATTCTGAAACTGAAAAAGCTACGCAGAGATACCTATTCTGTACATCTCCGATTGGGTGAAAATTTACGGAGATTTATTTTATTATAAATGAAAAATACTGGAGCAAAAAAGTACCAGGCGAGGGCTACTAGGCGCCCACTAGACACCATGGCGCGCCAGGCCCCCTTGCCCACCTTTGGCGATCATCTTCTCGTATAAATTCTCTTTTACCTATAAAAAAAATAAGAGGAGGACTTTCGGGATGAAGCGCTGTTGTCTTGAGGCGAAACCTGGGCGGGAGCACTTTTGCCCTCCGACAGAGCAATTCCGCAAGAGGAACTTCCCTCCCGGAGGGGGAAATACAGGTCATCGTCATCACAAACAACTCTCTCATCTTGGGGAGGCCAATCTTCATCAGCACCATCTCCTCTCAAAACCCTACTTCATCTCTTGTACTCAATCTTGTACCCAAACCTCGTATTGGTGTGTGGCATGTGTCTAGTAGTGCTGATTACATATTGTAGTTGATGCTTTATGGTTTATTTGGTGGAAGATCATATGTTCAGATCCACTATGCTATTTAATACCTATTTGATCATGAACATGTTTATCACTTGTGAGCAGTTACTTTTGTTCTTCAGGCCACGGGAGAAATCATGTTGCAAGTAGTCATGTGAAGTTGATATTCATTCGATATTTTGATGATATGAATGTCGTGTTTCCCTTACTGGTGTTATGTGAACGTCGACTACATAATACTTCACCATATTTGGGCCTAAGGGAATGCATTGTGTAGTAGTAATTAGAGGGTGGGTTGAGAGAAGGACATAAACTTAAACCCGAGTCTATGCACTACTTCGTAATGTGCTGATTTGGACCCCTATGTTTAATGCTATGGTTAGAGTTTATTCTTAATACGTTTCTCGTAGTTGCGGATGCTTGCGGCAGGGTTAATTGTAAGTGGAGGTTTGTTCATGTAAGAACAACACCCAAGTACCGGTCCACCCACATATCAAATTATCAAAATACCGAACACAAATTAACCTAACATGACGAAAGTGACTATATGAAATTCCCATGTGCCGTCAAGAATGCTTTGCCTATTATAAGAAATTGTTCTTGCATATCCTTTGCCACAAGAGGATTGGGCTACCTTGCTTCACCTATTCTTACTAGTGCTACTTGTCACTTGTTACAATTATGTTGCTATCAAACAACTTGTTACCGCTATTTCACTGCTTGCAGAAATTACCTTGCTGAAAACCGCTTGTCATTTCCTTCTGCTCCTTGTTGGGTTCGACATTCTTACTTATCGAAAGGACTACGATTGACCCCCTATACTTGTGGTTCATCAATATTCTTCCTCTGATATAGGATGCTACTAGTAAATTGTGTGTTCTCCCTCTAATAAGTTGTATCCTATACATTTTCGGCCATGCTCTTCAATCATGTGTTAATTACTCTCAAATTTCATGATCTATGTTCCTAAGATACCCCGATGGGTTGAACCTATGCCTTCCCTAATCCGTGTGAACCGAGAGATTTCACGAGTCTTACTCTTCTGGTGTTTTTCCAGATAATCTTTCAAAGCTACAAATTCATCAGGGGAGGAGTAAATGGTAGGTGGTGCATTAATGAAGTGGGAGTCGACCTTGAACTTTGTATTCATGCCCATGGACCTGATGTATGTCTTATCATGGAAGCTTCTCATAACAACAAAATTCCATGGGTACAATTTGATCCCGTATCTGTGATTTTGTCCTTTGCGATCGTGGTTCCGACCATGTTGTTCTAACTTGATTTCATTCTCACACAAGTTAAAATGTTTGTCTTCCACAGATCAATACAATAGTCTAACCTCTATTCTGATCTACCTCCGAGTATTATCCCTGGTGTTAGAGCATATTTCTCCATATGTGGTTTTGGTAATTGATGACAATCCCTATGGACTAATGGTTGCATTGAGTTATATTCAAAGGATTTGTCCATAGGCACTTCTTGAAGTCCATGTGTTGGTTTCAAGGAGTTCATATGATGACCAAGGTAGTATTCAAGGTTTTATCAAAAGATTTGTCATAAAGACACTGGGTTGATCAAGACTAAGTCAAAGAGTGAATCAAGTCGATCTCAAGTCATAAAGACACAAAACATACAAGATGTTTCGATAGGGATCAAGGGATCCCATGGTATGGTAAGCATTATCCATTATGCTCTGTGTACTAACGCATGTTCTTCATGATAATTCTATGTGGGATTTGGTGTGTTTACATGGGCTTGCGTCAAGAGTAAGATCTCATACAACCCATGGAGGATGATGTCAAGTGGTGATCGTCATCAAGTTTGTGGTGTGGAAGTTCAAGTGGAGCATCCCGAAGATATCATGCTTGAAGCTGGTTGTCCATTGTGGTGGCAATGGACTTGTGAAGATGTGCTGAAGAGTGGCTCACCCATAGTGAGTATGGGGGAGCAATCAACTAGTCTTCATCAAGACAACACAATCAAGAAAGGTGGTCCACCTTGAGGAAGTCAAGATCGTCATCATCTAGCTCAAGTGGACTATGTGCAAGGTATAGGTTTGCCCTTGATAGGTTTTCTATTTTAGGATAGATTGTCGTACTGTCAAGGGGGGCTCTCATGTGAGTAGCTTGATCATATCATTCAATGAGAGCTCAAACCATTTGCATCCTTGCATCATATTTCTTGGTTCTTATTTGGTGGTTATCGTAGTGAGTTGTAGAGCTTATGGCCATCTTCATGACAAGCTCGAGTTCATTGAAAACGGAGTCCATATGCATCTTTAGTGATGTTTTTGATGATTGGAGTATTTATCGGTTCTTCAATGGAGAGGAGTTCTAGATCCACATTTCCACCAATCGTTTTCTCCTCTATCTGAGGGGAACCCCTTGGATCTTGATCCTGGAGTTCTTTATGAGCTCCTTGTTATTTCTCTCTTATTCCTCCATAGCTTTTGTTGTTGTGGAGGGATTTGAGTGTGAGGAACTTGACCACTTTGTGTGTTCTTGCCATTGCATTAGTTGCATCGGTTTGAGTTCTCCGCGGTGATACGTGGAAGTGAAAAGTTTGAGAAGCTTATTACCCTTGGGTGCTTGGGACCCTATAAATTGTTCTTCATGGATGCTTTGGCGTCCTAGAAGCTTGGTGGTGCCTCGGAGCTCAATCATTGTGGTGTAGAGTTCCGGGAAAGCGTCGGGGTCTCCAATTAGGTTGTGAAGATTTCCCCGAGCATTTGAGGCCATCTCGGAGCCACAATCCATTGTGGTGAAGCTCCGCTGTGTTGTTGGGAGCCTCCAATTAAGTTGTGGAGATTTCCCCAACCTTGTTTGTACGGGTTCAGTGACCACCCTCAAGGGTCCCTTAGTGGAATCACGACATCTTGCATTGTGCGAGAGCGTGAGGAGATTATGGTGGCCTTAGTGGCATCTTGGGAGCATTGTGCCTCCACACCGCTCCAAACAGAGATTAGCATCCGCAAGGGTGTGAACTTCGGGATACATCATCATATCTGCTTGCCTCAGTTATCTCTTACCCGAGCCCTTTACTCATGCACTTTACTTTGTGATAGCCATATTGTTTCTTGTTATATATCTTGCTATCACTTAGTTGTTTAGCTTGCTTAGCATAAGTTGTTGGTGCACATAGGTGAGCCTAGTTGTTTTAGGTTTTGTGCTTGACAAATTAAATGTTAGTTTTATTCCACATGTGTTCAAGCCTAAACCATAATTATTTTAAAGCGCCTATTCACCCCCCCCGTCTAGGCGACATTCATGTCCTTTCACTATGGATCGAGTAAGATCCTTCGAGTAAGTTGTCATTGGTGCACAAACAATAAAAATTGCTCCTAAACATGTGTGATATTTTATTCTAAGGGAAAATAAGCTTTATACGATCTGGTGATGGCAAAGAAATAAAAGCCACAAACTGCATAATCAAGTTTGCTATCACAAGGGGCAATATAAAGTGTTGTTCCTTTTCATTAAGAGATTGCACATCCAAAAATAAAAAGCGCATGATAACCTTTGCTTACCTGTGTGAAGGGCCTATCTTTTATTTTTCTATTTTTATTTTCATACAAGAGTCAATAATGTTCATCCATATTCCAATCTATTAATACTTTAGTTGGAAATAATCATGTGGTATGGAAAGATCCAGACACATATATCCAATTGGATATAGGTGATCATGCTTCATTATTGTTGACATTATCCCTGAGATAAATAAGTTGAGAGGCAGAACATTAAGCCCCTATCTTCCTACGTGTTTTATTGAAATTACTTGTTCTAAAAATATGCCTTGAGTGTCAACAATCATGGAAGACTAAATGATAGTTGAGTATGTGGAATTTGCTAAATCAAAGCTCTTACAAAGACCCTTCCAGAAAATAAGATGAATTGTAATTGTTTGATGACTGAAAACATGGTTTGCTAGTTTTCAAGAAAGTTTATGGTCTATACTTAAACATGTGAATAGCTTGTTACTTGATCATGAGAAATTTTATGAGAAAAGAGTTGTTGTTTATGATGATAGAAAAAATGGATTGGAAGTAACATTGATCGAACTTATATACTATGCTAGCATTCACACTTCATAAATTATTTCTTCTATCATTTACCTACTCGAGGACAAGCAGGAATTAAGCTTGAGGATACTGATACGACTCCAACATATCGTTAATTTATGAAGTATTCATGCCATATTCACATATGTTTACAATACTTTTACATGGCCTTTATGCACTTTTTATGATTTTATTAGAACTAACCTGGACTAACACTGTTTTCAACAAAATTACCGTGGTGTCATTTTTTTGTGTAGAAAATGGAAGTTCTCGGAATCGCGTGAAACTTTTTTATGATTTTTCCTGGAACATATGAGCAACATTAGAGCGAAGAACCACCAGAGGGGGGCTATTGGGTACCACGCAACAAGTTGCGTCGAGGGGGTCAGAGGGCCCTGTTGGCTCGTGGTACCCTCATAACTCTTTTTTGCGTGATTCCAAAGCCAAAAAATCCTATAAATAGACCATAATAAATTAGGAGAGACTCTCCACCTCGCCACCACAACTCTTTGTATCGACGAAAAACCAATCTAGAGAGAAAAAGGAGCAAAAACAGGAGAGAAATTGAGAGAGAGATCCAATCTCGGAGGGGCTCTTGCCCCTTGATACGTCTCCAATGTATTTATAATTTATGAAGTATTCATGCCATGTTTACAACAATTTTATATGATTTTGGTATGATTTTATGAGAACTAACCTGGACTGATGCTGTTTTCAGCAGAACTACCATGGTGTCATTTTGTGCACAAATAAAAGTTCTCGGAATGGGCTGCAAATTTACGGAGCATTTTTGGAAAATATAAAAAATACTGGAGCGAAGAGCTGGGCTAGGAAGTTGATAGGGAGGTCACAAACCTGCCAGACACGACCACCCCCCTGGCTGCGACCCTGTGGCTTGTGACCTCCTCGAGAACCTTACTGATGTGATTCCAACACTAAGTACTCTTATAAATACCCAAACCTCCGAAAAGAAACCTAGATCAGGAGTTCCGCCACCGCAAGCCTCCAGAGCCACGAAAAACCAATTGGGAGCCTGTTTCGGCACCCTGTCGAAGGGGGAAACCATCATCGGAGGCCATCTTCATCATCCCGACGGTCTCCATGACGAGGAGGGATTTGTTCACCCTCGAGGCTCAGGGTATGTACCAGTAGCTATGTGTTTGATCTCTCTCTCTCTAGTGTTCTTGAGATGGCACGATCTTGATGTATCACGAGCTTTATTAATATAGATAAATCATATGGAGTTTTCCCCTCTCTATCTTCTTGTGATGAATTGAGTTTTCCCTTTGAAGTTTTCTTATCGGATTGAGTCTTTAAGGATTTGAGAACACTTGATGTATGTCTTGCGATGGGATATCCGTGGTGACAATGGGATGTTCTATTAATCCACTTGATGTATGTTTTGGTGATCAACTTGCGGGTTCCGTGACCTTGGGAATCTATGCATAGGGGTTGGGACTTGTTGTCATCTTGACTCTCCAGTCGAAGCTTTGGGGCACTCTTTGAAGTTCTTTGTGTTGGATTGAACATGATGAATCTGAACTTGTGTGATGCATATCGTATAATCAAGCTAATGGGTACTTGTGGTGACATTGGAGTATCTAGGTGACATTAGGGTTTTGGTTGATGTGTATCTTAAGGTGTTATTTTAGTAGGAACTCTAGGGCTATTCGTGACACTTATAGGGATAGCTCATAAGATTGATCGGAAATGATAACTTTGAGGTGGTTTCGTACCCTACAATAATTTCTTCGTTTGTTCTCTGCTATTTGTGACTTTGAAGTGAACTCTTTGTCGCACGTGAGGTATTTATATATGATTCAACTATGTTAGTATTGTTGGGAGAACTTGCACTAGTGAAAGTACAGACCCTCGGCCTTGTTTCCAAGCATTTATAGAACGTTTTGGTCGCTGTTTACTATTTTTTACCTTGCTTTTTTTATAATTTCAGATTACAAAAACATATAACTACCACCCATATTACACTTGTATCACCATCTCTTTGCCGAATTGTAACATCCAAATTTTCCTAATTGGGAATGTTTTACAATGGTAGCTAAGCATCTATGCATATTGAATGGCAATAAAGATTTGCATTTGAATTCTTTCAATTTTTTTATTTTGCATTTCTATTTGTTTTTCTTCGTGCAAGAAGTGCCGGGAAATAAATTCTTGCAAGCAAGAAAGAGCGGAGGAAAATGACCCTCCAAAATGTGTGGCACTTTTGAAAATATTTGAGCCAAGAAAAAAAACCAAAGTTTTATGGAGAAATTAATTGCCAAAAAGAAAATAAAGCCTTAGGGATTTTTTGAAAAAAAACATTTTTTAAAAGTTTTTATTTTGGTGTTGGAAAAATGATAAACGAGTAGGAAATATTTTTTCTGAAAATTTTGGTATATAATACCCCATATAAATCTTTTTATTTTGTTTTCTTTTATTATTTTTCCCTTGCTATTTTTTTAAAAAGGAAATCTTTTTTTGAAACCGCCAGCAAGCATAGGAAAGGAATCGGGCCAAATCCCCTGGCCCAGATCCGAAATCCCACGGGATCTCCTCCACCCAGCACACCCCTTTCTTCCTTTCTTTTTTTTCCTTCCTTCTTCTTCCTCTTACCTTTCTTCTCCCGTAACCCTTCCTTCCCCAGCGCACGGCACCCTCCATGGCGCCACCTCCTGTATCGCCGGGATCCCCCCGATCCGATCTCCCCCTTCCTTCCCAGAGCCCCCCTCGCCCCTATATAACTGCCGCCTCCAGCCCCTCCTCGCCCCCTCCTCCCATGCCAGAACCACCTCGCCCTGCCCTCGTACCTCGTTGGAGCCCAAGTTCCAGTAGGAAATCCTCCACGCCGCCCCGGCCACTACCGCACCTCCCCACCCCAGCCAACGCCACCGGAGAAACCCCCATCGCCGCCGTGCTCCATTTTTTCCCCTAAACCCCCCTTCATCGCCCCACGCCGCTGCACCTCCCCTCGCCGGAGTTCGGCCACCGCAGAAGCTTGAAGGGCTCATGCCGCTCGCCCCCGACGCTCCCTCGACTCCCCGACGCAGCAATCGGACGCCGCCGGAGATCGCCAGAGCCCCCTCCCCGAGCACCACCTCTTCTCTGTCTCGTCGGAGAAGAAGAAGCCCCAGCAACTCACGGTGAGACCCCCCATCTTTTCCTTAGCCGTTAGATCGTGAGTAAACGGTAGAGATTAGATGACACGTACCCTTTCGGTCTTTTAAACAAAACCGGGCCGGATTTTCTTTACTTAATATTAGCTGAAGAGATTTTTGTTAAGATGCGGCCGTTTGTTAGATTTCCCTGCAGCAAACACCCGTAGACCAATCGGAGAGCGCCACGTGTACCCCCTATCCGATAGAATTCAGATTTTAGTTTTCTGTTTTAATTCCAAAACGGAAAACGTTCCAATCTTGTTTTGATCATAGCTTTGTTCCAGAATTCCAATGAGGTTGATTCTTTTTCCAGTAGATCACAATTTTTCTGTAGTTTTTAAAAACATATAATTTTTCTATGTTTGAAATTTTCAAATTTGAATTAGATCAGATTTAGTTTAAACCTTGTTTTGCTTATTCCAGGAGTTTAAAAATAGATTTTTATTTGATTATTTTTGCTACTACTTCCTAGTGATTATATCTTACTGTAGTATAAGTTTCAAATTATATATATATATATTTTTACTTGGGGTTTTAACAGAAACAATTTCTGCCTTAGTTAGGTGAAGTGAATTCTTTCACTTTATGCCATAGCTACTTTATGCTTGTGATGTATTTTACTTGTTGATGATTGTAGTGCTTATGGTGTGTATTTGTTTGTATCGGTAGATCACTCGGAGTGCGAAGCTTGTTACTTAGAAGCGCTCGATCAAGACAACTATCATCAAGGCAAGTCATTTTGATCATACTATCTTCTATGTTTTTTCTATGCATGGTAGTTTCACCTTTCTTTGCCCAATTGCATGCTGCGTAGGTACTTGGAAATTTTAGTATAGGTTGTAGTATCATGTGGTAGGCACACAACAACCCCGATACTTGGCCCGGGACGACAAATTTCATATTGCTATGCTTGAGTTGACGGGATTCTGGTTGAGTGCATAACACGAGTGATGCGAGGATAATTAAATACCCAAGACCGGTTAAGTCAAGATTTTCAAGACCTCATGAAGCAATGCAACTCTGGGTGAAGGACGGTCTGACGGGCTCCC